>NC_073229.2:197552000-198180500 GCF_029281585.2 Gorilla gorilla gorilla
GCGGTGTACATATTTCCATGTTTATACAGATGGCGGTGTAGATATTTCCATCTCTATACAGATGGCGGTGTACATATTTCCATGTTCATACAGATGGCGGTGTAGATATTTCCATGTTTTTAGATATGGCGGTGTAGATATTTCCATGTTTATACAGATAGCGGTGTAGATATTTCCATCTTTATACAGTTAGCTGTGTAGATATTTCCATCGTTATACAGAAGGCGGTGTAGATATTTCCATGTTCATACAGATGGCGGTGTAGATATTTCCATGTTTATACAGATGACGGTGTAGATATTTCCATGTTTATACAGAAGGCGGTGTAGATATTTCCATGTTTACACAGATAGCGGTGTAGATATTTCCATGTTTATACTGATAGCGGTGTAGATATTTCCATGTGTATGCAGATAATGGTGTAGATATTTACATATTCCTACAGATGGCTGTGTAGATATTTATATGTTTATACAGATTGCGGAGTACATATTTCCATGTTTATAGAGATAGCGGTGTAGCCATTTCCAAATTTATACAGATATCGGTGTAGATATTAAAAGGTTCATACAGATGGTGGTGTAGATATTTCCATCCTTATACAGATAGCGGTGTAAGTATTTCCATGTTTATACAGATGGCAGTGTAGATATTTCCACCTTTATACAGATAGCGGTGTAGTTATTTCCATGTTCATAGAGATGGCGGTGTAGATATTTCCATGTTTACAGAGATAGAGGTGTAGATATTTCCTTGTTTATAGAGATAGCGGTGTAGATATTTCCATGTTTATACAGATGGCGGAGTACATATTTCCATCTCTATACAGATGGCGGGGTACATATTTCCATGTTCATACAGATGTCGGTGTAGATATTTCCATGTTTTTAGACATGGCGGTGTAGATATTTCCATCTTTATACAGATAGCGGTGTAGATATTTCCATGTTTATACAGTTAGCTGTGTAGATATTTCCATCGTTATACAGAAGGCGGTGTAGATATTTCCATGTTCATACAGATGGCGGTGTAGATATTTCCATGTTTATACAGATAGCGGTGTAGATATTTCCATGTTTATAGGGAAGGCGGTGTAGATATTTCCATGTTTATAGAGATGGCAGTGTAGATATTTCCATATTTATACAGATAGCGGTATAGATATTTCCATGTTTATACAGATAGCTGTGTAGATATTTACATCTTTATACAAATGGCGGTGTACATATTTCCATGTTTATATAGATGGCGGTGTACATATTTCCATCTTTATACAGATGGCGGTGTAGGTATTTCCATGTTTATAGAGGTGGAGGTGTAGATATTTCCATGTTTATAGAGATACCGCTGTAGTTATTTCCATGTTAATAGGCATAACGGTGTAGATATTTCCATGTTTATAGAGATGGCGGTGTAGATATTTCCATGTTTATAGAGATAGAAGTGTAGATATTTCCTTGTGTATACAGATAGCGGTGAAAATATTTCCAAGTTTATAAAGATAGCGGTGTAGACATTGCGACGTTTATACAGATAGCGGTGTAGATATTTCCATGTTTATAGAGATGGCGGTGTAGATATTTCCATGTTTCTACAGATGGCTGTGTAGATATTTCCACCTTTATACAGATGGTGGTGTAGATATTTCCATGTTTACACAGATAGCGGTGTAGATATTTCCATGTTTATACAGATGGCTGTGTAGATATTTCCATGTTTATGTAGATGGCGGTGTAGATATTTCCATCTTTATACAGATGGCGGTGTAGATATTTCCATCTTTATATAGGTGGCGGTGTAGGTATTTTCATGTTTATAGAGATGGCGGTGTAGATATTTCCATGTTTATAGAGACAGACGTGTAGATGTTTCCTTGTTTATACAGATAGCGGTGTAGATATTTCCATGTTTATAGAGATAGCAGTGTAGCCATTTCCAAATTTATACAGATAGCCGTGTAGATATTTAAAGGTTCATACAGATGGCGGTGTAGATATTTCCATCCTTATACAGATAGCTGTGTAGATATTTCCGTGTTTATACAGATAGCGGTGTAGATATTTCCATATTTATAGAGTTGGAGGTGTAGATATTTCCATGTTCATAGAGATGGCGGTGTAGATATTTCCATGTTTATATACTTGGCAGTGTAGATATTTCCATGTTCATACAGATGGCGGTGAAGATATTTCTATGTTTATACACATGATGGTGTACATATTTCCCAGTTTTAAGAGATAGCGGTGTAGATATTTCCGTGTTTACACAGATAGCAGTGTAGGTATTTCCATGTTTACACAGATAGCGGTGTAGATATTTCCATGTTTATACTGATAGCTGTGTAGATATTTCCATGAGTATACAGATAACGGTGTAGATATTTACATATTCCTACAGATGGCTGTGTAGGTATTTATATGTTTATACAGACTGTGGAGTAGATATTTCCATGTTCAAAGAGATAGCATTGTAGATATTTCCATGTTTCTACAGTTGGTGTTGTAGATATTTCCATGTTTACCCTGATAGTGGTTTAGACATTTCCATGTTTACAAAGAAATCGGTGTAGATATTTCCATGTTTATACAGATAGCGGTGTAGATATTTCCATGTTTATAAAGATGGCTGTTTAGCTATTTCCATGTTTATAGAGATATCGGAGTATATATTTCCATGTTCACACAGATAGCGGTGTAGATATTTCCATGTTTACACATATAGCGGTGTAGATATTTCCAAGTTTATGCAAATAGCGTTGTAGATATTTCCACTTTTATGCAGATAGAGGTATAGATATTTCGATGTTTATACAGAGAGCGGTGTAGATATTTCCATGTTCCTACAGATGGCGCTGTAGATATTTCCATGTTTATAGAGTTGGCGGTTAAGGCATTTTCATGTTCATACAGATGGCGGAGTAGATATTTCCATGTTTATACAGATAGCGGTGTAGATATTTCCATGTTTACACAGATAGCGGTGTAGATATTTCCATGTTTTTACAGATAGCGGTGTAGATATTTCCATATTTATAGAGTGGGCGGTGTAGATATTTCCATGTTCATACAGATGGCGTTGTAGATATTTCCGTGTTTATATAGTTGGCAGTGTAGATATTTCCATGTTCATACAGATGGCGGTGAAGATATTTCTATGTTTATACACATGATGGTGTAGATATTTCCAAGTTTTAAGAGATAGCGCTGTAGATATTTTCGTGTTTACACAGATAGCGGTGTAGATATTTCCATGTTTACACAGATAGCGGTGTAGATATTTCCATGTTTATACTGATAGCGGTGTAGATATTTCCATGTGTATGCAGATAATGGTGTAGATATTTACATATTCCTACAGATGGCTGTGTAGATATTTATATGTTTATACAGATTGCGGAGTACATATTTCCATGTTTATAGAGATAGCGGTGTAGCCATTTCCAAATTTATACAGATATCGGTGTAGATATTAAAAGGTTCATACAGATGGTGGTGTAGATATTTCCATCCTTATACAGATAGCGGTGTAAGTATTTCCATGTTTATACAGATGGCAGTGTAGATATTTCCACCTTTATACAGATAGCGGTGTAGTTATTTCCATGTTCATAGAGATGGCGGTGTAGATATTTCCATGTTTACAGAGATAGAGGTGTAGATATTTCCTTGTTTATAGAGATAGCGGTGTAGATATTTCCATGTTTATACAGATGGCGGAGTACATATTTCCATCTCTATACAGATGGCGGGGTACATATTTCCATGTTCATACAGATGTCGGTGTAGATATTTCCATGTTTTTAGACATGGCGGTGTAGATATTTCCATCTTTATACAGATAGCGGTGTAGATATTTCCATGTTTATACAGTTAGCTGTGTAGATATTTCCATCGTTATACAGAAGGCGGTGTAGATATTTCCATGTTCATACAGATGGCGGTGTAGATATTTCCATGTTTATACAGATAGCGGTGTAGATATTTCCATGTTTATAGGGAAGGCGGTGTAGATATTTCCATGTTTATAGAGATGGCAGTGTAGATATTTCCATATTTATACAGATAGCGGTATAGATATTTCCATGTTTATACAGATAGCTGTGTAGATATTTACATCTTTATACAAATGGCGGTGTACATATTTCCATGTTTATATAGATGGCGGTGTACATATTTCCATCTTTATACAGATGGCGGTGTAGGTATTTCCATGTTTATAGAGGTGGAGGTGTAGATATTTCCATGTTTATAGAGATACCGCTGTAGTTATTTCCATGTTAATAGGCATAACGGTGTAGATATTTCCATGTTTATAGAGATGGCGGTGTAGATATTTCCATGTTTATAGAGATAGAAGTGTAGATATTTCCTTGTGTATACAGATAGCGGTGAAAATATTTCCAAGTTTATAAAGATAGCGGTGTAGACATTGCGACGTTTATACAGATAGCGGTGTAGATATTTCCATGTTTATAGAGATGGCGGTGTAGATATTTCCATGTTTCTACAGATGGCTGTGTAGATATTTCCACCTTTATACAGATGGTGGTGTAGATATTTCCATGTTTACACAGATAGCGGTGTAGATATTTCCATGTTTATACAGATGGCTGTGTAGATATTTCCATGTTTATGTAGATGGCGGTGTAGATATTTCCATCTTTATACAGATGGCGGTGTAGATATTTCCATCTTTATATAGGTGGCGGTGTAGGTATTTTCATGTTTATAGAGATGGCGGTGTAGATATTTCCATGTTTATAGAGACAGACGTGTAGATGTTTCCTTGTTTATACAGATAGCGGTGTAGATATTTCCATGTTTATAGAGATAGCAGTGTAGCCATTTCCAAATTTATACAGATAGCCGTGTAGATATTTAAAGGTTCATACAGATGGCGGTGTAGATATTTCCATCCTTATACAGATAGCTGTGTAGATATTTCCGTGTTTATACAGATAGCGGTGTAGATATTTCCATATTTATAGAGTTGGAGGTGTAGATATTTCCATGTTCATAGAGATGGCGGTGTAGATATTTCCATGTTTATATACTTGGCAGTGTAGATATTTCCATGTTCATACAGATGGCGGTGAAGATATTTCTATGTTTATACACATGATGGTGTACATATTTCCCAGTTTTAAGAGATAGCGGTGTAGATATTTCCGTGTTTACACAGATAGCAGTGTAGGTATTTCCATGTTTACACAGATAGCGGTGTAGATATTTCCATGTTTATACTGATAGCTGTGTAGATATTTCCATGAGTATACAGATAACGGTGTAGATATTTACATATTCCTACAGATGGCTGTGTAGGTATTTATATGTTTATACAGACTGTGGAGTAGATATTTCCATGTTCAAAGAGATAGCATTGTAGATATTTCCATGTTTCTACAGTTGGTGTTGTAGATATTTCCATGTTTACCCTGATAGTGGTTTAGACATTTCCATGTTTACAAAGAAATCGGTGTAGATATTTCCATGTTTATACAGATAGCGGTGTAGATATTTCCATGTTTATAAAGATGGCTGTTTAGCTATTTCCATGTTTATAGAGATATCGGAGTATATATTTCCATGTTCACACAGATAGCGGTGTAGATATTTCCATGTTTACACATATAGCGGTGTAGATATTTCCAAGTTTATGCAAATAGCGTTGTAGATATTTCCACTTTTATGCAGATAGAGGTATAGATATTTCGATGTTTATACAGAGAGCGGTGTAGATATTTCCATGTTCCTACAGATGGCGCTGTAGATATTTCCATGTTTATAGAGTTGGCGGTTAAGGCATTTTCATGTTCATACAGATGGCGGAGTAGATATTTCCATGTTTATACAGATAGCGGTGTAGATATTTCCATGTTTACACAGATAGCGGTGTAGATATTTCCATGTTTTTACAGATAGCGGTGTAGATATTTCCATATTTATAGAGTGGGCGGTGTAGATATTTCCATGTTCATACAGATGGCGTTGTAGATATTTCCGTGTTTATATAGTTGGCAGTGTAGATATTTCCATGTTCATACAGATGGCGGTGAAGATATTTCTATGTTTATACACATGATGGTGTAGATATTTCCAAGTTTTAAGAGATAGCGCTGTAGATATTTTCGTGTTTACACAGATAGCGGTGTAGATATTTCCATGTTTACACAGATAGCGGTGTAGATATTTCCATGTTTATACTGATAGCGGTGTAGATATTTCCATGTGTATGCAGATAATGGTGTAGATATTTACATATTCCTACAGATGGCTGTGTAGATATTTATATGTTTATACAGATTGCGGAGTACATATTTCCATGTTTATAGAGATAGCGGTGTAGCCATTTCCAAATTTATACAGATATCGGTGTAGATATTAAAAGGTTCATACAGATGGTGGTGTAGATATTTCCATCCTTATACAGATAGCGGTGTAAGTATTTCCATGTTTATACAGATGGCAGTGTAGATATTTCCACCTTTATACAGATAGCGGTGTAGTTATTTCCATGTTCATAGAGATGGCGGTGTAGATATTTCCATGTTTACAGAGATAGAGGTGTAGATATTTCCTTGTTTATAGAGATAGCGGTGTAGATATTTCCATGTTTATACAGATGGCGGAGTACATATTTCCATCTCTATACAGATGGCGGGGTACATATTTCCATGTTCATACAGATGTCGGTGTAGATATTTCCATGTTTTTAGACATGGCGGTGTAGATATTTCCATCTTTATACAGATAGCGGTGTAGATATTTCCATGTTTATACAGTTAGCTGTGTAGATATTTCCATCGTTATACAGAAGGCGGTGTAGATATTTCCATGTTCATACAGATGGCGGTGTAGATATTTCCATGTTTATACAGATAGCGGTGTAGATATTTCCATGTTTATAGGGAAGGCGGTGTAGATATTTCCATGTTTATAGAGATGGCAGTGTAGATATTTCCATATTTATACAGATAGCGGTATAGATATTTCCATGTTTATACAGATAGCTGTGTAGATATTTACATCTTTATACAAATGGCGGTGTACATATTTCCATGTTTATATAGATGGCGGTGTACATATTTCCATCTTTATACAGATGGCGGTGTAGGTATTTCCATGTTTATAGAGGTGGAGGTGTAGATATTTCCATGTTTATAGAGATACCGCTGTAGTTATTTCCATGTTAATAGGCATAACGGTGTAGATATTTCCATGTTTATAGAGATGGCGGTGTAGATATTTCCATGTTTATAGAGATAGAAGTGTAGATATTTCCTTGTGTATACAGATAGCGGTGAAAATATTTCCAAGTTTATAAAGATAGCGGTGTAGACATTGCGACGTTTATACAGATAGCGGTGTAGATATTTCCATGTTTATAGAGATGGCGGTGTAGATATTTCCATGTTTCTACAGATGGCTGTGTAGATATTTCCACCTTTATACAGATGGTGGTGTAGATATTTCCATGTTTATACAGATAGCGGTGTAGATATTTCCATGTTTATACAGATAGCGGTGTAGATATTTCCATGTTAATAGAGATGGCGGTGTAGATATTTCCATGTTCATAGAGATAGCGGTGTAGTTATTTCCATGTTAATAGGCATAGCGGTGTAGATATTTCCATGTTTATAGAGACAGAGGTGTAGATATTTCCTTGTTTATACAGATATCGTTGTGGATATTTCCATGTTTATAGAGATAGCGGTGTAGACATTTCCACATTTTTAAAGATAGTGGTGTAGATATTTAAAGCTTCATACAGATGCTGGTGAAGATATTTCCATCCTTATACAGATGGGGTTGTAGATATTTCCGTGTTTGTACAGATGGCGGTGTAGATATTTCCATCTTTATACAGATGGCAGTGTAGATATTTCCATGTTTATAGATATGGCCGTGTAGATATTTCCATGTTTAAAGAGATGACAGTGTAGATATTTCCATTTTTATAGAGATAGTGGTGTAGATATTTCCCTTTAAATAGGCATAGCGGTGTAGATATTTAATTGTTTATATACTTAGAGTTGTAGATATTTCCTAGTTTAAACAGATAGCGGTGCAGATATTTCCATGTTTATAGAGATAGCGGTGTAGACATTTCCACGTTTATACAGTAAGCGGTGTAGATATATCCATGTTCATACAGATGGCGGTGTAGATATTTCCATCTTTATAGCGATAGCGGTGTAGATATTTCCATGTTTATTCAGATGGCTGTGTAGGTATTTCCATGTTTATGGAGATGGCGGTGTAGATATTTCCATGTTTATAGAGACAGAGGTGTAGATGTTTCCTTGTTTATACAGATAGCTGTGTAGATATTTCCATGTTTATAGAGATAGCGGTGTAGCCATTTCCAAATTTATACAGATAGCCGTGTAGATATTTAAAGGTTCATACAGATGGTGGTGTAGATATTTCCATCCTTATACAGATAGCGGAGTAGATATTTCCATGTTTATACAGATGGCGGTGTAGATATTTCCATCTTTATACAGATAGCGGTTTAGTTATTTCCATGTTCATAGAGAAGGCGGTGTAGATATTAACATGTTTACAGAAATAGAGGTGTAGAAATTTCCTTCTTTATAGAGATAGCGGTGTAGATATTTCCATGTTTATACAGATGTCAGTGTAGATATTTCCATCTCTATAGAGATGGCGGTGTACATATTTCCATGTTCATACAGATAGCGGTGTAGATATTTCCATGTTTATAAAGATGGCTGTGTAGACATTTCCATGTTTATAGAGATAGCGGCGTAGATATTTCCATGTTTACATAGATAGCAGTGTAGATATTTCCATGTTTACACAGATAGCGGTGTAGATATTTCCAAGTTTATACAGAAAGCGGTTTAGATATTTCCATGTTTATAGAGATATCGGAGTAGATATTTCCATGTTCACACAGATAGCGGTGTAGATATTTCCATGTTTACACATATAGCGGTGTAGATATTTCCAAGTTTATGCAAATAGCGTTGTAGATATTTCCACTTTTATGCAGATAGAGGTATAGATATTTCGATGTTTATACAGAGAGCGGTGTAGATATTTCCATGTTCCTACAGATGGCGCTGTAGATATTTCCATGTTTATAGAGTTGGCGGTTAAGGCATTTTCATGTTCATACAGATGGCGGAGTAGATATTTCCATGTTTATAAAGATAGCGGTGTAGGTATTTCCATGTTTACACAGATAGCGGTGTAGATATTTCCAAGTTTTTACAGATAGCGGTGTAGATATTTCCATTTTTATAGAGTTGGCGGTGTAGATATTTCCATGTTCATACAGATGGCGGTGTAGATATTTCCAAGTTTATATAGTTGGCAGTGTAGATATTTCCATGTTCATACAGATGGCGGTGAAGATATTTCTATGTATATACACATGATGGTGTAGATATTTCCAAGTTTTAAGAGATAGCGCTGTAGATATTTTCGTGTTTACACAGATAGCGGTGTACATATTTCCATGTTTACACAGATAGCGGTGTAGATATTTCCATGTTTATACTGATAGCGGTGTAGATATTTCCATGTGTATGCAGACAACGGTGTAGATATTTACATATTCCTACAGATGGCTGTGTAGATATTTATATGTTTATACAGATTGCGGAGTAGATATTTCCATGTTAATAGAGATAGCGGTGTAGCCATTTCCAAATTTATACAGATATCGGTGTAGATATTTAAAGGTTCATACAGATGGTGGTGTAGATATTTCCATCCTTATACAGATAGCGGTGTAGATATTTCCACCTTTATACAGATAGCGGTGTAGTTATTTCCATGTTCATAGAGATGGCGTTGTAGATATTTCCATGTTTACAGAGATAGAGGTGTAGATATTTCCTTGTTTATAGAGATAGCGGTGTAGATATTTCCATGTTTATACAGATGGCGGTGTACATATTTCCATCTCTATACAGATGGCGGTGTACATATTTCCATGTTCATACAGATGTCGGTGTAGATATTTCCATGTTTTTAGACATGGCGGTATAGATATTTCCATGTTTATACAGATAGCGGTGTAGATATTTCAATGTTTATACAGTTAGCTGTGTAGATATTTCCATCGTTATACAGATGGCGGTGTAGATATTTCCATGTTCATACAGATGGCGGTGTAGATATTTCCATGTTTATACAGATAGCGGTGTAGATATTTCCATGTTTATAGGGAAGGCGGTGTAGATATTTCCATGTTTATAGAGATGGCAGTGTAGATATTTCCATGTTTATACAGATAGCCTTATAGATATTTCCATGTTTATACAGATAGCTGTGTAGATATTTCCATCTTTATACAGATGGCGGTGTAGATATTTCCATGTTTATACAGATGGCGGTGTAGATATTTCCATGTTTATAGATATGGCCGTGTAGATATTTCCATGTTTAAAGAGATGACAGTGTAGATATTTCCATTTTTATAGAGATAGCGGTGTAGTTATTTCCCTTTAAATAGGCATAGCGGTGTAGATATTTAATTGTTTATAGACATAGAGTTGTAGATATTTCCTAGTTTAAACAGATAGCGGTGTAGATATTTCCATGTTTATAGAGATAGCAGTGTAGACATTTCCACGTTTATTCAGTAAGCGGTGTAGATATATCCATGTTCATACAGATGGCGGTGTAGATATTTCCATCCTTATAGAGATAGCGGTGTAGATATTTCCATGTTTATACAGATGGCTGTGTAGATATTTCCATGTTATGGAGATGGCGGTGTAGATATTTCCATGTTTATAGAGACAGAGGTGTAGATGTTTCCTTGTTTATACAGATAGCGGTGTAGATATTTCCATGTTTATAGAGATAGCGGTGTAGCCATTTCCAAATTTATACAGATAGCCGTGTAGATATTTAAAGGTTCATACAGATGGCGGTGTAGGTATTTCCATCCTTATACAGATAGCGGTGTAGATATTTCCATGTTTATACAGATAGCGGTGTAGATATTTCCATATTTATAGAGTTGGAGGTGTAGATATTTCCATGTTCATAGAGATGGCGGTGTAGATATTTCCATGTTTATATACTTGGCAGTGTAGATATTTCCATGTACATACAGATGGTGGTGAAGATATTTCTATGTTTATACACATGATGGTGTACATATTTCCCAGTTTTAAGAGATAGCGGTGTAGATATTTCCGTTTTTACACAGATAGCAGTGTAGATATTTCCATGTTTACGCAGATAGCGGTGTAGATATTTCCATGTTTATGCTGGTAGCGGTGTAGATATTTCCAAGTGTATACAGATAACGGTGTAGATATTTACATATTCCTACAGATGGCTCTGTAGATATTTATATGTTTATACAGATTGTGGAGTAGATATTTCCATGTTTATAGAGATAGCGGTGTAGATATTTCCATGTTTCTACAGTTGGTGTTGTAGATATTTCCATGTTTACCCTGATAGCGGTGTAGTCATTTCCATGTTTACTAAGAAAGCGGTGAAGATATTTCCAAGTTTATAGAGATGGCGGTGTAGATATTTCCATGTTTACACAGAAAGCGGTGTAGATATTTCCATGTTTTTACAGATAGCGGTGAAGATATTTCCATATTTATAGAGATGGCAGTGTAGATATTTCCATGTTCATACAGATGGCGGTGTAGTTATTTCCATGTTTATATAGTTGGCAATGTAGATATTTCCATGTTCATACAGATGGCGGTGAAGATATTTCTATGTTTATACACATGATGGTGTAGATATTTCCAAGTTTTAAGAGATAGCGGTGTAGATATTTTCATATTTACACAGATAGCGGTGTAGATATTTCCATGTTTATACTGATAGCGGTGTAGATATTTCCATGTGTATGCAGATAACGGTGTAGATATTTACATATTCCTACAGATGGCTGTGTAGATATTTATATGTTTATACAGATTGCAGAGTAGATATTTCCATGTTTATAGGGATACAGGTGTAGATATTTCCATGTTTCTACAGTTGGTGTTGTAGATATTTCCATGTTTACACAGATAGCGGTGTAGATATTTCCAAGTTTAAGCAGATAGCGGAGTAGATATTTCCACTTTTATGCAGATAGTGGTGAAGATATTTCCATGTTTATGCAGAAAGCGGTGTAGATATTTCCATGTTCCTGCAGATGGCTGTGTAGATATTTCCAAGTTTATACAGATACTGGTGTAGATATTTCCATTTTGACACTCATAGCGTTGTAGATATTTCCATGTTCCTACAGAGGGCGGTGTACATATTTACATGTTTGTAGAGTTGGCGGTTTAGACATTTCCACGTTCATACAGATGGTGGTGTAGATATTTCCATGTTTATACAGATAGCGGTGTGGATATTTCCATCTTTATACACATAATGGTGTAGATCTTTCCATGTTTTTAGAGATAGCGGTGCAGTTATTTCCATGTTTACACAGATAGCTGTGTAGATATTTCCATGTTTATACAGATGACTCTGTAGATATTTCCATGTTTACAGAGATAGCGGTGTAGATATTTCCATGTTTATAGAGATAGCGGTGTAGATATTTCCATGTTTACACAGATAGCGGTGTAGATATTTCCATATTTATACGGAAAGCGGTGTAGATATTTCCATGTTTATAGAGATATCGGTGTAGATACTTCCATGTTTATACAGATAGCAGTGTAGATATTTCCATGCTAATACACATGGCGGTGTAGATATTTCCATGTTCATGCAGATGGCGGTGAAGATATTTCCATGTTTATACAGATAACGGTGTATATATTTCCATGTTTACACAGATAGCGGTGTAGATATTTCTATGTTTACACAGATCGCGGTGCAGATATTTCCATGTTTATACAGATAGGGGTGTAGATATTTCCATGTTCATACAGATGGCGTAGATATTTCCATCTTAATATAGTTGGCAGTGTAGATATATCCATGTTCATACAGATGGCGGTGAAGATATTTCCATGTTTATACACATAACGGTGTAGATATTTCCAAGTTTTAGACATAGCGGAGTAGATATTTCCATGTATACACAGATAGCGGTATAGGTAGTTCCATGTTTACACAGATAGCGGAGTATTTTCATGTTTATACAGATAGCGATGTAGATATTTCCATGTGGATACAGAAAGCGGTGTAGATAGTTACATGTTCCTACAGATGGCTGTGTAGATATTTCCAAGTTTATACTGATAGTGGTGTAGATATTTCCGTGTTTATAGAGATACCGTTGTACATATTTCCATCTTCCTTCGGTGGGTGGTGTAGATATTTCCATGTTTATAGAGATAGCTGTGTAGATATTCCCATGTTTCTACAGTTGGTGTTGTAGATATTTCCATGTTTACACAGATAGCGGTGTAGATATTTCCAAGTTTATGCAGATAGCGGAGTAGATATTTCCACTTTTATGCAGATAGCGGTGAAGATATTTCCATGTTTATACAGAAAGCGGTGTAGATATTTCCATGTTCCTGCAGATGGCTTTGTAGATATTTCCAAGTTTATACAGATAGTGGTGTAGATATTTCCATGTTTACACAGATAGCATTGTAGATGTTTCCATTTTTAAACAGATAGCGGTGTAGATATTTCCATGCTTATAGAGATATCGGTGTAGATATTTCCAGGTTTCTATAGATTGCAGTGTAGATATTTCCACGTTTATATAGATGGCTGTTTAGATATTTCCATGTTTATAGAGATAGCGGTGTAGATATTTCCATGTTTATACAGATAGCGGTGTATATATTTCCATGTTTACAGAGATAGCGGTGTAGATATTTCCATGTTTACCCAGATAGCGGAGTAGATATTTCCATATTTATACAGATAGCGGTGTAGATATTTCCATGTTTATACAGATAGCTGTGTAGATATTTCCATGTTTATAGAGATAGAGGTGTAGACATTGCCATGTTTATACAGATAGCGGTGTAGATATTTCCATGTTTATAGAGATGGCGGTGTAGATATTTAAATGTTTATACAGATGGCTGTGTATATATTTCCATCTTTATACATTTGGTGATGTAGATATTTCCATCCTTATACAGATAGCGGTGTAGATATTTCCATGTTTATACAGATGGCGGTGTAGATATATCCATGTTTATAGAGATGGCAGTGTAGATATTTCCATGTTTATAGAGATAACGGTGTAGTTATTTCCATGTTAATAGGCATAGCGGTGTAGATTTTTCCATGTTTATAGAGACAGAGGTGTAGATATTTCCTAGTTTAAACAGATAGCGGTGTAGATATTTCCATCTTTATAGAGATAGCGGTGTAGACATTTCCACGTTTATACAGTAAGCGGTGTAGATATATACATGTTCATACAGATCACGGTGTAGATATTTCCATCCTTATACAGATAGCGGTGTAGATATTTCCATGTTTATACAGATGGCTGTGCAGATGTTTCCATGTTTATGGAGATGGCGGTGTAGATATTTCCATGTTTATTGAGACAGAGGTGTAGATGTTTCCAAGATTATACAGATAGCGGTGTAGATATTTCCATGTTTATAGAGATAGCGGTGTAGCCATTTCCAAATTTATACAGATAGCGGTGTAGATATTTAAAGGTTTATACAGATGGTGGTGTAGATATTTCCATCCTTAAACAGATAGTGGTGTAGATATTTCCAAGTTTATACAGATGGAGGTGTAGATATTTCCACCTTTATACAGATAGCGGTGTAGTAATTTCCATGTTCATAGAGATGGCGGTGTAGATATTTCCATGTTTACAGAGATAGAGGTCTAGATATTTATTTGTTTATAGAGATAGCGGTGTAGATATTTCCATGTTTACAGAGATAGAGGTGTAGATATTTCCATTTCTATACAGATGGCGGTGTACATATTTCCATGTTCATACAGATGGCGGTGTAGATATTTCCATGTTTTTAGACATGGCGGTGTAGATATTTCCATGTTTATACAGATAGCGGTGTAGATATTTCCATGTTTATATAGATGGCAGTGTAGATATTTCCATGTTTATACAGATAGCGGTATAGATATTTCCATGTTTATACAGATAGCTGTGTAGGTATTTACATCTTTGTGCAAATGGCGGTGTTGATATTTCAATGTTTATATAGATGGCGGTGTAGATATTTCCATCTTTATACACATGGCGGTGTAGGTATTTCCATGTTTATAGAGGTGGCGGTGTAGATATTTCCATGTTTATACAGATAGTGGTGTAGTTATTTCCATGTTAATAGGCATAGCGGTGTAGATATTTCCATGTTTATAGAGATGGCGGTGTAGATATTTCCATGTTTACACAGATAACAGTGAAGATATTTACATGTTCCTACAGATGGCTGTGTAGATATTTCCATGTTTATACAGATAGCAGTGTAGATATTTCCGTGTTTTTAGAGATAGCCGTGTAGTTATTTCCATGTAAATAGGCATAGCGGTGTAGATATTTCCATGCTTATATAGACAGAGGTGTAGATATTTCCTAGTTTATACCGACAGCGGTGTAGATATCTCCATGTTTATAGAGATAGCGGTGTAGACATTTCCACGTTTATACAGATAGCGGTGTAGATATTTCCATGTTCTTACAGGTGGCGGTGTAGATATTTCCGTCTTTATACACATGGCGGAGTAGATTTTTCCATGTTCCTACAGATGGCGGTGTAGGTATTTCCATGTTTATAGAGATGGTGGTGTAGATATTTCCATGTTTATACTGATGGCGGTGTCGATATTTCCATGTTTATACAGATGGCGGTGTAGATATTTCCATATTTATGCAGACGGCGGTGTAGATATTTCCATGTTCTTACACATGGCGGTGGAGGTATTTGCATCTTTATACAGATTGCAGTGTAGATATTTCCATGTTTATAGAGATGGCAGTGTGGATATTTCCATGTTCATACAGATGGCGGTGTAGGTATTTCCATCCTTATACAGATAGCGGTGTAGATATTTCCATGTTTATACAGATGACGGTGTAGATATTTCCATCTTTATACAGATGGCGGTGTATATATTTCCATGTTCATACAGATGGCGGTGTAGATATTTCCATGTTCATACACAAGTCGGTGTAGATATTTCCATCTTTATACAGATGGCTGTGTAGATATTTCCATGTTTATACAGATGACAGTGTAGGCATTTCCATGTTTATAGAGATGGCGGTGTAGTTATTTCCATGTTTATACAGATAGCTGTGTAGATATTTCCATGTTTATACAGATGGCAGTGTAGATATTTCCTTGTTTTTAGAGATGGCGGTGTAGATGTTTCCATGTTTATAGAGATAGCGGTGTAGTTATTTCCATGTAAATAGGCATAGCGGTGTAGATATTTCCATGTTTATAGAGATAGAGGTGTAGATATTTCCTAGTTTATACAGATAGCGGTGTAGATATTTCCATGTTTATAGAGATAGCGGTATAGATATTTCCATGTTTATACAGATAGCTGTGTAGGTATTTACATCTTTGTGCAAATGGCGGTGTTGATATTTCAATGTTTATATAGATGGCGGTGTAGATATTTCCATCTTTATACAGATGGCGGTGTAGGTATTTCCATGTTTATAGAGGTGGCGGTGTAGATATTTCCATGTTTATACAGATAGTGGTGTAGTTATTTCCATGTTAATAGGCATAGCGGTGTAGATATTTCCATGTTTATAGAGATGGCGGTGTAGATATTTCCATGTTTACACAGATAACAGTGAAGATATTTACATGTTCCTACAGATGGCTGTGTAGATATTTCCATGTTTATACAGATAGCAGTGTAGGTATTTCCGTGTTTTTATAGATAGCCGTGTATTTATTTCCATGTAAATAGGCATAGCGGTGTAGATATTTCCATGCTTATATAGATAGAGGTGTATATATTTCCTAGTTTATACCGACAGCGGTGTAGATATCTCCATGTTTATAGAGATAGCGGTGTAGACATTTCCATGTTTATACAGATAGCGGTGTAGATATTTCCATGTTCTTACAGGTGGCGGTGTAGATATTTCCGTCTTTATACACATGGCGGAGTAGATTTTTCCATGTTCATACAGATGGCGGTGTAGATATTTCCATGTTTATAGAGATGGTGGTGTAGATATTTCCATGTTTATACTGATGGCGGTGTCGATATTTCCATGTTTATACAGATGGCGGTGTAGATATTTCCATATTTATGCAGACGGCGGTGTAGATATTTCCATGTTCTTACACATGGCGGTGGAGGTATTTCCATCTTTATACAGATTGCAGTGTAGATATTTCCATGTTTATAGAGATGGCAGTGTGGATATTTCCATGTTCATACAGATGGCGGTGTAGGTATTTCCATCCTTATACAGATAGCGGTGTAGATATTTCCATGTTTATACAGATGACGGTGTAGATATTTCCATCTTTATACAGATGGCGGTGTATATATTTCCATGTTCATACAGATGGCGGTGTAGATATTTCCATGTTCATACACAAGTCGGTGTAGATATTTCCATCTTTATACAGATGGCTGTGTAGATATTTCCATGTTTATACAGATGACAGTGTAGGCATTTCCATGTTTATAGAGATGGCGGTGTAGTTATTTCCATGTTTATACAGATAGCTGTGTAGATATTTCCATGTTTATACAGATGGCAGTGTAGATATTTCCTTGTTTTTAGAGATGGCGGTGTAGATGTTTCCATGTTTATAGAGATAGCGGTGTAGTTATTTCCATGTAAATAGGCATAGCGGTGTAGATATTTCCATGTTTATAGAGATAGCGGTGTAGACATTTCCACGTTTATACAGATAGCAGTGTAGGTATTTCCATATTCTTACAGATGGCTGTGCAGATATTTCCATCCTTATACAGATAGCCGTGTAGAAATTTCCATGTTTATACAGATGGCGGTGTAGATATTTCCATGTTTATGGAGATGGCGGTGTAGATATTTCCATGTTTATAGAGATAACGGTGTAGTTATTTCAAAGTTAATAGGCATAGAGGTGTAGATATTTCCATGTTTATAGAGACAGAGGTGTAGGTGTTTCCTTGTTTATACAGATATTGGTGTAGATATTTCCATGTTTATAGAGATAGCGGTGTAGACATTTCCAAATTTATACAGATAGCGGTGTAGGTATTTAAAGGTTCATACAGATGGTGGTGTGGATATTTCCATCCTTATACAGATAGCGGTGTAGATATTTCCAAGTTTATGCAGATAGAGGAATAGATATTTCCACTTTTATGCAGATAGCGGTGAAGATATTTCCATGTTTATACAGATAGCGGTGTAGATATTTCCATGTTCCTGCAGATGGCTGTGTAGGTATTTACAGGTTTATACAGATAGTGGTGTAGATATTTCCATGTTTACACAGATAGCGTAGATATTTCCATGTTCCTACAGCTGGTGGTGTAGATGTTTCCATGCCTACACAGGTAGTGGTGCAGATATTTCCAAGTTTATGCAGATAGCGGTGGAGATATTTCCACTTTTATGGAGTTAGCGGTGTAGGTATTTCCATGTTTATACAGAAAGCGGTGTAGATATTTCCATGTTCCTACAAATGGCGCTGTAGATATTTCCATGTTTATAGAGTTGGCGGTTTAGACATTTCCATCTTCGTACAGATGGCGGTGTAGATATTTCCATCTTCCTACACATAACGGTGTAGATATTTCCATGTTTATACAGGTGACGGTGTATATATTTCCATACTCATACAGATGGCGTTGTAGATATTTCCATGTTTATAGAGATAGCGGTGTAGGTATTTCCATGTTTACACAGATAGCGGTGTTGCTATTTCCATGTTTATAGAGACAGAGGTGTAGATGTTTCCTTGTTTATACAGATATAGGTGTAAATATTTCCATGTTTATAGAGATAGCAGTGTAGACATTTCCAAATTTATACCGATAGCGGTGTAGGTATTTATAGGTTCATACAGATGGTGGTGTGGATATTTCCATCCGTATACAGATAGCGGTGTACCAAGTTTATGCAGATTGCGGAGTAGATATTTCCACTTTTATGCAGATAGCGGTGAAGATATTTCCATGTTTATACAGATAGCGGTGTAGATATTTCCATGTTTACACAGATAGCGGTGTCGATATTTCCATGTTTACACAGATAGCGTATTAGATATTTCCATGTTTATACAGATAGCGGTGTAGATATTTCCATGTTTATAGAGATATCAGTGTAGACATTGCCACGTTTATGCAGATAGCGGTGTAGATATTTCCATGTTTATAGAGATGGCGGTGTAGATATTTAAATGTTTATACAGATGGCTGTGTAGATATTTCCATCTTTATACATTTGGTGATGTAGTTATTTCCGTCCTTATACAGATAGCGGTGTAGATATTACCATGTTTATACAGATGGCGGTGTAGATATATCCATGTTTATAGAGATGGCAGTGTAGATATTTCCATGTTTATAGAGATAACGGTGTAATTATTTCCATGTTAATAGGCATAGCGGTGTAGATATTTCCATGTTTATGGAGACAGAGGTGTAGATATTTCCTAGTTTAAACAGATAGCGGTGAAGATATTTCCATGTTTATAGAGATAGCGGTGTAGACATTTCCACGTTTATACAGATAGTGGTGTAGATATTTAAAGCTTCATACAGATGCTGGTGTAGATATTTCCATCCTTATACAAATAGCGGTGTAGATATTTCCGTGTTTGTACAGATGGCGGTGTAGAAATTTCCATGTTTATGGAGATGGCGGTTTAGATATTTCCATGTTTATTGAGACAGACGTGTAGATATTTCCATGTTTATACAGATAGCGGTGTAGATATTTCCATGTTTATACAGATAGCTGTGTAGATATTTCCATCTTTATACAGAGGTCGGTGTAGATATTTCCATGTTTATACAGATGGCGGTGTAGATATTTCAATGTTAATAGATATGGCCGTGTAGATATTTCCATGTTTAAAGAGATGACAGTGTAGATATTTCCACTTTTATAGAGATAGCGGTGTATTTATTTCCATGTAAATAGGCATAGCGGTGTAGATATTTCCTTGTTTATAGAGATAGAGGTGTAGATATTTCCTAGTTTAAACAGATAGCGGTGTAGATATTTCCATGTTTATTGAGACAGAGGTGTAGATATTTCCATGTTTATACAGAAAGCGGTGTAGATATTTCCATGTTTATACAGACAGCTGTGTAGATATTTCCATCTTTATACAGATGGTGGTGTAGATATTTCCATGTTTATACAGATGGCGGTGTAGATATTTCCATGTTAATAGATATGGTAGTGTAGATATTTCCATGTTTAAATAGATGACAGTGTAGATATTTCCATTTTTATAGAGATACGGTGTATTTATTTCCATGTAAATAGGCATAGCGGTGTAAATATTTCCTTGTTTACTGAGATAGAGGTGTAGATATTTCCTAGTTTAAACAGATAGCGGTGTAGATATTTCCATGTTTATAGAGATAGCGGTATAGACATTTCCACGTTTATACAGTAAGCGGTGTAAGTATATCCATGTTCATACAGATGGCGGTGTAGATATTTCCATCCTTATACAGATAGCGGTGTAGATATTTCCATGTTTATACAGATGGCGGTGTAGATATTTCCATGTTTATAGAGACAGAGGTGTAGATGTTTCCTTGTTTATACAGATAGCGGTGTAGATATTTCCATGTTAATAGAGATAGCGGTGTAGCCATTTCCAAATTTATACAGATAGCGGTGTAGATATTTAAAGGTTCATACAGATGGTGGTGTAGATATTTCCATCCTTATACAGATAGCGGTGTAGATATTTCCATGTTTAGACAGATGGCGGTGTAGATATTTCCATCTTTATACAGATAGCGGTGTAGTTATTTCCATGTTCATAGAGATGTCCGTGTAGATATTTCCATGTTTACAGAGATAGAGGTGTAGATATTTCCTTGTTTATAGAGATAGCGGTGTAGATATTTCCATGTTTATACAGATGGCGGTGTAGATATTTCCATCTCTATACAGATGGCGGTGTACATATTTCCATGTTCATACAGATGGCGGTGTAGATATTTCCATGTTTTTAGATATGGCGGTGTAGATAATTCCATGTTTATACAGAAGGCGGTGTAGATATTTCCATGTTTATATAGATGGCAGTGTAGATATTTCCATGTTTATACAGATAGCGGTGTAGATAGTTCCATGTTTATACACATAGCTGTATAGATATTTACATCTTTATACAAATGGCGGTGTAGATATTTCCATGTTTATAGAGATAGCGGTGTAGTTATTTCCATGTTAATAGGCATAGCGGTGTAGATATTTCCATGTTTATAGAGATGGCGGTGTAGATATTTGCATGTTTATAGAGAAAGAGGTGTAGATATTTCCTTGTGTATACAGATAGAGGTGAAAATATTTCCAAGTTTATAGAGATAGCGGTGTAGACATTTCCATGTTTATACAGATGGCTGTGTAGATATTTCCACCTTTATACAGATGGTGTTGTAGATATTTCCATGCTTACACAGATAGCAGTGTAGATATTTCCACGTTTATACAGATGGCGGTGTAGATATTTCCATGTTTATAGAGATGGCGGTGTAGATATTTCCGTGTTTATAGAGATAACGGTGTAGACATTTCCACGTTTATACAGTAAGCTGTGTAGATATATCCATGTTCATACAGATGGCGGTGTAGATATTTCCATCCTTATACAGATAGCGTTGTGGATATTTCCATGTCTATACAGATGGCTGTGTAGATATTTCCATGTTTATGGAGGTGGCGGTGTAGATATTTCCATGCTTATAGAGACAGACGTGTAGATGTTTCCTTGTTTATACAGATAGCGGTGTAGATATTTCCATGTTTATAAAGATAGTGGTGAAGCCATTTCCAAATTTATACAGATAGCGGTGTAGATATTTAAAGGTTCATATCTATTTAAAGGTAGATATTTCCTTTGTTATACTGATTGCGGTGTAGATATTTCCATCTTTATACAGATGGCGGTGTAGTTATTTCCATGTTCACACAGATGGCGGTGTAGATATTTCCATGTTTAAAGAGACAGACGTGTAGATGTTTCCTTGTTTATACAGATAGCGGTGTAGATATTTCCATGTTTATAGAGATAGTGGTGTAGCCATTTCCAAATTTATACAGATAGCCGTGTAGATATTTAAAGGTTCATACAGATGTTGGTGTAGATATTTCCATCCTTATACAGATAGCGGTGTAGATATTTCCATGTTTATACAGATGGCGGTGAAGATATTTCCATCTTTATACAGATGGCGGTGTAGATATTTCCATGTTCATAGAGATGGCGGTGTAGATATTTCCATCTTTATACAGATGGCGGTAAAGTTATTTCCATGTTCATAGAGGTGGCGGTGTAGATATTTCCATGTTTATACAGATAGTGGTGTAGTTATTTCCATGTTAATAGGCATAGCGGTGTAGATATTTCCATGTTTATAGAGATGGCGGTGTAGATATTTCCATGTTTACACAGATAACAGTGAAGATATTTACATGTTCCTACAGATGGCTGTGTAGATATTTCCATGTGTATACAGATAGCAGTGTAGATATTTCCGTGTTTTTAGAGATAGCCGTGTGGTTATTTCCAAGTAAATAGACATAGCGTTGTATATATTTCCATCTTTATATAGATAGAGGTGTAGATATTTCCTAGTTTATACAGACAGCGGTGTAGATATTTCAATGTTTATAGAGATAGCGGTGTAGACATTTCCACGTTTATACAGATAGCGGTGTAGATATTTCCATGTTCTTACAGATGGCAGTGTAGATATTTCCATCCTTATACAGATAGCCGTGTAGATATTTCCATGTTTATACAGATGGTGGTGTAGATATTTCCATGTTTATACAGATGGCTGTGTAGATATTTCCAACTTTGTACACATGGCGGAGTAGATTTTTCCATGTTCATACAGATGGCGGTGCAGATATTTCCATGTTTATAGAGATGGTGGTGTAGATATTTCCATGTTTATACAGATGGCGGTGTCGATATTTCCATGTTTATAGAGATGGCAGTGTAGATATTTCCATGTTCATACAGATGGCGGTATAGATATTTCCATCCTTATTCAGATAGCGGTGTAGATATTTCCATGTTTATACAAATGACGGTGTAGATATTTCCATCTTTATACAGATGGCGGTGTAGGTATTTCCATGTTCATACAGATGGCGGTGTAGATATTTCCATGTTTATATAGATGGCGGTATAGATATTTCCATGTTTATACAGGTGGCGGTGTAGATATTTCCATCTTTATGCAGATGGCGGTGTTGATATTTCCATCTTTATACAGATGGCGGTGTAGATATTTCCATGTTCATACACAAGGCGGTGTAGATATTTCCATCTTTATACACATGGCTGTGTAGATATTTCCATGTTTATACAGATGGCAGTGTAGGCATTTCCATGTTTATAGAGATGGCGGTGTAGATATTTCCATGTTTATACAGATAGCTGTGTAGATATTTCCATCTTTATACAGATGGCAGTGTAGATATATCCATGTTTATAAATATGGCTGTGTAGATATTTCCACGTTTATACAGATGGCAGTGTAGATATTTCCACGTTTATAGAGATGGCGGTGTAGATATTTCCATGTTTATAGAGATAGCGGTGTAGTTATTTCCATGTAAATAGGCATTGCGGTGTAGATATTTCCATGTTTATAGAGATAGAGGTGTAGATATTTCCTAGTTTATACAGATAGCGGTGTAGATATTTCCATGTTTATAGAGATAGCGGTGTAGACATTTCCACGTTTATACAGATAGCTGTGTAGATATTTCCAAGTTCTTACAGATGGCGTTGTAGATATCTCCATCCTTATACAGATAGCCGTGTAGATATTTCCATGTTTATACAGATGGTGGTGTAGATAATTCCATGTTTATACAGATGGTGGTGTAGATATTTCCATCTTTATACACATGGCGGAATAGATTTTTCCATGTTCATACAGATGGCGGTGCAGATATTTCCATGTTTATAGAGATGGTGGTGTAGATATTTCAATGTTTATACAGATGGTGGTGTCGATATTTCCATGTTTATACAGATGGCGGTGTAGATACTTATATATTTATACAGATGGCGGTGTAAATATTTCCATGTTCTTACACATGGCGGTGGAGATATTTCCATCTTTATACAGATGGCAGTTTAGATATTTCCATGTTTATAGAGATGGCAGTGTATATATTTCCATGTTCATACAGATGGCGGTATAGATATTTCCATCCTTATACAGATAGCGGTGTAGATATTTCCATGTTTATACAGATGACGGTGTAGATATTTCCATCTTTATACAGATGGCGGTGTTATTTCCATGTTCATACAGATGGCGGTGTAGATATTTCCATGTTTATAGAGATGGCGGTATAGATATTTCCATGTTTATACAGGTGGCGGTGTAGATATTTCCATCTTTATACAGATGGCGGTGTAGATATTTCCATCTTTATACAGATGGCGGTGTAGATATTTCCATGTTCATACACAAGGCGGTGTAGATATTTCCATCTTTATACAGATGGCTGTGTAGATATTTCCATGTTTATGCAGATGGCAGTGTAGGCATTTCCATGTTTATACAGATGGCGGTGTAGATATTTCCATGTTTATACAGATAGCTGTGTAGATATTTCCATCTTTATATAGATGGCAGTGTAGATATATCCATGTTTATAAATATGGCTGTGTAGATATTTCCATGTTTATACAGACGGCAGTGTAGATATTTCCATGTTTATAGAGATGGCGGTGTAGATATTTCCATGTTTATAGAGATAGCGGTGTAGTTTTTTCCATGTAAATAGGCATAGCGGTGTAGATATTTCCATGTTTATAGAGATAGAGGTGTAGATATTTCCTATTTTATACATATAGCGGTGTAGATATTTCCATGTTTATAGAAATAGCGGTGTAGACATTTCCACGTTTATACAGATAGCGGTGTAGATATTTCCATATTCTTATAGATGGCGGTGCAGATATTTCCATCGTTATACAGATAGCCGTGTAGATATTTCCATGTTTATACAGATGGCGGTGTAGATATTTCCATCTCTATACAGATGGCGGTGTACATATTTCCATGTTCATACAGATGGCGGTGTAGATAATTCCATGTTTTTAGATATGGCGGTGTAGATATTTCCATGTTTATCCAGATAGCGGTGTAGATATTTCCATGTTTATACAGTTAGCTGTGTAGATATTTCCATCGTTATACAGAAGGCGGTGTAGATATTTCCATGTTTAAACAGATGGCGCTGTAGATATTTCCATGTTTATACAGATGACGGTGTAGATATTTCCATGTTTATACAGAAGGCTGTGTAGATATTTCCATGTTTATAGAGATGGCAGTGTAGATATTTCCATGTTTATACAGATAGCGGTGTAGATATCTCCATGTTTATACAGATAGCTGTGTAGATATTTACATCTTTATACAAATGGCGGTGTAGATATTTCCATGTTTATATAGATGGCGGTGTAGATATTTCCATCTTTATACAGATGGCGGTGTAGGTATTTCCATGTTTATAGAGATGGCGGTGTAGATATTTCCATGTTTATAGGGATAGCGGTGTAGTTATTACCATTTTAATTGGCATAGCGGTGTAGATATTTCCATGTTTATACAGATGGCGGTGTAGATATTTCCATCTCTATACAGATGGCCGTGAACATATATCCATGTTCATACAGATGGCGGTGTAGGTATTTCCATGTTTTTAGATATGACGGTGTAGATATTTCCATGTTTATACAGATAGCGGTGTATATATTTCCATGTTTATACAGTTAGCTGTGTAGATATTTCCATCGTTATACTGATGGCGGTGTAGATATTTCAATGTTCATACAGATGGCGGTGTAGATATTTCCATGTTTATACAGATGATGGTGTAGATATTTCCATGTTTATACAGAATGCGGTGTAGATATTTCCATGTTTATACAGATAGCAGTGTAGATATTTCCATGTTTATACAGATAGCTGTGTAAATATTCACATCTTTATAGAAATGGCGGTGTAGATATTTCCATGTTTATACAGATGGCGTTGTAGGTATTTCCATCTTTATACAGATGGCGGTGTAGGTATTTCCATGTTTATAGAGATGGCGGTGTAGATATTTCCATGTTTATGGAGATAGCGCTGTAGTTATTTCCGTGTAAACAGGCATAGTGGTGTAGATATTTCCATGTTTATAGAGATGGCGCTGTAGATATTTCCATGTTTATACAGATAGCGGTGCAGTTATTTCAATGTAAATAGGCATACCGGTGTAGATATTTCCATGTTTATAGAGATAGAGGTGTAGATATTTCCTAGTTTATACAGATAGCGGTGTACATATTTCCATGTTTACACAGATAGCTGTGTAGATATTTACATCCCTATACAAATGGCGGTGTAGATTTTTCCATGTTTATATAGATGGCAGTGTAGATATTTCCATCTTTATACAGATGGCGGTGTTGGTATTTCCATGTTTATAGAGATGGCGGTGTAGATATTTATATGTTTATAGAGATAGCGGTGTAGTTATTTACATGTTAATAGTCATAGCGGTGTTAATATTTCCATGTTTATAGAGATAGAGTTGTAGATATTTCCTTGTTTATACAGGTAGCGGTGTAGATATTTCCATGTTTATAGAGATAGTGGTGTAGACATTGCCAAGTTTATACAGATAGCGGTGTAGATATTTCCATGTTTATAGAGAATGCGGTGTAGATATTTCCATGTTTATACAGATAGCTCTGTAGATATTTCTATCTTTATACAAATTGTTGTGTAGATATTTCCATCCTTATACAGACAGCGGTGTAGATATTTCCATGTTTATAGAGATGGCGGTGTAGATATTTCCACGTTTATAGAGATAACGGTGTAGTTATTTCCATATTAATAGGCATAGCGGTGTAGATATTTCCATGTTTATGGAGACAGAGGTGTAGATATTTCCTTGTTTATAGAGATAGCGGTGTAGATATTTCCACATTTATACAGATAGTGGTGTAGATATTTAAAGCTTCATACAGATGGTGGTGTAGATATTTCCATCCTTATACAGATAGCGGTGTAGATATTTCCATGTTTGTACAGATGGCGGAGTAGTTATTTCCTTCTTTGTACAGATGGCGGTGCAGATATTTCCATGTTCATAGAGAAGGCGGTGTACATATTTCCATGTTTACAGAGATAGAGGTGTAGATATTTCCTTCTTTATAGAGATAGCGGTGTAGATATTTCCATGTTTTTACGGATGGCGGTGTAGATATTTCCATCTCTATACAGATGGCGGTGTACATATATCCATGTTCATACAGATGGCGGTGTAGGTATTTCCATGTTTTTCGACATGGCGGTGTAGATATTTCCATGTTTATACAGATAGCGGTGTAGATATTTCCATATTTATACAGTTAGCTGTGTAGATATTTCCATCGTTATACTGACTGCGGTGTAGATATTTCCACGTTCATACAGATGGCTTTGTAGATATTTCCATCTTTATACAGATGACGGTGTAGATATTTCCTTGTTTATACAGAAGGAGGTGTAGATATTTCCATGTTTATAGAGATTGCGGTGTAGATATTTCCATGTTTATACAGATAGCAGTGTAGATATTTACATCTTTATAGAAATGGTGCTGTAGATATTTCGATGTTTATACAGATGGCGGTGTAGATATTTCCATCTTTATACAGATGGCGGTGTAGGTATTTCCATGTTTATAGAGATGGCGGTGTAGATATTTCCATGTTTATGGAGATAGCGCTGTAGTTATTTCCGTGTTAATAGGCATAGTGGTGTAGATATTTCCATGTTTATAGAGATGGCTGTGTAGATATTTCCATGTTTATAGAGATAGCGGTGTAGTTATTTCAATGTAAATAGGCATACCGTTGTATATATTTCCATGTTTATAGAGATAGAGGCGTAGATATTTCCTAGTTTATACAGATTGCGGTGTAGATATTTCCATGTGTATAGAGATAGCGGTGTAGACATTTCCAAATTTATACAGATAGCAGTGTAGATATTTAAAGGTTCATACAGGTGGTGGTGTAGATATTTCCATCCTTATACAGATAGCAGTGTAGATATTTCCACGTTTATACAGATGGCGGTGTAGATATTTCCATGTTTATATAGACGGCGGTGTAGATATTTCCATCTTTATACCGATGGCGGTGAAGATATTTCCATCTTTATACAGATGGCGGTGTAGGTATTTCCATGTTTATAGAGATGGCGGTGCAGATATTTCCATGTTGATAGAGACAGACGTGTAGATGTTTCCTTGTTTACAGATAGTGGTGTAGATATTTCCATGTTTATAGAGATAGCGGTGTAGCCATTTCCAAATTTATACAGATAGCGGTGTAGTTATTTAAAGGTTCATACAGATGGTGGTGTAGATATTTCCATCCTTATACAGATAGCGTTGTAGATATTTCCATGTTTATAGACATGGCGGTGTAGATATTTCCATGTTTATGGAGATAGCGCTGCAGTTATTTCCGTGTTAATAGGCATAGCGGTGTAGATATTTCCATGTTTATAAAGATGGCGGTGTAGATATTTCCATGTTTATACAGATAGCGGTGTAGTAATTTCAATGTAAATAGGCATACCGGTGTAGATATTTCCATGTTTATACAGTTAGCTGTGTAGATATTTCCATCGTTATACTGATTGCGGTGTAGATATTTCCACGTTCATACAGATGGCGGTGTAGATATTTCCATCTTTATACAGATGGCGGTGTAGATATTTCCATATTTATAGAGATAGCGGTGTAGATATTTCCATGTTTACACAGATAGCGGTGTAGATGTTTCCATGTTTTTACAGATAGCGGTGTAGATATTTCCATATTTATAGAGTTGGCGGTGTAGATATTTCCATGTTCATACAGATGGCAGTGTAGATATTTCCATGTTTATATAGTTGGCAGTGTAGATATTTCCATGTTCATACAGATGGCGGTGAAGATATTTCTATGTTTATACACATGATGGTGTAGATATTTCCAAGTTTTAAGAGATAGCGGTGTAGATATTTTCGTGTTTACACAGATAGCGGTGTAGATATTTCCATGTTTATAGAGATGGCGGTGTAGATATTTCCAGGTTTATAGAGATAGAGGTGTAGATATTTCCTTGTGTATACAGATAGTGGTGAAAATATTTCCAAGTTTATAAAGATAGCGGTGTAGACATTGCCACATTTATACAGATAGCGGTGTAGATATTTCCATGTTTATAGAGATGGCGGCGTAGATATTTCCATGTTTCTACAGATGGCTGTGTAGATATTTCCACCTTTATACAGATGGTGGTGTAGATATTTCCATGTTTATAGAGACAGAGGTGTAGATATTACCTTGTTTATACAGATAGCGTTGTGGATATTTCCATGTTTATAGAGATAGCGATGTAGACATTTCCACATTTATACAGATAGCGGTGTAGATATTTAAAGCTTCATACAGATGCTGGTGAAGATATTTCCATCCTTATACAGATGGGGGTGTAGATATTTCCGTGTTTGTACAGATGGCGGTGTAGATATTTCCATGTTCATAGAGATGGCGGTGTAGATATTTCCATGTTTATACAGATAGCGGTGTAGATATTTCCATGTTTATACAGATAGCTGTGTAGATATTTCCATCTTTATACAGATGGCGGTGTAGATATTTCCATGTTTATACAGATGGCGGTGTAGATATTTCCATGTTTATAGATATGGCCGTGTAGATATTTCCAGGTTTAAAGAGATGACAGTGTAGATATTTCCATTTTTATAGAGATAGCGGTGTAGTTATTTCCCTTTAAATAGGCATAGCGGTGTAGATATTTAATTGTTTATAGACATAGAGTTGTAGATATTTCCTAGTTTAAACAGATTGCGGTGTAGATATTTCCATGTTTATAGAGATAGCGGTGTAGACATTTCCACGTTTATACAGTAAGCGGTGTAGATATATCCATGTTCATACAGATGGCGGTGTAGATATTTCCATCCTTATAGAGATAGCGGTGTAGATATTTCCATGTTTATACAGATGGCTGTGTAGATATTTCTATGTTTATGGAGATGGCGGTGTAGATATTTCCATGTTTATAGAGACAGAGGTGTAGATGTTTCCTTGTTTATACGGATAGCTGTGTAGATATTTCCATGTTTATAGAGATAGCGGTGTAGCCATTTCCAAATTTATACAGATAGCGGTGTAAAGATTTAAAGGTTCATACAGATGGTGGTGTAGATATTTCCATCCTTATACAGATAGCGGAGAAGATATTTCCATGTTTATACAGATGGCGGTGTAGATATTTCCATCTTTATACAGATAGCGGTGTAGTTATTTCCATGTTCATAGAGAAGGCGGTGTAGATATTAACATGTTTACAGAAATAGAGGTGTAGATATTTCCTTGTTTATAGAGATAGCGGTGTAGATATTTCCATGTTTATACAGATGGCGGTGTCGATATTTCCATCTCTATACAGATGGCAGTGTACATATTTCCATGTTCATACAGATGGCGGTGTAGATATTTCCATGTTTTTAGAAATGGCGGTGTAGATATTTCCATGTTTATACAGATAGAGGTGTAGATATTTCCATATTTATACAGTTAGTTGTGTAGACATTTTCATCGTTATACAGAAGGCGGTGTAGATATTTCCATGTTCATACAGATGGCGGTGTAGATATTTCCATGTTTATACAGATGATGTTGTAGATATTTCCATGTTTATACAGAAGGCGGTGTAGACATTTCCATGTTTATAGAGATGGCAGTGTAGATATTTCCATGTTTATACAGATAGCTGTGTAGATATTTACATCTTTATACAAATGGCGGTGTAGATATTTCCATGTTTATATAGATGGCGGTGTAGATATTTCCATCTTTATACAGGTGGCAGTGTAGGTATTTCCATGTTTATAGAGATGGCGGTGTAGATATTTGCATGTTTATAGAGATAACTCTGTAGTTATTTCCATGTTAATAGGCATAGCGGTGTAGATATTTCCATGTTTATAGAGATGGCGGTGTAGATATTTCCATGTTTATAGAGATAGAGGTGTAGATATTTCCTTGTGTATACAGATAACGTTGAAAATATTTCCATGTTTATAGAGATAGCGGTGTAGACATTGCCACGTTTATACAGATAGCGGTGTAGATATTTCCATGTTTATAGAGATGGCGGTGTAGACATTTCCATGTTTATACAGATGGCTGTGTAGATATTTCCACCTTTATACAGATGGTGGTGTAGGTATTTCCATGTTTACAGAGATAGCGGTGTAGATATTTCCGTGTTTATACAGATGGCGGTGTAGATATTTCCATGTTTATATAGATGGCGGTGTAGATATTTCCATCTTTATACAGATGGCGGTGTAGATATTTCCATCTTTATACAGGTGGCGGTGTAGGTATTTTCATGTTTATAGAGATGGCGGTGTAGATATTTCCATGTTTATAGAGACAGACGTGTAGATGTTTCCTTGTTTATACAGATATCGGTGTAGATATTTCCATGTTTATAGAGATAGCGGTGTAGCCATTTCCAAATTTATACAGATAGCCGTGTAGATATTTAAAGGTTCATACAGATGGCGGTGTAGATATTTCCATCCTTATACAGATAGCTGTGTAGATATTTCCATGTTTATACAGATAGCGGTGTAGATATTTCCAAGTTTATAAAGGTGGCTGTGTAGCTATTTCCATGTTTATAGAGATAGCAGCGTAGATATTTCCATGTTTACATAGATAGCGGTGTAGATATTTCCATGTTTACACAGATAGCGGTGTAGATATTTCCAAGTTTATACAGGAAGCGGTGTAGTTATTTCCATGTTTATAGAGATATCGGAGTAGATATTTCCATGTTCACACAGATAGCAGTGTAGATATTTCCATGTTTACACATATAGCGGTGTAGATATTTCCAAGTTTATGCAAATAGCGTTGTAGATATTTCCACTTTTATGCAGATAGAGGTATAGATATTTCGATGTTTATACAGAGAGCGGTGTAGATATTTCCATGTTCCTACAGATGGCGCTGTAGATATTTCCATGTTTATAGAGTTGGCGGTTAAGGCATTTTCATGTTCATACAGATGGCGGAGTAGATATTTCCGTGTTTATACAGATAGCGGTGTAGATATTTCCATGTTTTTACAGATAGCGGTGTAGATACTTCCATGTTTTTACAGATAGCGGTGTAGATATTTCCATATTTATAGAGTTGGCGGTGTAGATATTTCCATGTTCATACAGATGGCGGTGTAGATATTTCCATGTTTATATAGTTGGCAGTGTAGATATTTCCATGTTCATACAGATGGCGGTGAAGATATTTCTATGTTTATACACATGATGGTGTTGATATTTCCAAGTTTTAAGAGATAGCGGTGTAGATATTTTCGTGTTTACACAGATAGCGGTGTAGATATTTCCATGTTTATAGAGATGGCGGTGTAGATATTTCCATGTTTATAGAGATAGAGTTGTAGATATTTCCTTGTGTATACAGATATCGGTGAAAATATTTCCAAGTTTATAAAGATAGCGGTGTAGACATTGCCACGTTTATACAGATATCGGTGTAGATATTTCCATGTTTATAGAGATGGCGGCGTAGATATTTCCATGTTTCTACAGATGGCTGTGTAGATATTTCCACCTTTATACAGATGGTGGTGTAGATATTTCCATGTTTATAGAGACTGAGGTGTAGATATTTCCTTGTTTATACAGATAGCGTTGTGGATATTTCCATGTTTATAGAGATAGCGATGTAGACATTTCCACATTTATACAGATAGTGGTGTAGATATTTAAAGCTTCATACAGATGCTGGTGAAGATATTTCCATCCTTATACAGATGGGGGTGTAGATATTTCCGTGTTTGTACAGATGGCGGTGTAGATATTTCCATCTTTATAGAGATGGCGGTGTAGATATTTCCATGTTCATAGAGATGGCGGTGTAGATATTTCCATGTTTATACAGATAGCGGTGTAGATATTTCCATGTTTATACAGATAGCTGTGTAGATATTTCCATCTTTATACAGATGGCGGTGTAGATATTTCCATGTTTATACAGATGGCGGTGTAGATATTTCCATGTTTATAGATATGGCCGTGCAGATATTTCCATGTTTAAAGAGATGACAGTGTAGATATTTCCATTTTTATAGAGATAGCGGTGTAGTTATTTCCCTTTAAATAGGCATAGCGGTGTAGATATTTAATTGTTTATAGACATAGAGTTGTAGATATTTCCTAGTTTAAACAGATAGCGGTGTAGATATTTCCATGTTTATAGAGATAGCGGTGTAGACATTTCCACGTTTATACAGTAAGCGGTGTAGATATATCCATGTTCATACAGATGGCAGTGTAGATATTTCCATCCTTATAGAGATAGCGGTGTAGATATTTCCATGTTTATACAGATGGCTGTGTAGATATTTCCATGTTTATGGAGATGGCGGTGTAGATATTTCCATGTTTATAGAGACAGAGGTGTAGATGTTTCCTTGTTTATACGGATAGCTGTGTAGATATTTCCATGTTTATAGAGATAGCGGTGTAGCCATTTCCAAATTTATACAGATAGCGGTGTAAAGATTTAAAGGTTCATACAGATGGTGGTGTGGATATTTCCATCCTTATACAGATAGCGGAGAAGATATTTCCATGTTTATACAGATGGCGGTGTAGATATTTCCATCTTTATACAGATAGCGGTGTAGTTATTTCCATGTTCATAGAGAAGGCGGTGTAGATATTAAAATGTTTACAGAAATAGAGGTGTAGATATTTCCTTGTTTATAGAGATAGCGGTGTAGATATTTCCATGTTTATACAGATGGCGGTGTCGATATTTCCATCTCTATACAGACGGCGGTGTACATATTTCCATGTTCATACAGATGGCGGTGTAGATATTTCCATGTTTTTAGATATGGCGGTGTAGATATTTCCATGTTTATACAGATAGAGGTGTAGATATTTCCATATTTATACAGTTAGTTGTGTAGACATTTCCATCGTTATACAGAAGGCGGTGTAGATATTTCCATGTTCATACAGATGGCGGTGTAGATGTTTCCATGTTTATACAGATGATGGTGTAGATATTTCCATGTTTATACAGAAGGCGGTGTAGATATTTCCATGTTTATAGAGATGGCAGTGTAGATATTTCCATGTTTATAGAGATAGCGGTGTAGACATTTCCACGTTTATACAGTAAGCGGTGTAGATATATCCATGTTCATACAGATGGCGGTGTAGATATTTCCATCCTTATAGAGATAGCGGTGAAGATATTTCCATGTTTGTACAGATGGCTGTTTAGTTATTTCCATGTTTATGGAGATGGCGGTGTAGATATTTCCATGTTTATAGAGACAGAGGTGTAGATGTTTCCTTGTTTATACGGATAGCTGTGTAGATATTTCCATGTTTATAGAGATAGCGGTGTAGCCATTTCCAAATTTATACAGATAGCGGTGTAAAGATTTAAAGGTTCATACAGATGGTGGTGTAGATATTTCCATCCTTATACAGATAGCGGAGAAGATATTTCCATGTTTATACAGATGGCGGTGTAGATATTTCCATCTTTATACAGATAGCGGTGTAGTTATTTCCATGTTCGTAGAGAAGGCGGTGTAGATATTAAAATGTTTACAGAAATAGAGGTGTAGATATTTCCTTGTTTATAGAGATAGCGGTGTAGATATTTCCATGTTTATACAGATGGCGGTGTCGATATTTCCATCTCTATACAGATGGCGGTGTACATATTTCCATGTTCATACAGATGGCGGTGTAGATATTTCCATGTTTTTAGATATGGCGGTGTAGATATTTCCATGTTTATACAGATAGAGGTGTAGATATTTCCATATTTATACAGTTAGTTGTGTAGACATTTCCATCGTTATACAGAAGGCGGTGTAGATATTTCCATGTTCATACAGATGGCGGTGTAGATATTTCCATGTTTATACAGATGATGGTGTAGATATTTCCATGTTTATACAGAAGGCGGTGTAGATATTTCCATGTTTATAGAGATAGCAGTGTAGATATTTCCATGTTTATACAGATAGCTGTGTAGATATTTACATCTTTATACAAATGGCGGTGTAGATATTTCCTTGTTTATATAGATGGCGGTGTAGATATTTCCATCTTTATACAGGTGGCAGTGTAGGTATTTCCATGTTTATAGAGATGGCGGTGTAGATATTTCCATGTTTATAGAGATAACTGTGTAGTTATTTCCATGTTAATAGGCATAGCGGTGTAGATATTTCCATGTTTATAGAGATGGCGGTGTAGATATTTCCATGTTTATAGAGATAGAGGTGTAGATATTTCCTTGTGTATACAGATAACGTTGAAAATATTTCCATGTTTATAGAGATAGCAGTGTAGACATTGCCACGTTTATACAGATAGCTGTGTAGATATTTCCATGTTTATAGAGATGGCGGTGTAGACATTTCCATGTTTATACAGATGGCTGTGTACATATTTCCACCTTTATACAGATGGTGGTGTAGATATTTCCATGTTTACACAGATAGCAGTGTAGATATTTCCATGTTTATACAGATGGCGGGGTAGATATTTCCATGTTTATATAGATGGCGGTGTAGATATTTCCATCTTTATACAGATGGCGGTGTAGATATTTCCATCTTTATACAGGTGGTGGTGTAGGTATTTTCATGTTTATAGAGATGGCGGTGTAGATGTTTCCATGTATATAGAGACAGACGTGTAGATGTTTCCTTGTTTATACAGATAGCGGTGTAGATATTTCCATATTTATAGAGATAGCGGTGTAGCCATTTCCAAATTTATACAGATAGCCGTGTAGGTATTTAAAGGTTCATAGAGATGGCGGTGTAGATATTTCCATCCTTATACAGATAGCTGTGTAGATATTTCCATGTTTATACAGATAGCGGTGTAGATATTTCCATGTTTATAAAGATGGCTGTGTAGCTATTTCCATGTTTATAGAGATAGCGGCGTAGATATTTCCATGTTTACATAGATAGCGGTGTAGATATTTCCATGTTTACACAGATAGCGGTGTAGATATTTCCAAGTTTATACAGAAAGCGGTGTAGATATTTCCATGTTTATAGAGATATCGGAGTAGATATTTCCATGTTCACACAGATAGCAGTGTAGATATTTCCATGTTTACACATATAGCGGTGTAGATATTTCCAAGTTTATGCAAATAGTGTTGTAGATATTTCCATTTTTATGCAGATAGAGGTATAGATATTTCGATGTTTATACAGAGAGCGGTGTAGATATTTCCATGTTGCTACAGATGGCGCTGTACATATTTCCATGTCTATAGAGTTGGCGGTTAAGGCATTTTCATGTTCATACAGATGGAGGAGTAGATATTTCCATGTTTATACAGATAGCGGTGTAGATATTTCCATGTTTACACAGATAGCGGTGTAGATATTTCCATGTTTTTACAGATAGCGGTGTAGATATTTCCATATTTATAGAGTTGGCGGTGTAGATATTTCCATGTTCATACAGATGGCGGTGTAGATATTTCCATGTTTCTATAGTTGGCAGTGTAGATATTTCCATGTTCATACAGATGGTGGTGAAGATATTTCTATGTTTATACACATGATGGTGTAGATATTTCCAAGTTTTAAGAGATAGCGCTGTAGATATTTTCGTGTTTACACAGATAGCGGTGTAGATATTTCCATGTTTACACAGATAGCGGTGTAGATATTTCCATGTTTATACTGATAGCGGTGTAGATATTTCCATGTGTATGCAGATAACGGTGTAGATATTTACATATTCCTACAGATGGCTGTGTAGATAATTATATGTTTATACAGATTGCGGAGTAGATATTTCCATGTTTATAGAGATAGCGGTGTAGCCATTTCCAAATTTATACAGATATCGGTGTAGATATTTAAAGGTTCATACTGATGGTGGTGTAGATATTTCCATCCTTATACAGATAGCGGTGTAGATATTTCCATGTTTATACAGATGGCAGTGTAGATATTTCCACCTTTATACAGATAGCGGTGTAGTTATTTCCGTGTTCATAGAGATGGCAGTGTAGATATTTCCATGTTTACAGAGATAGAGGTGTAGATATTTCCTTGTTTATAGAGATAGTGGTGTAGATATTTCCATGTTTATACAGATGGTGGTGTACATATTTCCATCTCTATACAGATGGCGGTGTACATATTTCCATGTTCATACAGATGGCGGTGTAGATATTTCCATGTTTTTAGACATGGCGGTGTAGATATTTCCATGTTTATACAGATAGCGGTGTAGATATTTCCATGTTTATAAAGTTAGCTGTGTAGATATTTCCATCGTTATACAGATGGCGGTGTAGATATTTCCATGTTCATACAGATGGCGGTGTAGATATTTCCATGTTTATACAGATAGCGGTGTAGATATTTCCATGTTTATAGGGAGGGCGGTGTAGATATTTCCATGCTTATAGAGATGGCAGTGTAGATATTTCCATGTTTATACAGATAGTGGTATAGATATTTTCATGTTTATACAGATAGCTGTGTAGATATTTACATCTTTATACAAATGGCAGTGTACATATTTCCATGTTTATATAGATGGCGGTGTACATATTTCCATCTTTATACAGATGGCGGTGTAGGTATTTCCATGTTTATAGAGGTGGCAGTGTAGATATTTCCATGTTTATAGAGATAGCGGTGTAGTTATTTCCATGTTAATAGGCATAGCGGTGTAGATATTTCCATGTTTATAGAGATGGCGGTGTAGATATTTCCATGTTTATAGAGATAGAGGTGTAGATATTTCCTTGTGTATACAGATAGCAGTGAAAATATTTCCAAGTTTATAAAGATAGCGGTGTAGACATTGCCACGTTTATACAGATAGCGGTGTAGATATTTCCATGTTTATAGAGATGGCGGTGTAGATATTTCCATGTTTCTACAGATGGCTGTGCAGATATTTCCACCTTTATACAGATGGTGGTGTAGATATTTCCATGTTTATACAGATAGCGGTGTAGATATTTCCATGTTTATACAGATGGCGGTGTAGATATTTCCATGTTAATAGAGATGGTGGTGTAGATATTTCCATGTTCATAGAGATAACGGTGTAGTTATTTCCATGTTAATAGGCATAGCGGTGTAGATATTTCCATGTTTATAGAGACAGAGGTGTAGATATTTCCTTGTTTGTACAGATAGCGTTGTGGATATTTCCATGTTTATAGAGATAGCGGTGTAGACATTTCCACATTTATACAGATAGTGGTGTAGATATTTAAAGTTTCATACAGATGCTGGTGAAGATATTTCCATCCTTATACAGATGGGGGTGTAGATATTTCCGTGTTTGTACAGATGGCGGTGTAGATATTTCCATCTTTATACAGATGGCGGTGTAGATATTTCCATGTTCTTAGAGATGGCGGTGTAGATATTTCCATGTTTATACAGATAGCGGTGTAGTTATTTCCATGTTTATACAGATAGCTGTGTAGATATTTCCATCTTTATACAGATGGCTGTGTAGATATTTCCATGTTTATACAGATGGCGGTGTAGATATTTCCATGTTTATAGATATGGCCGTGTAGATATTTCCATGTTTAAAGAGATGACAGTGTATATATTTCCATTTTTATAGAGATAGCGGGGTAGTTATTTCCCTTTAAATAGGCATAGCGGTGTAGATATTTAATTGTTTATAGACATAGAGTTGTAGATATTTCCTAGTTTAAACAGATAGCGGTGTAGATATTTCCATGTTTATAGAGATAGCGGTGTAGACATTTCCACGTTTATACAGTAAGCGGTGTAGATATATCCATGTTCATACAGATGGCGGTGTAGATAATTCCATCCTTATAGAGATAGCGGTGTAGATATTTCCATGTTTATACAGATGGCTGTGTAGATATTTCCATGTTTATGGAGATGGCGGTGTAGATATTTCCATGTTTATAGAGACAGAGGTGTAGATGTTTCCTTGTTTATACAGATAGCTGTGAAGATATTTCCATGTTTATAGAGATAGTGGTGTAGCCATTTCCAAATTTATACAGATAGCGGTGTAGATATTTAAAGGTTCATACAGATGGTGGTGTAGATATTTCCATCCTTATACAGATAGCGGAGTAGATATTTCCATGTTTATACAGATGGCGGTGTAGATATTTCCATCTTTATACAGATAGCGGTGCAGTTATTTCCATGTTCATAGAGAAGGCGGTGTAGATATTAACATGTTTACAGAAATAGAGGTGTAGATATTTCCTTGTTTATAGAGATAGCGGTGTAGATATTTCCATGTTTATACAGATGGCGGTGTACATATTTCCATCTCTATACAGATGGCGGTGTACATATTTCCATGTTCATACAGATGGCGGTGTAGATATTTCCATGTTTTTAGATATGGCGGTGTAGATATTTCCATGTTTATACAGATAGAGGTGTAGATATTTCCATGTTTATACAGTTAGCTGTGTAGATATTTCCATCGTTATACAGAAGGCGGTGTAGATATTTCCATGTTCATACAGATGGCGGTGTAGATATTTCCATGTTTATACAGATGATGGTGTAGATATTTCCATGTTTATACAGAAGGCGGTGTAGATATTTCCATGTTTATAGAGATGGCAGTGTAGATATTTCCATGTTTATACAGATAGCGGTGTAGATATTTCCATGTTTATACAGATAGCTGTGTAGATATTTACATCTTTATACAAATGGCGGTGTAGATATTTCCATGTTTATATAGATGGCGGTGTAGATATTTCCATCTTTATACAGGTGGCGGTGTAGGTATTTCCATGTTTATAGAGATGGCGGTGTAGATATTTCCATGTTTATAGAGATAACGGTGTAGTTATTTCCATGTTAATAGGCATAGCGGTGTAGATATTTCCATGTTTATAGAGATGGCGGTGTAGATATTTCCATGTTTATAGAGATAGAGGTGTAGATATTTCCTTGTGTATACAGATAACGGTGAAAATATTTCCATGTTTATAGAGATAGCGGTGTAGACATTGCCACGTTTATACAGATAGCGGTGTAGATATTTCCATGTTTATAGAGATGGCGGTGTAGACATTTCCATGTTTATACAGATGGCTGTGTAGATATTTCCACCTTTATACAGATGGTGGTGTAGATATTTCCATGTTTACACAGATAGCGGTGTAGATATTTCCATGTTTATACAGATGGCAGTGTAGATATTTCCATGTTTATATAGATGGCGGTGTAGATATTTCCATGTTTATACTGATAGCTGTGTAGATATTTCCATTTGTATACAGATAACTGTGTAGATATTTACATATTCCTACAGATGGCTGTGTAGATATTTATATATTTATACAGATTGTGGAGTAGATATTTCCATGTTCAAAAAGATAGCGGTGTAGATATTTCCATGTTTCTACAGTTGGTGTTGTAGATATTTCCATGTTTACCCTGATAGTGGTGTAGACATTTCCATGTTTACAAAGAAATCGGTGTAGATATTTCCATGTTTATACAGATAGCGGTGTAGATATTTCCATGTTTATAAAGATGGCTGTGTAGCTATTTCCATGTTTATAGAGATAGCGGCGTAGATATTTCCATGTTTACATAGATAGCGGTGTAGATATTTCCATGTTTACACAGATAGCGGTGTAGATATTTCCAAGTTTATACAGAAAGCGGTGTAGATATTTCCATGTTTATAGAGATATCGGAGTAGATATTTCCATGTTCACACAGATAGCGGTGTAGATATTTCCATGTTTACACATATAGCGGTGTAGATATTTCCAAGTTTATGCAAATAGCGTTGTAGATATTTCCACTTTTATGCAGATAGAGGTATAGATATTTCGATGTTTATACAGAGAGCGGTGTAGATATTTCCATGTTCCTACAGATGGCGCTGTAGATATTTCCATGTTTATAGAGTTGGCGGTTAAGGCATTTTCATGATCATACAGATGGCGGAGTAGATATTTCCATGTTCATACAGATGGCGTTGTAGATATTTCCATGTTTATATAGATGGCAGAGTAGATACTTCCATGTTCATACAGATGGCGGTGAAGATATTTCTATGTTTATACACATGATGGTGTTGATATTTCCAAGTTTTAAGAGATAGCGCTGTAGATATTTTCGTGTTTACACAGATAGCGGTGTAGATATTTCCATGTTTACACAGATAGCGGTGTAGATATTTCCATGTTTATACTGATAGCGGTGTACATATTTCCATGTGTATGCAGATAACGGTGTAGATATTTACATATTCCTACAGATGGCTGTGTAGATATTTCTATGTTTATACAGATTGCGGAGTAGATATTTCCATGTTTATAGAGATAGCAGTGTAGCCATTTCCAAATTTATACAGATATCTGTGTAGATATTTAAACGTTCATACAGATGGTTGTGTACATATTTCCATCCTTATACAGATAGCGGTGTAGATATTTCCATGTTTATACAGATGGCGGTGTAGATATTTCCACCTTTATACAGATAGCGGTGTAGTTATTTCCATGTTCATAGAGATGGCGGTGTAGATATTTCCATGTTTACAGAGATAGAGGTGTAGATATTTCCTTGTTTTTAGAGATAGCGGTGTAGATATTTCCATGTTTATACAGATGGCGGTGTACATATTTCCATCTCTATACAGATGGCGGTGTACATATTTCCATGTTCATACAGATGTCGGTGTAGATATTTCCATGTTTTTAGACATGGCGGTGTATATATTTCCATGTTTATACAGATAGCGGTGTAGATATTTCCATGTTTATACAGTTAGTTGTGTAGATATTTCCATCGTTATACAGATGACGGTGTAGATATTTCCATGTTCATACAGATGGCGGTGTAGATATTTCCATGTTTATACAGATAGCGGTGTAGATATTTCCATGTTTATAGGGAAGGCGGTGTAGATATTTCCATGTTTATAGAGATGGCAGTGTAGATATTTCCATGTTTATACCGATAGCGGTATAGATATTTCCATGTTTATACAGATAGCTCTGTAGATATTTACATCTTTATACAAATGGCGGTGTACATATTTCCATGTTTATATAGATGGCGGTGTACATATTTCCATCTTTATACAGATGGCGGTGTAGGTATTTCCATGTTTATAGAGGTGGCGGTGTAGATATTTCCATGTTTATAGAGATAGAGGTGTAGATATTTCCTTGTGTATACAGATAGCGGTGAAAATATTTCCAAGTTTATAAAGATAGCGGTGTAGACATTGCCACGTTTATGCAGATAGCGGTGTAGATATTTCCATGTTTATGGAGATGGCGGTGTAGATATTTCCATGTTTCTACAGATGGCTGTGCAGATATATCCACCTTTATACAGATGGTGGTGTAGATATTTCCATGTTTATACAGATAGCGGTGTAGATATTTCCATGTTTATACAGATGGCGGTGTAGATATTTCCATGTTAATAGAGATGGCGGTGTAGATATTTCCATGTTCATAGAGATAACGGTGTAGTTATTTCCATGTTAATAGGCATAGCGGTGTAGATATTTCCATGTTTATAGAGACAGAGGTGTAGATATTTCCTTGTTTGTACAGATAGCGTTGTGGATATTTCCATGTTTATAGAGATAGCGGTGTAGACATTTCCACATTTATACAGATAGTGGTGTAGATATTTAAAGCTTCATACAGATGCTGGTGAAGACATTTCCATCCTTATACAGATGGGGGTGTAGATATTTCCGTGTTTGTACAGATGGCGGTGTAGATATTTCCATCTTTATACAGATGGCGGTGTAGATATTTCCATGTTCATAGAGATGGCGGTGTAGATATTTCCATGTTTATACAGATAGCGGTGTAGTTATTTCCATGTTTATACAGATAGCTGTGTAGATATTTCCATCTTTATACAGATGGCTGTGTAGATATTTCCATGTTTATACAGATGGCGGTGTAGATATTTCCATGTTTATAGATATGGCCGTGTAGATATTTCCATGTTTAAAGAGATGACAGTGTAGATATTTCCATTTTTATAGAGATAGCGGTGTAGTTATTTCCCTTTAAATAGGCATAACGGGGTAGATATTTAATTGTTTATAGACATAGAGTTGTAGATATTTCCTAGTTTAAACAGATAGCGGTGTAGATATTTCCATGTTTATAGAGATAGCGGTGTAGACATTTCCACGTTTATACAGTAAGCGGTGTAGATATATCCATGTTCATACAGATGGCGGTGTAGATATTTCCATCCTTATAGAGATAGCGGTGTAGATATTTCCATGTTTATACAGATGGCTGTGTAGATATTTCCATGTTTATGGAGATGGCGGTGTAGATATTTCCATGTTTATAGAGACAGAGGTGTAGATGTTTCCTTGTTTATACAGATAGCTGTGTAGATATTTCCATGTTTATACAGATGGCGGTGTAGATATTTCCATCTTTATACAGATAGCGGTGTAGTTATTTGCATGTTCATAGAGAAGGCGGTGTAGATATTAACATGTTTACAGAAATAGAGGTGTAGATATTTCCTTGTTTATAGAGATAGCGGTGTAGATATTTCCATGTTTATACAGATGGCGGTGTAGATATTTCCATCTCTATACAGAGGGCGGTGTACATATTTCCATGTTCATACAGATGGCGGTGTAGATATTTCCATGTTTTTAGATATGGCGGTGTAGATATTTCCATGTTTATACAGATAGAGGTGTAGATATTTCCTAGTTTATACAGATAGCGGTGTAGATATTTCCATATTCTTACAGATGGCGGTGCAGATATTTCCATCCTTATACAGATAGCCGTGTAGAAATTTCCATGTTTATACAGATGGCGGTGTAGATATTTCCATGTTTATGGAGATGGCGGTGTAGATATTTCCATGTATATAGAGATAACGGTGTAGTTATTTCAACGTTAATAGGCATAGCGGTGTAGATATTTCCATGTTTATAGAGACAGAGGTGTAGATGTTTCCTTGTTTATACAGATATAGGTGTAGATATTTCCATGTTTATAGAGATAGCGGAGTAGACATTTCCAAATTTATACAGATAGCGGTGTAGGTATTTAAAGGTTCATACAGATGGTGGTGTGGATATTTCCATCCTTATACAGATAGCGGTGTAGATATTTCCAAGTTTATGCAGATAGAGGAGAAGATATTTCCACTTTTATGCAGATAGCGGTGAAGATATTTCCATGTTTATACAGATAGCGGTGTAGATATTTCCATGTTCCTGCAGATGGCTGTGTAGATATTTACAAGTTTATACAGATAGTGGTGTAGATATTTTCATGTTTACACAGATAGCGTAGATATTTCCATGTTCCTACAGCTGGTGGTGTAGATGATTCCATGCTTACACAGATAGTGGTGTAGATATTTCCAAGTTTATGCAGATAGCGTTGGGGATATTTCCACTTTTATGGAGTTAGCGGTGTAGATATTTCCATGTTCATACAGAAAGCGGTGTAGATATTTCCATGTTCCTACAAATGGCGCTGTAGATATTTCCGTGTTTATAGAGTTGGCGGTTTAGACATTTCCATCTTCGTACAGATGGCGGTGTAGATATTTCCATCTTCATACACATAACGGTGTAGATATTTCCATGTTTATACAGGTGAGGGTGTATATATTTCCATACTCATACACATGGCGTTGTAGATATTTCCATGTTTATAGAGATAGCGGTGTAGGTATTTCCATGTTTACACAAATAGCGGTGTAGATATTTCAATGTTTACACAGATAGCATTGTAGATATTTACATTTTTATACAGATAGCAGTGTAGATATTTCCATGGTTATAGAGATATCGGTGTAGATATTTCCAGGTTTCTACAGGTTGCAGTGTAGATATTTCCACGTTTATATAGGTGGCTGTGTAGATATTTCCATGTTTATAGAGATAGCGGTGTAGATATTTCCATGTTTATACAGATAGCTTTGTAGATATTTCCATGTTTACACAGATAGCGGTGTAGATATTTCCAGGTTTACACAGATAGCGTATTAGATATTTCCATGTTTATACAGATAGCGGTGTAGATATTTCCATGTTTATAGAGATAGCGGTGTAGACATTGCCACGTTTATACAGATAGCGGTGTAGATATTTCCATGTTTATAGAGATGGTGGTGTAGATATTTGAATGTTTATACAGATGGCTGTTTAGACATTTCCATCTTTATACATTTGGTGATGTAGATATTTCCATCCTTATACAGATAGCGGTGTAGATATTTCCATGTTTATACAGATGGCGGTGTAGATATATCCATGTTTATAGAGATGGCAGTGTAGATATTTCCATGTTTATAGAGATAACGGTGTAGTTATTTCCATGTTAATAGGCATAGCGGTGTAGATATTTCCATGTTTATAGAGATGGCGGTGTAGATATTTCCATCCTTATACAGATAGCGGTGTAGATATTTCCATGTTTATGTACATGGCAGTGTAGATATTTCCATGTTTATACAGATAGCGGTATAGGTATTTCCATGTTTATACAGATAGCTGTGTAGGTATTTACATCTTTATACAAATGGCGGTGTTGATATTTCAATGTTTATATAGATGGCGGTGTAGATATTTCCATCTTTATACAGATGGCGGTGTAGGTATTTACATTTTTATAGAGGTGGCGGTGTAGATATTTCCATGTTTATACAGATAGTGGTGTAGTTATTTCTATGTTAATAGGCATAGCGGTGTAGATATTTCCATGTTTATAGAGATGGCGGTGAAGATATTTCCATGTTTACATAGATAACAGTGAAGATATTTACATGTTCCTACAGATGGCTGTGTAGATATTTCCATTTTTATACAGATAGCAGTGTAGATATTTCCGTGTTTTTAGAGATAGCCGTGTAGTTATTTCCATGTAAATAGGCATAGCGGTGTAGATATTTCCATGTTTATATAGATAGAGGTGTAGATATTTCCTAGTTCATGCAGACAGCGGTGTAGATATTTCCATGTTTATAGAGACAGCGGTGTAGACATTTCCACGTTTACACAGATAGCGGTGTAGATATTTCCATGTTCTTACAGATGGCGGTGTAGATATTTCCATCTTTATACACATGGCGGAGTAGATTTTTCCATGTTCATACAGATGGCGGTGTAGATATTTCCATGTTTATAGAGATGGTGGTGTAGATATTTCCATGTTTATACAGATGGCGGTGTCGATATTTCCATGTTTATACAGATGGCGGTGTCGATATTTCCATGTTTATACAGATGGCGGTGTAGATATTTCCATATTTATACAGACGGCGGTGTAGATATTTCCATGTTCTTACACATGGCGGTGGAGATATTTCCATCTTTATACAGATGGCAGTGTTGATATTTCCATGTTTATAGAGATGGCAGTGTAGATATTTCCATGTTCATACAGATGGCGGTGTAGATATTTCCATCCTTATACAGATAGCGGTGTAGATATTTCCATGTTTATACAGATGACGGTGTAGTTATTTCCATCTTTATACAGATGGCGGTGTAGATATTTCCATGTTCATACAGCTGGCGGTGTAGATATTTCCATGTTCATACACAAGGCGGTGTAGATATTTCCATCTTTATACACATGGCTGTGTAGATATTTCCATGTTTATACAGATGGCAGTGTTGGCATTACCATGTTTATAGAGATGGCGGTGTAGATATTTCCATGTTTATACAGATAGCTGTGCAGATATTTCCATCTTTATACAGATGGCAGTGTAGATATATCCATGTTTATACAAATGGCTGTGTAGATATTTCCATGTTTATACAGATGGCAGTGTAGATATTTCCATGTTTATAGAGATGGCGGTGTAGATATTTCCATGTTTATAGAGATAGCGGTGTAGTTATTTCCATGTAAATAGGCATAGTGGTGTAGATATTTCCATGTTTATAGAGATAGAGGTGTAGATATTTCCTAGTTTATACAGATAGCGGTGTAGATATTTCCATATTCTTACAAATGGCGGTGCAGATATTTCCATCCTTATACAGATAGCCGTGTAGAAATTTCCATGTTTATACAGATGGCGGTGTAGATATTTCCATGTTTATGGAGATGGCGGTGTAGATATTTCCATGTATATAGAGATAACGGTGTAGTTATTTCAACGTTAATAGGCATAGCGGTGTAGATATTTCCATGTTTATAGAGACAGAGGTGTAGATGTTTCCTTGTTTATACAGATATAGGTGTAGATATTTCCATGTTTATAGAGATAGCGGAGTAGACATTTCCAAATTTATACAGATAGCGGTGTAGGTATTTAAAGGTTCATACAGATGGTGGTGTGGATATTTCCATCCTTATACAGATAGCGGTGTAGATATTTCCAAGTTTATGCAGATAGAGGAGAAGATATTTCCACTTTTATGCAGATAGCGGTGAAGATATTTCCATGTTTATACAGATAGCGGTGTAGATATTTCCATGTTCCTGCAGATGGCTGTGTAGATATTTACAAGTTTATACAGATAGTGGTGTAGATATTTTCATGTTTACACAGATAGCGTAGATATTTCCATGTTCCTACAGCTGGTGGTGTAGATGTTTCCATGCTTACACAGATAGTGGTGTAGATATTTCCAAGTTTATGCAGATAGCGTTGGGGATATTTCCACTTTTATGGAGTTAGCGGTGTAGATATTTCCATGTTTTTCAGAAAGCGGTGTAGATATTTCCATGTTCCTACAAATGGCGCTGTAGATATTTCCGTGTTTATAGAGTTGGCGGTTTAGACATTTCCATCTTCGTACAGATGGCGGTGTAGATATTTCCATCTTCATACACATAACGGTGTAGATATTTCCATGTTTATACAGGTGAGGGTGTATATATTTCCATACTCATACACATGGCGTTGTAGATATTTCCATGTTTATAGAGATAGCGGTGTAGGTATTTCCATGTTTACACAGATAGCGGTGTAGATATTTCAATGTTTACACAGACAGCATTGTAGATATTTACATTTTTATACAGATAGCGGTGTAGATATTTCCATGGTTATAGAGATATCGGTGTAGATATTTCCAGGTTTCTACAGATTGCAGTGTAGATATTTCCACGTTTATATAGGTGGCTGTGTAGATATTTCCATGTTTATAGAGATAGCGGTGTAGATATTTCCATGTTTATACAGATAGCGGTGTAGATATTTCCATGTTTACACAGATAGCGGTGTAGATATTTCCAGGTTTACACAGATAGCGTATTAGATATTTCCATGTTTATACAGATAGCGGTGTAGATATTTCCATGTTTATAGAGATAGCGGTGTAGACATTGCCACGTTTATACAGATAGCGGTGTAGATATTTCCATGTTTATAGAGATGGTGGTGTAGATATTTGAATGTTTATACAGATGGCTGTTTAGACATTTCCATCTTTATACATTTGGTGATGTAGATATTTCCGTGTTTTTAGAGATAGCCGTGTAGTTATTTCCATGTAAATAGGCATAGCGGTGTAGATATTTCCATGTTTATAGAGATAGCGGTGTAGACATTTCCACGTTTACACAGATAGCGGTGTAGATATTTCCATGTTCTTACAGATGGCGGTGTAGATATTTCCATCTTTATACACATGGCGGAGTAGATTTTTCCATGATCATACAGATGGCGGTGTAGATATTTCCATGTTTATAGAGATGGTGGTGTAGATATTTCCATGTTTATACAGATGGCGGTGTCGATATTTCCATATTTATACAGATGGCGGTGTCGATATTTCCATGTTTATACAGATGGCGGTGTAGATATTTCCATATTTATACAGACGGCGGTGTAGATATTTCCATGTTCTTACACATGGCGGTGGAGATATTTCCATCTTTATACAGATGGCAGTGTTGATATTTCCATGTTTATAGAGATGGCAGTGTAGATATTTCCATGTTCATACAGATGGCGGTGTAGATATTTCCATCCTTATACAGATAGCGGTGTAGATATTTCCATGTTTATACAGATGACGGTGTAGTTATTTCCATCTTTATACAGATGGCGGTGTAGATATTTCCATGTTCATACAGCTGGCGGTGTAGATATTTCCATGTTCATACCCAAGGCGGTGTAGATATTTCCATCTTTATACACATGGCTGTGTAGATATTTCCATGTTTATACAGATGGCAGTGTAGGCATTTCCATGTTTATAGAGATGGCGGTGTAGATATTTCCATGTTTATACAGATAGCTGTGCAGATATTTCCATCTTTATACAGATGGCAGTGTAGATATATCCATGTTTATTCAAATGGCGTTGTAGATATCTCCATGTTTATACAGATGGCAGTGTAGATATTTCCATGTTTATAGAGATGGCGGTGTAGATATTTCCATGTTTATAGAGATAGCGGTGTAGTTATTTCCATGTAAATAGGCATAGCGGTGTAGATATTTCCATGTTTATAGAGATAGAGGTGTAGATATTTCCTAGTTTATACAGATAGCAGTGTAGATATTTCCATATTCTTACAGATGGCGGTGCAGATATTTCCATCCTTATACAGATAGCCGTGTAGAAATTTCCATGTTTATACAGATGGCGGTGTAGATATTTCCATGTTTATGGAGATGGCGGTGTAGATATTTCCATGTATATAGAGATAACGGTGTAGTTATTTCAACGTTAATAGGCATAGCGGTGTAGATATTTCCATGTTTATAGAGACAGAGGTGTAGATGTTTCCTTGTTTATACAGATATAGGTGTAGATATTTCCATGTTTATAGAGATAGCGGAGTAGACATTTCCAAATTTATACAGATAGCGGTGTAGGTATTTAAAGGTTCATACTGATGGTGGTGTGGATATTTCCATCCTTATACAGATAGCGGTGTAGATATTTCCAAGTTTATGCAGATAGAGGAGAAGATATTTCCACTTTTATGCAGATAGCGGTGAAGATATTTCCATGTTTATACAGATAGCGGTGTAGATATTTCCATGTTCCTGCAGATGGCTGTGTAGATATTTACAAGTTTATACAGATAATGGTGTAGATATTTTCATGTTTACACAGATAGCGTAGATATTTCCATGTTCCTACAGCTGGTGGTGTAGATGTTTCCATGCTTACACAGATAGTGGTGTAGATATTTCCAAGTTTATGCAGATAGCGTTGGGGATATTTCCACTTTTATGGAGTTAGCGGTGTAGATATTTCCATGTTTATACAGAAAGCGGTGTAGATATTTCCATGTTCCTACAAATGGCGCTGTAGATATTTCCATGTTTATAGAGTTGGCGGTTTAGACATTTCCTTCTTCGTACAGATGGCGGTGTAGATATTTCCATCTTCATACACATAACGGTGTAGATATTTCCATGTTTATACAGGTGAGGGTGTATATATTTCCATACTCATACAGATGGCGTGGTAAATATTTCCATGTTTATAGAGATAGCGGTGTAGGTATTTCCATGTTTACACAGATAGCGGTGTAGATATTTCAATGTTTACACAGATAGCATTGTAGATATTTACATTTTTATACAGATAGCGGTGTAGATATTTCCATGTTTATAGAGATATCGGTGTAGATATTTCCAGGTTTCTACAGATTGCAGTGTAGATATTTCCAAGTTTATATAGATGGCTGTGTAGATATTTCCATGTTTATAGAGATAGCGGTGTAGATATTTCCATGTTTATACAGATAGCGGTGTAGATATTTCCATGTTTACACAGATAGCGGTGTAGATATTTCCATGTTTACACAGATAGCGTATTAGATATTTCCATGTTTATACAGATAGCGGTGTAGATATTTCCATGTTTATAGAGATAGCGGTGTAGACATTGCCACGTTTATACAGATAGCGGTGTAGATATTTCCATGTTTATAGAGATGGTGGTGTAGATATTTGAATGTTTATACAGATGGCTGTTTAGACATTTCCATCTTTATACATTTGGTGATGTAGATATTTCCATCCTTATACAGATAGCGGTGTAGATATTTCCATGTTTATATAGATGGCGGTGTAGATATATCCATGTTTATAGAGATGGCAGTGTAGATATTTCCATGTTTATAGAGATAACGGTGTAGTTATTTCCATGTAAATAGGCATAGCGGTGTAGATATTTCCATGTTTATAGAGATGGCGGTGTAGATATTTCCATCCTTATACAGATAGCGTTGTGGATATTTCCATGTTTATACAGATGGCTGTGTAGATATTTCCATGCTTATAGAGACAGAGGTGTAGATGTTTCCTTGTTTATACAGATAGCGGTGTAGATATTTAAAGGTTCATACAGGTGGTGGTGTAGATATTTCCATCCTTATACAGATAACGTTGTAGATATTTCCATGTTTATACAGATGGCGGGGTAGATATTTCCATCTTTATACAGATAGCGGTGTAGATATTTCCATGTTCATAGAGATGGCAGTGTAGATATTTCCATGTTTACAGAGATAGAGGTGTAGATATTTCCTTGTTTATAGAGATAGCGGTGTAGATATTTCCATGTTTATACAGATGGCGGTATAGATATTTCCATCTCTATACAGATGGCGGTGTACATATTTCCATGTTCATACAGATGGCTGTGTAGATATTTCCATGTTTTTAGACATGGCGGTGTAGATATTTCCATGTTTATACAGATAGCGGTGTAGATATTTCCATGTTTATACAGTTAGCTGTGTAGATATTTCCATCGTTATACAGATGGAGGTGTAGATATTTCCATGTTCATACAGATGGAGGTGTAGATATTTCCATGTTTATACAGATGACGGTGTAGATATTTCCATGTTTATACAGAAGGCGGTGTAGATATTTCCATGTTTATAGAGATTGCAGCGTAGATGTTTCCATGTTTACACAGATAGAGGGGTAGACATTTCCATGTTTATACAGATAGCTGTGTAGATATTTACATCCTTATACAAATGGTGGTGTAGATATTTCCATGTTTATATAGATGGCGGTGTAGATATTTCCATCTTTATACAGATGGCGGTGTAGATATTTCCATCTTTATACAGATGGCGGTGTAGTTATTTCCATGTTTATAGAGATGGCTGTGTAGATATTTCCATGTTTATAGAGACAGACTTGTAGATGTTTCCTTGTTTATACAGATAGCGGTGTAGATATTTCCATGTTTATAGAGATAGTGGTGTAGCCATTTCCAAATTTATACAGATAGCCGTGTAGATATTTAAAGGTTCATACAGATGGTGGTGTAGATATTTCCATCCTTATACAGATAGCGGTGTAGATATTTCCATGTTTATACAGATGGCGGTGAAGATATTTCCATCTTTATACAGATGGCGGTGTAGATATTTCCATGTTCATAGAGATGGCGGTGTAGATATTTCCATCTTTATACAGATGGCGGTGTAGGTATTTCCATGTTTATAGAGGTGGCGGTGTAGATATTTCCATGTTTATACAGATAGTGGTGTAGTTATTTCCATGTTAATAGGCATAGCGGTGTAGATATTTCCATGTTTATAGAGATGGCGGTGTAGATATTTCCATGTTTACACAGATAACAGTGAAGATATTTACATGTTCCTACAGATGGCTGTGTAGATATTTCCATGTTTATACAGATAGCAGTGTAGATATTTCCGTGTTTTTAGAGATAGCCTTGTAGTTATTTCCATGTAAATAGGCATAGCGGTGTAGATATTTCCATGTTTATATAGATAGAGGTGTGGATATTTCCTAGTTTATACAGCCAGCGGTGTAGATATTTCCATGTTCTTACAGATGGCGGTGTAGATATTTCCATCCTTATACAGATAGCCGTGTAGATATTTCCATGTTTATACAGATGGTGGTGTAGATATTTCCATGTTTATACAGATGGCGGTGTAGATATTTCCATGTTTATACACATTGCGGAGTAGATTTTTCCATGTTCACACAGATGGCGGTGCAGATATTTCCATGTTTATAGAGATGGTGGTGTAGATATTTCCATGTTTATACAGATGGCGGTGTCGAAATTTACATGTTTATAGAGATGGCAGTGTAGATATTTCCATGTTCATACAGATGGCGGTATAGATATTTCCATCCTTATACAGATAGCGGTGTAGATGTTTCCATGTTTATACAGATGACGCTGTAGATATTTCCATCTTTATACAGATGGCGGTGTAGTTATTTCCATGTTCATACAGATGGCGGTGTAGATATTTCCTTGTTTATAGAGATTGCGGTATAGATATTTCCATGTTTATACAGGTGGCGGTGTAGATATTTCCATCTTTATACAGATGGCGGTGTAGATATTTCCATCTTTATACAGATGGCGGTGGAGATATTTCCATGTTCATACACAAGGCGGTGTAGATATTTCCATCTTTATACAGATGGCTGTGTAGATATTTCCATGTTTATACAGATGGCAGTGTAGGCATTTCCATGTTTATAGAGATGGCAGTGTAGATATTTCCATGTTTATACAGATATCTGTGTAGATATTTCCATCTTTATACAGATGGCAGTGTAGATATATCCATGTTTATAAATATGGCTGTGCAGATATTTCCATGTTTATACAGATGGCAGTGTAGATATTTCCATGTTTATAGAGATGGCGGTGTAGCTATTTCCATGTTTATAGAGATAGCGGTGTAGTTATTTCCATGTAAATAGGCATAGCGGTGTAGATATTTCCATGTTTATAGAAATAGAGGTGTAGATATTTCCTAGTTTATACAGATAGCGGTGTAGATATTTCCATGTTTATAGAGATAGCTGTGTTGACATTTCCACGTTTATACAGATAGCGGTGTAGATATTTCCAAGTTCTTACAGATGGCGTTGTAGATATTTCCATCCTTATACAGATAGCCGTGTAGATATTTCCATGTTTATACAGATGGTGGTGTAGATAATTCCATGTTTATACAGATGGCGGTGTAGATATTTCCATCTTTATACACATGGCGGAGTAGATTTTTCCATGTTCATACAGATGGCGGTGCAGATATTTAGATGTTTATAGAGATGGTGGTGTAGATATTTCAATGTTTATACAGATGACGGTGTAGATATTTCCATGTTTATACAGAAGGCGTGGTAGATATTTCCATGTTTATAGAGATGGCGGTGTAGATATTTCCATGTTTATGCAGATAGCGGTGTAGATATTTCCATGTTTATACAGATAGCTGTGTAGAGATTTACATCCTTATACAAATGGCGGTGTAGATTTTTCCATGTTTTTATAAATGGCAGTGTAGATATTTCCATCTTTATACAGATGGCGGTGTTGGTATTTCCATGTTTATAGAGATGACGGTGTAGATATTTCGATGTTTATAGAGATAGCAGTTTAGTTATTTCCATGTTAATAGGCATAGCGGTGTAGATATTTCCATGTTTATAGAGATAGAGGTGTAGATATTTGCTTGTTTATACAGATAGCGGTGTAGATATTTCCAAGTTTATAGAGATAGCGGTGTAGACATTGCCACTTTTATACAGATAGCTGTGTAGATATTTCCATGTTTATACAGATAGCTCTGTATATATTTCCATCTTTATACAGATGGTGGTGTAGATATTTCCATGCTTATACAGATAGCGGTGTAGATATTTCCATGTTTATTCAGATGGTGGTGTAGATATTTCCATGTTTATAGAGATGGTGGTGTAGATATTTCCACGTTTATAGAGATAACGGCGTAGTTATTTCCATATTAATAGGCATAGCAGTGTAGATATTTCCATGTTTATAGAGACAGAGGTGTAGATATTTCGTTGTTTATAGAGATAGCAGTGTAGATATTTCCATGTTTATAGCGAAAGCGGTGTAGACATTTCCAAATTTATACAGATAGTGGTGTAGATATTTAAAGCTTCATACAGATGGTGGTGTAGATATTTCCATCCTTATACAGATAGCGGTGTAGATATTTCCATGTTTGTACAGATGGCGGAGAAGATATTTCCTTCTTTCTACAGTTGGCGGTGCAGATATTTCCATGTTCATAGAGAAGGCGGTGTAGATATTTCCATGTTTACAGAGATAGAGGTGTAGATATTTCCTTGTTTACAGAGATAGCGGTGTAGATATTTCCATGTTTATACAGATGGCGGTGTAGATATTTCCATCTCTATACAGATGGCCGTGAACATATATCCATGTTCATACAGATGGCGGTGTAGGTATTTCCATGTTTTTAGACATGACGGTGTAGATATTTCCATGTTTATACAGATAGCGGTGTATATATTTCCATGTTTATACAGTTAGCTGTGTAGATATTCCCATCGTTATACTGATGGCGGTGTAGACATTTCAATGTTCATACAGATGGCGGTGTAGATATTTCCATGTTTATACAGATGACGGTGAAGATATTTCCATGTTTATACAGAAGGCGGTGTAGATATTTCCATGTTTATAGAGAGTGCGGTGTAGATATTTCCATGTTTATACAGATAGCAGTGTAGATATTTCCATGTTTATACAGATAGCTGTGTAAATATTCACATCTTTATAGTAATGGCGGTGTAGATATTTCCAAGTTTATACAGATGGCGGTGTAGATATTTCCATCTTTATACAGATGGCGGTGTATGTATTTCCATGTTTATAGAGATGGCGGTGTAGATATTTCCATGTTTAGGGAGATAGCGCTGTAGTTATTTCCGTGTAAACAGGCATAGTGGTGTAGATATTTCCATGTTTATAGAGATGGCGGTGTAGATATTTCCATGTTTATACAGATAGTGGTGCAGTTATTTCAATGTAGATAGGCATACCGGTGTAGATATTTCCAGGTTTATAGAGATAGAGGTGTAGATATTTCCTAGTTTATACAGATAGCGGTGTACATATTTCCATGTTTACACAGATAGCTGTGTAGATATTTACATCCCTATACAAATGGCGGTGTAGATTTTTCCATGTTTATATAGATGGCAGTGTAGATATTTCCATCTTTATACAGATGGTGGTGTTGGTATTTCCATGTTTATAGAGATGGCGGTGAAGATATTTGTATGTTTATAGAGATAGCGGTGTAGTTATTTACATGTTAATAGTCATAGCGGTGTAAATATTTCCATGTTTATAGAGATAGAGTTTTAGATATTTCCTTGTTTATACAGATAGCGGTGTAGATATTTCCATGTTTATAGAGATAGTGGTGTAGACATTGCCAAGTTTATACAGATAGCGGTGTAGGTATTTCCATGTTTATAGAGAAGGCGGTGTAGATATTTCCATGTTTATACAGATAGCTCTGTAGATATTTCTATCTTTATACGAATGGTTGTGTAGATATTTCCATCCTTATACAGATAGCGGTGTAGATATTTCCATGTTTATACAGATGGCGGTGTAGATATTTCCATGTTTATAGAGATAGCGGTGTAGTTATTTCAATGTTAATAGGCATACTGGTGTAGATATTTCCATGTTTATACAGTTAGCTGTGTAGATATTTCCATCGTTATACTGATTGCAGTGTAGATATTTCCATGTTTATACAGTTGGCGGTGTAGATATTTCCATGTTTACAGAGATAGAGGTGTAGATATTTCCATGTTTATACAGATAGCGGTGTAGATATTTCCATATTTATAGAGTTGGCGGTGTAGATATTTCCATGTTCATACAGATGGCGGTGTAGATATTTCCATGTTTATACAGTTGGCAGTGTAGATTTTCCATGTTCATACAGATGGCTGTGAAGATATTTCTATGTTTATACACATGACGGTGTAGATATTTCCAAGTTTTAAGAGATAGCGGTGTAGATATTTTCGTGTTTACACAGATAGCGGTGTAGATATTTCCATGTTTATAGAGATGGCGGTGTAGATATTTCCATGTTTATAGAGATAGAGGTGTAGATATTTCCTTGTGTATACAGATAGCGGTGAAAATATTTCCAAGTTTATAAAGATAGCGGTGTAGACATTGCCACGTTTATACAGATAGCGGTGTAGATATTTCCATGTTTATAGAGATGGCGGTGTAGATATTTGCAGGTTTCTACAGATGGCTGTGTAGATATTTCCCCCTTTATACAGATGGTGGTGTAGATATTTCCATGTTTATACAGATAGCGGTGTAGATATTTCCATGTTTATACAGATGGCGGTGTAGATATTTCCATGTTAAGAGAGATGGCGGTGTAGATATTTCCATGTTCATAGAGATAACGGTGTAGTTATTTCCATGTTAATAGGCATAGCGGTGTAGATATTTCCATGTCTATAGAGACAGAAATGTAGATATTTCCTTGTTTATACAGATAGCGTTGCGGATATTTCCATGTTTATAGGGATAGCGGTGTAGACATTTCCACATTTATACAGATAGTGGTGTAGATATTTAAAGCTTCATACAGATGCTGGTGAAGATATTTCCATCCTTATACAGATGGGGGTGTAGATATTTCCGTGTTTGTACAGATGGCGGTGTAGATATTTCCATCTTTATACAGATGGCGGTGTAGATATTTCCATGTTCATAGAGATGGCGGTGTAGATATTTCCATGTTTATACAGATAGCGGTGTAGCTATTTCCATGTTTATACAGATAGCTGTGTAGATATTTCCATCTTTATACAGATGGCGGTGTAGATATTTCCATATTTATATACTTGGCAGTGTAGATATTTCCATGTACATACTGATGGCGGTGAAGATATTTCTATGTTTATACACATGATGGTGTACATATTTCCTAGTTTTAAGAGATAGCGGTGGAGATATTTCCGTTTTTACACAGATAGCAGTGTAGATATTTCCATGTTTACACAGATAGCGGTGTAGATATTTCCATGTTTATGCTGATAGCGGTGTAGATATTTCCAAGTGTATATAGATAACGGTGTAGATATTTACATATTCCTACAGATGGCTGTGTAGATATTTATATGTTTATACAGATTGTGGAGTAGATATTTCCATGTTTATAGAGATAGCGGTGTAGATATTTCCATGTTTCTACAGTTGGTGTTGTAGGTATTTCCATGTTTACCCTGATAGCGGTGTAGACATTTCCATGTTTACAAAGAAAGCGGTGAAGATATTTCCAAGTTTATAGAGATAGCGGTGTAGATATTTCCATGTTTACACAGAAAGCGGTGTAGATATTTCCATGTTTTTACAGATAGCGGTGAAGATATTTCCATATTTATAGAGTTGACGGTGTAGATATTTCCATGTTCATACAGATGGCGGTGTAGATATTTCTATGTTTATATACATGATGGTGTAGATATTTCCAAGTTTTAAGAGATAGCGGTGTAGATATTTTCGTGTTCACACAGATAGCGGTGTAGATATTTCCATGTTTACACAGATAGCGGTTTAGATATTTCCATGTTTATACTGATAGCGGTGTAGATATTTCCATGTTTATACAGATAGCTGTGTACATATTTACATCTTTATACAAATGGCGGTGTAGACATTTCCATGTTTATACAGATGGCGGTGTAGATATTTCCATGTTTATACAGATAGCAGTGTAGATATTTCCATATTTATATGGAAAGCGGTGTAGATATTTCCATGTTTATAGAGATATCGGTGTAGATATTTCCATGTTTATACAGATAGCAGTGTAGATATTTCCGTGCTAATACACATGGCGGTGTAGATATTTCCATGTTCATACAGATGGCGGTGAAGATATTTCCATGTTTATACAGATAACGGTGTATATATTTCCATGTTTACACAGATAGCGGGGTAGATATTTCTATGTTTACACAGATCGCGGTGCAGATATTTCCATGTTTTTACAGATAGGGGTGTAGATATTTCCATGTTCATACAGATGGCGTAGATATTTCCATCTTTATATAGTTGGCAGTGTAGATATTTCCATGTTCATACAGATGGCGGAGAAGATATTTCCATGTTTATACACATAACGGTGTAGATATTTCCAAGTTTTAAGACATAGCGGAGTAGATGTTTCCATGTATACACAGATAGCGGTATAGATATTTCCATGTTTACACAGATAGCGGAGTATTTTCATGTTTATACAGATAGCGATGTAGATATTTCCATGTGTATACAGAAAGCGGTGTAGATAGTTACATCTTCCTACAGATGGCTGTGTAGATATTTCCAAGTTTATACTGATAGTGGTGTAGATATTTCCGTGTTTATAAAGATACCGTTGTACATATTTCCATCTTCCTTCGGTAGGTGGTGTAGATATTTCCATGTTTACACAGATAGCGGTGTAGATATTTCCAAGTTTATGCAGATAGCGGTGGAGATATTTCCACTTTTATGCAGATAGCAGTGTAGATATTCCCATGTTTATACAGAAAGCGGTGTAGATAATTCCATGTTCCTGCAGATTGCGCTGTAGATATTTCCATGTTTATAGAGTTGGCGGTTTAGGCATTTCCATATTCATGCAGATGGCAGTGTAGATATTTATGTGTTTATACAGATAGCAGTGTAGATATTTCCATCTTTATACACGTAACGGTGTAGATATTTCCATGTTTATACAGATGGCGGTGTAGATATTTCCATACTCATACAGATGGCGGTGTAGATATTTCCATGTGTATAGAGATAGCGGTGTAGGTATTTCCATGTTTACACAGATAGCGGTGTAGATATTTTTATGTTTACACAGATAGCGGTGTAGATATTTCCAGGTTTATACAGATAGCGGTGTAGTTATTTCCATGTTTATACAGAGAGCGGTGTAGATATTTCCATATTTATAGAGTTGGAGGTGTAGATATCTCCATGTTCATACAGATGGCTTTGAAGATATTTCCACGTTTAGAGAGATAGCGGTGTAGATATTTCCATGTTTACACAGATAGCGGTGTAGATATTTCCATGTTTATACAGATAGCGGTGTAGATATTTCCATATTTATGGAGTTGGCGGTGTAGATATTTCCATGTTCATACAGATGGCGGTGTAGATATTTCCATGTTTATGCAGATAGCGGTGTAGATATTTCCATGTTTATACAGATAGCTGTGTAGAGATTTACATCCTTATACAAATGGCGGTGTAGATTTTTCCATGTTTATATAGATGGCAGTGTAGATATTTCCATCTTTATACAGTTGGCGGTGTTGGTATTTCCATGTTTATAGAGATGACGGTGTAGATATTTCGATGTTTATAGAGATAGCAGTTTAGTTATTTCCATGTTAATAGGCATAGCGGTGTAGATATTTCCATGTTTATAGAGATAGAGGTGTAGATATTTGCTTGTTTATACAGATAGCGGTGTAGATATTTCCAAGTTTATAGAGATAGCGGTGTAGACATTGCCACTTTTATACAGATAGCTGTGTAGATATTTCCATGTTTATACAGATAGCTCTGTATATATTTCCATCTTTATACAGATGGTGGTGTAGATATTTCCATGCTTATACAGATAGCGGTGTAGATATTTCCATGTTTATTCAGATGGTGGTGTAGATATTTCCATGTTTATAGAGATGGTGGTGTAGATATTTCCACGTTTATAGAGATAACGGCGTAGTTATTTCCATATTAATAGGCATAGCAGTGTAGATATTTCCATGTTTATAGAGACAGAGGTGTAGATATTTCGTTGTTTATAGAGATAGCAGTGTAGATATTTCCATGTTTATAGCGAAAGCGGTGTAGACATTTCCAAATTTATACAGATAGTGGTGTAGATATTTAAAGCTTCATACAGATGGTGGTGTAGATATTTCCATCCTTATACAGATAGCGGTGTAGATATTTCCATGTTTGTACAGATGGCGGAGAAGATATTTCCTTCTTTCTACAGTTGGCGGTGCAGATATTTCCATGTTCATAGAGAAGGCGGTGTAGATATTTCCATGTTTACAGAGATAGAGGTGTAGATATTTCCTTGTTTACAGAGATAGCGGTGTAGATATTTCCATGTTTATACAGATGGCGGTGTAGATATTTCCATCTCTATACAGATGGCCGTGAACATATATCCATGTTCATACAGATGGCGGTGTAGGTATTTCCATGTTTTTAGACATGACGGTGTAGATATTTCCATGTTTATACAGATAGCGGTGTATATATTTCCATGTTTATTCAGATAGCTGTGTAGATATTCCCATCGTTATACTGATGGCGGTGTAGACATTTCAATGTTCATACAGATGGCGGTGTAGATATTTCCATGTTTATACAGATGACGGTGAAGATATTTCCATGTTTATACAGAAGGCGGTGTAGATATTTCCATGTTTATAGAGAGTGCGGTGTAGATATTTCCATGTTTATACAGATAGCAGTGTAGATATTTCCATGTTTATACAGATAGCTGTGTAAATATTCACATCTTTATAGTAATGGCGGTGTAGATATTTCCAAGTTTATACAGATGGCGGTGTAGATATTTCCATCTTTATACAGATGGCGGTGTATGTATTTCCATGTTTATAGAGATGGCGGTGTAGATATTTCCATGTTTAGGGAGATAGCGCTGTAGTTATTTCCGTGTAAACAGGCATAGTGGTGTAGATATTTCCATGTTTATAGAGATGGCGGTGTAGATATTTCCATGTTTATACAGATAGTGGTGCAGTTATTTCAATGTAGATAGGCATACCGGTGTAGATATTTCCATGTTTATAGAGATAGAGGTGTAGATATTTCCTAGTTTATACAGATAGCGGTGTACATATTTCCATGTTTACACAGATAGCTGTGTAGATATTTACATCCCTATACAAATGGCGGTGTAGATTTTTCCATGTTTATATAGATGGCAGTGTAGATATTTCCATCTTTATACAGATGGTGGTGTTGGTATTTCCATGTTTATAGAGATGGCGGTGAAGATATTTGTATGTTTATAGAGATAGCGGTGTAGTTATTTACATGTTAATAGTCATAGCGGTGTAAATATTTCCATGTTTATAGAGATAGAGTTTTAGATATTTCCTTGTTTATACAGATAGCGGTGTAGATATTTCCATGTTTATAGAGATAGTGGTGTAGACATTGCCAAGTTTATACAGATAGCGGTGTAGGTATTTCCATGTTTATAGAGAAGGCGGTGTAGATATTTCCATGTTTATACAGATAGCTCTGTAGATATTTCTATCTTTATACGAATGGTTGTGTAGATATTTCCATCCTTATACAGATAGCGGTGTAGATATTTCCATGTTTATACAGATGGCGGTGTAGATATTTCCATGTTTATAGAGATAGCGGTGTAGTTATTTCAATGTTAATAGGCATACTGGTGTAGATATTTCCATGTTTATACAGTTAGCTGTGTAGATATTTCCATCGTTATACTGATTGCAGTGTAGATATTTCCATGTTTATACAGTTGGCGGTGTAGATATTTCCATGTTTACAGAGATAGAGGTGTAGATATTTCCATGTTTATACAGATAGCGGTGTAGATATTTCCATATTTATAGAGTTGGCGGTGTAGATATTTCCATGTTCATACAGATGGCGGTGTAGATATTTCCATGTTTATATAGTTGGCAGTGTAGATATTTCCATGTTCATACAGATGGCTGTGAAGATATTTCTATGTTTATACACATGACGGTGTAGATATTTCCAAGTTTTAAGAGATAGCGGTGTAGATATTTTCGTGTTTACACAGATAGCGGTGTAGATATTTCCATGTTTATAGAGATGGCGGTGTAGATATTTCCATGTTTATAGAGATAGAGGTGTAGATATTTCCTTGTGTATACAGATAGCGGTGAAAATATTTCCAAGTTTATAAAGATAGCGGTGTAGACATTGCCACGTTTATACAGATAGCGGTGTAGATATTTCCATGTTTATAGAGATGGCGGTGTAGATATTTGCAGGTTTCTACAGATGGCTGTGTAGATATTTCCCCCTTTATACAGATGGTGGTGTAGATATTTCCATGTTTATACAGATAGCGGTGTAGATATTTCCATGTTTATACAGATGGCGGTGTAGATATTTCCATGTTAATAGAGATGGCGGTGTAGATATTTCCATGTTCATAGAGATAACGGTGTAGTTATTTCCATGTTAATAGGCATAGCGGTGTAGATATTTCCATGTTTATAGAGACAGAAGTGTAGATATTTCCTTGTTTATACAGATAGCGTTGCGGATATTTCCATGTTTATAGGGATAGCGGTGTAGACATTTCCACATTTATACAGATAGTGGTGTAGATATTTAAAGCTTCATACAGATGCTGGTGAAGATATTTCCATCCTTATACAGATGGGGGTGTAGATATTTCCGTGTTTGTACAGATGGCGGTGTAGATATTTCCATCTTTATACAGATGGCGGTGTAGATATTTCCATGTTCATAGAGATGGCGGTGTAGATATTTCCATGTTTATACAGATAGCGGTGTAGCTATTTCCATGTTTATACAGATAGCTGTGTAGATATTTCCATCTTTATACAGATGGCGGTGTAGATATTTCCATATTTATATACTTGGCAGTGTAGATATTTCCATGTACATACTGATGGCGGTGAAGATATTTCTATGTTTATACACATGATGGTGTACATATTTCCTAGTTTTAAGAGATAGCGGTGGAGATATTTCCGTTTTTACACAGATAGCAGTGTAGATATTTCCATGTTTACACAGATAGCGGTGTAGATATTTCCATGTTTATGCTGATAGCGGTGTAGATATTTCCAAGTGTATATAGATAACGGTGTAGATATTTACATATTCCTACAGATGGCTGTGTAGATATTTATATGTTTATACAGATTGTGGAGTAGATATTTCCATGTTTATAGAGATAGCGGTGTAGATATTTCCATGTTTCTACAGTTGGTGTTGTAGATATTTCCATGTTTACCCTGATAGCGGTGTAGACATTTCCATGTTTACAAAGAAAGCGGTGAAGATATTTCCAAGTTTATAGAGATAGCGGTGTAGATATTTCCATGTTTACACAGAAAGCGGTGTAGATATTTCCATGTTTTTACAGATAGCGGTGAAGATATTTCCATATTTATAGAGTTGACGGTGTAGATATTTCCATGTTCATACAGATGGCGGTGTAGATATTTCTATGTTTATATACATGATGGTGTAGATATTTCCAAGTTTTAAGAGATAGCGGTGTAGATATTTTCGTGTTCACACAGATAGCGGTGTAGATATTTCCATGTTTACACAGATAGCGGTTTAGATATTTCCATGTTTATACTGATAGCGGTGTAGATATTTCCATGTTTATACAGATAGCTGTGTACATATTTACATCTTTATACAAATGGCGGTGTAGACATTTCCATGTTTATACAGATGGCGGTGTAGATATTTCCATGTTTATACAGATAGCAGTGTAGATATTTCCATATTTATATGGAAAGCGGTGTAGATATTTCCATGTTTATAGAGATATCGGTGTAGATATTTCCATGTTTATACAGATAGCAGTGTAGATATTTCCGTGCTAATACACATGGCGGTGTAGATATTTCCATGTTCATACAGATGGCGGTGAAGATATTTCCATGTTTATACAGATAACGGTGTATATATTTCCATGTTTACACAGATAGCGGGGTAGATATTTCTATGTTTACACAGATCGCGGTGCAGATATTTCCATGTTTTTACAGATAGGGGTGTAGATATTTCCATGTTCATACAGATGGCGTAGATATTTCCATCTTTATATAGTTGGCAGTGTAGATATTTCCATGTTCATACAGATGGCGGAGAAGATATTTCCATGTTTATACACATAACGGTGTAGATATTTCCAAGTTTTAAGACATAGCGGAGTAGATGTTTCCATGTATACACAGATAGCGGTATAGATATTTCCATGTTTACACAGATAGCGGAGTATATTCATGTTTATACAGATAGCGATGTAGATATTTCCATGTGTATACAGAAAGCGGTGTAGATAGTTACATCTTCCTACAGATGGCTGTGTAGATATTTCCAAGTTTATACTGATAGTGGTGTAGATATTTCCGTGTTTATAGAGATACCGTTGTACATATTTCCATCTTCCTTCGGTAGGTGGTGTAGATATTTCCATGTTTACACAGATAGCGGTGTAGATATTTCCAAGTTTATGCAGATAGCGGTGGAGATATTTCCACTTTTATGCAGATAGCAGTGTAGATATTCCCATGTTTATACAGAAAGCGGTGTAGATAATTCCATGTTCCTGCAGATTGCGCTGTAGATATTTCCATGTTTATAGAGTTGGCGGTTTAGGCATTTCCATATTCATGCAGATGGCAGTGTAGATATTTATGTGTTTATACAGATAGCAGTGTAGATATTTCCATCTTTATACACGTAACGGTGTAGATATTTCCATGTTTATACAGATGGCGGTGTAGATATTTCCATACTCATACAGATGGCGGTGTAGATATTTCCATGTGTATAGAGATAGCGGTGTAGGTATTTCCATGTTTACACAGATAGCGGTGTAGATATTTTTATGTTTACACAGATAGCGGTGTAGATATTTCCAGGTTTATACAGATAGCGGTGTAGTTATTTCCATGTTTATACAGAGAGCGGTGTAGATATTTCCATATTTATAGAGTTGGAGGTGTAGATATCTCCATGTTCATACAGATGGCTTTGAAGATATTTCCACGTTTAGAGAGATAGCGGTGTAGATATTTCCATGTTTACACAGATAGCGGTGTAGATATTTCCATGTTTATACAGATAGCGGTGTAGATATTTCCATATTTATGGAGTTGGCGGTGTAGATATTTCCATGTTCATACAGATGGCGGTGTAGATATTTCCATGTTTATATAGTTGGCAGTGTAGATATTTCCATGTTCATACAGATGGTGGTGAAGTTATTTCCATGTTTACACACATGACGGTGTAGATATTTCCAAGTTTTAAGAGGTAGCGGTGTAGATATTTCCGTGTTTACACAGATGGCAGTGAAGATATTTCCATGTTTAGACAGATAGCGGTGCAGATATATCCATGTTTATACTGATAGCGGTGTAGATATTTCCATGTTTATACAGATAACGGTGTAGATATTTACATATTCATACAGATGGTTGTGTATATGTTTATATGTTTATACAGATTGCGGAGTAGATATTTCCATGTTTATAGAGATAGCTGTTTAGATATTCCCATGTTTCTACAGTTGGTGTTGTAGATATTTCCATGTTTACACAGATAGCGGTGTAGATATTTCCAAGTTTATGCAGATAGCGGAGTAGATATTTCCACTTTTATGCAGATAGCGGGGAAGATATTTCCATGTTTATACAGAAAGCGGTGTAGATATTTCCATGTTCCTGCAGATGGCTTTGTAGATATTTCCAAGTTTATACAGATAGTGGTGTAGATATTTCCATGTTTACACAGATAGCATTGTAGATGTTTCCATTTTTAAACAGATAGCGGTGTAGATATTTCCATGATTATAGAGATATCGGTGTAGATATTTCCAGGTTTCTATAGATTGCAGTGTAGATATTTCCACGTTTATATAGATAGCTGTGTAGATATTTCCATGTTTATAGAGATAGCGGTGTAGATATTTCCATGTTTATACAGATAGCGGTGTAGATATTTCCATGTTTACACAGATAGCGGTGTAGATATTTCCATGTTTACCCAGATAGCGGAGTAGATATTTCCATGTTTATACAGATGGTGGTGTAGATATTTCCATGTTTACACAGATAACGGTGAAGATATTTACATGTTGCTACAGATGGCTGTGTAGATATTTCCATGTTTATACAGATAGCAGTGTAGATATTTCCGTGTTTTTAGAGATAGCCGTGTAGTTATTTCCATGTAAATAGGCATAGCGGTGTAGATATTTCCATGTTTATATAGATAGAGGTGTAGATATTTCCTAGTTTATACAGACAGCGGTGTAGATATTTCCATGTTTATAGAGATAGCGGTGTAGACATTTCCACGTTTATACAGATAGCAGTGTAGATATTTCCATGTTCTTACAGATAGCGGTGTAGATATTTCCATCCTTATACAGATAGCCGTGTAGATATTTCCATGTTTATAGAGATGGTGGTGTAGATATTTCCATGTTTATACAGATGGCGGTGTAGATATTTCCATGTTTACACAGATAGCGGTGTAGATATTTCCATGTTTACACAGATAGCGTATTAGATATTTCCATGTTTATAAAGATAGCGGTGTAGTTATTTCCATGTTTATAGAGATAGCGGTGTAGACATTGCCACGTTTATACAGATAGCGGTGTAGATATTTCCATGTTTATAGAGATGGCGGTGTAGATATTTAAATGTTTATACAGATGGCTGTGTATATATTTCCATCTTTATACATTTGGTGATGTAGATATTTCCATCCTTATACAGATAGCGGTGTAGATATTTCCATGTTTATACAGATGGCGGTGTAGATATATCCATGTTTATAGAGATGGCAGTGTAGATATTTCCATGTTTATAGAGATAACGGTGTTGTTATTTCCATGTTAATAGGCCTAGCGGTGTAGGTATTTCCATGTTTATAGAGACAGAGGTGTAGATATTTCCTAGTTTAAACAGATAGCGTTGTAGATATTTCCATGTTTATAGAGATTGCGGTGTAGACATTTCCACGTTTATACAGTAAGCGGTGTAGATATATACATGTTCATACAGATCACGGTGTAGATATTTCCATCCTTATACAGATAGCGGTGTAGATATTTCCATGTTTATACAGATGGCTCTGTAGATGTTTCCATGTTTATGGAGATGGCGGTGTAGATATTTCCATGTTTATTGAGACAGAGGTGTAGATGTTTCCTTGTTTATACAGATAGCGGTGTAGATATTTCCATGTTTATAGAGATAGCGGTGTAGCCATTTCCAAATTTATACAGAAAGCAGTGTAGATATTTAAAGGTTCATACAGATGGTGGTGTAGATATTTCCATCCTTAAACAGATAGTGGTGTAGATATTTCCATGTTTATACAGATGGCGGTGTAGATATTTCCACCTTTATACAGATAGCGGTGTAGTAATTTCCATGTTCATAGAGATGGCGGTGTAGATATTTCCATGTTTACAGAGATAGAGGTCTAGATATTTATTTGTTTATAGAGATAGCGGTGTAGATATTTCCATGTATACAGAGATAGAGCTGTAGATATTTCCATTTCTATACAGATGGCGGTGTGCATATTTCCATGTTCATACAGATGGTGGTGTAGATATTTCCATGTTTTTAGACATGGCGGTGTAGATATTTCCATGTTTATACAGATAGCGGTGTAGATATTTCCATGTTTATATGGATGGCAGTGTAGATATTTCCATGTTTATACAGATAGCGGTATAGATATTTCCATGTTTATACAGATAGCTGTGTAGGTATTTACATCTTTATACAAATGGCGGTGTTGATATTTCAATGTTTATATAGATGGCGGTGTAGATATTTCCATCTTTATACAGATGGCGGTGTAGGTATTTCCATGTTTATAGAGGTGGCGGTGTTGATATTTCCATGTTTATACAGATAGTGGTGTAGTTATTTCCATGTTAATAGGCATAGCGGTGCAGATATTTCCATGTTTATAGAGATGGCGGTGTAGATATTTCCATGTTTACACAGATAACAGTGAAGATATTTACATGTTCCTACAGATGGCTGTGTAGATATTTCCATGTTTATGCAGAGAGCAGTGTAGATATTTCCGTGTTTTTAGAGATAGCCGTGTAGTTATTTCCATGTAAATAGGCATAGCGGTGTAGATATTTCCATGTTTATATAGATAGAGGTGTAGATATTTCCTAGTTTATACAGACAGCGGTGTAGATATTTCCATGTTTATAGAGATAGCGATGTAGACCTTTCCACGTTTATACAGATAGCGGTGTAGATATTTCCATGATCTTACAGATGGCGGTGTCGATATTTCCATCTTTATACATATGGCGGAGTAGATTTTTCCATGTTCATACAGATGGCGGTGTAGATATTTCCATGTTTATAGAGATGGTGGTGTAGATATTTCCATGTTTATACAGATGGCGGTGTCGATATTTCCATGTTTATACAGATGGCGGTGTAGATATTTCCATATTTATACAGATGGCGGTGTAGATATTTCCATGTTCTTACACATGGCGGTGGAGGTATTTCCATCTTTATACAGATGGCAGTGTAGATATTTCCATGTTTATAGAGATGGCAGTGTAGATATTTCCCTGTTCATACAGATGGCGGTGTAGATATTTCCATCCTTATACAGATAGCGGTGTAGATATTTCCATGTTTATACAGATGACGGTGTAGATATTTCCATCTTTATACAGATGGCGATGTAGATATTTCCATGTTCATACAGATGGTGGTGTAGATATTTCCATGTTCATACACAAGGCGGTGTAGATATTTCCATCTTTATACAGATGGCTTTGTAGATATTTCCATGTTTATACAGATGACAGTGTAGGCATTTCCATGTTTATAGAGATGGCGGTGTAGATATTTCCATGTTCATACAGATAGCTGTGGAGATATTTCCATGTTTATACAGATGGCAGTGTAGATATTTCCATGTTTTTAGAGATGGCGGTGTAGATGTTTCCATGTTTATAGAGATAGCGTTGTAGTTATTTCCATGTAAATAGGCATAGCGGTGTAGAGATTTCCACGTTTATACAGATAGCAGTGTAGATATTTACATATTCTTACAGATGGCGGTGCAGATATTTCCATCCTTATACAGATAGCCGTGTAGAAATTTCCATGTTTATACAGATGGCGGTGTAGATATTTCCATGTTTATGGAGATGGCGGTGTAGATATTTCCATGTTTATAGAGATAACGGTGAAGTTATTTCAAAATTAATAGGCATAGAGGTGTATATATTTCCATGTTTATAGAGACATAGGTGTAGGTGTTTCCTTGTTTATACAGATATTGGTGTAGATATTTCCATGTTTATAGAGATAGCGGTGTAGACATTTCCAAATTTATACAGATAGCGGTGTAGGTATTTAAAGGTTCATACAGATGGTGGTGTGGATATTTCCATCCTTATACAGATAGCGGTGTAGATATTTCCAAGTTTATGCAGATAGAGGAATAGATATTTCCACTTTTATGCAGATAGCGGTGAAGATATTTCCACGTTTATACAGATAGCGGTGTAGATATTTCCATGTTCCTGCAGATGGCTGTGTAGATATTTACAGGTTTATACAGATAGTGGTGTAGATATTTCCATGTTTACACAGATAGCATAGATATTTCCATGTTCCTACAGCTGGTGGTGTAGATGTTTCCATGCCTACACAGGTAGTGGTGCAGATATTTCCAAGTTTATGCAGATAGCGGTGGAGATATTTCCACTTTTATGGACTTAGCGGTGTAGGTATTTCCATGTTTATACAGAAAGCAGTGTAGATATTTCCATGTTCCTACAAATGGCGCTGTAGATATTTCCATGTTTATAGAGTTGGCGGTTTAGACATTTCCATCTTCGTACAGATGGCGGTGTAGATATTTCCATCTTCCTACACATAACGGTGTAGATATTTCCATGTTTATACAGGTGACGGTGTATATATTTCCATACTCATACAAATGGCGTTGTAGATATTTCCATGTTTATAGAGATAGCGGTGTAGGTATTTCCATGTTTACACAGATAGCGGTGTAGATATTTCAATGTTTACACAGATAGCATTGTAGATATTTACATTTTTATACAGATAGCGGTGTAAATATTTCCATGATTATAGAGATATCGGTGTAGATATTTCCAGGTTTCTACAGATTGCAGTGTAGATATTTCCACGTTTATATAGATGGCCGTGTAGATATTTCCATGTTTATAGAGATAGCGGTGTAGATATTTCCATGTTTATACAGATAGCGGTGTAGATATTTCCATGTTTACACAGATAGCGGTGTAGATATTTCCATGTTTACACAGATAGCGTATTAGATATTTCCATGTTTATACAGATAGCGGTGTAGATATTTCCATGTTTATAGAGATAGCGCTGTACACATTGCCACGTTTATACAGATAGCGGTGTAGATATTTCCATGTTTATACAGATGGCGGTGTAGATATATCCATGTTTATAGAGATGGCAGTGTAGATATTTCCATGTTTATAGAGATAACGGTGTAGATATTTCCATGTTAATAGGCATAGCGGTGTAGATATTTCCGTGTTTATAGAGACAGAGGTGTAGATATTTCCTAGTGTAAACAGATAGCGGTGTAGATATTTCCATGTTTATAGAGATAGCGGTGTAGACATTTCCACGTTTATACAGTAAGCGGTGTAGATATATACATGTTCATACAGATCACGGTGTAGATATTTCCATCCTTATACAGATAGCGGTGTAGTAATTTCCATGTTCATAGAGATGGCGGTGTAGATATTTCCATGTTTACAGAGATAGAGGTGTAGATATTTATTTGTTTATAGAGATAGCGGTGTAGATATTTCCATGTTTATGCAGATGGCGGTGTAGATATTTCCATTTCTATACAGGTGGCGGTGTACATATTTCCATGTTCATACAGATGGCGGTGTAGATATTTCCATGTTTTTAGACATGGCGGTGTAGATATTTCCATGTTTATACAGATAGCGGTGTAGATATTTCCATGTTTATGTAGATGGCAGTGTAGATATTTCCATGTTTATACAGATAGCGGTATAGGTATTTCCATGTTTATACAGATAGCTGTGTAGGTATTTACATCTTTATACAAATGGCGGTGTTGATATTTCAATGTTTGTATAGATGGCGGTGTAAATATTTGCATCTTTATACAGATGGCGGTGTAGGTATTTCCATGTTTATAGAGGTGGCAGTGTAGATATTTCCATGTTTATACAGATAGTGGTGTAGTTATTTCTTTGTTAATAGGCATAGCGGTGTAGATATTTCCATGTTTATAGAGATAGCAGTGTAGGCATTTCCACGTTTATACAGTAAGCGGTGTAGATATATACATGTTCATACAGATCACGGTGTAGATATTTCCATCCTTATACAGATAGCGGTGTAGATATTTCCATGTTTATACAGATGGCTGTGTAGATGCTTCCATGTTTATGGAGATGGCGGTGTAGATATTTCCATGTTTATTGAGACAGAGGTGTAGATGTTTCCTTGTTTATACAGATAGCGGTGTAGATATTTCTACGTTTATAGAGATAGCGGTGTAGCCATTTCCAAATTTATACAGATAGCGGTGTAGATATTTAAAGGTTCGTACAGATGGTGGTGTAGATATTTCCATCCTTATACAGATAGTGGTGTAGATATTTCCATGTTTATACAGATGGCGGTGTAGATATTTCCACCTTTATACAGATAGCGTTGTAGTAATTTCCATGTTCAAAGAGATGGCGGTGTAGATATTTCCATTTTTACAGAGATAGAGGTGTAGATATTTATTTGTTTATAGAGATAGCGGTGTAGATATTTCCATGTTTATACAGATGTCGGTGCAGATATTTCCATTTCTATACAGATGGCGGTGTACATATTTCCATGTTCTTACAGATGGCGGTGTAGATATTTCCATGTTTTTAGACATGGCGGTGTAGATATTTCCATGTTTAAACAGATAGCGGTGTAGATATTTCCATGTTTATGTAGATGGCAGTGTAGATATTTCCATGTTTATACAGATAGCGGTATAGGTATTTCCATGTTTATTCAGATAGCTGTGTAGGTATTTACATCTTTATACAAATGGCGGTGTAGATATTTCCACCTTTATATAGATGGCGGTGTAGATATTTCCATCTTTATACAGATGGCGGTGTAGGTATTTCCATGTTTATAGAGATGGCGGTGTAGATATTTCCATGTTTATACAGATAGCTGTGCAGATATTTCCATCTTTATACAGATGGCAGTGTAGATATATCAATGTTTATACTAATGGCGGTGTAGATATTTCCATGTTTATACAGATGGCAGTATAGATATTTCCATGTTTATAGAGATGGCGGTGTATATATTTCCATGTTTATAGAGATAACGGTGTAGTTATTTCCATGTAAATAGGCTTAGCGGTGTAGATATTTCCATGTTTATAGAGATAGAGGTGTAGATATTTCCTAGTTTATACAGATAGCGGTGTAGATATTTCCATATTCTTTCAGATGGCGGTGCAGATATTTCCATCCTTATACAGATAGCCGTGTAGAAATTTCCATGTTTATACAGATGGCGGTGTAGATATTTCCATGTTTATTGAGATGGCGGTGTAGATATTTCCATGTTTATAGAGATAACGGTGTAGTTATTTCAACGTTAATAGGCATAGCGGTGTAGATATTTCCATGTTTATAGAGACAGAGGTGTAGATGTTTCCTTGTTTATACAGATATAGGTGTAGATATTTCCATGTTTATAGAGATAGCGGTGTAGACATTTCCAAATTTATACAGATAGCGGTGTAGGTATTTAAAGGTTCATACAGATGGTGGTGTGGATATTTCCATCCTTATACAGATAGCGGTGTAGATATTTCCAAGTTTATGCAGATAGAGGAGTAGATATTTCCACTTTTATGCAGATAGCGGTGAAGATATTTTCATGTTTATACAGATAGCGGTGTAGATATTTCCATGTTCCTGCAGATGGCTGTGTAGATATTTATAAGTTTATACAGATAGTAGTGTAGATATTTCCATGTTTACACAGATAGCGTAGATATTTCCATGTTCCTTCAGCTGGTGGTGTAGATGTTTCCATGCTTACTCAGATAGTGGTGTAGATATTTCCTAGTTTATACAGATAGCGGTGTAGATATTTCCATGTTTATACAGATTGCGGTGTAGATATTTCCATGTTTACACAGATAGCGTATTAGATATTTCCATGTTTACACAGATAGCGTATTAGATATTTCCATGTTTATACAGATAGCGGTGTAGATATTTCCATGTTTATAGAGATATCGGTGTAGACATTGCCCCGTTTATGAAGATAGCGGTGTAGATATTTCCATGTTTATAGAGATGGCGGTGTAAATATTTAAATGTTTATACAGATGGCTGTGTAGATATTTCCATCTTTATACATTTGGTGATGTAGTTATTTCCGTCCTTATACAGATAGCGGTGTAGATATTACCATGTTTATACAGATGGCGGTGTAGATATATCCATGTTTATAGAGATGGCGGTGTAGATATTTCCATGTTTATAGAGATAACGGTGTAATTATTTCCATGTTAATAGGCATAGCGGTGTAGATATTTCCATGTTTATAGAGACAGAGGTGTAGACACTTCCTTGTTTAAACAGATAGCGTTGTAGATATTTCCATGTTAATAGAGATAGCGGTGTAGACATTTCCACCTTTATTCAGATAGCGGTGTAGATATTTCCATGTTTATACAGATAGCGGTGTAGATATTTCCATGTTTATACAGATAGCTGTGTAGATATTTACAACTTTATACAAATGGCGGTGTAGATATTTCCATGTTTATAGAGATAACCGTGTAGTTATTTCCATGTTAATAGGTATAGCGGTGTAGACGTTTCCATGTTTATAGAGACAGAGGTGTAGATATTTCCTTGTTTATACAGATATCGTTGCAGATATTTACATGTTTATAGAGATAGCGGTGTAGACATTTCCACATTTATTCAGATAGTGGTGTACATATTGAAAGCTTCATACAGATGCTAGTGTAGATATTTCCATCCTTATAAAGATAGCGGTGTAGATATTTTCATGTTTGTACTGATGGGGGTGTAGATATTTCCATGTTTATACAGATGGCGGTGTAGATATTTCAATGTTTCTACAGATGGCTGTGTAGATATTTCCATGTTTATGGAGATGGCGGTGTAGATATTTCCATGTTTATAGAGACAGAGGTGTAGATGTTTCCTTGTTTATACAGATAGCGGTGTAGATATTTCCATATTTATAGAGATAGCAGTGTAGACATTTACAAATTTATACAGATAGCGGTGTAGATATTTAAAGGTTCATACAGATGGTGGTTAGATATTTCCATCCTTATACAGATAGCAGTGTAGATATTTCCATGTTTATATAGATGGCGGTGTAGATATTTCCATCTTTATACAGATGGCGGTGTAGATATTTCCATGTTCATAGAGATGGCGGTGTAGATATTTCCATGTTTAGAGAGATAGCAGTGTAGATATTTCCTTGTTTATAGAGATAGCAGTGTAGATATTTCCATGTTTACACAGATGGCGGTGTAGATATTTCCATCTCCATACAGATGGCGTTGTACATATGTCCATGTTCACACAGATGGTGGTGTAGATATTTCCATGTTTTTAGACATGGCGGTGTAGATATATTCTTGTTTATACAGATTGCGGTGTAGATATTTCCATGTTTATACAGTTAGCTGTGTCGATATTTCCATCATTATGCAGAAGGCGGTGTAGATATTTCTAGGTTCATACAGATGGCGGTGTAGATATTTCCATGTTTATACAGATGATGGTGTAGATATTTCCATGTTTATACAGAAGGCGGTGTAGATATTTCCATGTTTATACAGAAGGCTGTGTAGATATTTCCATGTTCATAGAGATTGCGGTGTAGATATTTCCATGTTTATACAGATAGCGGTGTAGATATTTCCATGTTTATACAGATAGCTGTGTAGATATTTCCATGTTTATAGAGATGGCGGTGTAGATATTTCCATGTTTATAGAGATAACGGTGTAGTTATTTCCATGTTAATAGGCATAGCGGTGTAGATATTTCCATGTTTATATAGACAGAGCTGTAGATATTTCCTTGTTTATACAGATAGCGGTGTAGATATTTCCATGTTTATAGAGATATCGGTGTAGACATTTCCACTTTTATACAGATAGTGGTTTAGATATTTAAAGGTTCATACAGACGGTGGTGTAGATATTTCCATCCTTATACAGATAGCAGTGTAGATATTTCCATGTTTGTACAGATGGCGGTGTAGATATTTCCATCTTTTTACAGATGGCGGTGTAGATATTTCCATGTTCATAGAGATGGCGGTGTAGATATTTCCATGTTTACAGAGATAGAGGTGTAGATATTTCCTTGTTTATACAGATAGCGGTGTAGATATTTCCATGTTTGTACAGTTAGCTGTGTAGATATTTCCATCGTTATACTGATGGTGTTGTAGATATTTCCATGTTCCTACAGATGGCTGTGTAGATATTTCCATGTTTATACAGATGACGGTGTAGATATTTCCATGCTTATACAGAAGGTGGTGTAGATATTTCCATGTTTATAGAGATTGTGGTGTAGATATTTCCATGTTTATACAGATAGCGGTGTAGATATTTCCATGTTTATACAGATAGCTGTGTAGATATGTACATCTTTATAGAAATGGCGGTGTAGATATTTCCATGTTTATACAGATGGTGGTATAGATATTTCCATGTTTGTAGAGATAGTCGTGTAGTTATTTACATGTTAATAGCATAGCGGTGTAGATATTTACATGTTTATAGAGATAGAGGTGTAGATATTTCCTTGTTTATACAGATAGTGGTGTAGAAATTTCCATGTTTATAGAGATAGCGGTGTAGACATTGCGACATTTATACAGATAGCGGTGTAGATATTTCCATGTTTATAGAGATGGCGGTGTAGATAATTCCATGTTATACAGATAGCTCTGTAGATATTTCCATGTTTATACAGATGGCGGTGTAGATATTTCCATGTTTATAGAGATGGCGGTGTAGATATTTCCACGTTTATAGAGATAACGGTGTAGTTATTTCCATACTAATAGGCATAGCGGCGTAGATATTTCCATGTTTATAGAGACAAAAGTGTCGATATTTCCTTGTTTATTCAGATTGCGGTGTAGATATTTCCATGATTATACAGTTAGGTGTGTAGATATTTCCATCGTTATGCAGATGGCGGTGTAGATATTTCCATGTTCATACAGATGGCGGTGTAGATATTTCCATGTTTAAAGAGATGGCAGTGTAGATATTTCCATGTTTATACAGAAGGCGGTGTAGATATTTCCATGTTTATAGAGATGGAAGTGTAGATATTTCCATGTTTATACAGATAACGGTGTAGATATTTCCATGTTTATAGAGATGGCGGTGTAGATATTTCCATGTTTATAGAGATAACGGTGTAGTTATTTCCATGTTAATAGGCATAGCGGTGTAGATATTTCCATGTTTATATAGACAGAGCTGTAGATATTTCCTTGTTTATAAAGATAGCGGTGTAGATATTTCCATGTTTATAGAGATATCGGTGTAGACATTTCCACTTTTATACAGATAGTGGTTTAGATATTTAAAGGTTCATACAGACGGTGGTGTAGATATTTCCATCCTTATACAGATAGCAGTGTAGATATTTCCATGTTTGTACAGATGGCGGTGTAGATATTTCCATCTTTTTACAGATGGCGGTGTAGATATTTCCATGTTCATAGAGATGGCGGTGTAGATATTTCCATGTTTACAGAGATAGAGGTGTAGATATTTCCTTGTTTATACAGATAGCGGTGTAGATATTTCCATGTTTGTACAGTTAGCTGTGTAGATATTTCCATCGTTATACTGATGGCGTTGTAGATATTTCCATGTTCCTACAGATGGCTGTGTAGATATTTCCATGTTTATACAGATGACGGTGTAGATATTTCCATGCTTATACAGAAGGTGGTGTAGATATTTCCATGTTTATAGAGATTGTGGTGTAGATATTTCCATGTTTATACAGACAGCGTTGTAGATATTTCCATGTTTATACAGATAGCTGTGTAGATATGTACATCTTTATAGAAATGGCGGTGTAGATATTTCCATGTTTATACAGATGGTGGTATAGATATTTCCATGTTTATAGAGATAGTCGTGTAGTTATTTACATGTTAATAGCATAGCGGTGTAGATATTTACATGTTTATAGAGATAGAGATGTAGATATTTCCTTGTTTATACAGATAGCGGTGTAGAAATTTCCATGTTTATAGAGATAGCGGTGTAGACATTGCGACATTTATACAGATAGCGGTGTAGATATTTCCATGTTTATAGAGATGGCGGTGTAGATAATTCCATGTTATACAGATAGCTCTGTAGATATTTCCATGTTTATACAGATGGCGGTGTAGATATTTCCATGTTTATAGAGATGGCGGTGTAGATATTTCCACATTTATAGAGATAACGGTGTAGTTATTTCCATACTAATAGGCATAGCGGCGTTGATATTTCCATGTTTATAGAGACAGAAGTGTAGATATTTCCTTGTTTATACAGATAGCGGTGTAGATATTTCCATGTTTATACAGTTAGGTGTGTAGATATTTCCATCGTTATGCAGGTGGCGGTGTAGATATTTCCATGTTCATACAGATGGCGGTGTAGATATTTCCATGTTTAAAGAGATGGCAGTGTAGATATTTCCATGTTTATACAGAAGGCGGTGTAGATATTTCCATGTTTATAGAGACGGACGTGTAGATATTTCCATGTTTATACAGATAACGGTGTAGATATTTCCATGTTTATACAGATAGCTGTGTAGATAATTACATCTTTATACAAAAGGCGGTGTAGGTTTTTCCATGTTTATATAGATGGCAGTGTAGATATTTCCATCTTTATACAGATGGCGGTGTAGATATTTCCATGTTTATAGAGATAGAGGTGTAGATATTTCCTTGTTTATACAGATAGCGATGTAGATATTTCCATGTTTATAGAGATAGCGGTGTAGACATTGCCACGTTTATACAGATAGCGGGGTAGATATTTCCATGTTTAAAGAGATGGCGGTGTAGATATTTCCATGCTTATACAGATAGCTCTGTAGATATTTCCATCTTTATACAGATGATGGTGTAGATATATCCATCCTTATACAGAGGGCGGTGGAGATATTTCCATGTTTATACAGATGGCGGTGTAGATATTTCCATGTTTATATAGATGGCGGAGAAGGTATTTCCATGTTTATACAGATAGCTGTGTAGATATTTACATCTTTATACAAATGGCGGTGTAGGTTTTTCCATGTTTATATAGATGGCAGTGTAGATATTCCCATCTTTATACAGATGGCGGTGTAGGTATTTTCATGTTTATAGAGATGGCGGTGTAGCTATTTCCATGTTTATAGGGATAGCGGTGTAGTTATTTCCATGTTAATAGGCATAGCGGTGTAGATATTTCCATGTTTATAGAGATAGAGGTGTAGATATTTCCTTGTTTATACAGATAGCGGTGTAGATATTTCCATGTTTATAGAGATAGCGGTGTAGACATTGCCACGTTTATACAGATAGCGGTGTAGATATTTCCATGTTTATAGGGATGGCGGTGTAGATATTTCCATGTTTATACAGATAGCTCTGTAGATATTTCCATCTTTATACAGATGGCGGTGTAGGTATTTCCATTTTTATTGAGATGGCAGTGTAGATATTTCCATGTTTATAGAGATAGCGGTGTAGTTATTTACATGTTAATAGGCATAGCGGTGTAGATACTTCCAGGTATATAGCGATAGTGGTGTAGATATTTCCATGTTTATAGAGATAACGGTGTAGTTATTTCCATGTTAATAGGCATAGCGGTGTAGATATTTCCATGTTTATAGAGACAGAGCGGTAGATATTTCTTTGTTTATACAGATAGCGGTGTAGATATTTCCATGTTTATAGAGATATCGGTGTAGACATTTCCATTATATACAGATAGTGGTGTAGATATTTAAAGGTTCATACAGATGGTGTTGTAGATATTTCCATCCTTATACAGATAGCAGTTTAGATATTTCCATGTTTGTACAAATGGCGTTGTAGATATTTCCATCTTTTTACAGATGGCGGTGTAGATATTTCCATGTTTATACAGATGGCCGTGTAGATTTTCCCATCTCTATACAGATGGCGGTGTACATATTTCCATGTTCATACAGACGGCGGTGTAGGTATTTCCATGTTTTTAGAAATGGAGGTGTAGATATTTCCATGTTTATACAGATAGCGGTGTAGATATTTCCATGTTTATACAGTTAGCTTTGGAGATATTTCCTTCGTTATACTGATTGCGGTGTAGATATTTCCATGTTCATACAGATGGTGGTGTAGATATTTCCATGTTCATACAGATGGCGGTGTAGATATTTCCATGTTTATACAGATAGCGGTGTAGATATTTCCGTGTTTATACAGATAGCTGTGTGGATATTTACATCTTTATACAAATGGCGGTGCAGGTTTTTCCATGTTTATATAGTTGGCAGTGTAGATATTTCCATCTTTATACAGATGGCGGTGTAGGTATTTCCATTTTTATAGAGATGGCGCTGTAGATATTTCCATATTTATAGAGATAGTGGTGTAGTTATTTACAAGTTAATAGGCATAGCGGTGTAGATATTTCCATGTTTATAGAGATAGAGGTGTAGACATTTCCTTGTTTATACAGATAGCGGTGTACATATTTCCATGTTTATAGAGATAGCGGTGTAGACATTGCGACGTTTATACAGATAGCGGTGTAGATATTTCCATGTTTATAGAGATGGCGGTGTAGATATTTCCATGTTTATACAGATAGCTCTGTAGATATTTCCATCTTTATACAGATGGTGGTGTAGATATTTCCATCCTTATACAGATAGCGCTGTAGATATTTCCATGTTTATACAGATGGCGGTGTAGATATTTCCAAGTTTATAGAGATGGCGATATAGATATTTCCACGTCTATAGAGATAACGGTGTAGTTATTTCCATATTATTAGGCATAGCGGCGTAGATATTTCCATGTTTATAGAGACAGAGGTGTAGATATTTCCTTGTTTATACATATAGTGGTGTAGATATTTCCATGTTTATACAGTTAGCTGTGTAGATATTTCCATCGTTATACAGATGGCGGTGTAGATATTTCCATGTTCATACAGATGGCGGTGTAGATATTTCCATGTTTATAGAGATGACGGTGTAGATATTTCCATATTCATACAGAAGGCGGTGTAGGTATTTCCATGTTTATAGAGATGGCAGTGTAGAGATTTTCATGTTTATACAGATAGCGGTGTAGATATTTCCATGTTTATACAGATAGCTGTGTAGATATTTACATCTTTATACAAATGGCTGTGTAGGTTTTTCCATGTTTATATAGATGGCAGTGTAGATATTTCCATCTTTGTACAGATGTCAGTGTAAGTATTTCCATGTTTATAGAGATGGCGGTGTAGATATTTCCATGTTTATAGAGATAGCGGTGTAGTTATTTACATGTTAATAGGCATAGCGGTGTAGATATTTCCATGTTTATAGAGATAGCTGTGTAGACATTTCCATGTTTATACAGATAGCGGTGTAGATATTTCCATGTTCATAGAGATGGCGGTGTAGATATTTCCATGTTTATACAGATAGCTCTGTAGATATTTCCATCTTTATACAGATGGTGGTGTAGATATTTCCATCCTTATACAGATAGTGGTGTAGATATTTCCATGTTTATACAGACGGCGGTGTAGATATTTCCATGTTTATAGAGATGGCGGTGTAGATATTTCCAAGTTTATAGAGATAATGGTGTTGTTATTTCCATATTAATAGGCATAGCGGTGTAGATATTTCCATGTTTATAGAGACAGAAGTGTAGATATTTCCTTGTTTCTACAGATAGCGGTGTAGATATTTCCATGTTTATAGAGATAGTGGTGTAGACATTTCCACATTTATACAGATAGTGGTGTAGATATTTAAAGGTTCATACAGATGGTGGTGTAGATATTTCCATACTTATACAGATAGCGGTGTAAATATTTCCATGTTTGTACAGATGGCGGAGTAGATATTTCCTTCTTTATACAGATGGCGGTGCAGATATTTCCATGTTCATAGAGAAGGCGGTGTATATATTTCCATGTTTACAGAGATAGAGGTGTAGATATTTCCTTGTTTATAGAGATAGCGGTGTAGATATTTCCATCTCTATACAGATGGCGGTGTACATATATCCATGTTCAAACAGATGGCGGTGTAGGTATTTCCATGTTTTTAGTCGTGGCCGTGTAGATATTTCCATGTTTATACAGATAGCGGTGTAGATATTTCCATGTTTATACAGTTAGCTGTGTAGATATTTCCATCATTATACTGATGGCGGTGTAGATATTTCCATGTTCGTACAGATGGCGGTGTAGATATTTCCATGTTTATACAGATGACGGTGTAGATATTTCCATGTTTATACAGAATGCGGTGTAGATATTTCCATGTTTATAGAGATGGCAGTGTAGATATTTCCATGTATATACAGATAGCGGTGTAGATATTTCCATGTTTATACAGATAGCTGTGTAGATATTTACATCTTTATAAAAATGGCGGTGTAGGTTTTTCCATGTTTATATAGATGGCATTGTAGATATTTCCATCTTTGTACAGATGGCTGTGTAGGTATTTCCATGTTTATAGAGATGGCGGTGTAGATATTTCCATGTTTATAGAGATAGTCGTGTAGTTATTTACATGTTAATAGCATAGCGGTGTAGATATTTCCAAGTTTATAGAGATAGAGGTGTAGATATTTCCTTGTTTATACAGATAGCGGTGTAGATATTTCCATGTTTATAGAGATGGCGGTGTAGATATTTCCATGTTATACAGATAGCTCTGTAGATATTTCCATGTTTATACAGATGGCGGTGTAGATATTTCCATGTTTATAGAGATGGCGGTGTAGATATTTCCACGTTTATAGAGATATCGGTGTAGTTATTTCCATACTAATAAGTATAGCGGCGTAGACATTTCCATGATTATAGAGACAAAAGTGTAGATATTTCCTTGTTTATACAGAGAGCGGTGTAGATATTTCCATGTTTATACAGATAACGGTGTAGATATTTCCATGTTTATACAGATAGCTGTGTAGATATTTACATCTTTATACAAATGGCCGTGTAGGTTTTTCCATGTTTATATAGATGGCAGTGTAGTTATTTCCATCTTTATACAGATGGCGGTGTAGGTATTTCCATGTTTATAGAGATGGCGGTGTAGATATTTCCATGTTTATAGAGATAGAGGTGTAGATATTTCCTTGTTTATACAGATAGCGGTGTAGATATTTCCATGTTTATAGAGATAGCGGTGTGGACATTGCCACGTTTATACAGAGAGCGAGGTAGATATTTCCATGTTTATAGAGATGGCGGTGTAGATATTTCCATGTTTATACAGATAACTCTGCAGATATTTCCATGTTTATACAGATGGTGGTGTAGATATTTCCATCCTTAAACAGATGGCGGTGTAGATATTTCCATGTTTATACAGATGGCGGTGTAGATATTTCCATGTTTATATAGATGGCGGAGTAGATATTTCCATGTTTATACAGATAGCTGTGTAGATATTTACATCTTTATACAAATGGCGGTGTAGGTTTTTCCATGTTTATATAGATGGCAGTGTAGATATTGCCATCTTTATACAGATGGCGGTGTAGGTATTTTCATGTTTATAGAGATGGCGGTGTAGCTATTTCCATGTTTATAGAGATAGCGGTGTAGTTATTTCCATGTTAATAGGCATAGCGGTGTAGATATTTCCATGTTTATAGAGATAGAAGTGTAGATATTTCCTTGTTTATACAGATAGCGGTGTAGATATTTCCATGTTTATAGAAAGCGGTGTAGACATTGCCACGTTTATACAGATAGCGGTGTAGATATTTCCATGTTTATAGAGATGACGATGTAGATATTTCCATGTTTATACAGATAGCTCTGTAGATATTTCCATCTTTATACAGATGGCGGTGTAGGTATTTCCATTTTTATAGAGATGGCGGTGTAGATATTTCCATGTTTATAGAGATAGCGGTGTAGTTACTTACATGTTAATAGGCATAGCGGTGTAGATATTTCCATGTTTATAGAGACAGAGCTGTAGATATTTCTTTGTTTATACAGATAGCGGTGTAGATATTTCCATGTTTATGGAGATATCGGTGTAGACATTTCCATTATATACAGATAGTGGTGTAGATATTTAAAGGTTCATACAGATGGTGGTGTAGATATTTCCATACTTATACAGATAGCGGTGTAGATATTTCCATGTTTGTACAGATGGCGGAGTAGATATTTCCTTCTTTATACAGATGGCGGTGCAGATATTTCCATGTTCATACAGATGGCGGTGTAGATATTTCCATGTTTATAGAGATGACGGTGTAGATATTTCCATGTTTATACAGAAGGCGGTGTAGATATTTCCATGTTTATAGAGATGGCAGTGTAGATATTTCCATGTTTATACAGATAGCGGTGTAGATATTTCCATGTTTATACAGATAGCTGTGTAGATATTTACATCTTTATACAAAAGGCGGTGTAGGTTTTTCCATGTTTATATAGATGGCAGTGTATATATTTCCATCTTTATACAGACGGCGGTGTAGGTATTTCCATGTTTATAGAGATGGCGGTGTAGATATTTCCATGTTTATAGAGATAGCGGTGTAGTTATTTACATGTTAATAGGCAATGCGGTGTAGTTATTTCCATGTTTATAGAGATAGAGGTGTAGATATTTCCTTGTTTATACAGATAGCGGTGTAGATATTTCCATGTTTATAGAGATAGCGGTGTAGACATTGCCACGTTTATACAGATAGCGGGGTAGATATTTCCATGTTTATAGAGATGGCGGTGTAGATATTTCCATCGTTATACTGATGGCGGTGTAGATATTTCCATGTTCAAACTGATGGCGGTGTAGATATTTGCATGTTTGTACAGAAGGCGGTGTAGATATTTCCATGTTTATACAGATAACTCTGCAGATATTTCCATGTTTATACAGATGGTGGTGTAGATATTTCCATCCTTAAACAGATGACGGTGTAGATATTTCCATGTTTATACAGATGGCGGTGTAGATATTTCCATGTTTATATAGATGGCGGAGGAGTTATTTCCATGTTTATACAGATAGCTGTGTAGATATTTACATCTTTATACAAATGGCGGTGTAGGTTTTTCCATGTTTATATAGATGGCAGTGTAGATATTGCCATCTTTATACAGATGGCGGTGTAGGTATTTTCATGTTTATAGAGATGGCGGTATAGCTATTTCCATGTTTATAGAGATAGCGGTGTAGTTATTTCCATGTTAATAGGCATAGCGGTGTAGATATTTCCATGTTTATAGAGATAGAAGTGTAGATATTTCCTTGTTTATACAGATAGCGGTGTAGATATTTCCATGTTTATAGAAAGCGGTGTAGACATTGCCACGTTTATACAGATAGCGGTGTAGATATTTCCATGTTTATAGAGATGACGATGTAGATATTTCCATGTTTATACAGATAGCTCTGTAGATATTTCCATCTTTATACAGATGGCGGTGTAGGTATTTCCATTTTTATAGAGATGGCGGTGTAGATATTTCCATGTTTATAGAGATAGCGGTGTAGTTACTTACATGTTAATAGGCATAGCGGTGTAGATATTTCCATGTTTATAGAGACAGAGCTGTAGATATTTCTTTGTTTATACAGATAGCGGTGTAGATATTTCCATGTTTATGGAGATATCGGTGTAGACATTTCCATTATATACAGACAGTGGTGTAGATATTTAAAGGTTCATACAGATGGTGGTGTAGATATTTCCATACTTATACAGATAGCGGTGTAGATATTTCCATGTTTGTACAGATGGCGGAGTAGATATTTCCTTCTTTATACAGATGGCGGTGCAGATATTTCCATGTTCATACAGATGGCGGTGTAGATATTTCCATGTTTATAGAGATGACGGTGTAGATATTTCCATGTTTATACAGAAGGCGGTGTAGATATTTCCATGTTTATAGAGATGGCAGTGTAGATATTTCCATGTTTATACAGATAGCGGTGTAGATATTTCCATGTTTATACAGATAGCTGTGTAGATATTTACATCTTTAAACAAAAGGCGGTGTAGGTTTTTCCATGTTTATATAGATGGCAGTGTATATATTTCCATCTTTATACAGATGGCGGTGTAGGTATTTCCATGTTTATAAAGATGGCGGTGTAGATATTTCCACGTTTATAGAGATAGCGGTGTAGTTATTTACATGTTAATAGGCATAGCGGTGTAGTTATTTCCATGTTTATAGAGATAGAGGTGTAGATATTTCCTTGTTTATACAGATAGCGGTGTAGATATTTCCATGTTTATAGAGATAGCGGTGTAGACATTGCCACGTTTATACAGATAGCGGGGTAGATATTTCCATGTTTATAGAGATGGCGGTGTAGATATTTCCATCGTTATACTGATGGCGGTGTAGATATTTCCATGATCATACTGATGGCGGTGTAGATATTTGCATGTTTGTACAGAAGGCGGTGTAGATATTTCCATGTTTATGGAGATGGCGGTGTAGATATTTCCATGTTTGTAGAGATAACAGAGTAGTTATTTCAACGTTAATGGGAATAGCGGTGTAGATATTTCCATGTTTATAGAGAGAGAGGTGTAGATGTTTCCTTGTTTATACAGATAGCGGTGTAGATATTTCCATGTGTATAGAGATAGCGGTGTAGACATTTCCAAATTTATACAGATAGCGGTGTAGATATTTTAAGGTTCATACAGATGGTGGTGTAGATATTTCCATCCTTATACAGATAGCGGTGTAGATATTTCCATGTTTATGCAGATGGCGGTGTGGATATTTCCATCTTTATACAGATGGCGGTGTAGATATTTCCATGTTCATAGAGATGGCGTTGTAGATATTTCCATGTTTACAGAGATAGCGGTGTAGATATTTCCTTGTTTATAGAGATAGCGGTGTAGATATTTCCATGTTTTTACAGATGGCGGTGTAGATATTTCCATCTCCATACAGATGGCGGTGTACATATTTGCATGTTCATACAGATGGCGGTGTAGATATTTCCATGTTTTTAGACATGGCGGTGTAGATATATTCATGTTTATACAGATAGCGGTGTAGATATTTCCATGTTTATACAGCTGGCTGTGTAGATATTTCTATCATTATACAGATGGCTGTGTAGATATTTCCATGTTCATACAGATGGCGGTGTAGATATTTCCATCTTTATACAGATGACGGTGTAGATATTTCCATGTTTATACAGAAGGTGGTGTAGATATTTCTATGTTTATAGAGATGGCGGTGTAGATATTTCCATGTATAGACAGATAGCGGTGTAGATATTTCCATGTTTATACAGATAGCTGTGTATATATTTACATCTTTATACAAATGGCGGTGTAGATATTTCCATGTTTATACAGATGGCGGTGTAGATATTTCCATCTTTATACAGATGGTGGTGTAGATATTTCCATCCTTATACAGATAGCGCTGTAGATATTTCCATGTTTATACAGATGGCGGCGTAGATATTTCCATGTTTATAGAGATGGCGGTGTAGATATTTAAACGTTTATAGAGATAACGGTGTAGATATTTCCATATTAATAGGCATAGCGGCGTAGATATTACCATGTTTATAGAGACAGAGGTGTAGATATTTCCTTGTTTATACAGATAGCGGTGTAGATATTTCCATGTTTACAGAGATAGAGGTGTAGATATTTCCTTGTTTATAGAGATAGCGGTGTTGATATTTCCATGATTATACAGATGGCGGTGTAGATATTTCCATCTCTATACAGATGGCGGTGTACATATATCCATGTTCATACAGATGGCGGTTTAGATATTTCCATCCTTATAGAGATAGCGGTGTAGATATTTCCATATTCATACAGATGGCCGTGTAGATATTTCCATGTTTATGGAGATGGCGGTGTAGATATTTCCATGTTTATAGAGATAACGGTGTAGTTATTTCAACGTTAATGGGCATAGCGGTGTAGATATTTCCATGTTTATAGAGATAGAGTTCTAGATGTTTCCTTGTTTATACAGATAGTGGTGTAGATATTTCCATGTTTATATAGAAAGCTGTGTATATATTTACATCTTTATACAAATGGTGGTGTAGATATTTCCATCTTTATACAGATGGCAGTGTAGGTATTTCCATGTATATAGAGATGGCGTTGTAGATATTTCCATGTTTATAGAGATAGCCGTGTAGATATTTCCATGTTAATAGGCAAAGCGGTGTAGATATTTCCATGTTTATAGAGATGGAGTTGTAGATATTTCCTTGTTTATACAGATAGCGGTGTAGATATTTCCGTGATTATAGAGATAGCGGTGTAGACATTGCCACGTTTATACTGATAGCGGTGTAGATATTTCCATGTTTATAGAGATGGTGGTGTAGATATTTCCATGTTTTTACATATAGCTGTGTAGATATTTCCATCTTTATACAGATGGTTGTGTAGATATTTCCATCCTTATTCAGATAGCGGTGCAGGTATTTCCATGTTTATACAGATAGCAGTGTAGATATTTCCATGTTTATAGAGATGGCGGTGTAGATATTTCCATGTTTATAGAGATAACGGTGTAGTTATTTCCATGTTAATAGGCATAGCGGTGTAGATATTTCCATGTTTATAGAGACAGAGCTGTAGATATTTCCTTGTTTATACTGATAGCGCTGTAGATATTTCCATGTTTATAGAGATATCGGTGTTGACATTTCCACTTTTATACGGATAGTGGTGTAGATATTTAAAGGTTCATACAGACGGTGGTGTAGATATTTCCATCCTTATACAGATAGCAGTGTAGATATTTCCATGTATGTACAGATGGCGGTGTAGATATTTCCATCTTTTTACATATGGCGGTGTAGATATTTCCATGTTCATTGAGATGACGGTGTAGATATTTCCATGTTTACAGAGATAGAGGTGTAGATATTTCCTTGTTTATAGAGATAGCGGTGTAGATATTTCCATGTTTATACAGATGGCCGTGTAGATTTTTCCATCTCTATACAGATGGCGGTGTACATATATCCATGTTCATACAGATGCCGGTTTAGATATTTCCATCCTTATAGAGATAGCGGTGTAGATATTTCCATATTCATACAGATGGCCGTGTAGATGTTTCCATGTTTATGGAGATGGCGGTGTAGATATTTCCATGTTTATAGAGATAACGGTGTAGTTATTTCAACGTTAATGGGCATAGCGGTGTAGATATTTCCATGTTTATAGAGAGAGAGTTCTAGATGTTTCCTTGTTTATACAGATAGCGGTGTAGATATTTCCATGTTTATATAGAAAGCTGTGTATATATTTACATCTTTATACAAATGGTGGTGTAGATATTTCCATCTTTATACAGATGGCAGTGTAGGTATTTCCATGTATATAGAGATGGCGTTGTAGATATTTCCATATTTATAGAGATAGCCGTGTAGATATTTCCATGTTAATAGGCAAAGCGGTGTAGATATTTCCATGTTTATAGAGATGGAGTTGTAGATATTTCCTTGTTTATACAGATAGCGGTGTAGATATTTCCGTGATTATAGAGATAGCGGTGTAGACATTGCCACGTTTATACTGATAGCGGTGTAGATATTTCCATGTTTATAGAGATGGTGGTGTAGATATTTCCATGTTTTTACAGATAGCTGTGTAGATATTTCCATCTTTATACAGATGGTTGTGTAGATATTTCCATCCTTATTCAGATAGCGGTGTAGGTATTTCCATGTTTATACAGATAGCGGTGTAGATATTTCCATGTTTATAGAGATGGCGGTGTAGATATTTCCATGTTTATAGAGATAACGGTGTAGTTATTTCCATGTTAATAGGCATAGCGGTGTAGATATTTCCATGTTTATAGAGACAGAGCTGTAGATATTTCCTTGTTTATACAGATAGCGGTGTAGATATTTCCATGTTTATAGAGATATCGGTGTTGACATTTCCACTTTTATACAGATAGTGGTGTAGATATTTAAAGGTTCATACAGACGGTGGTGTAGATATTTCCATCCTTATACAGATAGCAGTGTAGATATTTCCATGTATGTACAGATGGCGGTGTAGATATTTCCATCTTTTTACATATGGCGGTGTAGATATTTCCATCTTCATTGAGATGACGGTGTAGATATTTCCATGTTTACAGAGATAGAGGTGTAGATATTTCCTTGTTTATAGAGATAGCGGTGTAGATATTTCCATGTTTATACAGATGGCCGTGTAGATTTTTCCATCTCTATACAGATGGCGGTGTACATATATCCATGTTCATACAGATGCCGGTGTAGGTATTTCCATGTTTTTAGACATGGCGGTGTAGATATTTCCATGTTTATACAGATAGCGGTGTAGATATTTCCATGTTTATACAGTTAGCTGTGTAGATATTTCCAGTGTTATACTGATGGCGGTGTAGATATTCCCATGTTCATACAGATGGCGGTGTAGATATTTCCATGTTTATACAGATGACGGTGTAGATATTTCCATGTTTATACAGAAGGCGGTGTAGATATTTCCATGTTTATAGAGATAGCCGAATATATATTTCCATGTTTATACAGATAGCTTTGTAGATATGTACATCTTTATAGAAATGGCGGTATAGATATTTCCATGTTTATACAGATGGCGGTGTAGATATTTCTATCTTTATACAGATGGCGGTCTAGGTATTTCCATGTTTATAGAGATAGCGGTGTAGATATTGCCACGTTTATACAGATAGTGGTGTAGATATTTCCATGTTTATAGAGATGGCGGTGTAGGTATTTCCATGTTTATACAGACAGCTCTGTTGATATTTCCATCTTTATACAGATGGTGGTGTAGATATTTCCATCCTTATACAGATGGCGGTGTAGATATTTCCATGTTTATACAGATGGCGGTGTAGATATTTCCATATTTATAGAGATGGCTGTGTAGATATTTCCACGTTTATAGAGATAACGGTGTAGATATTTCCACATTAATAGGAATAGCAGTGTAGATATTTCCATGTTTATAGAGACAGAAGTGTAGATATTTCCTTGTTTATACAGATAGCGGTGTAGATACTTCCATGTTTATAGAGATAGCGGTGTAGACATTTCCACATTTATGCAGATAGCGGTGTAGATATTTAAAGGTTCATACAGATGGTGGTGTAGATATTTCCATACTTATACAGATAGCGGTGTAGATATTTCCATGTTTATACAGATGGCGGTGTAGATATTTCCATGTTTATAGAGATGGCGGTGTAGATATTTCCATGTTTATAGATATAGCTGTGTAGATATTTACATCTTTATACAAATGGCGGTGTAGGTTTTTCCGTGTTAATATAGATGGCAGTGTAAATATTTCCATCTTTATACAGATGGCGGTGTAGGTATTTTCATGTTTTTAGAGATGGCGGTGTAGATATTTCCATGTTTATAGAGATAGCGGTGTTGTTATTTACATGTTAATAGGCATAGCGGTGTAGATATTTCAATGCTAATAGAGATAGAGGTGTAGATATTTCCTTGTTTATACAGATAGCGGTGTAGATATTTCCATGTTTATAGAGATAGCGGTGTAGACATTGCCACGTTTATACAGATAGCGGTGTAGATATTTCCATGTTTATAGAGATGGCGGTGTAGATATTTCCATCTTTATACAGATAGCTCTGTAGATATTTCCATCTTTATACAGATGGTGGTGTAGATATTTCCATCCTTATACAGATAGCGATGTAGTTATTTCCATGTTTATACAGATGGCGGTGTAGATATTTCCACGTTTATAGAGATAACGGTGTAGTTATTTCCATATTAATAGGCATAGCAGTGTAGATATTTCCATGTTTATAGAGACAGACGTGTAGATATTTCCTTCTTTATACAGATAGCGGTGTAGATATTTCCATGTTTATAGAGATAGCGGTGTAGACATTTCCAAATTTATACAGATAGCGGTGTATATATTTATAGGTTCATGCAGACGGTGGTGTAGATATTTCCATCCTTGTACAGATAGCGGTGTAGATATTTCCATTTTTGTACAGATGGCGGAGAAGACATTTCCTTCTTTTTACAGATGGCGTTGCAGATATTTCCATGTTCATAGAGAAGGCGGTGTAGATATTTCCATGATTACAGAGATAGAGGTGTAGATATTTCCTTGTTTATACAGATAGCGGTGTAGATATTTCCACGATTATACAGATGGCGGTGTAGATATTTCCATCTCTATACAGATGGCGGTGTACATATATCCATGTTCATACAGATGGCGGTGTAGGTATTTCCATGTTTATACAGTTAGCTGTGTAGATATTTCCATGTTTATACAGTTAGCTGTGTAGATATTTCCATCGTTATACTGATGGCGGTGTAGATATTTCCATGCTTATACAGAAGGCGGTGTAGATATTTCCATGTTTATAGAGATAGCGGTGTAGATATTTCCATGTTTATACAGATAGCGGTGTAGATATTTCCATGTTTATACAGATAGCTGTGTAGATATTTCCATGTTTATAGAGATGGCGGTGTAGATATTTCCCTGTTTATAGAGATAACGGTGTAGTTATTTCCATGTTAATAGGCATAGCGGTGTAGATATTTCCATGTTTATAGAGACAGAGCTGTAGATATTTCCTTGTTTATACGGATAGCGGTGTAGATATTTCCATGTTTATAGAGATATCGGTGTAGACATTTCCACTTTTATACAGATAGTGGTGTAGATATTTAAAGGTTCATACAGACGGTGGTGTACATATTTCCATCCTTATACAGATAGCAGTGTGGATATTTCCATGTTTGTACAGATGGCGGTGTAGATATTTCCATCTTTTTACAGATGGCGGTGTAGATATTTCCATGTTGATAGAGATAGCGGTGTAGATATTTCCATGTTTACAGAGATAGAGGTGTAGATATTTCCGTGTTTATAGAGATAGCGGTGTAGATATTTCCATGCTTATACAGATGGCCGTTTAGATTTTTCCATCTCTATACAGATGGCGTTGTACATATATCCATGTTCATACAGATGGCGGTGAAGGTATTTCCATGTTTTTAGACTTGGAGGTGTAGATATTTCCATGTTTATACAGATAGCGGTGTAGATATTTCCATGTTTATACAGTTAGCTCTGTAGATATTTCCATCGTTATACTGATGGCATTGTAGATATTTCCATGTTCATACAGATGGCGGTGTAGATATTTCCATGTTTATAGAGATAACGGTGCAGTTATTTCAACGTTAATGGGCATAGCGGTGAAGATATTTCCATGTTTATAGAGAGAGAGGTGGAGATGTTTCCTTGTTTATACAGATAGCGGTGTAGATATTTCCATGTGTATAGAGATAGCGGTGTAGACATTTCCAAATTTATACAGATAGTGGTGTAGATATTTAAAGGTTCATACAGATGGTGGTGTAGATATTTCCATCCTTATACAGATAGCGGTGTAGATATTTCCATGTTCATAGAGATGGCGGTGTAGATATTTCCATGTTTACAGAGATAGCGGTGTAGATATTTCCTTCTTTATACAGATAGCGGTGTAGATATTTCCATGTTTATACAGATGGCGGTGTAGATATTTCCATCTCCATACAGATGGCGGTGTACATATTTCCATGTTCATACAGATGGCGGTGTAGATATTTCCATGTTTTTAGACATGGCGGTGTAGATATATTCATGTTTATACATATAGCAGTGTAGCTATTTCCCTGTTTATACAGTTAGCTGTGTAGATATTTCCATCGTTATACAGAAGGCGGTGTAGATATTTCAATGTTCATACAGATGGCGGTGTAGATATTTCCATGTTTATACAGATGACGGTGTAGATATTTCCATGTTTATACAGAAGGCGGTGTAGATATTTCCATGTTTATAGAGATTGCGGTGTAGATATTTCCAGGTTTATACAGATAGCGGTGTAGATATTTCCATGTTTATACAGATAGCTGTGTAGATATTTACATCTTTATACAAATGGCGGTGTAGATTTTTCCATGTTTATATAGATGGCAGTGTAGTTATTTCCATCTTTATACAGATGGCGGTGTAGGTATTTTCATGTTTATAGAGATGGCGGTGTAGCTATTTCCATGTTTATAGAGATAGCGGTGTAGTTATTTCCATCTAAATAGGCATAGCGTTGTAGATATTTCCATGTTTTTAGAGATAGAGGTGTAGATATTTCCTTGTTTATACAGATAGCGGTGTAGATATTTCCATGTTTATAGAGATAGCGGTGTAGACATTGCAACGTTTATTCAGATAGCGGTGTAGATATTTCCATGTTGATAGAGATGGCGGTGTAGATATTTCCATGTTTATACAGATAGCTCTGTAGATATTTCCATCTTTATACAGATGGTGGTGTAGATATTTCCATCCCTATACAGATAGCGGTGTAGATATTTCCATGTTTATACAGATGGCGGTGTAGATATTTCCATGTTTATAGAGATAACGATGTAGTTATTTCCATATTAATAGGCATAGTGGTTTAGATATTTCCATGTTTATAGAGACAGAAGTGTAGATATTTCCTTCTTTATACAGATAGCGGTGTAGATATTTCCATGTTTATAGAGATAGCGGTGTAGACATTTCCACATTTATACAGATAGTGGTGTAGATATTTAAAGGTTCATACAGATGGTGGTTTAGATATTTCCATCCTTATACAGATAGCGGTGTAGATATTTCCATGTTTGTACAGATTGCGGAGTAGATATTTCCTTCTTTATACAGATGGCGGTGCAGATATTTCCATGTTCATAGAGAAGGCGGTGTAGATATTTCCATGTTTACACAGATAGAGGTGTAGATATTTCCTTGTTTATAGAGATAGCGGTGTAGATATTTCCATGATTATACAGATGGCGGTGTAGATATTTCCATCTCTATACAGATGGCGGTGTACATATATCCATGTTCATACAGATGGCGGTGTAGATATTTCCATGTTTTTAGACATGGCGGTGTAGATATTTCCATGTTTATACAGATAGTGGTGTAGATATTTCCATGTTTATACAGTTAGCTGTGTAGATATTTCCATCGTTATACTGATGGTGGTGTAGATATTTCCATGTTCATACTGATGGCGGTGTAGATATTTGCATGTTTGTACAGAAGGCGGTGTAGATATTTCCTTGTTTATAGAGATAGCGGTGTAGATATTTCCATGTTTATACAGATGGCGGTGTAGATATTTCCATCTCCATACAGATGGCGGTGTACATATTTCCATGTTCATTCAGATGGCGGTGTAGATATTTCCATGTTTTTAGACATGGCGGTGTAGTTATATTCATGTTTATACAGATAGCGGTGTAGGTATTTCCATGTTTATACAGTTAACTGTGTAGATATTTCCATCATTATACAGATGGCGGTGTAGATATTTCCATGTTCATAGAGATGGCGGTGTAGATGTTTCCATGTTTACAGAGATAGAGGTATAGATATTTCCTTGGTTATAGAGATAGTGGTGTAGATATTTCCATGTTTATACAGATGGCCGTGTAGATTTTTCCATCCTTATAGAGATAGCGGTGTAGATATTTCCATGTTTATACAGATGGCGGTGTAGATATTTCTATGTTTATGGAGATGGCGGTGTAGGTATTTCCATGTTTACAGAGATAACGGTGTAGTTATTTCAACGTTAATGGGCATAGCGGTGAAGATATTTCCATGTTTATACAGATGGCCGTGTAGATTTTTCCATCCTTATAGAGATAGCGGTGTAGATATTTCCATGTTTGTACAGATGGCGGTGTAGATATTTCCATCTTTTTACAGATGGCGGTGTAGATATTTCCGTGTTCATAGAGATGGCGGTGTAGATATTTCCATGTTTACAGAGATAGAGGTGTAGATATTTCCTGGTTTATAGAGATGGTGGTGTAGATATTTCTATGTTTATACAGATGGCTGTGTAGATATTTCCATCGTTATACTGATGACGGTGTAGATATTTCCATGTTCATACACATGGCGGTGTAGATACTTCCATGTTTATACAGATGACGGTGTAGATATTTCCATGTTTATACAGAAGGCAGTGTAGATATTTCCATGTTTATAGAGATTGCGGTGCAGATATTTCCATGTTTATACAGATAGCGGTGTAGATATTACCATGTTTATACAGATAGCTGTGTAGATATGTACATCTTTATAGAAATGGCGGTGTAGATATTTCCAGGTTTATACAGATGGCGGTGTAGATATTTCCATGTTTATAGAGATAGCGGTGTAGTTATTTCCATGTTAATAGGCATAGCGGTGTAGAAATTTCCATGTTTATAGAGATGGCGGTGTAGCTATTTCCATGTTTATAGAGATAGCAGTGTAGTTATTTCCATGTAAATAGGCGTACCGGTGTAGATATTTCCATGTTTATAGAGATAGAGGTGTAGATATTTCCTAGTTTATACAGATAGCGGTGTAGATATTTCCATGTTTATAGAGATAGCGGTGTAGACATTTCCACGTTTATACAGATAGCGGTGTAGATATATCCATGTTCATACAGATGGCGGTGTAGATATTTCCATCCTTATAGAGATAGCGGTGTAGATATTTCCATGTTTATGGAGATGGCAGTGCAGATATTTCCATGTTTGTAGAGATAACGGTGTAGTTATTTCAACGTTAATGGGAATAGCGGTGTAGATATTTCCATGTTTATAGAGAGAGAGGTGTAGATGTCTCCTTGTTTATACAGATAGCGGTGTAGATATTTCCATGTGTATAGAGATAGCGGTGTAGACATTTCCAAATTTATACAGATAGCGGTGTAGATATTTAAAGGTTCATACAGATGGTGGTGTAGATATTTCCATCCTTATACAGATAGCGGTGTAGATATTTCCATGTTTATTCAGATGGCGGTGTGGATATTTCCATCTTTATACAGATGGCGGTGTAGATATTTCCATGTTCATAGAGATGGCGTTGTAGATATTTCCATGTTTACAGAGATAGCGGTGTAGATATTTCCTTGTTTATTGAGATAGCAGGGTAGATATTTCCATGTTTATACAGATGGCGGTGTAGATATTTCCATCTCCATACAGATGGCGGTGTACATATTTCCATGTTCATACAGATGGCGGTGTAGATATTTCCATGTTTTTAGACATGGCGGTGTAGATATATTCATGTTTATGCAGATAGCGTTGTAGATATTTCCATGTTTATACAGTTAGCTGGGTAGATATTTCCATCATTATACAGATGGCGGTGTAGATATTTCCATGTTCATACAGATGGCGGTGTAGATATTTCCATCTTTATACAGATGACGGTGTAGATATTTCCATGTTTATACAGAAGGTGGTGTAGATATTACAATGTTTATAGAGATGGCGGTGTAGATATTTCCATGTATAGACAGATAGCGGTGTAGATATTTCCATGTTTATACAGATAGCTGTGTATATATTTACATCTTTATACAAATGTCGGTGTAGATATTTCCATGTTTATACAGATGGCGGTGTAGATATTTCCATCTTTATACAGATGGCATTGTAGGTATTTCCATGTATATAGAGATGGCGGTGTAGATATTTCCATGTTTATAGAGATAGCCGTATAGTCATTTCCATGTTAATAGGCAAAGAGGTGTAGATATTTCCATGTTTATAGAGATAGAGGTGTAGATATTTCCTTGTTTATACAGATAGCGGTGTAGATATTTCCGTGTTTATAGAGATAGCGGTGTTGACATTGCCACGTTTATACTGATAGCGGTGTAGATATTTCCATGTTTATACAGATTGCTGTGTAGATATGTACATCTTTATACAAATGGCGGTGTAGCTATTTCCATGTTTATACAGATGGCGGTGTAGATAATTCCATGTTTATACAGATGGCGCTGTAGGTATTTCCATGTTTATAGAGATGGCGGTGTAGATATTTCCATGTTTATAGAGATAGCGGTATAGATATTTCCATGTTTATACAGTTAGCTGTGTAGATATTTCCATCGTTATACAGATGGCGGTGTAGATATTTCCATGTTCATTCAGATGTAGGTGTAGATATTTCCATGTTTATACAGATGACGGTGTAGTTATTTCCATGTTTATACAGAAGGCGGTGTAGATATTTCCATGTTTATAGAGATGGCAGCGTAGATATTTCCATGTTTATAGAGATGGCAGCGTAGATATTTCCATGTTTACACAGATAGCGGTGTAGATATTTCCATGTTTATACAGATAGCTGTGTAGATATTTACATCCTTCTACAAATGGCGTTGTAGATATTTCCATGTTTATATAGATGGCGGAGTAGATATTTCCATCTTTATACAGATGGCGGTGTAGATATTTCCATCTTTATACAGATGGCGGTGTAGGTATTTCCATGTTTATAGAGATGGCGGTGTAGATATTTCCATGTTTATAGAGATAGCGGTGTAGCCATTTCCAAATTTATACAGATAGCCGTGTAGATATTTAAAGGTTCATACAGATGGTGGTGTAGATACTTCCATCCTTATGCAGATAGCGGTGTAGATATTTCCATGTTTATACAGATGGCGGTGTAGATATTTCCAACTTTATACAGATTGCGGTGAAGATATTTCCATGTTTATACAGATAGCTGTGCAGAGATTTACATCATTATACAAATGGCGGTGTAGATATTTCTATGTTTATTGAGACAGAGGTGTAGATATTTCCATGTTCATACAGATGGCGGTGTAGATATTTCCATCTTTATACAGATGGCGGTGTTGGTATTTCCATGTTTATAGAGATGGCGGTGTAGATATTTCGATGTTTATAGAGATAGCAGTGTAGATATTTACATGTTAATAGGCATAGCGTTGTAGATATTTCCATGTTTATAGAGATAGAGGTGTAGATATTTCCTTGTTTATACAGATAGCGGTGTAGATATTTCCATGTTTATAGAGATAGCGGTGTAGACATTGCCACGTTTATACAGATAGCGGTGTAGATATTTCCATGTTTATAGAGATGGCGGTGTAGATATTTCTATGTTTATACAGATGGCAGTGTACATATTTCCATGTTCATACAGATGGCGGTGTAGATATTTCCATGTTTTTAGACATGGCAGTGTAGATATTTCCATGTTTATACAGATAGCGGTGTAGATATTTCCATGTTTATACAGATGTCGGTGTAGATATTTCCATGTTTATAGAGATGGCGGTGTAGATATTTCCACGTTTATAGAGATAACGGTGTAGTTATTTCCATATTAATAGGCATAGCGGTGTAGATATTTCCATGTTTATAGAGACAGAGGTGTAGATATTTCCTTGTTTATAGAGATAGCGGTGTAGATATTTCCATGTTTATAGCGAAAGCGGTGTAGACATTTCCACATTTATAAAGATAGTGGTGTAGATATTTAAAGCTTCATACAGATGGTGGTGTAGATATTTCCATCCTTATACAGATAGCGGTGTAGATATTTCCATGTTAATACAGATGGCGGGGTAGATATTTCCATCTTTATACAGATGGCGGTGTAGATATTTCCATGTTCATAGAGATGGCAGTGTAGATATTTCCATGTTTACAGAGATAGAGGTGTATATATTTCCTTGTTTATGGAGATAGCGGTGTAGATATTTCCATGTTTATACAGATGGCGGTGTAGATATTTCCATCTCTATACAGATGGCAGTGTACATATTTCCATGTTCATACAGATGGCGGTGTAGATATTTCCATGTTTTTAGACATGGCAGTGTAGATATTTCCATGTTTATTCAGATAGCGGTGTAGATATTTCCATGTTTATACAGTTAGCTGTGTAGATATTTCCATGGTTATACAGATGGCGGTGTAGATATTTCCATGTTTATACAGAAGACGGTGTAGATATTTCCATGTTTATAGAGATGGCAGCGTAGATATTTCCATGTTTACACAGATAGCGGTGTAGATATTTCCATGTTTATACAGATAGCTGTGTAGATATTTACATCCTTCTACAAATGGCTGTGTAGGTATTTCCATGTTTATATAGATGGCGGTGTAGATATTCCAATCTTTATACAGATGGCGGTGTAGATATTTCCATCTTTATACAGATGGCGGTGTAGGTATTTCCATGTTTATAGAGATGGCGGTGTAGATATTTCCATGTTTATAGAGATAGCGGTGTAGCCATTTCCAAATTTATACAGATAGCCGTGTAGATATTTAAAGGTTCATACAGATGGTGGTGTAGATATTTCCATCCTTATACAGATAGCGGTGTAGATATTTCCATGTTTATACAGATGGCGGTGTAGATATTTCCATCATTATACAGATTACGGTGTAGATATTTCCATGTTCATAGAGATGGCGGTGTAGATATTTCCATGTTTACAGAGATAGAGGTGTAGACATTTCCTTGTTTGTAGAGATAGCGGGGTAGATATTTCCATGTTTATATAGATGGCGGTGTAGTTATTTCCATCTCTATACTGATGGCGGTGTACATATTTCCATGTTCATGCGGATGGCGGTGTAGATATTTCCATGTTTTTAGTCATGGCGGTGAAGATATTTCCATGTTTATACAGATAGCGGTGTAGATATTTCCATGTTTGTACAGTTAGCTGTGTAGATATTTCCATCGTTATACAGATGGCGGTGTAGATATTTCCATGTTCATACAGATGGCGGTGTAGATATTTCCATGTTTATACAGATGACGGTGTAGATATTTCCATGTTTATACAGAAGCTGGGGTAGATATTTCCATGTTTATAGAGATGGCGGTGTAGATATTTCCATGTTTATGCAGATAGCGGTGTAGATATTTCCATGTTTATACAGATAGCTGTGTAGAGATTTACATCCTTATACAAATGGCGGTGTAGATTTTTCCATGTTTATATAGATGGCAGTGTAGATATTTCCATCTTTATACAGATGGCGGTGTTGGTATTTCCATGTTTATAGAGATGGCGGTGTAGATATTTCGATGTTTATAGAGATACCAGTGTAGTTATTTACATGTTAATAGGCATAGCGGTGTAGATATTTCCATGTTTATAGAGATAGAGGTGTAGATATTTCCCTTTTTATACAGATAGCGGTGTAGATATTTCCATGTTTATAGAGATAGCGGTGTAGACATTGCCACGTTTATACAGATAGCGGTGTAGATATTTCCATGTTTATAGAGATGGCGGTGTAGATATTTCTATGTTTATACAGATAGCTCTGTATATATTTCCATCTTTATACAGATGGTGGTGTAGATATTTCCATCCTTATACAGATAGCGTTGTAGATATTTCCATGTTTATACAGATGGCGGTGTAGATATTTCCATGTATATAGAGATGGCGGTGTAGATATTTCCACGTTTATAGAGATAACGGTGTAGTTATTTCCATATTAATAGGCATAGCGGTGTAGATATTTCCATCTTTATAGAGACAGAGTTGTAGATATTTCCTTGTTTATAGAGATAGCGCTGTAGATATTTCCATGTTTATAGTGAAAGCGGTGTAGACATTTCCACATTTATAAAGATAGTGGTGTAGATATTTAAAGCTTCATACAGATGGTGGTGTAGATATTTCCATCCTTATACAGATAGCGGTGTCGATATTTCCATGTTTGTACAGATGGCGGAGTAGATATTTCCTTTTTTTTTTACAGATGGTGGTGCAGATATTTCCATGTTCATAGAGAAGGCGGTGTAGATGTCTCCATGTTTACAGAGATAGAGGTGTAGATATTTCCCTGTTTATAGAGATAGCGGTGTAGATATTTCCATGTTTATACAGATGGCGGTGAAGATATTTCCATCTCTATACAGATGGCTGTGAACATATATCCATGTTCATACAGATGGCGGTGTAGGTATTTCCATGTTTTTAGACATGGCGGTGTAGATATTTCCATGTTTCTACAGATAGCGGTGTAGATATTTCCATGTTTATACAGTTAGCTGTGTAGATATTTCCATTGTTATACTGATTGCGGTGTAGATATTTCCACGTTCATACAGATGGCGGGGTAGATATTTCCATCTTTATACAGATGACGGTGTAGATATTTCCATGTTTATACAGAAGGCGGTGTAGATATTTCCATGTTTATAGAGATTGCGGTGTAGATATTTCCATGTTTATACAGATAGCAGTGTAGATATTTCCATGTTTATACAGATAGCTGTGTAGATATTTACATCTTTATAGAAATGGCGGTGTAGATATTTCGATGTTTATACAGATGGCGGTCTAGATATTTCCATCTTTATACAGATGTCGGTGTAGTTATTTCCATGTTTATAGAGATGGCGGTGTAGATATTTCCATGTTTATGGAGATAGCGCTGTAGTTATTTCCGTGTTAATAGGCATAGCGGTGTAGATATTTCCATGTTTATAGAGATGGCCGTGTAGATATTTCCATGTTTATAGAGATAGCGGTGTAGTTATTTCAATGTAAATAGGCATACCGGTGTAGATATTTCCATGTTTACAGAGATAGAGGTGAAGATATTTCCTAGTTTATACAGATTGCGGTGTAGATATTTCCATGTGTATAGAGATAGCGGTGTAGACATTTCCAAATTTATACAGATAGCGGTGTAGATATTTAAAGGTTCATACAGATGGTGGTGTAGATATTTCCATCTTTATACAGATAGCGGTGTAGATATTTCCATGTTTATACAGATGGCGGTGTAGATATTTCCATGTTTATATAGATGGCGGTGTAGATATTTCCATCTTTATACAGCTGGCGGTGTAGATATTTCCATCTTTATACAGATGGCAGTGTAGCTATTTCCATGTTTATAGAGATGGCGGTGCAGATATTTCCATGTTGATAGAGACAGACGTGTAAATATTTCCTTGTTTATAGAGATAGCGGTGTAGATATTTCCATGTTTATACAGATGGCGGTGTAGATATTTCCATCTCTATACAGATGGCGGTGTACATATTTCCATGTTCATACAGATGGCGGTGTAGATATTTCCATGTTTTTAGACATGGCGGTGTAGATATTTCCATGTTTATACAGATAGCGGTGTAGATATTTCCATGTTTATACAGTTAGCTGTGTAGATATTTCCATCGTTATACAGAAGGCGGTGTAGATATTTCCATGTTCATACAGACGGCGGTGTAGATATTTCCATGTTTATACAGATGACTGTGTAGATATTTCCATGTTTATACAGAAGGCGGTGTAGATATTTCCATGTTTATAGAGATGGCAGTGTAGATATTTCCATGTTTATACAGATAGCTGTGTAGATATTTCCATGTTTATGCAGATAGCTGTGTAGATATTTACATCTTTATACAAATGGCGGTGTAGATATTTCCATGTTTATAGAGATGGCGGTGTAGATATTTAAATGTTTATACAGATGGCTGTGTAGATATTTCCATCTTTATACATTTGGTGATGTAGATATTTCCGTCCTTATACAGATAGCGGTGTAGATATTACCATGTTTATACAGATGGCGGTGTAGATATATCCATGTTTATAGAGATGGCGGTGTAGATATTTCCATGCTTATAGAGATATCGGTGTAGTTATTTCCATGTTAATAGAGATGGCAGTGTAGATATTTCCATGTTTATGCAGATAGCGGTGTAGATATTTCCATGTTTAAGGAGACAGAGGTGTAGATATTTCCTAGTTTAAACAGATAGCGGTGTAGATATATCCATGTTTATAGAGATAGCGGTGTAGACATTTCCACGTTTATACAGATAGTGGTGTAGATATTTAAAGCTTCATAGAGATGCTGGTGTAGATATTTCCATCCTTATACAGATAGCGGTGTAGATATTTCCGTGTTTGTACAGATGGCGGTGTAGATATTTCCATCTTTATGGAGATGGCGGTGTAGATATTTCTATGTTTATTGAGACAGAGGTGTAGATATTTCCATGTTTATACAGATAGCGGTGTAGATATTTCCATGTTTATTCAGATAGCTGTGTAGATATTTCCATCTTTATACAGATGGCGGTGTAGATATTTCCATGTTTATACAGATGGCGTTGTAGATATTTCCATGTTAATAGATATGCCCGTGTAGATATTTCCATGTTTAAATAGATGACAGTGTAGACATATCGATTTTTTTAGAGATGGCGGTGTATTTATTTCCATGTAAATAGGCATAGCGGTGTAGGTATTTCCTTGTTTATAGAAATAGAGGTGTAGATATTTCCTACTTTTAACAGATAGCGGTGTAGATATTTCCACGTTTAGAGAGATAGCGGTGTAGACATTTCCACGTTTATACAGTAAGCGGTGTAGATATATCCATGTTCATACAGATGGCGGTGTAGATATTTCCATCCTTATACAGATAGCGGTGTAGATATTTCCATGTTTATACAGATGGCTGTGTAGATATTTCCATGTTTATGGAGATGGCGGTGTAGATATTTCAATGTTTATAGAGACAGAGGTGTAGATGTTTCCTTGTTTATACAGATAGCGGTGTAGACATTTCCATGTTTATAGAGATAGCGGTATAGCCATTTCCAAATTTATACAGAGAGCGGTGTAGATATTCAAAGGTTCATACAGATGGTGGTGTAGATATTTCCATCCTTATACAGATAGCAGTATAGATATTTCCATGTTTATACAGATGGCGGTGTAGATACTTCCATCTTTATACAGATAGCGGTGTAGTTATTTCCATGTTCATAGAGATGGCGGTGTAGATATTTACATATTTACAGAGATAGAGGTGTAGATATTTCCTTGTTTATTGAGATAGCGGTGTAGATATTTCCATGTTTATACAGATGGCGGTGTAGATATTTCCATCTCTATGCAGATGGCGGTGTACATATTTCCATGTTCATACAGATGGCACTGTAGATATTTCCATGTTTTTAGACATGGCGGTGTAGATATTTCCATGTTTATACAGATAGCGGTGTAGATATTTCCATGTTTGTACAGTTAGCTGTGTAGATATTTCCATCGTTATACAGAAGGCGGTGTAGATATTTCCATGTTCATACAGATGGCGGTGTAGATATTTCCATGTTTAAACAGATGACGGTGTAGATATTTCCATGTTTATACAGAAGGCGGTGTAGATATTTCCATGTTTATAGAGATGGCAGTGTAGATATTTCCATGTTTATACAGATAGCGGTGTAGATATTTCCATGTTTATGCAGATAGCTGTGTAGATATTTACATCTTTATACAAATGGCGGTGTAGATATTTCCATGTTTATATAGATGGCGGTGTAGATATTTCCATCTTTATACAGATGGCGGTGTAGGTATTTCCATGTTTATAGAGATGGCGGTGTAGATATTTCCATGTTTATAGGGATAGCGTTGTAGTTATTTCCATGTTAATAGGCATAGCGGTGTAGATATTTCCATGTTTATAGAGATGGCGGTGTAGATATTTCCATGATTATAGAGATGGCGGTGTAGATATTTCCATGTTTATAGAGATGGCGGTTTAGATATTTAAATGTTTATACAGATGGCTGTGTAGTTATTTCCATCTTTATACATTTGGTGATGTAGATATTTCCGTCCTTATACAGATAGCGGTGTAGGTATTACCATGTTTATACAGATGGCGGTGTAGATATATCCATGTTTATAGAGATGGCGGTGTAGATATTTCCATGTTTATAGAGATAACGGTGTAGTTATTTCCATGTTAATAGGCATAGCGGTGTAGATATTTCCATGTTTATGGAGACAGAGGTGTAGATATTTCCTAGTTTAAACAGATAGCGGTGTAGATATATCCATGTTTATAGAGATAGCGGTGTAGATATTTCCACGTTTATATAGATAGTGGTGTAGATATTTAAAGCTTCATTGAGATGCTGGTGTAGATATTTCCATCCTTATACAGATAGCGGTGTAGATATTTCCGTGTTTGTACAGATGGCGGTGTAGATATTTCCATCTTTATGGAGATGGCGGTGTAGATATTTCTATGTTTATTGAGACAGAGGTGTAGATATTTCCATGTTTATACAGATAGCGGTGTAGATATTTCCATGTTTATACAGATAGCTGTGTAGATATTTCCATGCTTATAGAGACAGAGGTGTAGATGTTTCCTTGTTTATACAGATAGCGGTGTAGATATTTCCATGTTTATAAAGATAGTGTTGTAGCCATTTCCAAATTTATACAGATATCGGTGTAGATATTTAAAGGTTCATACATGTGGTGGTGTAGATATTTCCATCCTTATACAGATAGCGGTGTAGATATTTCCATGTTAATACAGATGGCGGGGTAGATATTTCCATCATTATACAGATGGCGGTGTAGATATTTCCATGTTCATAGAGATGGCAGTGTAGATATTTCCATGTTTACAGAGATAGAGGTGTAGATATTTCCTTGCTTATAGAGATAGCGGTGTAGATATTTCCATGTCTATACAGTTAGCTGTGTAGATATTTCCATCGTTATACAGATGGCGGTGTAGATATTTCCATGTTCATACAGATGGAGGTGTAGATATTTCCATGTTTATGCAGATGACGGTGTACATATTTCCATGTTTATACAGAAGGCGGTGTAGATATTTCCATGTTTATAGAGATGGCAGCACAGATATTTCCATGTTTACACAGATAGCGGTGTAGATATTTCCATGTTCATACAGATGGCGGTGTAGATATTTCCATCTTTATACAGATGGCGGTGTTGGTATTTCCATGTTTATAGAGATGGCGGTGTAGATATTTCGATGTTTATAGAGATAGCAGTGTAGTTATTTACATGTTAATAGGCATAGCGTTGTAGATATTTCCATGTTTATAGAGATAGAGGTGTAGATATTTCCTTGTTTATACAGATAGCGGTGTAGATATTTCCATGTTTATAGAGATAGCGGTGTAGACATTGCCACGTTTATACAGATAGCGGTGTAGATATTTCCATGTTTATAGAGATGGCGGTGTAGATATTTCTATGTTTATACAGATAGCTCTGTATATATTTCCATCTTTATACAGATGGTGGTGTAGATATTTCCATCCTTATACAGATAGCGGTGTAGATATTTCCATGTTTATACAGATGGCGTTGAAGATATTTCCATCCTTATACAGATAGCGGTGTAGATATTTCCATGTTTATACAGATGGCGTTGTAGATATTTCCATGTTTATAGAGATGGCGGTGTAGATATTTCCACGTTTATAGAGATAACGGTGTAGTTATTTCCATATTAATAGGCATAGCGGTGTAGATATTTCCATGTTTATAGAGACAGAGGTGTAGATATTTCCTTGTTTATAGAGATAGCGGTGTAGAGATTTCCATGTTTATAGCGAAAGCGGTGTAGACATTTCCACATTTATAAAGATAGTGGTGTAGATATTTAAAGCTTCATACAGATGGTGGTGTAAATATTTCCATCCTTATACAGATAGCGGTGCAGATATTTCCATGTTAATACAGATGGCGGGGTAGATGTTTCCATCTTTATACAGATGGCGGTGTAGGTATTTCCATGTTCATAGAGATGGCAGTGTAGATATTTCCATGTTTACAGATATATAGGTGTAGATATTTCCTTGTTTATGGAGATAGCGGTGTAGATATTTCCATGTTTATACAGATGGCGGTGTAGATATTTCCATCTCTATACAGATGGCAGTGTACATATTTCCATGTTCATACAGATGGCGGTGTAGATATTTCCATGTTTTTAGACGTGGCGGTGTAGATATTTCCATGTTTATACAGATAGCAGTGTAGATAATTCCATGTTTATACAGTTAGCTGTGTAGATATTTCCTTCGTTATACAGATGGCGGTGTAGATATTTCCATGTTGATACAGATGACGGTGTAGATGTTTCCATGTTTATACAGAAGGCGGTGTAGATATTTCCATGTTTATAGAGATGGCAGCGTAGATATTTCCATGTTTACACAGATAGCTGTGTAGATATATCCATGTTTATACAGATAGCTGTGTAGATATTTACATCTTTATACAAATGGCGGTGTAGATATTTCCATGTATATAAAGATGGCGGTTTAGATATTTACATCTTTATACAAATGTCGGTGTAGATATTTCCATGTATATAAAGATGGCGGTTTAGATATTTCCATCTTTATACAGATGGCGGTGTAGATATTTCCATCTTTATACAGATGGCGGTGTAGGTATTTCCATGTTTATAGAGATGGCGGTGTAGATATTTCCATGTTTATAGAGACAGATGTGTAGTTGTTTCCTTGTTTATACAGATAGCGGTGTAGATATTTCCATGTTTATAGAGATAGCGGTGTAGCCATTTCCAAATTTATACAGATAGCCGTGTAGATATTTAAAGGTTCATACAGATGGCGGTGTAGGAATTTCCATCCTTATACAGATAGCGGTGTAGATATTTCCATGTTTATACAGATAGCGGTGTAGATATTTCCATATTTATAGAGTTGGAGGTGTAGATATTTCCATGTTCATAGAGATGGCGGTGTAGATATTTCCATGATTATATACTTGGCGGTGTAGATATTTCCATGTTCATACAGATGGCGGTGAAGATATTTCTATGTTTATACACATGATGGTGTACATATTTCCCAGTTTTAAGAGATAGCGGTGTAGATATTTCCGTTTTTACGCAGATAGCAGTGTAGATATTTCCATGTTTACACAGATAGCGGTGTAGATATTTCCATGTTTATACTGATAGCGGTGTAGATATTTCGAAGTGTATACAGACAACGGTGTAGATATTTACATATTCCTAAAGATGGCTGGGTAGATATTTATATGTTGATACAGATTGTGGAGTAGATATTTCCATGTTTATACAGATAGCGGTGTAGATATTTCCATGTTTTTCAGTAGGTGTTGTAGATATTTCCATGTTTACCCTGATAGCGGTGTAGACATTTCCATGTTTACAAAGAAAGCGGTGAAGATATTTCCATGTTTATACAGATAGCGGTCTAGATATTTCCATGTTTATAAAGATGGCTGTGTAGCTATTTCCATGTTTATAGAGATAGCGGCGTAGATATTTCCATGTTTACATAGATAGCGGTGTAGATATTTCCATGTTTACACAGATAGCGGTGTAGATATTTCCAAGTTTATACAGAAATCGGTGTAGATATTTCCATGTTTATAGAGATATCGGAGTAGATATTTCCATGTTCACATAGATAGCGGTGTAGATATTTCCATGTTTACAAATATAGCGGTGTAGATATTTCCAAGTTTATGCAAATAGCGTTGTAGATATTTCCACATTTATGCAGATAGAGGTATAGATATTTCGATGTTTATACAGAGAGCGGTGTAGATATTTCCATGTTCCTACAGATGGCGCTGTAGATATTTCCATGTTTATAGAGTTGGCGGTTAAGGCATTTTCATGTTCATATAGATGGCGGAGTAGATATTTCCATGTTTATACAGATAGCGGTGTAGATATTTCCATCTTTACACAGATAGCGGAGTAGATATTTCCATGTTTTTACAGATAGCGGTGAAGATATTTCCATATTTTTAGAGTTGGCGGTGTAGACATTTCCATGTTCATACAGATGGCGGCGTAGATATTTCCATGTTTATATAGTTGGCAGTGTAGATATTTCCATGTTCATACAGATGGCGGTGAGGATATTTCTATGTTTATACACATGATGGTGTAGATATTTCCAAGTTTTAAGAGATAGCGGTGTAGATATTTTCGTGTTTACACAGATAGCGATGTAGATATTTCCATGTTTACACAGATAGCGGTGTTGATATTTCCATGTTTATACTGATAGCGGTGTAGATATTTCCATGTGTATGCAGATAACGTTGTAGATATTTACATATTCCTACAGATGGCTGTGTAGATATTTATATGTTTATACAGAATGCGGAGTAGATATTTCCATGTTTATAGAGATAGCGGTGTAGATATTTCCATGTTTCTACAGTTGGTGTTGTAGATATTTCCATGTTTACACAGATAGCGGTGTAGATATTTCCAAGTTTATGCAGATAGCGGAGTAGATATTTCCTCTTTTATGCAGATAGCGGTGAAGATATTTCCATGTTTATGCAGAAAGCGGTGGAGATATTTCCATGTTCCTGCAGATGGCTGTGTAGATATTTCCAAGTTTATACAGATACTGGTGTAGATATTTCCATGTTGACACACATAGCGTTGTAGATATTTCCATGTTCCTACAGAGGGCGGTGTACATATTTACATGTTTGTAGAGTTGGCGGTTTAGACATTTCCACGTTCATACAGATGGTGGTGTAGATATTTCCATGTTTATACAGATAGTGGTGTGGATATTTCCATCTTTATACACATAATGTTGTAGATCTTTCCATGTTTTTAGAGATAGCGGCGTAGTTATTTCCATGTTTACACAGATAGCGGTGTAGATATTTCCATGTTTACACAGATAGCGGTGTAGATATTTCCATATTTGTACAGAAAGCGGTGTAGATATTTCCATGTTTATAGAGATATCGGTGTAGATATTTCCATGTTTATACAGATAGCAGTGTAGATATTTCCATGCTAATACACATGGCGGTGTAGATATTTCCATGTTCATACAGATGGCGGTGAAGATATTTCCATGTTTATACAGATAACGGTGTATATATTTCCATGTTTACACAGATAGCGGTGTAGATATTTCTATGTTTACACAGATAGCGGTGTAGATATTTCCATGTTTATACAGATAGGGGTGTAGATATTTCCATGTTCATACAGATGGCGTAGATATTTCCATCTTTATATAGTTGGCAGTGTAGATATTTCCATGTTCATACAGATGGCGGTGAAGATATTTCCATGTTTATACACATAACGGTGTAGATATTTCCAAGTTTTAAGAGATAGCGGAGTAGATATTTCCATGTATACACAGATAGCGGTAGAGATATTTCCATGTTTACACAGATAGCGGTGTATTTTCATGTTTATACAGATAGCGATGTAGATATTTCCATGGGTATACAGAAAGCGGTGTAGATAGTTACATGTTCCTACAGATGTCTGTGTAGATATTTCCAAGTTTATACTGATAGTGGTGTAGATATTTCCGTGTTTATAGAGATACCGTTGTACATATTTCCATCTTCCTTCTGTGGGTGGTGTAGATATTTCCATGTTTACACAGATAGCGGTGTAGATATTTCCAAGTTTATGCAGATAGCGGTGGAGATATTTCCACTTTTATGCAGATAGCAGTGTAGATATTTCCATGTTTATACAGAAAGCGGTGTAGATAATTCCATGTTCCTACAGATTGCGCTGTAGATATTTCCATGTTTATAGAGTTGGCGGTTTAGACATTTCCATATTCATGCAGATGGCAGTGTAGATATTTCCGTGTTCATACAGATAGCAGTGTAGATATTTCCATCTTTATACACGTAACGGTGTAGATTTTTCCATGTTTATACAGATGGCGGTGTAGATATTTCCATACTCATACAGATGGCGGTGTAGATATTTCCATGTGTATAGAGATAGCGGTGTAGGTATTTCCATGATTACACAGATAGCGGTGTAGATATTTTTATGTTTACACAGATAGCGGTGTAGATATTTCCATGTTTATACAGATAGCGGTGTTGTTATTTCCATGTTTATACAGAGAGCGGTGTAGATAATTCCATATTTATAGAGTTGGAGGTGTAGATATCTCCATGTTCATACAGATGGCGTTGAAGTTATTTCCATGTTTAGAGAGATAGCGGTGTAGATATTTCCGTGTTTACACAGATAGCGGTGTAGATATTTCCATGTTTATACAGATAGCGGTGTAGATATTTCCATATTTATAGAGTTGGCGGTGTAGATATTTCCATGTTCATACAGATGGCGGTGTAGATATTTCCATGTTTATATAGTTGGCAGTGCAGATATTTCCATGTTCATACAGATGGCGGTGAAGTTATTTCCATGTTTATACACATGACGTAGATATTTCCAAGTTTTAAGAGGTAGCGGTGTAGATATTTCCGTGTTTACACAGATGGCGGTGAAGATCTTTCGATGTTTAGAGAGATAGCGGTGTATATATTTCCATGTTTATACTGATAGTGGTGTAGATATTTCCATGTTTATACAGATAACGGTGTAGATATTTACATATTCATACAGATGGTTGTGTATATATATATATGTTTATACAAATTGCGGAGTAGATATTTCCATGTTTATAGAGATAGCGGTGTAGATATTTCCATGTTTCTACAGTTGGTGTTGTAGATATTTCCATGTTTACACAGATAGCGGTGTAGATATTTCCAAGTTTAAGCAGATAGCGGAGTAGATATTTCCACTTTTATGCAGATAGCGGTGAAGATATTTCCATGTTTATGCAGAAAGCGGTGTAGATATTTCCATGTTTATACAGATGACGGTGTAGATATTTCCATGTTTATACAGAAGGCGGTGCAGATATTTCCATGTTTATAGAGATGGCAGTGCAGATATTTCCATGTTTATACAGATAGCGGTGTAGATATTTCCATGTTTATACAGATAGCTGTGTAGATATTTACATCTTTATAGATATGGCGGTGTAGATATTTCCATGTTTATATAGATGGCGGTGTAGATATTTCCATGTTTATACAGGTGGCGGTGTAGGTATTTCCATGTTTATAGAGATGGCAGTGTAGATATTTCCATGTTTATAGAGATAACGGTGTAGTTATTTCCATGTTAATAGGCATAGCGGTGTAGATATTTCCATATTTATAGAGATGGCGGTGTAGATATTTCCATGTTTATAGAGATAGAGGTGTAGATATTTCCTTGTGTATACAGATAACGGTGAAAATATTTCCATGTTTATAGAGATAGCGGTGTATACATTGCCATGTTTATACAGATAGCTGTGTAGATATTTCCATGTTTATAGACATGGCGTTGTAGACATTTCCATGTTTATACAGATGGCTGTGTAGATATTTCCACCTTTATACAGATGGTGGTGTAGATATTTCCATGTTTACACAGATAGCCGTGTAGATATTTCCATGTTTATAGAGATGGCGGTGTAGATATTTCCATGTTTATATAGATGTCGGTGTAGATATTTCCAACTTTATACTGATGGCGGTGTAGATATTTCCATCTTTATACAGATGGCGGTGTAGGTATTTCCATGTTTATAGAGATGGCGGTGTAGATATTTCCATGTTTAGAGACGGACGTGTAGATGTTTCCTTGTTTATACTGATAGCGGTGTAGATATTTCCATGTTTATAGAGATAGCGGTGTAGCCATTTCCAAATTTATACAGATAGCCGTGTGGATATTTAAAGGTTCATATAGATGGCGGTGTAGATATTTCCACCCTTATACAGATAGCGGTGTAGATATTTCCATGCTTATACAGATAGCGGTGTAGATATTTCCATATTTATAGAGTTGGAGGTGTGGATATTTCCATATTCATAGAGATGGCGGTGTAGATATTTCCATGTTTATATACTTGGCAGTGTAGATATTTCCATGTCCATACAGATGTCGGTGAAGATATTTCTATGTTTATACACATGATGGTGTACATATTTCCCAGTTTTAAGAGATAGCGGTGTAGATATTTCCGTGTTTACACAGATAGCAGTGTAGATATTTCCATGTTTACACAGATAGCGGTGTAGATATTTCCATGTTTATACTGATAGCTGTGTAGATATTTCCATGTGTATACAGATAACGGTGTAGATATTTACATATTCCTACAGATGGCTGTGTAGATATTTATATGTTTATACAGATTGTGGAGTAGATATTTCCATGTTCCTAGAGATAGCGGTGTAGATATTTCCATGTTTCTACAGTTGGTGTTGTAGGTATTTCCATGAATACCCTGATATTGGTGTAGACATTTCCATGTTTACAAAGAAATCGGTGTAGATATTTCCTTGTTTATGCAGATAGCGGTGTAGATATTTCCATGTTTATAAAGATGGCTGTGTAGCTATTTCCATGTTTATAGAGATAGCGGCGTAGATATTTCCATGTTTACATAGATAGCGGTGTAGATATTTCCATGTTTACACAGATAGCGGTGTAGATATTTCCAAGTTTATACAGAAAGCGGTGTAGATATTTCCATGTTTATAGAGATATCGGAGTAGATATTTCCATGTTCACACAGCGGTGTAGATATTTCCATGTTTACACACATAGCGGTGTAGATATTTCCAAGTTTATGCAAATAGCGTTGTAGATATTTCCACTTTTATGCAGATTGAGGTAGAGATATTTCGATGTTTTTACAGAGAGCGGTGTAGATATTTCCATGTTCCTACAGATGGCGCTGTAGATATTTCCACGTTTATAAAGTTGGCGGTTAAGGCATTTTCATGTTCATACAGATGGCGGAGTAGATATTTGCATGTTTATACAGATAGCGGTGTAGATATTTCCATGTTTACACAGATAGCGGTGTAGATATTTCCATGTTTTTACAGATAGCGGTGTAGATATTTCCATATGTATAGAGTTGGCGGTGTAGATATTTCCATGTTCATACAGATGGCGGTGTAGATATTTCCATGTTTATATAGTTGGCAGTGTAGATATTTCCATGTTCATACAGATGGCGGTGAAGATATTTCTATGTTTATACACATGATGGTGTAGATATTTCCAAGTTTTAAGAGATAACGGTGTAGATATTTTCGTGTTTACACAGATAGCGGTGTAGATATTTCCATGTTTACACAGATAGCGGTGTAGATATTTCCATGTTTATACTGATAGCTGTGTAGGTATTTCCATGTGTATGCAGATAACGGGGTAGATATTTACATATTCCTACAGATGGCTGTGTAGATATTTATAAGTTTATACAGATTGCAGAGTAGTTATTTCCATGTTTATAGAGATAGCGGTGTAGCCATTTCCAAATTTATACAGATAGCGGTGTAGATATTTAAAGGTTCATACAGATGTTGGTGTAGATATTTCCATCCTTATACAGATAGCGGTGTAGATATTTCCATGTTTATACAGATGGCGGTGTAGATATTTCCACCTTTATACAGATAGCGGTGTAGTTATTTCCATGTTCATAGAGATGGCGGTGTAGATATTTCCATGTTTACAGAGATAGAGGTGTAGATATTTCCTTGTTTATAGAGATAGCGGTGTAGATATTTCCATGTTTATACAGATGGCTGTGTAGACATTTCCATCTCTATACAGATGGCGGTGTACATATTTCCATGTTCATACAGATGGCGGTGTAGATATTTCCATGTTTTTAGATATGGCGGTGTAGATATTTCCATGTTTATACAGATAGCGGTGTAGATATTTCCAAGTTTATACAGTTAGCTGTGTAGATATTTCCATCGTTATACAGAAGGCGGTGTAGATATTTCCATGTTCATACAGATGGAGGTGTAGATATTTCCATGTTTATACAGATACCTGTGTAGATATTTACATCTTTATACAAATGGCGGTGTAGATATTTCCATGTTTATATAGATGGCGGTGTAGATATTTCCATCTTTATACAGATGGCGGTCTAGGTATTTCCATGTTTATAGAGATGGCGGTGTAGATATTTCCATGTTTATAGAGATAGCGGTGTAGTTATTTCCATGTTAATAGGCATAGCGGTGTAGATATTTCCATGTTTATAGACATAGAGGTGTAGATATTTCCTTGTTTATACAGATAGCGGTGAAAATATTTCTATGTTTATAGAGATAGCGTTGTAGACATTGCCACGTTTATACAGATAGCGGTGTAGATATTTCCATGTTTATAGAGATGGCGGTGTAGACATTTCCATGTTTATAAAGATGGCTGTGTAGATATTTCCACCTTTATTCAGATGGTGGTGTAGATATTTCCATGTTTACACAGATAGCGGTGTACATATTTCCATGTCCATACAGATGGCGGTGTAGATATTTCCATGTTTTTAGACGTGGCGGTGTAGATATTTCCATGTTTATACAGATAGCAGTGTAGATATTTCAATGTTTATAAAGATAGCGGTGTAGCCATTTCCAAATTTATACAGAGAGCGGTGTAGATATTTAAAGGTTCATACAGATGGTGGTGTAGATATTTCCATGTTCATAGACATGGCAGTGTAGATATTTCCATGTTTACAGAGATAGAGGTGTAGATATTTCCTTGTTTATAGAGATAGCGGTGTAGATATTTCCATGTTTATACAGATGGCGGTGTAGATATTTCCATCTCTATACAGATGGCGGTGTACATATTTCCATGTCCATACAGATGGCGGTGTAGATATTTCCATGTTTTTAGACGTGGCGGTGTAGATATTTCCATGTTTATACAGATAGCAGTGTAGATATTTCCATGTTTATACAGTTAGCTGTGTAGATATTTCCTTCGTTATACAGATGGCGGTGTAGATATTTCCATGTTCATACAGTTGGAGATGTAGATATTTCCATGTTGATACAGAAGGCGGTGTAGATATTTCCATGTTTATAGAGATAGCGGTGTAGACATTTCCACGTTTATACATATAGCGGTGTAGATATTTCCATGTTCATACAGATGGCGGTGTAGATATTTCCATCCTTTTACAGATAGCCGTGTAGATATTTCCATGTTTATACAGATGGTGGTGTAGATATTTCCATGTTTATTCAGATGGCGGTGTAGATATTTCCATCTTTATACACATGGCGGAGTAGATTTTTCCATGTTCATACAGATGGCGGTGTAGATATTTCCATGTTTATACAGATGGCGGTGTAGATATTTCCATAGTTATACAGATGGCGGTGTAGACATTTCCATGTTCTTACACATGGCGGTGGAGATATTTCCATCTTTATACAGATGGCAGTGTAGATATTTCCATGTTTATAGAGATGGCAGTGTAGGTATTTCCATGTTCATACAGATGGCGGTGTAGATATTTCCATCCTTATACAGATAGCGGTGTAGGTATTTCCATGTTTATACAGATGACGGTGTAGTTATTTCCATCTTTATACAGATGGCGGTGTAGATATTTCCATGTTCATACAGATGGCGGTGTAGATATTTCCATGTTTATAGAGATGGTGGTATAGATATTTCCATGTTTATATAGGTGGCGGTGTAGATAATTCCATCTTTATACAGATGGCGGTGTAGATATTTCCATCTTTATACAGATGGCAGTGTAGATATTTCCATGTTCATATACAAGGCGGTGTAGATATTTCCATCTTTATACAGATGGCTGTGTAGATATTTCCATGTTTATACAGATGGCAGTGTAGGCATTTCCATGTTTATAGAGATGGCGGTGTAGATACTTCCATGTTTATACAGATAGCTGTGTAGATATTTCCATCTTTATACCGATGGCAGTGTAGATATATCCATGTTTATACAAATGGCGGTGTAGATATTTCCATGTTTATACAGATGGCAGTGTAGATATTTCCATGTTTATAGAGATGGCAGTGTAGATATTTCCGTGTTTATAGAGATAGCGGTGTAGTTATTTCCATGTAAATAGGCATAGCGGTGTAGATATTTCCACGTTTATAGAGATAGAGGTGTAGATATTTCCTAGTTTATACAGATAGCGGTGTAGATATTTCCATCTTTATAGAGATAGCGGTGTATACATTTCCACGTTTATAGAGATAGCGGTGAAGGTATTTCCATATTCTTACAGATGGCGGTGCAGATATTTCCATCCTTATACAGATAGCCGTGTAGAAATTTCCATGTTTATACAGATGGCGGTGTAGCTATTTCCATGTTTATGGAGAGGGCGGTGTAGATATTTCCATGTTTATAGAGATAACGGTTTAGTTATTTCAAAGTTAATAGGCATAGCGGTGTAGATATTTCCATGTTTATAGAGACAGAGGTGTAGATGTTTCCTTGTTTATACAGATATATGTGTAGATATTTCCATGTTTATAGAGATAGCGGTGTAGACATTTCCAAATTTATACAGATAGCCGTGTAGGTATTTAAAGGTTCATACAGATGGTGGTGTGGATATTTCCATCCTTATACAGATAGCGGTGTAGATATTTCCAAGTTTATGCAGATAGAGGAGTAGATATTTCCACTTTTTTGCAGATATCGGTGAAGTTATTTCCATGTTTATACAGATAGCGGTGTAGATATTTCCATGTTCCTGCAGATGGCTGTGTAGATATTTCCAAGTTTATTCAGATACTGGTGTACATATTTCCATGTTTACACAGAAAGCGTAGATATTTCCATGTTCCTACAGCTGGTGGTGTAGATGTTTCCATGCTTACACAGATAGTGGTGTAGGTATTTCCAAGTTTATGTTGATTGCGGTGGAGATATTTCCACTTTTATGGAGTTAGCGGTGTAGATATTTCCATGTTTATACAGAAGGCGGTGTAGATATTTCCATGTTCCTACAAATGGCGCTGTAGATATTTCCATGTTTATAGAGTTTGCGATTTAGACATTTCCATCTTCGTACAGATGGCGGTGTAGAAATTTCCATCTTCATACACATAACGGTGTAGATATTTCCATGTTTTTACAGGTGAGGGTGTATATATTTCCATACTCATACAGATGGCGTTGTAGATATTTCCATGTTTATAGAGATAGCGGTGTAGGTATTTCCATGTTTACACAGATAGCGGTGTAGATATTTCAATGTTTACACATATAGCATTGTAGATATTTACATTTTTATACAGATAGCGGTGTAGATATTTCCATGGTTATAGAGATGTCGGTGTAGATATTTCCCGGTTTCTACAGATTGCAGTGTAGATATTTCCACGTTTATATAGATGGCTGTGTAGATATTTCCATGTTTATAGAGATAGCGGTGTAGGTATTTCCATGTTTACACAGATAGCGGTGTAGATATTTCCATGTTTATAGAGACAGAGGTGTAGATGTTTCCTTGTTTATACAGATATAGGTGTAGATATTTCCATGTTTATAGAGATAGCAGTGTAGACATTTCCAAATTTATACCGATAGCGGTGTAGGAATTTAAAGGTTCATACAGATGGTGGTGTAGATATTTCCATCCTTATACAGATAGCAGTGTAGATATTTCCAAGTTTATGCAGATAGCGGAGTAGATATTTCCACTTTTATGCAGATAGCTGTGAAGATATTTCCATGTTTATACAGATAGCGGTGTAGATATTTCCATGTTCCTGCAGATGGTTGTGTAGATATTTCCAAGTTTATACAGATAGTGGTGTAGATATTTCCATGTTTACACAGATAGCGTAGATATTTCCATGTTCCTACAGCTGGTGGTGTAGATGTTTCCATGTTTACACAGATAGTGGTGTAGATATTTCCAAGTTTATGCAGATAGCGGTGGAGATATTTCCACTTTTATGGAGATAGCGATGTAGATATTTCCATGTTTACACAGAAAGCGGTGTAGATATTTCCATGTTCCTACAAATGGCGCTGTAGATATTTCCATGTTTATAGAGTTGGCGGTTTAGACATTTCCATCTTCGTACAGATGGCGGTGTAGATATTTCCATCTTCATACACATAACGATGTAGATATTTCCATGTTTATACAGGTGACGGTGTATATATTTCCATACTCATACAGATGGCGTTGTAGATATTTCCATGTTAATAGAGATAGCGGTGTAGGTATTTCCATGTTTACACAGATAGCGGTGTAGATATTTCAATGATTACACAGATAGCATTGTAGATATTTACATTTTTCTACAGATAGCGGTGTAAATATTTCCATGCTTATAGAGATATCGGTGTAGATATTTCCAGGTTTCTACAGATTGCAGTGTAGTTATTTCCACGTTTATATAGATGGCTGTGTAGATATTTCCATGTTTATAGAGATAGCGGTGTAGATATTTCCATGTTTATACAGATAGCGGTGTAGATATTTCCATGTTTACACAGATAGCGGTGTAGATATTTCCATGTTTACACAGATAGCGTATTAGATATTTCCATGTTTATACAGATAGCGGTGTAGATATTTCCATGTTTATAGACATAGCGGTGTAGACATTGCCACGTTTATACAGATAGCGGTGTAGATATTTCCATATTTATAGAGATGTCAGTGTAGATATTTAAATGTTTATACAGATGGCTGTGTAGATATTTCCATCTTTATACATATGGTGATGTAGATATTTCCATCCTTATACAGATAGCGGTGTAGATATTTCCATGTTTATACAGATGGCGGTGTAGATATATCCATGTTTATAGAGATGGCAGTGTAGATATTTCCATGTTTATAGAGATAACGGTGTAGTTATTTCCATGTTAATAGGCATAGCGGTGTAGATATTTCCATGTTTATAGAGACAGAGGTGTAGATATTTCCTAGTTTAAACAGATAGCGGTGTAGATATTTCCATGTTTATAGAGATAGCGGTGTAGACATTTCCACGTTTATACAGTAAGCGGTGTAGATATATACATGTTCATGCAGATCACGGTGTAGATATTTCCATCCTTATACAGATAGCGGTGTAGATATTTCCATGTTTATACAGATGGCTGTGTAGATGTTTCTATGTTTATGGAGATGGCGGTGTAGATATTTCCATGTTTATTGAGACAGAGGTGTAGATGTTTCCTTGTTTATGCAGATAGTGGTGTAGATATTTCCATGTTTATAGAGATAACGGTGTAGCCATTTCCAAATTTATACAGATAGCGATGTAGATATTTAAAGGTTCATACATATGGTGGTGTAGATATTTCCATCCTTATACAGATAGTGGTGTAGATATTTCCATGTTTATACAGATGGCGGTGTAGATATTTCCATTTCTATACAGATGGTGGTGTACATATTTGCATGTTCATACAGATGGCGGTGTAGATATTTCCATATTTTTAGACATGGCGGTGTAGATATTTCCATGTTTATACAGATAGCAGTGTAGATATTTCCATGTTTATATAGATGGCAGTGTAGATATTTCCATGTTTATACAGATAGTGGTATAGATATTTCCATGTTTATACAGATAGCTGTGTAGGTATTTACATCTTTATACAAATGGCGGTGTTGATATTTCAATGTTTATATAGATGGCGGTGTAGAGATTTCCATCTTTATACAGATGGCGGTGCAGGTATTTCCATGTTTATAGAGGTGGCGGTGTAGATATTTCCATGTTTATACAGATAGTGGTGTAGTTATTTCCATGTTAATAGGCATAGCGGTGTAGATATTTCCATTTTTATAGAGATGGCGTTGTAGATATATCCATGTTTACATAGATAACAGTGAAGATATTTACATGTTCCTACAGATGGCTGTGTAGATATTTCCATGTTTATACAGATAGCAGTGTAGATATTTCCGTGTTGTTAGAGATAGCAGTGTAGTTATTTCCATGTAAATAGGCATAGCGGTGTAGATATTTCCATGTTTATATAGATAGAGGTGTAGATATTTCCTTGTTTATACAGACAGAGGTGTAGATATTTCCATGTTTATAGAGATATAGGTGTAGACATTTCCACGTTTATACAGATAGCGGTGTAGATATTTCCATGTTCTCACAGATGGCGGTGTAGATATTTCCATCTTTATACACATGGCGGAGTAGATTTTTCCATGTTCATACAGATGGCGGTGTAGATATTTCCATGTTTATAGAGATGGTGGTGTAGATATTTCCATGTTCATACAGATGGAGGTGTCGATATTTCCATCCTTATACAGATAGCGGTGTAGATATTTCCATGTTTATACAGATGGCGGTGTAGATATTTCCATCCTTATACAGATAGCCGTGTAGATATTTCCATGTTTATACAGATAGTTGTGTAGATATTTCCATCTTTATACAGATGGCAGTGTAGATATATCCATGTTTATACAAATGGCGGTGTAGATATTTCCATGTTTATACAGATGGCAGTGTAGATATTTCCATGTTTATAGAGATGGCGGTGTAGATATTTCCATGTTCATAGTGATAGCGGTGTAGTTATTTCCATGTAAATAGGCATAGCGGTGTAGATATTTCCATGTTTATAGAGATGGAGGTGTAGATATTTCCTAGTTTATGCAGATAGCGGTGTAGATATTTCCATGTTTATAGAGATAGCGGTGTAGACATTTCCACGTTTATACATATAGCGGTGTAGATATTTCCATGTTCATACAGATGGCGGTGTAGATATTTCCATCCTTTTACAGATAGCCGTGTAGATATTTCCATGTTTATACAGATGGTGGTGTAGATATTTCCATGTTTATTCAGATGGCGGTGTAGATATTTCCATCTTTATACACATGGCGGAGTAGATTTTTCCATGTTCATACAGATGGCGGTGTAGATATTTCCATGTTTATACAGATGGCGGTGTAGATATTTCCATAGTTATACAGATGGCGGTGTAGACATTTCCATGTTCTTACACATGGCGGTGGAGATATTTCCATCTTTATACAGATGGCAGTGTAGATATTTCCATGTTTATAGAGATGGCAGTGTAGGTATTTCCATGTTCATACAGATGGCGGTGTAGATATTTCCATCCTTATACAGATAGCGGTGTAGATATTTCCATGTTTATACAGATGACGGTGTAGTTATTTCCATCTTTATACAGATGGCGGTGTAGATATTTCCATGTTCATACAGATGGCGGTGTAGATATTTCCATGTTTATAGAGATGGTGGTATAGATATTTCCATGTTTATATAGGTGGCGGTGTAGATAATTCCATCTTTATACAGATGGCGGTGTAGATATTTCCATCTTTATACAGATGGCAGTGTAGATATTTCCATGTTCATATACAAGGCGGTGTAGATATTTCCATCTTTATACAGATGGCTGTGTAGATATTTCCATGTTTATACAGATGGCAGTGTAGGCATTTCCATGTTTATAGAGATGGCGGTGTAGATACTTCCATGTTTATACAGATAGCTGTGTAGATATTTCCATCTTTATACCGATGGCAGTGTAGATATATCCATGTTTATACAAATGGCGGTGTAGATATTTCCATGTTTATACAGATGGCAGTGTAGATATTTCCATGTTTATAGAGATGGCAGTGTAGATATTTCCGTGTTTATAGAGATAGCGGTGTAGTTATTTCCATGTAAATAGGCATAGCGGTGTAGATATTTCCACGTTTATAGAGATAGAGGTGTAGATATTTCCTAGTTTATACAGATAGCGGTGTAGATATTTCCATCTTTATAGAGATAGCGGTGTATACATTTCCACGTTTTTAGAGATAGCGGTGAAGGTATTTCCATATTCTTACAGATGGCGGTGCAGATATTTCCATCCTTATACAGATAGCCGTGTAGAAATTTCCATGTTTATACAGATGGCGGTGTAGCTATTTCCATGTTTATGGAGAGGGCGGTGTAGATATTTCCATGTTTATAGAGATAACGGTTTAGTTATTTCAAAGTTAATAGGCATAGCGGTGTAGATATTTCCATGTTTATAGAGACAGAGGTGTAGATGTTTCCTTGTTTATACAGATATATGTGTAGATATTTCCATGTTTATAGAGATAGCGGTGTAGACATTTCCAAATTTATACAGATAGCCGTGTAGGTATTTAAAGGTTCATACAGATGGTGGTGTGGATATTTCCATCCTTATACAGATAGCGGTGTAGATATTTCCAAGTTTATGCAGATAGAGGAGTAGATATTTCCACTTTTTTGCAGATATCGGTGAAGTTATTTCCATGTTTATACAGATAGCGGTGTAGATATTTCCATGTTCCTGCAGATGGCTGTGTAGATATTTCCAAGTTTATTCAGATACTGGTGTACATATTTCCATGTTTACACAGAAAGCGTAGATATTTCCATGTTCCTACAGCTGGTGGTGTAGATGTTTCCATGCTTACACAGATAGTGGTGTAGGTATTTCCAAGTTTATGTTGATTGCGGTGGAGATATTTCCACTTTTATGGAGTTAGCGGTGTAGATATTTCCATGTTTATACAGAAGGCGGTGTAGATATTTCCATGTTCCTACAAATGGCGCTGTAGATATTTCCATGTTTATAGAGTTTGCGATTTAGACATTTCCATCTTCGTACAGATGGCGGTGTAGAAATTTCCATCTTCATACACATAACGGTGTAGATATTTCCATGTTTTTACAGGTGAGGGTGTATATATTTCCATACTCATACAGATGGCGTTGTAGATATTTCCATGTTTATAGAGATAGCGGTGTAGGTATTTCCATGTTTACACAGATAGCGGTGTAGATATTTCAATGTTTACACATATAGCATTGTAGATATTTACATTTTTATACAGATAGCGGTGTAGATATTTCCATGGTTATAGAGATGTCGGTGTAGATATTTCCCGGTTTCTACAGATTGCAGTGTAGATATTTCCACGTTTATATAGATGGCTGTGTAGATATTTCCATGTTTATAGAGATAGCGGTGTAGGTATTTCCATGTTTACACAGATAGCGGTGTAGATATTTCCATGTTTATAGAGACAGAGGTGTAGATGTTTCCTTGTTTATACAGATATAGGTGTAGATATTTCCATGTTTATAGAGATAGCAGTGTAGACATTTCCAAATTTATACCGATAGCGGTGTAGGAATTTAAAGGTTCATACAGATGGTGGTGTAGATATTTCCATCCTTATACAGATAGCAGTGTAGATATTTCCAAGTTTATGCAGATAGCGGAGTAGATATTTCCACTTTTATGCAGATAGCTGTGAAGATATTTCCATGTTTATACAGATAGCGGTGTAGATATTTCCATGTTCCTGCAGATGGTTGTGTAGATATTTCCATGTTTATACAGATAGCGGTGTAGATATTTCCATGTTCCTGCAGATGGTTGTGTAGATATTTCCAAGTTTATACAGATAGTGGTGTAGATATTTCCATGTTTACACAGATAGCGTAGATATTTCCATGTTCCTACAGCTGGTGGTGTAGATGTTTCCATGTTTACACAGATAGTGGTGTAGATATTTCCAAGTTTATGCAGATAGCGGTGGAGATATTTCCACTTTTATGGAGATAGCGATGTAGATATTTCCATGTTTACACAGAAAGCGGTGTAGATATTTCCATGTTCCTACAAATGGCGCTGTAGATATTTCCATGTTTATAGAGTTGGCGGTTTAGACATTTCCATCTTCGTACAGATGGCGGTGTAGATATTTCCATCTTCATACACATAACGATGTAGATATTTCCATGTTTATACAGGTGACGGTGTATATATTTCCATACTCATACAGATGGCGTTGTAGATATTTCCATGTTAATAGAGATAGCGGTGTAGGTATTTCCATGTTTACACAGATAGCGGTGTAGATATTTCAATGATTACACAGATAGCATTGTAGATATTTACATTTTTCTACAGATAGCGGTGTAAATATTTCCATGCTTATAGAGATATCGGTGTAGATATTTCCAGGTTTCTACAGATTGCAGTGTAGTTATTTCCACGTTTATATAGATGGCTGTGTAGATATTTCCATGTTTATAGAGATAGCGGTGTAGATATTTCCATGTTTATACAGATAGCGGTGTAGATATTTCCATGTTTACACAGATAGCGGTGTAGATATTTCCATGTTTACACAGATAGCGTATTAGATATTTCCATGTTTATACAGATAGCGGTGTAGATATTTCCATGTTTATAGACATAGCGGTGTAGACATTGCCACGTTTATACAGATAGCGGTGTAGATATTTCCATATTTATAGAGATGTCAGTGTAGATATTTAAATGTTTATACAGATGGCTGTGTAGATATTTCCATCTTTATACATATGGTGATGTAGATATTTCCATCCTTATACAGATAGCGGTGTAGATATTTCCATGTTTATACAGATGGCGGTGTAGATATATCCATGTTTATAGAGATGGCAGTGTAGATATTTCCATGTTTATAGAGATAACGGTGTAGTTATTTCCATGTTAATAGGCATAGCGGTGTAGATATTTCCATGTTTATAGAGACAGAGGTGTAGATATTTCCTAGTTTAAACAGATAGCGGTGTAGATATTTCCATGTTTATAGAGATAGCGGTGTAGACATTTCCACGTTTATACAGTAAGCGGTGTAGATATATACATGTTCATGCAGATCACGGTGTAGATATTTCCATCCTTATACAGATAGCGGTGTAGATATTTCCATGTTTATACAGATGGCTGTGTAGATGTTTCTATGTTTATGGAGATGGCGGTGTAGATATTTCCATGTTTATTGAGACAGAGGTGTAGATGTTTCCTTGTTTATGCAGATAGTGGTGTAGATATTTCCATGTTTATAGAGATAACGGTGTAGCCATTTCCAAATTTATACAGATAGCGATGTAGATATTTAAAGGTTCATACATATGGTGGTGTAGATATTTCCATCCTTATACAGATAGTGGTGTAGATATTTCCATGTTTATACAGATGGCGGTGTAGATATTTCCATTTCTATACAGATGGTGGTGTACATATTTGCATGTTCATACAGATGGCGGTGTAGATATTTCCATATTTTTAGACATGGCGGTGTAGATATTTCCATGTTTATACAGATAGCAGTGTAGATATTTCCATGTTTATATAGATGGCAGTGTAGATATTTCCATGTTTATACAGATAGTGGTATAGATATTTCCATGTTTATACAGATAGCTGTGTAGGTATTTACATCTTTATACAAATGGCGGTGTTGATATTTCAATGTTTATATAGATGGCGGTGTAGAGATTTCCATCTTTATACAGATGGCGGTGCAGGTATTTCCATGTTTATAGAGGTGGCGGTGTAGATATTTCCATGTTTATACAGATAGTGGTGTAGTTATTTCCATGTTAATAGGCATAGCGGTGTAGATATTTCCATTTTTATAGAGATGGCGTTGTAGATATATCCATGTTTACATAGATAACAGTGAAGATATTTACATGTTCCTACAGATGGCTGTGTAGATATTTCCATGTTTATACAGATAGCAGTGTAGATATTTCCGTGTTGTTAGAGATAGCAGTGTAGTTATTTCCATGTAAATAGGCATAGCGGTGTAGATATTTCCATGTTTATATAGATAGAGGTGTAGATATTTCCTTGTTTATACAGACAGAGGTGTAGATATTTCCATGTTTATAGAGATATAGGTGTAGACATTTCCACGTTTATACAGATAGCGGTGTAGATATTTCCATGTTCTCACAGATGGCGGTGTAGATATTTCCATCTTTATACACATGGCGGAGTAGATTTTTCCATGTTCATACAGATGGCGGTGTAGATATTTCCATGTTTATAGAGATGGTGGTGTAGATATTTCCATGTTCATACAGATGGAGGTGTCGATATTTCCATCCTTATACAGATAGCGGTGTAGATATTTCCATGTTTATACAGATGGCGGTGTAGATATTTCCATCCTTATACAGATAGCCGTGTAGATATTTCCATGTTTATACAGATAGTTGTGTAGATATTTCCATCTTTATACAGATGGCAGTGTAGATATATCCATGTTTATACAAATGGCGGTGTAGATATTTCCATGTTTATACAGATGGCAGTGTAGATATTTCCATGTTTATAGAGATGGCGGTGTAGATATTTCCATGTTCATAGTGATAGCGGTGTAGTTATTTCCATGTAAATAGGCATAGCGGTGTAGATATTTCCATGTTTATAGAGATGGAGGTGTAGATATTTCCTAGTTTATGCAGATAGCGGTGTAGATATTTCCATGTTTATAGAGATAGCGGTGTAGACATTTCCACGTTTATACATATAGCGGTGTAGATATTTCCATGTTCATACAGATGGCGGTGTAGATATTTCCATCCTTTTACAGATAGCCGTGTAGATATTTCCATGTTTATACAGATGGTGGTGTAGATATTTCCATGTTTATTCAGATGGCGGTGTAGATATTTCCATCTTTATACACATGGCGGAGTAGATTTTTCCATGTTCATACAGATGGCGGTGTAGATATTTCCATGTTTATACAGATGGCGGTGTAGATATTTCCATAGTTATACAGATGGCGGTGTAGACATTTCCATGTTCTTACACATGGCGGTGGAGATATTTCCATCTTTATACAGATGGCAGTGTAGATATTTCCATGTTTATAGAGATGGCAGTGTAGGTATTTCCATGTTCATACAGATGGCGGTGTAGATATTTCCATCCTTATACAGATAGCGGTGTAGGTATTTCCATGTTTATACAGATGACGGTGTAGTTATTTCCATCTTTATACAGATGGCGGTGTAGATATTTCCATGTTCATACAGATGGCGGTGTAGATATTTCCATGTTTATAGAGATGGTGGTATAGATATTTCCATGTTTATATAGGTGGCGGTGTAGATAATTCCATCTTTATACAGATGGCGGTGTAGATATTTCCATCTTTATACAGATGGCAGTGTAGATATTTCCATGTTCATATACAAGGCGGTGTAGATATTTCCATCTTTATACAGATGGCTGTGTAGATATTTCCATGTTTATACAGATGGCAGTGTAGGCATTTCCATGTTTATAGAGATGGCGGTGTAGATACTTCCATGTTTATACAGATAGCTGTGTAGATATTTCCATCTTTATACCGATGGCAGTGTAGATATATCCATGTTTATACAAATGGCGGTGTAGATATTTCCATGTTTATACAGATGGCAGTGTAGATATTTCCATGTTTATAGAGATGGCAGTGTAGATATTTCCGTGTTTATAGAGATAGCGGTGTAGTTATTTCCATGTAAATAGGCATAGCGGTGTAGATATTTCCACGTTTATAGAGATAGAGGTGTAGATATTTCCTAGTTTATACAGATAGCGGTGTAGATATTTCCATCTTTATAGAGATAGCGGTGTATACATTTCCACGTTTATAGAGATAGCGGTGAAGGTATTTCCATATTCTTACAGATGGCGGTGCAGATATTTCCATCCTTATACAGATAGCCGTGTAGAAATTTCCATGTTTATACAGATGGCGGTGTAGCTATTTCCATGTTTATGGAGAGGGCGGTGTAGATATTTCCATGTTTATAGAGATAACGGTTTAGTTATTTCAAAGTTAATAGGCATAGCGGTGTAGATATTTCCATGTTTATAGAGACAGAGGTGTAGATGTTTCCTTGTTTATACAGATATATGTGTAGATATTTCCATGTTTATAGAGATAGCGGTGTAGACATTTCCAAATTTATACAGATAGCCGTGTAGGTATTTAAAGGTTCATACAGATGGTGGTGTGGATATTTCCATCCTTATACAGATAGCGGTGTAGATATTTCCAAGTTTATGCAGATAGAGGAGTAGATATTTCCACTTTTTTGCAGATATCGGTGAAGTTATTTCCATGTTTATACAGATAGCGGTGTAGATATTTCCATGTTCCTGCAGATGGCTGTGTAGATATTTCCAAGTTTATTCAGATACTGGTGTACATATTTCCATGTTTACACAGAAAGCGTAGATATTTCCATGTTCCTACAGCTGGTGGTGTAGATGTTTCCATGCTTACACAGATAGTGGTGTAGGTATTTCCAAGTTTATGTTGATTGCGGTGGAGATATTTCCACTTTTATGGAGTTAGCGGTGTAGATATTTCCATGTTTATACAGAAGGCGGTGTAGATATTTCCATGTTCCTACAAATGGCGCTGTAGATATTTCCATGTTTATAGAGTTTGCGATTTAGACATTTCCATCTTCGTACAGATGGCGGTGTAGAAATTTCCATCTTCATACACATAACGGTGTAGATATTTCCATGTTTTTACAGGTGAGGGTGTATATATTTCCATACTCATACAGATGGCGTTGTAGATATTTCCATGTTTATAGAGATAGCGGTGTAGGTATTTCCATGTTTACACAGATAGCGGTGTAGATATTTCAATGTTTACACATATAGCATTGTAGATATTTACATTTTTATACAGATAGCGGTGTAGATATTTCCATGGTTATAGAGATGTCGGTGTAGATATTTCCCGGTTTCTACAGATTGCAGTGTAGATATTTCCACGTTTATATAGATGGCTGTGTAGATATTTCCATGTTTATAGAGATAGCGGTGTAGGTATTTCCATGTTTACACAGATAGCGGTGTAGATATTTCCATGTTTATAGAGACAGAGGTGTAGATGTTTCCTTGTTTATACAGATATAGGTGTAGATATTTCCATGTTTATAGAGATAGCAGTGTAGACATTTCCAAATTTATACCGATAGCGGTGTAGGAATTTAAAGGTTCATACAGATGGTGGTGTAGATATTTCCATCCTTATACAGATAGCAGTGTAGATATTTCCAAGTTTATGCAGATAGCGGAGTAGATATTTCCACTTTTATGCAGATAGCTGTGAAGATATTTCCATGTTTATACAGATAGCGGTGTAGATATTTCCATGTTCCTGCAGATGGTTGTGTAGATATTTCCAAGTTTATACAGATAGTGGTGTAGATATTTCCATGTTTACACAGATAGCGTAGATATTTCCATGTTCCTACAGCTGGTGGTGTAGATGTTTCCATGTTTACACAGATAGTGGTGTAGATATTTCCAAGTTTATGCAGATAGCGGTGGAGATATTTCCACTTTTATGGAGATAGCGATGTAGATATTTCCATGTTTACACAGAAAGCGGTGTAGATATTTCCATGTTCCTACAAATGGCGCTGTAGATATTTCCATGTTTATAGAGTTGGCGGTTTAGACATTTCCATCTTCGTACAGATGGCGGTGTAGATATTTCCATCTTCATACACATAACGATGTAGATATTTCCATGTTTATACAGGTGACGGTGTATATATTTCCATACTCATACAGATGGCGTTGTAGATATTTCCATGTTAATAGAGATAGCGGTGTAGGTATTTCCATGTTTACACAGATAGCGGTGTAGATATTTCAATGATTACACAGATAGCATTGTAGATATTTACATTTTTCTACAGATAGCGGTGTAAATATTTCCATGCTTATAGAGATATCGGTGTAGATATTTCCAGGTTTCTACAGATTGCAGTGTAGTTATTTCCACGTTTATATAGATGGCTGTGTAGATATTTCCATGTTTATAGAGATAGCGGTGTAGATATTTCCATGTTTATACAGATAGCGGTGTAGATATTTCCATGTTTACACAGATAGCGGTGTAGATATTTCCATGTTTACACAGATAGCGTATTAGATATTTCCATGTTTATACAGATAGCGGTGTAGATATTTCCATGTTTATAGACATAGCGGTGTAGACATTGCCACGTTTATACAGATAGCGGTGTAGATATTTCCATATTTATAGAGATGTCAGTGTAGATATTTAAATGTTTATACAGATGGCTGTGTAGATATTTCCATCTTTATACATATGGTGATGTAGATATTTCCATCCTTATACAGATAGCGGTGTAGATATTTCCATGTTTATACAGATGGCGGTGTAGATATATCCATGTTTATAGAGATGGCAGTGTAGATATTTCCATGTTTATAGAGATAACGGTGTAGTTATTTCCATGTTAATAGGCATAGCGGTGTAGATATTTCCATGTTTATAGAGACAGAGGTGTAGATATTTCCTAGTTTAAACAGATAGCGGTGTAGATATTTCCATGTTTATAGAGATAGCGGTGTAGACATTTCCACGTTTATACAGTAAGCGGTGTAGATATATACATGTTCATGCAGATCACGGTGTAGATATTTCCATCCTTATACAGATAGCGGTGTAGATATTTCCATGTTTATACAGATGGCTGTGTAGATGTTTCTATGTTTATGGAGATGGCGGTGTAGATATTTCCATGTTTATTGAGACAGAGGTGTAGATGTTTCCTTGTTTATGCAGATAGTGGTGTAGATATTTCCATGTTTATAGAGATAACGGTGTAGCCATTTCCAAATTTATACAGATAGCGATGTAGATATTTAAAGGTTCATACATATGGTGGTGTAGATATTTCCATCCTTATACAGATAGTGGTGTAGATATTTCCATGTTTATACAGATGGCGGTGTAGATATTTCCATTTCTATACAGATGGTGGTGTACATATTTGCATGTTCATACAGATGGCGGTGTAGATATTTCCATATTTTTAGACATGGCGGTGTAGATATTTCCATGTTTATACAGATAGCAGTGTAGATATTTCCATGTTTATATAGATGGCAGTGTAGATATTTCCATGTTTATACAGATAGTGGTATAGATATTTCCATGTTTATACAGATAGCTGTGTAGGTATTTACATCTTTATACAAATGGCGGTGTTGATATTTCAATGTTTATATAGATGGCGGTGTAGAGATTTCCATCTTTATACAGATGGCGGTGCAGGTATTTCCATGTTTATAGAGGTGGCGGTGTAGATATTTCCATGTTTATACAGATAGTGGTGTAGTTATTTCCATGTTAATAGGCATAGCGGTGTAGATATTTCCATTTTTATAGAGATGGCGTTGTAGATATATCCATGTTTACATAGATAACAGTGAAGATATTTACATGTTCCTACAGATGGCTGTGTAGATATTTCCATGTTTATACAGATAGCAGTGTAGATATTTCCGTGTTGTTAGAGATAGCAGTGTAGTTATTTCCATGTAAATAGGCATAGCGGTGTAGATATTTCCATGTTTATATAGATAGAGGTGTAGATATTTCCTTGTTTATACAGACAGAGGTGTAGATATTTCCATGTTTATAGAGATATAGGTGTAGACATTTCCACGTTTATACAGATAGCGGTGTAGATATTTCCATGTTCTCACAGATGGCGGTGTAGATATTTCCATCTTTATACACATGGCGGAGTAGATTTTTCCATGTTCATACAGATGGCGGTGTAGATATTTCCATGTTTATAGAGATGGTGGTGTAGATATTTCCATGTTCATACAGATGGAGGTGTCGATATTTCCATCCTTATACAGATAGCGGTGTAGATATTTCCATGTTTATACAGATGGCGGTGTAGATATTTCCATCCTTATACAGATAGCCGTGTAGATATTTCCATGTTTATACAGATAGTTGTGTAGATATTTCCATCTTTATACAGATGGCAGTGTAGATATATCCATGTTTATACAAATGGCGGTGTAGATATTTCCATGTTTATACAGATGGCAGTGTAGATATTTCCATGTTTATAGAGATGGCGGTGTAGATATTTCCATGTTCATAGTGATAGCGGTGTAGTTATTTCCATGTAAATAGGCATAGCGGTGTAGATATTTCCATGTTTATAGAGATGGAGGTGTAGATATTTCCTAGTTTATGCAGATAGCGGTGTAGATATTTCCATGTTTATAGAGATAGCGGTGTAGACATTTCCACGTTTATACATATAGCGGTGTAGATATTTCCATGTTCATACAGATGGCGGTGTAGATATTTCCATCCTTTTACAGATAGCCGTGTAGATATTTCCATGTTTATACAGATGGTGGTGTAGATATTTCCATGTTTATTCAGATGGCGGTGTAGATATTTCCATCTTTATACACATGGCGGAGTAGATTTTTCCATGTTCATACAGATGGCGGTGTAGATATTTCCATGTTTATACAGATGGCGGTGTAGATATTTCCATAGTTATACAGATGGCGGTGTAGACATTTCCATGTTCTTACACATGGCGGTGGAGATATTTCCATCTTTATACAGATGGCAGTGTAGATATTTCCATGTTTATAGAGATGGCAGTGTAGGTATTTCCATGTTCATACAGATGGCGGTGTAGATATTTCCATCCTTATACAGATAGCGGTGTAGATATTTCCATGTTTATACAGATGACGGTGTAGTTATTTCCATCTTTATACAGATGGCGGTGTAGATATTTCCATGTTCATACAGATGGCGGTGTAGATATTTCCATGTTTATAGAGATGGTGGTATAGATATTTCCATGTTTATATAGGTGGCGGTGTAGATAATTCCATCTTTATACAGATGGCGGTGTAGATATTTCCATCTTTATACAGATGGCAGTGTAGATATTTCCATGTTCATATACAAGGCGGTGTAGATATTTCCATCTTTATACAGATGGCTGTGTAGATATTTCCATGTTTATACAGATGGCAGTGTAGGCATTTCCATGTTTATAGAGATGGCGGTGTAGATACTTCCATGTTTATACAGATAGCTGTGTAGATATTTCCATCTTTATACCGATGGCAGTGTAGATATATCCATGTTTATACAAATGGCGGTGTAGATATTTCCATGTTTATACAGATGGCAGTGTAGATATTTCCATGTTTATAGAGATGGCAGTGTAGATATTTCCGTGTTTATAGAGATAGCGGTGTAGTTATTTCCATGTAAATAGGCATAGCGGTGTAGATATTTCCACGTTTATAGAGATAGAGGTGTAGATATTTCCTAGTTTATACAGATAGCGGTGTAGATATTTCCATCTTTATAGAGATAGCGGTGTATACATTTCCACGTTTATAGAGATAGCGGTGAAGGTATTTCCATATTCTTACAGATGGCGGTGCAGATATTTCCATCCTTATACAGATAGCCGTGTAGAAATTTCCATGTTTATACAGATGGCGGTGTAGCTATTTCCATGTTTATGGAGAGGGCGGTGTAGATATTTCCATGTTTATAGAGATAACGGTTTAGTTATTTCAAAGTTAATAGGCATAGCGGTGTAGATATTTCCATGTTTATAGAGACAGAGGTGTAGATGTTTCCTTGTTTATACAGATATATGTGTAGATATTTCCATGTTTATAGAGATAGCGGTGTAGACATTTCCAAATTTATACAGATAGCCGTGTAGGTATTTAAAGGTTCATACAGATGGTGGTGTGGATATTTCCATCCTTATACAGATAGCAGTGTAGATATTTCCAAGTTTATGCAGATAGAGGAGTAGATATTTCCACTTTTTTGCAGATATCGGTGAAGTTATTTCCATGTTTATACAGATAGCGGTGTAGATATTTCCATGTTCCTGCAGATGGCTGTGTAGATATTTCCAAGTTTATTCAGATACTGGTGTACATATTTCCATGTTTACACAGAAAGCGTAGATATTTCCATGTTCCTACAGCTGGTGGTGTAGATGTTTCCATGCTTACACAGATAGTGGTGTAGGTATTTCCAAGTTTATGTTGATTGCGGTGGAGATATTTCCACTTTTATGGAGTTAGCGGTGTAGATATTTCCATGTTTATACAGAAGGCGGTGTAGATATTTCCATGTTCCTACAAATGGCGCTGTAGATATTTCCATGTTTATAGAGTTTGCGATTTAGACATTTCCATCTTCGTACAGATGGCGGTGTAGAAATTTCCATCTTCATACACATAACGGTGTAGATATTTCCATGTTTTTACAGGTGAGGGTGTATATATTTCCATACTCATACAGATGGCGTTGTAGATATTTCCATGTTTATAGAGATAGCGGTGTAGGTATTTCCATGTTTACACAGATAGCGGTGTAGATATTTCAATGTTTACACATATAGCATTGTAGATATTTACATTTTTATACAGATAGCGGTGTAGATATTTCCATGGTTATAGAGATGTCGGTGTAGATATTTCCCGGTTTCTACAGATTGCAGTGTAGATATTTCCACGTTTATATAGATGGCTGTGTAGATATTTCCATGTTTATAGAGATAGCGGTGTAGATATTTCCACGTTTATACAGATAGCGGTGTAGATATTTCCATGTTTACACAGATAGTGGTGTAGATATTTCCATGTTTACACAGATAGCGTATTAGATATTTCCATCTTTATACAGATAGCGGTGTAGATATTTCCATGTTTGTAGAGATAGTGGTGTAGACATTGTCACGTTTATGCAGATAGCGGTGTAGATATTTCCATGTTTATAGAGATGGCGGTGTAGATATTTAAATGTTTATACAGATGGCTGTGTAGATATTTCCATCTTTATGCATTTGGTGATGTAGATATTTCCGTCCTTATACAGATAGCGGTGTAGATATTACCATGTTTATACACATGGCGTTGTAGATATATCCACGTTTATAGAGATGGCGGTGTAGATATTTCCATGTTTATAGAGATAACGGTGTAGTTATTTCCATGTTAATAGGCATAGCGGTGTAGATATTTCCATGTTTATGGAGACAGAGGTGTAGATATTTCCTAGTTTAAACAGATAGCGGTGTAGATATTTCCATGTTTATAGAGATTGCGGTGTATACATTTCCACATTTATACAGATAGTGGTGTAGATATTTAAAGCTTCATACAGATGCTGGTGTAGATATTTCCATCCTTATACAGATAGCGGTGTAGATATTTCCGTGTTTGTACAGATGGCGGTGGAGAAATTTCCATCTTTATGGCGATGGCGGTGTAGATATTTCCATGTTTATTGAGACAGAGGTGTAGATATTTCCACGTTTATACAGATAGCTGTGTAGATATTTCCAACTTTATACAGAGGGCGGTGTAGATATTTCCATGTTTATACAGATGGCGGTGTAGATATTTCCATGTTAATAGATATGGCCGTGTAGATATTTCCATGTTTAAAGAGATGACAGTGTAGATATTTCCATTTTTATAGAGATAGCGGTGTATTTATTTCCATGTAAATAGGCATAGCGGTGTAGATATTTCCTTGTTTATTGAGATAGAGATGTAGTTATTTCCTAGTTTAAACAGATAGCGGTGTAGATATTTCCATGTTTATTGAGACAGAGGTGTAGATACTTCCATGTTTATACAGATAGCGGTGTAGATATTTCCATGTTTATACAGAGAGCTGTGTAGATATTTCCATCTTTATACAGATGGCGGGGTAGATATTTCCATGTTTATACAGATGGCTGTATAGGTATTTCCATGTTTATGGAGATGGCGGTGTAGATATTTCCATGTTTATAGAGACAGAGGTGTAGATGTTTCCTTGTTTATACAGATAGCGGTGTAGATATTTCCAAGTTAATAGAGATAGCGGTGTAGCCATTTCCAAATTTATACAGAAAGCGGTGTAGACATTTAAAGGTTCATACAGATGGTGGTGTAGATATTTCCATCCTTATACAGATAGCGGTGTAGATATTTCCATGTTTATACAGATGGCGGTGTAGATATTTCCATCTTTATACAGATAGCGGTGTAGTTATTTCCATGTTCATAGAGATGGTGGTGTAGATATTTACATGTTTTCAGAGATAGAAGTGTAGATATTTCCTTGTTTATAGAGATAGCGGTGTAGATATTTCCATGTTTATACAGATGGCGGTGTAGATATTTCCATCTCTATACAGATGGCGGTGTACATATTTCCATGTTCATACAGATGTCGGTGTAGATATTTCCATGTTTATACAGATAGCTGTGTAGATATTTCCATCGTTATACAGAAGGCGGTGTAGATATTTCCATGTTCATACAGACGGCGGTGTAGATATTTCCATGTTTATACAGATGACGGTGTAGATATTTCCATGTTTATACAGAAGGCGGTGTACATATTTCCATGTTTATATAGATGGCAGTGTAGATATTTCCATGTTTATACAGATAGCGGTGTAGATATTTCCCTGTTTATACAGATAGCTGTGTAGATATTTACATCTTTATACAAATGGCGGTGTAGATATTTCCATGTTTTTATAGATGGCGGTGTAGATATTTCCATCTTTATACAGATGGCGGTGTAGCTATTTCCATGCTTATAGAGATGGCGGTGTAGATATTTCCATGTTTATAGGGATATTGATGTAGTTATTTCCATGTTAATAGGCATAGCGGTGTAGATATTTCCATGTTTATAGAGATGGCGGTGTAGATATTTCCATGTTTATCGAGATAGAGGTGTAGATATTTCCTTGTGTATACAGATAGAGGTGAAAATATTTCCATGTTTATAGTGATAGCGGTGTAGACATTGCCACGTTTATACAGATAGCGGTGCAGATATTTCCATGTTTATAGAGATGGCGGTGTAGACATTTCCATGTTTATACAGATGGCTGTGAAGATATTTCCACCTTTATACAGATGGTGGTGTAGATATTTCCATGTTTACACAGATAGCGGTGTAGATATTTCCATGTTTATACAGATGGCGGTGTAGATATTTCCATGTTTATAGAGATGGCGGTGTAGATATTTCCATGTTTATAGAGATAACGGTGTAGACATTTCCACGTTTATACAGTAAGCGGTGTAGATATATCCATGTTCATACAGATGGCGGTGTAGATATTTCCATCCTTATACAGATAGCTTTGTGGATATTTCCAAGTCTATACAGATGGCTGTGTAGATATTTCCATGTTTATGGAGATGGCGGTGTAGATATTTCCATGCTTATAGAGACAGAGGTGTAGATGTTTCCTTGTTTATACAGATAGCGGTGTAGATATTTCCATGTTTATAAAGATAGTGGTGTAGCCATTTCCAAATTTATACAGATAGCGTTGTAGATATTTAAAGGTTCATACAGGTGGCGGTGTAGATATTTCCATCCTTATACAGATAGCGGTGTAGATATTTCCATGTTTATACAGATGGTGGGGTAGATATTTCCATCTGTGTACAGATGGCGGTGTAGATATTTCCATGTTCATAGAGATGGCAGTGTAGATATTTCCATGTTTACAGAGATAGAGGTGTAGATATTTCCTTGTTTATAGAGATAGCGGTTTAGATATTTCCATGTTTATACAGATGGCGGTGTAGATATTTCCATCTCTATACAGATGGCGGTGTACATATTTCCATGTTCATACAGATGGCGGTGTAGATATTTCCATGTTTTCAGACATGGCGGTGTAGATATTTCCATGTTTATACAGATAGCGGTGTAGATATTTCCATGTTTATACAGTTAGCTGTGTAGATATTTCCATCGTTATACAGATGGCGGTGTAGATATTTCCGTGTTCATACAGATGGAGGTGTAGATATTTCCATGTTTATACAGATGACGGTGTAGATATTTCCATGTTTATACAGAAGGCGGTGTAGATATTTCCATGTTTATAGAGATGGCAGCGCAGATATTTCCATGTTTACACAGATAGAGGTGTAGATATTTCCATGTTTATACAGAGAGCTGTGTAGATATTTACATCCTTATACAAATGGCGGTGTAGATATTCCCATGTTTATATAGATGGCGGTGTAGATATTTCCATCTTTATACAGATGGCGGTGTAGGTATTTCCATGTTTATAGAGGTGGCAGTGTAGATATTTCCATGTTTATAAAGATAGTGGTGTAGTTATTTCCATGTTAGTTGGCATAGCGGTGTAGATATTTCCATGTTTATAGAGATGGTGGTGTAGATATTTCCATGTTTACACAGATAACAGTGAAGATATTTACATGTTCCTACAGATGGCTGTGTAGATATTTCCATGTTTATACAGATAGCAGTGTAGATATTTCCGTGTTTTTAGAGATAGCCGTGTAGATATTTACATCTTTATAGAAATGGCGGTGTAGATATTTCGATGTTTATACAGATGGCGGTGTAGATATTTCCATCTTTATACAGATGTCGGTGTAGGTATTTCCATGTTTATAGAGATGGCGGTGTAGATATTTCCATGTTTATGGAGATAGCGCTGTAGTTATTTCCGTGTTAATAGGCATAGCGGTGTAGATATTTCCATGTTTATAGAGATGTCCGTGTAGATATTTCCATGTTTATAGAGATAGCGGTGTAGTTATTTCAATGTAAATAGGCATACCGGTGTAGATATTTCCATGTTTATAGAGATAGATGTGTAGATATTTCCTAGTTTATACAGATTGCGGTGTAGATATTTCCATGTGTATAGAGATAGCGGTGTAGACATTTCCAAATTTATACAGATGGCGGTGTAGATATTTAAAGGTTCATACAGATGGTGGTGTAGATATTTCCATCCTTATACAGATAGCGGTGTAGATATTTCCATGTTTATACAGATGGCGGTGTAGATATTTCCATGTTTATATAGATGGCGGTGTAGATATTTCCATCTTTATACAGATGGCGGTGTAGATATTTCCATCTTTATACAGATGGCGGTGTAGGTATTTCCATGTTTATAGAGATGGCGGTGCAGATATTTCCATGTTGATAGAGACAGACGTGTAGATGTTTCCTTGTTTATACAGATAGCGGTGTAGATATTTCCATGTTTATAGAGTTAGCGGTGTAGCCATTTCCAAATTTATACTGATAGCCGTGTAGATATTTAAAGGTTCATACAGATGGTGGTGTAGGTATTTCCATCCTTATACAGATAGCGGTGTAGATATTTCCATGTTTATAGAGATGGCGGTGTAGATATTTCCATGTTTATGGAGATAGCGCTGTATTTATTTCCGTGTTAATAGGCATAGCGGTGTAGATATTTCCATGTTTATAGCGATGGCGGTGTAGATATTTCCATGTTTATACAGATAGCGGTGTAGTTCTTTCAATGTAAATAGGCATACCGGTGTAGATATTTCCATGTTTATAGAGATAGAGGTGTAGATATTTCCTAGTTTATACAGAATGCGGTGTAGATATTTCCATGTTTATAGAGATAGAGGTGTAGATATTTCCTAGTTTATACAGAATGCGGTGTAGATATTTCCATGTGTATAGAGATAGCGCTGTAGACATTTCCAAATTTATACAGATAGCGGTGTAGATATTTAAAGGTTCATACAGATGGTGGTGTAGATATTTCCATCTGTATACAGATGGCAGTGTAGATATATCCATGTTTATACAAATGACGTTGTAGATATTTCCATGTTTATACAGATGGCAGTGTAGATATTTCCATGTTTATAGAGATGGCGGTGTAGATATTTCCATGTTTATAGAGATAGCGGTGTAGTTATTTCCATGTAAATAGGCATAGCGGTGTAGATATTTCCATGTTTATAGAGATAGCGGTGTAGACATTTCCACGTTTATACAAATAGCGGTGTAGATATTTCCATATTCTTACAGATGGCGGTGCAGATATTTCCATCCTTATACAGATAGCCGTGTAGAAATTTCCATGTTTATGCAGATGGCGGTGTAGATATTTCCATGTTCCTACAGTTGGTGTTGTAGATATTTCCATGTTTACACAGATAGCAGTGTAGATATTTCCAAGTTTATGCAGATAGCGGTGTAGATATTTCCACTTTTATGCAGATAGCGGTGAAGATATTTCCATGTTTATACAGAAAGCGGTGTAGATATTTCCATGTTCCTGCAGATGGCTGTGTAGATATTTCCAAGTTTATACAGATAGAGGTGTAGATATTTCCATGTTTACACAGATAGCATTGTTGATATTTCCATTTTTATACAGATAGCGTTGTAGATATTTCCATGCTTATAGAGATATCGGTGTAGATATTTCCAAGTTTCTACAGATTGCAGAGTAGATATTTCCACGTTTATATAGATGGCTGTGTAGATATTTCCATGTTTATAGAGATAGCGGTGTAGATATTTCCATGTTTATACAGATAGCGGTGTAGATATTTCCATGTTTACGCAGATAGCGGTGTAAATATTTCCATGTTTACCCAGATAGCGGAGTAGATATTTCCATGTTTATACTGATAGCGATGTAGATATTTCCATGTTTACACAGATAACGGTGCAGATATTTACATGTTCCTACAGATGGCTGTGTAGATATTTCCATGTTTATACCGATAGCAGTGTAGATATTTCCTTGTTTTTAGAGATAGCCGTGTAGTTATTTCCATGTAAATAGGCATAGCGGTGTAGATATTTCCATTTTTATATAGATAGAGGTGTAGATATTTCCTAGTTTATTCAGACAGCGGTGTTGATATTTCCATGTTTATAGAGATAGCGGTGTAGACATTTCCACGTTTATACAGATAGCGGTGTAGATATTTCCATGTTCATACAGATGGCGGTGTAGATATTTCCATCCTTATACAGATAGCGGTGTAGATATTTTCATGTTTATGCAGATGATGGTGTAGATATTTCCATCTTTATACAGATGGAGGTGCAGATATTTCCATGTTCATACAGATGGCGTTGTAGATATTTCCATGTTTATAGAGATGGCGGTATAGATATTTCCATGTTTATACAGGTGGCGGTGTAGATATTTCCATCTTTATACAGATGGCGGTGTAGATATTTCCATCTTTATACAGATGGCGGTGTAGATATTTCCAAGTTCATACACAAGGCGGTGTAGATATTTCCATCTTTATACAGATGGCTGTGTAGATATTTCAATGTTTATACAGATGGTAGTGTTGGCATTTCCATGTTTATAGAGATGACTGTGTAGATATTTCCATGTTTATACAGATAGCTGTGTTGATATTTCCAACTTTATACAGATGGCAGTGTAGATATTTCCATCTTTATACAGATGGCAGTGTAGATATATCCATGTTTATACAAATGGCGGTGTAGATATTTCCATGTTTATACAGATGGCAGTGTAGATATTTCCATGTTTATAGAGACGGCGGTGTAGATATTTCCATGTTTATGGAGATAGCGGTGTAGTTATTTCCATGTAAATAGGCATAGCGGGGTAGATATTTCCAAGTTTATAGAGATAGAGGTGTAGATATTTCCTAGTTTATACAGATATCGGTGTAGATATTTCCATGTTTATAGAGATAGCGGTGTAGACATTTCCACGTTTATATAGATAGCGGTGTAGATATTTCCATATTCTTACAGATGGCGGTGCAGATATTTCCATCCTTATACAGATAGCCTTGTGGAAATTTCCATGTTTATACAGATGGCGGTGTAGATATTTCCATGTTTATGGAGATGGCGGTGTAGATATTTCCATGTTTATAGAGATAACGGTGTAGTTATTTCAAAGTTAATAGGCATATCGTTGTAGATATTTCCATGTTTATAGAGACAGATGTGTAGATGTTTCTTTGTTTATACAGATATAGGTGTAGATATTTCCATGTTTATAGAGATAGCGGTGTAGATATTTCCATGTTTTTACAGATGGCGGTGTAGATATTTCCATCTCTATACAGTTGGCGGTGTACGTATTTCCATGTTAATACAGATGGCGGTGTAGGTATTTCCATGTTTTTAGATATGGCGGTGTGGTTATTTCCATGTTTATACAGATAGCGGTGTAGATATTTCCATGTTTATACAGTTAGCTGTGTAGATATTTCCATCGTTATACAGAAGGCGGTGAAGATATTTCCATGTTCATACAGATGGCGGTGTAGATATTTCCATGTTTATACAGATGACGGTGTAGATATTTCCATGTTTATACAGAAGGCGGTGTAGATATTTCCATGTTTATAGAGATGGCAGTGTAGACATTTCCATGTTTATACAGATGGCTGTGTAGATATTTCCACCTTTATACAGATGGTGCTGTAGATATTTCCATGTTTACACAGATAGCCGTGTACATATTTCCATGTTTATGCAGATGGCGGTGTAGATATTTCCATGTTTATATAGATGTCGGTGTAGATATTTCCATCTTTATACAGATGGCGGTGTAGATATTTCCATCTTTATACAGATGGCGGTGTAGGTATTTCCATGTTTATAGAGATGGCGGTGTACATATTTCCATGTTTATAGAGACAGACGTGTAGATGTTTCCTTGTTGATACAGATAGCGGTGTAGATATTTCCATGTTTATAGAGATAGCGGTGTAGCCATTTCCAAATTTATACAGATAGCCGTGTAGATATTTAAAGGTTCATACAGATGGCGGTGTAGATATTTCCATCCTTATACAGATAGCGGTGTAGATATTTCCATGTTTATACAGATTTCGGTGTAGATATTTCCATATTTATAGAGTTGGAGGTGTAGATATTTCCATGTTCATAGAGATGGCGGTGTAGATATTTCCATGTTTACACAGATAGCGGTGTAGATATTTCCATGTTTATACAGATAGCAGTGTAGATATTTCCATATTTATGGAGTTGGCGGTGTAGATATTTCCATGTTCATACTGATGGCGGTGTAGATATTTCCATGTTTATATAGTTGGCAGTGTAGATATTTCCATGTTCATACAGATGGCGGTGAAGTTATTTCCATGTTTATACACATGACGGTGTAGATATTTCCAAGTTTTAAGAGGTAGCGGTGTAGATATTTCCATGTTTACACAGATAGCGGTGTAGATATTTCCGTGTTTACACAGATGGCGGTGTAGATATTTCCATGTTTATAGAGATATCGGTGTAGATATTTCCATGTTCATACAGATGGCGGTGAAGATATTTCCATGTTTATACAGATAACGGTGTATATATTTCCATGTTTACACAGATAGCGGTGTAGATATTTCTATGTTTACACACATCGCGGTGTAGATATTTCCATGTTTATACAGATAGGGGTGTAGATATTTCCATGTTCATACAGGTGGCGGTGAAGATATTTTCATGTTTATACACATAACGGTGTAGATATTTCCAAGTTTTAAGAGATAGTGGAGTAGATATTTCCATGTATACACAGATAGCGGTAGAGATATTTCCATGTTTACACAGATAGCGGTGTATTTTCATTTTTATACAGATAGCGATGTAGATATTTCCATGTGTATACAGAAAGCGGTGTAGATAGTTCCATGTTCCTACAGATGTCTGTGTACATATTTCCAAGTTTATACTGATAGTGGTGTAGATATTTCCGTGTTTATAGAGATACCGTTGTACATATTTCCATCTTCCTTCGGTGGGTGGTGTAGATATTTCCATGTTTACACAGATAGCGGTGTAGATATTTCCAAGTTTATGCAGATAGCTGTGGAGATGTTTCCACTTTTATGCAGATAGCAGTGTAGATATTTCCATGTTTATACAGAAAGCGGTGTAGATAATTCCATGTTCCTACAGATTGCGCTGTAGATATTTCCATGTTTATAGAGTTGGCGGTTTAGACATTTCCATATTCATGCAGATGGCAGTGTAGATATTTCCGTGTTAATACAGATAGCAGTGTAGATATTTCCTTCTTTATACACGTAACGGTGTAGGTATTTCCATGTTTATACAGATGGCGGTGTAGATATTTCCATACTCATACAGATGGCGGTGTAGATATTTCCATGTGTATAGAGATAGCGGTGTAGGTATTTCCATGTTTACACAGATAGCGGTGTAGATATTTTTATGTTTACACAGATAGCAGTGTAGATATTTCCATGTTTATACAGGTGGCGGTGTAGGTATTTCCATGTTTATAGAGATGGCGGTGTAGATATTTCCATGTTTATAGAGATAACGGTGAGGTTATTTCCATGTTAATTGGCATAGCGGTGTAGATATTTCCATGTTTATAGAGATGGCGGTGTAGATATTTCCATGTTTATAGAGATAGAGGTGTAGATATTTCCTTGTGTATACAGATAACGGTGAAAATATTTCCATGTTTATAGAGATAGCGGTGTAGACATTGCCACGTTTATACAGATAGCGGTGTAGATATTTCCATGTTTATAGAGATGGCGTAGTAGACATTTCCATGTTTATACAGATGGCTGTGTAGATATATCCACCTTTATACAGATGGTGTTGTAGATATATCCATGTTTACACAGATAGCGGTGTAGATATTTCCATCTTTATACAGATGGCGGTGTAGATATTTCCATCTTTATACAGATGGCGGTGTAGGTATTTCCATGTTTATAGAGATGGCGGTGTAGATATTTCCATGTTTATAGAGAGAGACGTGTAGATGTTTCCTTGTTTATACAGATAGCGGTGTAGATATTTCCATGTTTATAGAGATAGCGGTGTAGCCATTTCCAAATTTATACAGATAGCCGTGTAGATATTTAAAGGTTCATATAGATGGCGGTGTAGATATTTCCACCCTTATACAGATAGCGGTGTAGATATTTCCATGTTTATACAGATAGCGGTGTAGATATTTCCATATTTATAGAGTTGGATGTGTAGATATATCCATATTCATAGAGATGGCAGTGTAGATATTTCCATGTTTATATACTTGGCAGTGTAGATATTTCCATGTTCATACAGATGGCGGTGAGGATATTTCTATGTTTATACACATGATGGTGTACATATTTCCCAGTTTTAAGAGATAGCGGTGTAGATATTTCCGTGTTTACACAGATAGCAGTGTAGATATTTCCATGTTTACACAGATAGCGATGTAGATATTTCCATGTTTATACTGATAGCTGTGTAGATATTTCCATGTGTATACAGATAACGGTGTAGATATTTACATATTCCTACAGATGGCTGTGTAGATATTTATATGTTTATACAGATTGTGGAGTAGATATTTCCATGTTCATAGAGATAGCGGTGTAGATATTTCCATGTTTCTACTGTAGGTGTTGTAGGTATTTCCATGTATACCCTGATAGTGGTGTAGACATTTCCATGTTTACAAAGAAATTGGTGTAGATATTTCCATGTTTATACAGATAGCGGTGTAGATATTTACATGTTTATAAAGATGGCTGTGTAGCTATTTCCATGTTTATAGAGATAGCGGCATAGATATTTCCATGTTTACATAGATAGCGGTGTAGATATTTCCATGTTTACACAGATAGCGGTGTAGATATTTCCAAGTTTATACAGGAAGCGGTGTAGATATTTCCATGTTTATAGAGATATCGGAGTAGATATTTCCATGTTCACACAGTGGTGTAGATATTTCCATGTTTATGGAGATATCGGAGTAGATATTTCCATGTTCACACAGCGGTGTAGATATTTCCATGTTTACACATATAGCGGTGTAGATATTTCCAAGTTTATGCAAACAGCGTTGTAGATATTTCCACTTTTATGCAGATAGAGGTAGAGATATTTCGATGTTTATACAGAGAGCGGTGTAGATATTTCCATGTTCCTACAGATGGCGCTGTAGGTATTTCCATGTTTATAGAGTTGGCGGTTAAGGCATTTTCATGTTCATACAGATGGCGGAGTGGATATTTCCATGTTTATACAGATAGTGGTGTAGATATTTCCATGTTTACACAGATAGCGGTGTAGATATTTCCATATTTGTAGAGTTGGCGGTGTAGATATTTCCATGTTCATACAGATGGCGGTGTAGATATTTCCATGTTTATATAGTTGGCAGTGTAGATATTTCCATGTTCATACAGATGGCGGTGAAGATATTTCTATGTTTATACACATGATGGTGTAGATATTTCCAAGTTTTAAGAGATAGCGGTGTAGATATTTTCGCGTTTACACAGATAGCGGTGTAGATATTTCCATGTTTACACAGATAGCGGTGTAGATATTTCCATGTTTATCCTGATAGCAGTGTAGATATTTCCATGTGTATGCAGATAACGGTGTAGATATTTACATATTCCTACAGATGGCTGTGTAGATATTTATAAGTTTATACTGATTGCAGAGTAGATATTTCCATGTTTATAGAGATAGCGGTGTAGCCATTTCCAAATTTATACAGATAGCGGTGTAGATATTTAAAGGTTCATACAGATGGTGGTTTAGATATTTCCATCCTTATACAGATAGCGGTGTAGATATTTCCATGTTTATACAGATGGCGGTGTAGATATTTCCACCTTTATACAGATAGCGGTGTAGTTATTTCCATGTTCATAGAGATGGCGGTGTAGATATTTCCATGTTTACAGAGATAGAGGTGTAGATATTTCCTTGTTTATAGAGATAGCGGTGTAGATATTTCCATGTTTATACAGATGGCGGTGTACATATTTCCATCTCTATACAGATGGCGGTGTACATATTTCCATGTTCATACAGATGGCGGTGTAGATATTTAAATGTTTTTAGACATGGCGTTGTAGATATTTCCATGTTTATACAGATAGCGGTGTAGATATTTCCATGTTTATACAGTTAGCTGTGTAGATATTTCCATCGTTATACAGATGGCGGTGTAGATATTTCCATGTTCATACAGATGGCGGTGTAGATATTTCCATGTTTATACAGATAGCGGTGTAGATATTTCCATGTTTATAGGGAAGGTGGTGTAGATATTTCCATGTTTATAGAGATGGCAGTGTAGATATTTCCTTGTTTATACAGATAGCGGTATAGATATTTCCATGTTTATACAGATAGCTGTGTAGATATTTACATCTTTATAAAAATGGCGGTGTAGATATTTCCATGTTTATAGAGATGGCGGTGTAGATATTTCCATCTTTATACAGATGGCGGTGTAGGTATTTCCATGTTTATAGAGGTGGCGGTGTAGATATTTCCATGTTTATAGAGATAGCGGTGTAGTTATTTCCATGTTAATAGGCATAGCGGTGTAGATATTTCCATGTTTATAGAGATAGAGGTGTAGATATTTCCTTGTGTATACAGATAGCGGTGAAAATATTTCCATGTTTATAAAGATAGCGGTGTAGACATTGCCACGTTTATACAGATAGCGGTGTAGATATTTCCATGTTTATAGAGATGGCGGTGTAGATATTTCCATGTTTCTACAGATGGCTGTGTAGATATTTCCACCTTTATACAGATGGTGGTTTAGATATATCCATGTTTATACAGATAGCGGTTTAGATATTTCCATGTTTATACAGATGGCGGTGTAGATATTTCCATGTTAATAGAGATGGCGGTGTAGATATTTCCATGTACATGGAGATAACGGTGTAGTTATTCCCAAGTTAATAGGCATAGCGGTGTAGATATTTCCATGTTTATAGAGAAAGAGGTGTAGATATTTCCTTGTTTATACAGATAGCGTTGTAGATATTTCCATGTTTATAGAGATAGCGGGGTAGACATTTCCACTTTTATACCGATAATGGTGTAGATATTTAAAGCTTCATACAGATGCTGGTGTAGATATTTCCATCCTTACACAGATAGCAGTGTAGATATTTCCGTGTTTGTACAGATGGCGGTGTAGATATTTCCTTCTTTATACAGATGGCTGTGTAGATATTTCCATGTTCATAGAGATGGCGGTGTAGATATTTCCATGTTTATACAGATAGCGGTGTAGATATTTCCATGTTTATACAGAGAGCTGTGTAGATATTTCCATCTTTATACAGATGGCGGTGTAGATATTTCCATGTTTATACAGATGGCGGTGTAGATAGTTCCATGTTTATAGATATGGCCGTGTAGATATTTCCATGTTTAAAGAGATGACAGTGTAGATATTTCCATTTTTATAGAGATAGCGGTGTAGTTATTTCCCTTTAAATAGGCATAGCGGTGTAGATATTTAATTGTTTATAGACATAGAGTTGTAGATATTTCCTAGTTTAAACAGATAGCGGTGTAGATATTTCCATGTTTATAGAGATAGCGGTGTAGACATTTCCACGTTTATACAGTAAGCGGTGTAGATATATCCATGTTCATACAGATGGCGGTGTAGTTATTTCCATCCTTATAGAGATAGCGGTGTAGTTACTTCCATGTTCATAGAGATGGCGGTGTAGATATTTACATGTTTACAGAGATAGAGGTGTAGATATTTCCTTGTTTATAGAGACAGCGGTGTAGATATTTCCATGTTTATACAGATGGCGGTGTAGACATTTCCATCTCTATACAGATGGCGGTGTACATATTTCCATGTTCATACAGATGGCGGTGTAGATATTTCCATGTTTTTAGATATGGCGGTGTAGATATTTCCATGTTTATACAGATAGCGGTGTAGATATTTCCATGTTTCTACAGTTAGCTGTGTAGATATTTCCATCGTTATACAGAAGGCGGTGTAGATATTTCCATGTTCATACAGATGGAGGTGTAGATATTTCCATGTTTATACTGATGACGGTGTAGATATTTCCATGTTTATACAGAAGGCGGTGTAGATATTTCCATGTTTATAGAGATGGCAGTGTAGATATTTCCATGTTTATACAGATAGCGTTGTAGATATTTCCATGTTTATACAGATACCTGTGTAGATATTTACATCTTTATACAAATGGCGGTGTAGATATTTCCATGTTTATATAGATGGCGGTGTAGATATTTCAATGTTTATACAGATGGCGGTCTAGGTATTTCCATGTTTATAGAGATGGCAGTGTAGATATTTCCATGTTTATAGAGATAGCGGTGTAGATATTTCCATGTTTATAGACATAGAGGTGTAGATATTTCCTTGTTTATACAGATAGCGGTGAAAATATTTCTATGTTTATAGAGATAGCGTTGTAGACATTGCCACGTTTATACAGATAGCGGTGTAGATATTTCCATGTTTATAGAGATGGCGGTGTAGACATTTCCATGTTTATAAAGATGGCTGTGTAGATATTTCCACCTTTATTCAGATGGTGGTGTAGATATTTCCATGTTTACACAGATAGCGGTGTAGATATTTCCATGTTTATACAGATGGCGGTGTAGATATTTCCATGTTTATAGAGATGGCGGTGTAGATATTTCCATGTTTATAGAGATAACGGTGTAGACATTTCCACGTTTATACAGTAAGCGGTGTAGATATATCCATGTTCATACAGATTGCGGTGTAGATATTTCCATCCTTATACAGATAGCGTTGTGGATATTTCCATGTTTATACAGATGGCTGTGTAGATATTTCCATGTTTATGGAGATGGCGGTGTAGATATTTCCATGTTTATAGAGACAGAGGTGTAGATGTTTCCTTGTTTATACAGATAGCGGTGTAGATATTTCAATGTTTATAAAGATAGCGGTGTAGACATTTCCAAATTTATGCAGATAGCGGTGTAGATATTTAAAGGTTCATACAGATGGTGTTGTAGATATTTCCATCCTTATACAGATAGCGGTGTAGATATTTCCATGTTTATACAGATGGCGGTGTAGATATTTCCATCTGTATACAGATGGCGGTGTAGATATTTCCAAGTTCATAGACATGGCAGTGTAGATATTTCCATGTTTACAGAGATAGAGGTGTAGATATTTCCTCGTTTATAGAGATAGCGGTGTAGATATTTCCATGTTTATACAGATGGCGGTGTAGATATTTCCATCTCTATACAGATGGCGGTGTACATATTTCCATGTTCATACAGATGGCGGTGTAGATATTTCCATGTTTTTAGACGTGGCGGTGTAGAAATTTCCATGTTTATACAGATAGCAGTGTAGATATTTCCATGTTTATACAGCTAGCTGTGTAGATATTTCCTTCGTTATACAGATGGCGGTGTAGATATTTCCATGTTTATACAGAAGGCGGTGTAGATATTTCCATGTTTATAGAGATGGCAGCGTAGATATTTCCATGTTTACACAGATAGCTGTGTAGATATATCCATGTTTATACAGATAGCTGTGTAGATATTTACATCTTTATACAAATGGCGGTGTAGATATTTCCATGTATATAAAGATGGCGGTGTAGATATTTCCATCTTTATACAGATGGCGGTGTACATATTTCCATCTTTATACAGATGGCGGTGTAGGTATTTCCATGTTTATAGAGATGGCGGTGTAGATATTTCCATGTTTAGAGAGACAGATGTGTAGATGTTTCCTTGTTTATACAGATAGCGGTGTAGATATTTCCATGTTTATAGAGATAGCGGTGCAGCCATTTCCAAATTTATACAGATGGCCGTGTAGATATTTAAAGTTTCATACAGATGGCGGTGTAGATATTTCCATGTTTATAGAGATAGCGGAGTAGATATTTCCATGTTTATACAGATAGCGGTGTAGATATTTCCATGTTTACACAGATAACGGTGAAGATATTTACATGTTCCTACAGATGGCTGTGTAGATATTTCCAGGTTTATACAGATAGCAGTGTAGATATTTCCGTGTTTTTAGAGATAGCCGTGTAGTTATTTCCATGTAAATAGGCATAGCGGTGTAGATATTTCCATGTTTATATAGATAGAGGTGTAGATATTTCCTAGTTTATGCAGACAGCGGTGTAGATATTTCCATGTTTACACAGATAGCAGTGTAGATATTTCCACGTTTACACAGATAGCAGTGTAGATATTTCCATGTTTATACTGATAGCGGTGTAGATATTTCCAAGTGTATACAGATAACCGTGTAGATATTTACATATTCCTACAGATGGCTGGGTAGATATTTATATGTTGATACAGATTGTGGAGTAGATATTTCCATGTTTATACAGATAGCGGTGTAGATATTTCCATGTTTTTCAGTTGGTGTTGTAGATATTTCCATGTTTACCCTGATAGCGGTGTAGACATTTCCATGTTTACAAAGAAAGCGGTGAAGATATTTCCATGTTTATACAGATAGCGGTCTAGATATTTCCATGTTTATAAAGATGGCTGTGTAGCTATTTCCATGTTTATAGAGATAGCGGCGTAGATATTTCCATGTTTACATAGATAGCGGTGTAGATATTTCCATGTTTACACAGATAGCGGTGTTGATATTTCCAAGTTTATACAGAAAGCAGTGTAGATATTTCCATGTTTATAGAGATATCGGAGTAGATATTTCCATGTTCACATAGATAGCGGTGTAGATATTTCCATGTTTACACATATAGCGGTGTAGATATTTCCAAGTTTATGCAAATAGCGTTGTAGATATTTCCACATTTATGCAGATAGAGGTATAGATATTTCAATGCTTATACAGAGAGCGGTGTAGATATTTCCATGTTCCTACAGATGGCGCTGTAGATATTTCCATGTTTATAGAGTTGGCGGTTAAGACATTTTCATGTTCATACAGATGGCGGAGTAGATATTTCCATGTTTATACAGATAGCGGTGTAGATATTTCCATGTTTACACAGATAGCGGTGTAGATATTTCCATGTTTTTACAGATAGCGGTGAAGATATTTCCATATTTATAGAGTTGGCGGTGTAGATATTTCCATGTTCATACAGATGGCGTTGTAGATATTTCCATGTTTATATAGTTGGCAGAGTAGATATTTCCATGTTCATACAGATGGCTGTGAGGATATTTCTATGTTTATACACATGATGGTGTAGATATTTCCAAGTTTTAAGAGATAGCGGTGTAGATATTTTCGTGTTTACACAGATAGCGGTGTAGATATTTCCATGTTTACACAGATAGCGGTGTAGATATTTCCATGTTTATACAGATAGCGGTGTAGATATTTCCATGTGTATGCAGATAACGGTGTAGATATTTACATATTCCTATAGATGGCTGTGTAGATATTTATATGTTTATACAGAATGCGGAGTAGATATTTCCATGTTTATAGAGATAGCGGTGTAGATATTTCCATGTTTCTACAGTTGGTGTTGTAGATATTTCCATGTTTACACAGATAGCGGTGTAGATATTTCCAAGTTTATGCAGATAGCGGAGTAGATATTTCCACTTTTATGCAGATAGCGGTGAAGATATTTCCATGTTTATGCAGAAAGCGGTGGAGATATTTCCATGTTCCTGCAGATGGCTGTGTAGATATTTCCAAGTTTATACAGATACTGGTGTAGATATTTCCATGTTTACACACATAGCGTTGTAGATATTTCCATGTTCCTACAGAGGGCGGTGTACATATTTACATGTTTGTAGAGTTGGCGGTTTAGACATTTCCACGTTCATACAGATGGTGGTGTAGATATTTCCATGTTTACAGAGATAGCGGTGTAGATATTTCCATGTTTATACAGATGGCGGTGTAGATATTTCCATGTTTATATAGATGTCGGTGTAGATATTTCCAACTTTATATAGATGGCGGTGTAGATATTTCCATCTTTATACAGATGGCGGTGTAGGTATTTCCATGTTTATAGAGATGGCGGTGTAGATATTTCCATGTTTATAGAGACAGACGTGTAGATGTTTCCTTGTTTATACTGATAGCGGTGTAGATATTTCCATGTTTATAGAGATAGCGGTGTAGCCATTTCCAAATTTATACAGATAGCCGTGTAGATATTTAAAGGTTCATATAGATGGCGGTGTAGATATTTCCACCCTTATACAGATAGCGGTGTAGATATTTCCATGCTTATACAGATAGCGGTGTAGATATTTCCATATTTATAGAGTTGGAGGTGTAGATATTTCCATATTCATAGAGATGGCGGTGTAGATATTTCCATGTTTATATACTTGGCAGTGTAGATATTTCCATGTTCATACAGATGGCGGTGAAGATATTTCTATGTTTATACACATGATGGTGTACATATTTCCCAGTTTTAAGAGATAGCAGTGTAGATATTTCCGTGTTTACACAGATAGCAGTGTAGATATTTCCATGTTTACACAGATAGCGGTGTAGATATTTCCATGTTTATACTGATAGCTGTGTAGATATTTCCATGTGTATACAGATAACGGTGTAGATATTTACATATTCCTGCAGATGGCTGTGTAGATATTTATATGTTTATACAGATTGTGGTGTAGATATTTCCATGTTCCTAGAGATAGCGGTGTAGATATTTCCATGTTTCTACAGTTGGTGTTGTAGGTATTTCCATGTATACCCTGATAGTGGTGTAGACATTTCCATGTTTACAAAGAAATCGGTGTAGATATTTCCATGTTTATGCAGATAGCGGTGTAGATATTTCCATGTTTATAAAGATGGCTGTGTAGCTATTTCCATGTTTATAGAGATAGCGGCGTAGATATTTCCATGTTTACACAGATAGCGGTGTAGATATTTCCAAGTTTATACAGAAAGCGGTGTAGATATTTCCATGTTTATAGAGATATCGGAGTAGATATTTCCATGTTCACACAGCGGTGTAGATATTTCCATGTTTACACATATAGCGGTGTAGATATTTCCAAGTTTATGCAAATAGCGTTGTAGATATTTCCACTTTTATGCAGATTGAGGTAGAGATATTTCGATGTTTTTACAGAGAGCGGTGTAGATATTTCCATGTTCCTACAGATGGCGCTGTAGATATTTAAAAGTTTATAGAGTTGGCGGTTAAGTCATTTTCATGTTCATACAGATGGCGGAGTAGATATTTCCATGTTTATACAGATAGCGGTGTAGATATTTCCATGTTTACACAGATAGCGGTGTAGATATTTCCATGTTTTTACAGATAGCGGTGAAGATATTTCCATATTTGTAGAGTTGGCGGTGTAGATATTTCCATGTTCATGCAGATGGCGGTGTAGATATTTCCATGTTTATATAGTTGGCAGTGTAGATATTTCCATGTTCATACAGATGGCGGTGAAGATATTTCTATGTTTATACACATGATGGTGTAGATATTTCCAAGTTTTAAGAGATAGCGGTGTAGATATTTTTGTGTTTACACAGATAGCGGTGTAGATATTTCCATGTTTACACAGATGGCGGTGTAGATATTTCCATGTTTATGCTGATAGCGGTGTAGGTATTTCCATGTGTATGCAGATAACGGTGTAGATATTTACATATTCCTACAGATGGCTGTGTAGATATTTATAAGTTTATACAGATTGCAGAGTAGATATTTCCATGTTTATAGAGATAGCGGTGTAGCCATTTCCAAATTTATACAGATAGCGGTGTAGATATTTAAAGGTTCATACAGATGGTGGTGTAGATATTTCCATCCTTATGCAGATAGCGGTGTAGATATTTCCATGTTTATACAGATGGCGGTGTAGATATTTCCACCTTTATACAGATAGCGGTGTAGTTATTTCCATGTTCATAGAGATGGCGGTGTAGATATTTCCATGTTTACAGAGATAGAGGTGTAGGTATTTCCTTGTTTATAGAGATAGCGGTGTAGATATTTCCATGTTTATACAGATGGCTGTGTAGACATTTCCATCTCTATACAGATGGCGGTGTACATATTTCCATGTTCATACAGATGGCGGTGTAGGTATTTCCATGTTTTTAGATATGGCGGTGTAGATATTTCCATGTTTATACAGATAGCGGTGTAGATATTTCCATGTTTATACAGTTAGCTGTGTAGATATTTCCATCGTTATACAGAAGGCGGTGTAGATATTTCCATGTTCATACAGATGGAGGTGTAGATATTTCCATGTTTATACAGATACCTGTGTAGATATTTACATCTTTATACAAATGGCGGTGTAGATATTTCCATGTTTATATAGATGGCGGTGTAGATATTTCCATCTTTATACAGATGGCGGTCTAGGTATTTCCATGTTTATAGAGATGGCGGTGTAGATATTTCCATGTTTATAGAGATAGCGGTGTAGTTATTTCCATGTTAATAGGCATAGCGGTGTAGATATTTCCATGTTTATAGAGATGGCGGTGTAGATATTTCCATGTTTATAGACATAGAGGTGTAGATATTTCCTTGTTTATACAGATAGCGGTGAAAATATTTCTATGTTTATAGAGATAGCGTTGTAGACATTGCCACGTTTATACAGATAGCGGTGTAGATATTTCCATGTTTATAGAGATGGCGGTGTAGACATTTCCATGTTTATAAAGATGGCTGTGTAGATATTTCCACCTTTATTCAGATGGTGGTGTAGATATTTCCATGTTTACACAGATAGCGGTGTAGACATTTCCATGTTTATACAGATGGCAGTGTAGATATTTCCATGTTTATAGAGATGGCGGTGTAGATATTTCCATGTTTATAGAGATAACGGTGTAGACATTTCCACGTTTATACAGTAAGCGGTGTAGATATATCCATGTTCATACAGATGGCGGTGTAGATATTTCCATCCTTATACAGATAGCGTTGTGGATATTTCCATGTTTATACAGATGGCTGTGTAGATATTTCCATGTTTATGGAGATGGCGGTGTAGATATTTCCATGTTTATAGAGACAGAGGTGTAGATGTTTCCTTGTTTATACAGATAGCGGTGTAGATATTTCAATGTTTATAAAGATAGCGGTGTAGCCATTTCCAAATTTATACAGAGAGCGGTGTAGATATTTAAAGGTTCATACAGATGGTGGTGTAGATATTTCCATGTTCATAGACATGGCAGTGTAGATATTTCCATGTTTACAGAGATAGAGGTGTAGATATTTCCTTGTTTATAGAGATAGCGGTGTAGATATTTCCATGTTTATACAGATGGCGGTGTAGATATTTCCATCTCTATACAGATGGCGGTGTACATATTTCCATGTCCATACAGATGGCGGTGTAGATATTTCCATGTTTTTAGACGTGGCGGTGTAGATATTTCCATGTTTATACAGATAGCAGTGTAGATATTTCCATGTTTATACAGTTAGCTGTGTAGATATTTCCTTCGTTATACAGATGGCGGTGTAGATATTTCCATGTTCATACAGTTGGAGATGTAGATATTTCCATGTTGATACAGTTGACGGTGTAGATATTTCCATGTTTATACAGAAGGCGGTGTAGATATTTCCATGTTTATAGAGATGGCAGCGTAGATATTTCCATGTTTACACAGATAGCTGTGTAGGTATATCCATGTTTATACAGATAGCTGTGTAGATATTTACATCTTTATACAAATGGCGGTGTAGATATTTCCATGTTTATACAGAAAGCGGTGTAGATATTTCCATGTTCCTGGAGATGGCTGTGTAGATATTTCCAAGTTTATACAGATAGTGGTGTAGATATTTCCATGTTTACACAGATAGCATTGTAGATGTTTCCATTTTTAAACAGATAGCGGTGTAGATATTTCCATGCTTATAGAGATACCGGTGTAGATATTTCCAGGTTTCTATAGATTGCAGTGTAGATATTTCCACGTTTATATAGATGGCTGTGTAGATATTTCCATGTTTATAGAGATAGCGGTGTAGATATTTCCATGTTTATACAGATAGCGGTGTAGATATTAACATGTTTGCACAGATAGCGGTGTAGATATTTCCATGTTTACCCAGATAGCGGAGTAGATATTTCCATGTTTATACAGATAGCGGTGTAGATATTTCCATGTTTACACAGATAACGGTGAAGATATTTACATGTTCCTACAGATGGCTGTGTAGATATTTCCAGGTTTATACAGATAGCAGTGTAGATATTTCCGTGTTTTTAGAGATAGCCATGTAGTTATTTCCATGTAAATAGGCATAGCGGTGTAGATATTTCCATGTTTATATAGATAGAGGTGTAGATATTTCCTAGTTTATACAGACAGCGGTGTAGATATTTCCATGTTTATAGAGATAGCGGTGTAGACATTTCCACGTTTATACAGATAGCGGTGTAGATATTTCCATGTTTTTACAGATGTCGGTGTAGATATTTCCATCCTTATACAGATAGCCGTGTAGATATTTCCATGTTTATACAGATGGTGGTGTAGATATTTCCATCTTTATACACATGGCGGAGTAGATTTTTCCATGTTTATACAGATGGTGGTGCAGATATATCCATGTTTATAGAGATGGCGGTATAGATATTTCCATGTTTATACAGGTGGCGGTGTAGATATTTCTATCTTTATACAGATGGCGGTGTAGATATTTCCATGTTTATGGAGATGGCGGTGTAGTTATTTCAAAGTTAATAGGCATAGCGGTTTAGATATTTCCATGTTTATAGAGACAGAGGTGTAGATGTTTCCTTGTTTATACAGATATTGGTGTAGATATTTCCATGTTTATAGAGATAGCGGTGTAGACATTTCCAAATTTATACAGATAGCGGTGTAGATATTTCCTTGTTTATACAGATGACGGTGTAGATATTTCTATCTTTATACAGATGGCGGTGTAGATATTTCCATGTTCATACAGAAGGCGGTGTAGGTATTTCCATGTTCATACACAAGGCGGTGTAGATATTTCCATCTTTATACAGATGGCTGTGTAGATATTTCCGTGTTTATACAGATGGCAGTGTAGGCATTTCCATGTTTATAGAGATGGCGGTCAAGATATTTCCATGTTTATACAGATAGCTGTGTAGATATTTCCATCTGTATACAGATGGCAGTGGAGATATATCCATGTTTATACAAATGGCGGTGTAGATATTTCCATGTTTATACATATGGCAGTGTATATATTTCCATGTTTATAGAGATGGCGGTGTAGATATTTCCATGTTTATAGAGATAGCGGTGTAGTTATTTCCATGTAAATAGGCATAGCGGTGTAGATATTTCCATGTTTATAGAAATAGAGGTGTAGATATTTCCTAGTTTATACAGATAGCGGTGTAGATATTTCCATGCTTATAGAGATAGCGGTGTAGACATTTCCACGTTTGTACAGATAGCAGTGTAGATATTTCCATATTCTTACAGATGGCGGTGCAGATATTTCCATCCTTATACAGATATCCGTGTAGAAATTTCCATGTTTGTACAGATGGCGGTGTAGATATTTCCATGTTTATGGAGATGGCGGTGTAGATATTTCCATGTTTATAGAGATAACGGTGTAGTTATTTCAAAGTTAATAGGCATAGCGGTGTAGATATTTCCATGTTTATAGAGACAGAGGTGTAGATGTTTCCTTGTTTATACAGATATAGGTGTAGATATTTCCATGTTTATAGAGATAGCGGTGTAGACATTTCCAAATTTATACCGATAGCGGTGTAGGTATTTAAAGGTTCTTACAGATGGTGGTGTGGATATTTCCATCCTTATACAGATAGCGGTGTAGATATTTCCAAGTTTATGCAGATAGAGGAATAGATATTTCCACTTTTATGCAGATAGCGGTGAAGATATTTCCATGTTTATACAGATAGCGGTGTAGATATTTCCATGTTCCTGCAGACGGCTGTGTAGATATTTACAGGTTTATACAGATAGTGGTGTAGATATTTCCATGTTTACACAGATAGCGTAGATATTTCCATGTTCCTACAGCTGGTGGTGTAGATGTTTCCATGCTTACACAGATAGTGGTGTAGATATTTCCAAGTTTATGCAGATAGCGGTGGAGATATTTCCACTTTTATGGAGTTAGCTGTGTAGATATTTTCATGTTTATACAGAAAGCGGTGTAGATATTTCCATGTTCCTACAAATGGCGCTGTAGATATTTCCATGTTTATAGAGTTGGCGGTTTAGACATTTCCATCTTCGTACAGATGGCGGTGTAGATATTTCCATCTTCCTACACATAACGATGTAGATATTTCCATGTTTATACAGGTGACGGTGTATATATTTCCATACTCATACAGATGGCGTTGTAGATATTTCCATGTTTATAGAGATAGCGGTGTAGGTATTTCCATGTTTACACAGATAGCGGTGTAGATATTTCCATGTTTATAGAGACAGAGGTGTAGATGTTTCCTTGTTTATACAGATATAGGTGTAGATATTTCCATGTTTATAGAGATAGCAGTGTAGACGTTTCCAAATTTATACCGATAGCGGTGTAGGAATTTAAAGGTTCATACAGATGGTGGTGTAGATATTTCCATCCTTATACAGATAGCAGTGTAGATATTTCCAAGTTTATGCAGATAGCGGAGTAGATATTTCCACTTTTATGCAGATAGCTGTGAAGATATTTCCATGTTTATACAGATAGCGGTGTAGATATTTCCATGTTCCTGCAGATGGTTGTGTAGATATTTCCAAGTTTATACAGATAGTGGTGTAGATATTTCCATGTTTACACAGATAGCGTAGATATTTCCATGTTCCTACAGCTGGTGGTGTAGATGTTTCCATGTTTACACAGATAGTGGTGTAGATATTTCCAAGTTTATGCAGATAGCGGTGGAGATATTTCCACTTTTATGGAGATAGCGATGTAGATATTTCCATGTTTACACAGAAAGCGGTGTAGATATTTCCATGTTCCTACAAATGGCGCTGTAGATATTTCCATGTTTATAGAGTTGGCGGTTTAGACATTTCCATCTTCGTACAGATGGCGGTGTAGATATTTCCATCTTCATACACATAACGATGTAGATATTTCCATGTTTATACAGGTGACGGTGTATATATTTCCATACTCATACAGATGGCGTTGTAGATATTTCCATGTTAATAGAGATAGCGGTGTAGGTATTTCCATGTTTACACAGATAGCGGTGTAGATATTTCAATGATTACACAGATAGCATTGTAGATATTTACATTTTTCTACAGATAGCGGTGTAAATATTTCCATGCTTATAGAGATATCGGTGTAGATATTTCCAGGTTTCTACAGATTGCAGTGTAGTTATTTCCACGTTTATATAGATGGCTGTGTAGATATTTCCATGTTTATAGAGATAGCGGTGTAGATATTTCCATGTTTATACAGATAGCGGTGTAGATATTTCCATGTTTACACAGATAGCGGTGTAGATATTTCCATGTTTACACAGATAGCGTATTAGATATTTCCATGTTTATACAGATAGCGGTGTAGATATTTCCATGTTTATAGACATAGCGGTGTAGACATTGCCACGTTTATACAGATAGCGGTGTAGATATTTCCATATTTATAGAGATGTCAGTGTAGATATTTAAATGTTTATACAGATGGCTGTGTAGATATTTCCATCTTTATACATATGGTGATGTAGATATTTCCATCCTTATACAGATAGCGGTGTAGATATTTCCATGTTTATACAGATGGCGGTGTAGATATATCCATGTTTATAGAGATGGCAGTGTAGATATTTCCATGTTTATAGAGATAATGGTGTAGTTATTTCCATGTTAATAGGCATAGCGGTGTAGATATTTCCATGTTTATAGAGACAGAGGTGTAGATATTTCCTAGTTTAAACAGATAGCGGTGTAGATATTTCCATGTTTATAGAGATAGCGGTGTAGACATTTCCACGTTTATACAGTAAGCGGTGTAGATATATACATGTTCATGCAGATCACGGTGTAGATATTTCCATCCTTATACAGATAGCGGTGTAGATATTTCCATGTTTATACAGATGGCTGTGTAGATGTTTCCATGTTTATGGAGATGGCGGTGTAGATATTTCCATGTTTATTGAGACAGAGGTGTAGATGTTTCCTTGTTTATGCAGATAGTGGTGTAGATATTTCCATGTTTATAGAGATAACGGTGTAGCCATTTCCAAATTTATACAGATAGCGATGTAGATATTTAAAGGTTCATACATATGGTGGTGTAGATATTTCCATCCTTATACAGATAGTGGTGTAGATATTTCCATGTTTATACAGATGGCGGTGTAGATATTTCCATTTCTATACAGATGGTGGTGTACATATTTCCATGTTCATACAGATGGCGGTGTAGATATTTCCATATTTTTAGACATGGCGGTGTAGATATTTCCATGTTTATACAGATAGCAGTGTAGATATTTCCATGTTTATATAGATGGCAGTGTAGATATTTCCATGTTTATACAGATAGTGGTATAGATATTTCCATGTTTATACAGATAGCTGTGTAGGTATTTACATCTTTATACAAATGGCGGTGTTGATATTTCAATGTTTATATAGATGGCGGTGTAGAGATTTCCATCTTTATACAGATGGCGGTGCAGGTATTTCCATGTTTATAGAGGTGGCGGTGTAGATATTTCCATGTTTATACAGATAGTGGTGTAGTTATTTCCATGTTAATAGGCATAGCGGTGTAGATATTTCCATTTTTATAGAGATGGCGTTGTAGATATATCCATGTTTACATAGATAACAGTGAAGATATTTACATGTTCCTACAGATGGCTGTGTAGATATTTCCATGTTTATACAGATAGCAGTGAGATATTTCCGTGTTGTTAGAGACAGCCGTGTAGTTATTTCCATGTAAATAGGCATAGCGGTGTAGATATTTCCATGTTTATATAGATAGAGGTGTAGATATTTCCTTGTTTATACAGACAGAGGTGTAGATATTTCCATGTTTATAGAGATAGCGGTGTAGACATTTCCACGTTTATACAGATAGCGGTGTAGATATTTCCATGTTCTCACAGATGGCGGTGTAGATATTTCCATCTTTATACACATGGCGGAGTACATTTTTCCATGTTCATACAGATGGCGGTGTAGATATTTCCATGTTTATAGAGATGGTGGTGTAGATATTTCCATGTTCATACAGATGGAGGTGTCGATATTTCCATCCTTATACAGATAGCGGTGTAGATATTTCCATGTTTATACAGATGGCGGTGTAGATATTTCCATCCTTATACAGATAGCCGTGTAGATATTTCCATGTTTATACAGATAGTTGTGTAGATAATTCCATCTTTATACAGATGGCAGTGTAGATATATCCATGTTTATACAAATGGCGGCGTAGATATTTCCATGTTTATACAGATGGCAGTGTGGATATTTCCATGTTTATAGAGATGGCGGTGTAGATATTTCCATGTTCATAGTGATAGCGGTGTAGTTATTTCCATGTAAATAGGCATAGCGGTGTAGATATTTCCATGTTTATAGAGATGGAGGTGTAGATATTTCCTAGTTTATGCAGATAGCGGTGTAGATATTTCCATGTTTATAGAGATAGCGGTGTAGACATTTCCACGTTTATACATATAGCGGTGTAGATATTTCCATGTTCATACAGATGGCGGTGTAGATATTTCCATCCTTTTACAGATAGCCGTGTAGATATTTCCATGTTTATACAGATGGTGGTGTAGATATTTCCATGTTTATTCAGATGGCGGTGTAGATATTTCCATCTTTATACACATGGCGGAGTAGATTTTTCCATGTTCATACAGATGGCGGTGTAGATATTTCCATGTTTATACAGATGGCGGTGTAGATATTTCCATAGTTATACAGATGGCGGTGTAGACATTTCCATGTTCTTACACATGGCGGTGGAGATATTTCCATCTTTATACAGATGGCAGTGTAGATATTTCCATGTTTATAGAGATGGCAGTGTAGGTATTTCCATGTTCATACAGATGGCTGTGTAGATATTTCCATCCTTATACAGATAGCGGTGTAGATATTTCCATGTTTATACAGATGACGGTGTAGTTATTTCCATCTTTATACAGATGGCGGTGTAGATATTTCCATGTTCATACAGATGGCGGTGTAGATATTTCCATGTTTATAGAGATGGTGGTATAGATATTTCCATGTTTATATAGGTGGCGGTGTAGATATTTCCATCTTTATACAGATGGCGGTGTAGATATTTCCATCTTTATACAGATGGCAGTGTAGATATTTCCATGTTCATATACAAGGCGGTGTAGATATTTCCATCTTTATACAGATGGCTGTGTAGATATTTCCATGTTTATACAGATGGCAGTGTAGGCATTTCCATGTTTATAGAGATGGCGGTGTAGATACTTCCATGTTTATACAGATAGCTGTGTAGATATTTCCATCTTTATACCGATGGCAGTGTAGATATATCCATGTTTATACAAATGGCGGTGTAGATATTTCCATGTTTATACAGATGGCAGTGTAGATATTTCCATGTTTATAGAGATGGCAGTGTAGATATTTCCGTGTTTATAGAGATAGCGGTGTAGTTATTTCCATGTAAATAGGCATAGCGGTGTAGATATTTCCACGTTTATAGAGATAGAGGTGTAGATATTTCCTAGTTTATACAGATAGCGGTGTAGATATTTCCATCTTTATAGAGATAGCGGTGTATACATTTCCACGTTTATAGAGATAGCGGTGAAGGTATTTCCATATTCTTACAGATGGCGGTGCAGATATTTCCATCCTTATACAGATAGCCGTGTAGAAATTTCCATGTTTATACAGATGGCGGTGTAGCTATTTCCATGTTTATGGAGAGGGCGGTGTAGATATTTCCATGTTTATAGAGATAACGGTTCAGTTATTTCAAAGTTAATAGGCATAGCGGTGTAGATATTTCCATGTTTATAGAGACAGAGGTGTAGATGTTTCCTTGTTTATACAGATATATGTGTAGATATTTCCATGTTTATAGAGATAGCGGTGTAGACATTTCCAAATTTATACAGATAGCCGTGTAGGTATTTAAAGGTTCATACAGATGGTGGTGTGGATATTTCCATCCTTATACAGATAGCGGTGTAGATATTTCCAAGTTTATGCAGATAGAGGAGTAGATATTTCCACTTTTTTGCAGATATCGGTGAAGTTATTTCCATGTTTATACAGATAGCGGTGTAGATATTTCCATGTTCCTGCAGATGGCTGTGTAGATATTTCCAAGTTTATTCAGATACTGGTGTACATATTTCCATGTTTACACAGAAAGCGTAGATATTTCCATGTTCCTACAGCTGGTGGTGTAGATGTTTCCATGCTTACACAGATAGTGGTGTAGTTATTTCCAAGTTTATGTTGATTGCGGTGGAGATATTTCCACTTTTATGGAGTTAGCGGTGTAGATATTTCCATGTTTATACAGAAGGCGGTGTAGATATTTCCATGTTCCTACAAATGGCGCTGTAGATATTTCCATGTTTATAGAGTTTGCGATGTAGTCATTTCCATCATCGTACAGATGGCGGTGTAGATATTTCCATGTTTATACAGATGGTGGTGTAGATATTTCCATGTTTATAGATATGGCCGTGTAGATATTTCCATGTTTAAAGAGATGACAGTGTAGATATTTCCATTTTTAGAGAGATAGCGGTGTAGTTATTTCCCTTTAAATAGGCATAGCGGTGTAGATATTTAATTGTTTATAGACATAGAGTTGTAGATATTTCCTAGTTTAAACAGATAGCGGTGTAGATATTTCCATGTTTATAGAGATAGCGGTGTAGACATTTCCACGTTTATACAGTAAGCGGTGTAGATATATCCGTGTTCATACAGATGGCGGTCTAGATATTTCCATCCTTACAGAGATAGCGGTGTAGTTATTTCCATGTTCATAGAGATGGCAGTGTAGATATTTACATGATTACAGAGATAGAGGTGTAGATATTTCCTTGTTTATAGAGATAGCGGTGTAGATATTTCCATGTTTATACAGATGGCTGTGTAGACATTTCCATCTCTATACAGATGGCGGTGTACATATTTCCATGTTCATACAGATGGCGGTGTAGATATTTCCATGTTTTTAGATATGGCGGTGTAGATATTTCCATGTTTATACAGATAGCGGTGTAGATATTTCCATGTTTATACAGTTAGCTGTGTAGATATTTCCATCGTTATACAGAAGGCGGTGTAGATATTTCCATGTTCATACAGATGGAGGTGTAGATATTTCCATGTTTATACAGATACCTGTGTAGATATTTACATCTTTATACAAATGGCGGTGTAGATATTTCCATGTTTATATAGATGGCGGTGTAGATATTTCCATCTTTATACAGATGGCGGTCTAGGTATTTCCATGTTTATAGAGATGGCGGTGTAGATATTCCATGTTTATAGAGATAGCGGTGTAGTTATTTCCATGTTAATAGGCATAGCGGTGTAGATATTTCAATGTTTATAGAGATGGCGGTGTAGATATTTCCATGTTTATAGACATAGAAGTGAAGATATATCCTTGTTTATAAAGATAGCGGTGAAAATATTTCTATGTTTATAGAGATAGCGTTGTAGACATTGCCACGTTTATACAGATAGCGGTGTAGATATTTCCATGTTTATAGAGATGGCGGTGTAGACATTTCCATGTTTATAAAGATGGCTGTGTAGATATTTCCACCTTTATTCAGATGGTGGTGTAGATATTTCCATGTTTACTCAGATAGCGGTGTAGACATTTCCATGTTTATACAGATGGCAGTGTAGATATTTCCATGTTTATAGAGATGGCGGTGTAGATATTTCCATGTTTACACAGATAGCGGTGTAGATATTTCCATGTTTATACTGATAGCGGTGTAGATATTTCCAAGTGTATACAGATAACGGTGTAGATATTTACATATTCCTACAGATGGCTGTGTAGATATTTATATGTTGATACAGATTGTGGAGTAGATATTTCCATGTTTATACAGATAGCGGTGTAGATATTTCCATGTTTTTCAGTTGGTGTTGTAGATATTTCCATGTTTACCCTGATAGCGGTGTAGACATTTCCATGTTTACAAAGAAAGCGGTGAAGATATTTCCATGTTTATACAGATAGCGGTCTAGATATTTCCATGTTTATAAAGATGGCTGTGTAGCTATTTCCATGTTTATAGAGATAGCGGCGTAGATATTTCCATGTTTACATAGATAGCGGTGTAGATATTTCCATGTTTACACAGATAGCGGTGTAGATATTTCCAAGTTTATACAGAAAGCGGTGTATATATTTCCATGTTTATAGAGATATCGGAGTAGATATTTCCATGTTCACACAGATAGCGGTGTAGATATTTCCATGTTTACACATATAGCGGTGTAGATATTTCAAAGTTTATGCAAATAGCTTTGTAGATATTTCCACATTTATGCAGATAGAGGTATAGATATTTCGATGTTTAAACAGAGAGCGGTGTAGATATTTCCATGTTCCTACAGATGGCGCTGTAGATATTTCCACGTTTATAGAGTTGGCGGTTAAGGCATTTTCATGTTCATACAGATTGCGGAGTAGATATTTCCATGTTTATACAGATAGCGGTGTAGATATTTCCATGTTTACACAGATAGCGGTGTAGATATTTCCATGTTTTTACAGATAGCGGTGAAGATATTTCCATATTTATAGAGTTGGCGGTGTAGATATTTCCATGTTCATACAGATGGCGGTGTAGATATTTCCATGTTTATATAGTTGGCCGTGTAGATATTTCCATGTTCATACAGATGGCGGTGAAGATATTTCTATGTTTATACACATGATGGTGTAGATATTTCCAAGTTTTAAGAGATAGCAGTGTAGATATTTTCGTGTTTACACAGATAGCGGTGTAGATATTTCCGTGTTTACACAGATACCGGTGGAGAGATTTCCACTTTTATGCAGATAGCATTGTAGATATTTCCATGTTTATACTGCTAGCGGTGTAGATAATTCCATGTTCCTACAGATTGCCCTGTAGATATTTCCATGTTTATAGAGTTGGCGGTTTAGACATTTCCATATTCATGCAGATGGCAGTGTAGATATTTCCGTGTTCATACAGATAGCAGTGTAGATATTTCCATCTTTATACACGTAACGGTGTAGATATTTCCATGTTTATACAGATGGCGGTGTAGATATTTCCATACTCATACAGATGGCGGTGTAGATATTTCCATGTGTATAGAGATAGCGGTGTAGGTATTTCCATGTTTACACAGATAGCGGTGTAGATATTTTTATGTTTACACAGATAGCGGTGTAGATATTTCCATGTTTATACAGATAGCGGTGTTGTTATTTCCATGTTTATACAGAGAGCGGTGTAGATATTTCCATATTTATAGAGTTGGAGGTGTAGATATCTCCATGTTCATACAGATGGCATTGAAGATATTTCCGTGTTTAGAGAGATAGCGGTGTAGATATTTCCATCTTTATACTCGTAACGGTGTAGATATTTCCATGTTTATACAGATGGCGGTGTAGATATTTCCATCCTTACAGAGATAGCGGTGTAGTTATTTCCATGTTCATAGAGATGGCGGTGTAGATATTTACATGTTTACAGAGATAGAGGTGTAGATATTTCCTTGTTTATAGAGATAGCGGTGTAGATATTTCCATGTTTATACAGATGGCGGTGTAGACATTTCCATCTCTATACAGATGGCGGTGTACATATTTCCATGTTCATACAGATGGCGGTGTAGATATTTCCATGTTTTTAGATATGGCTGTGTAGATATTTCCATGTTTATACAGATAGCGGTGTAGATATTTCCATGTTTATACAGTGATCTGTGTAGATATTTCCATCGTTATACAGAAGGCGGTGTAGATATTTCCATGTTCATACAGATGGAGGTGTAGATATTTCCATGTTTATACAGATGACGGTGTAGATATTTCCATGTTTATACAGAAGGCGGTGTAGATATTTCCATGTTTATAGAGATGGCAGTGTAGATATTTCCATGTTTATACAGATAGCGGTGTAGATATTTCTATGTTTATACAGATACCTGTGTAGATATTTACATCTTTATACAAATGTCGGTGTAGATATTTCCATGTTTATATAGATGGCGGTGTAGATATTTCCATCTTTATACAGATGGCGGTCTAGGTATTTCCATGTTTATAGAGATGGCGGTGTAGATATTTCCATGTTTGTAGAGATAGCGGTGTAGTTATTTCCATGTTAATAGGCATAGCGGTGTAGATATTTCCATGTTTATAGAGATGGCGGTGTAGATATTTCCATGTTTATAGACATAGAGTTGTAGATATTTCCTTGTTTATACAGATAGCGGTGAAAGTATTTCTATGTTTATAGAGATAGCGTTGTAGACATTGCCACGTTTATACAGATAGCGGTGTAGATATTTCCATGTTTATAGAGATGGCGGTGTAGACATTTCCATGTTTATAAAGATGGCTGTGTAGATATTTCCACCTTTATTCAGATGGTGGTGTAGATATTTCCATGTTTACACAGATAGCGGTGTAGATATTTCCATGTTTATACAGATGGCGGTGTAGATATTTCCATGTTTATAGAGATGGCGGTGTAGATATTTCCATGTTTATAGAGATAACGGTGTAGACATTTCCACGTTTATACAGTAAGCGGTGTAGATATATCCATTTTCATACAGATGGCGGTGTAGATATTTCCATCCTTATACAGATAGCGTTGTGGATATTTCCATGTTTATACAGATGGCTGTGTAGATATTTCCATGTTTATGGAGATGGCGGTGTAGATATTTACCATGTTTATAGAGACAGAGGTTTAGATGTTTCCTTGTTTATACAGATAGCGGTGTAGATATTTCAATGTTTATAAAGATAGCGGTGTAGCCATTTCCAAATTTATACAGATAGCGGTGGAGATATTTAAAGGTTCATACAGATGATGGTGTAGATATTTCCATCCTTATACAGATAGCGGTGTAGATATTTCCATGTTTATACAGATGGCGTTGTAGATATTTCCATCTGTATACAGATGGCGGTGTAGATATTTCCATGTTCATAGACATGGCAGTGTAGATATTTCCATGTTTACAGAGATAGAGGTGTAGATATTTCCTTGTTTATAGAGATAGCGGTGTAGATATTTCCATGTTTATACTGATGGCGGTGTAGATATTTCCATCTCTATACAGATGGCGGTGTACATATTTCCATGTTCATGCAGATGGCGGTGTAGATATTTCCATGTTTTTAGACGTGGCGTTGTAGATATTTCCATGTTTATACAGATAGCAGTGTAGATAATTCCATGTTTATACAGTTAGCTGTGTAGATATTTCCTTCGTTATACAGATGGCGGTGTAGATATTTCCATGTTCATACAGATGGAGGTGTAGATATTTCCATGTTGATACAGATGACGGTGTAGATGTTTCCATGTTTATACAGAAGGCGGTGTAGTTATTTCCATGTTTATAGAGATGGCAGCATAGATATTTCCATGTTTACACAGATAGCTGTGTAGATATATCCATGTTTATACAGATAGCTGTGTAGATATTTACATCTTTATACAAATGGCGGTGTAGATATTTCCATGTATATAAAGATGGCGGTGTAGATATTTCCATCTTTATACAGATGGCGGTGTAGATATTTCCATCTTTATACAGATGGCGGTGTAGGTATTTCCATGTTTATAGAGATGGCGGTGTAGATATTTCCATGTTTATAGAGACAGATGTGTAGATGTTTCCTTGTTTATACAGATAGCGGTGTAGATATTTCCATGTTTATAGAGATAGCGGTGTAGCCATTTCCAAATTTATACAGATAGCCGTGTAGATATTTAAAGGTTCATACAGATGGCGGTGTAGGTATTTCCATCCTTATACAGATAGCGGTGTAGATATTTCCATGTTTATACAGATAGCGGTGTAGATATTTCCATGTTTATAGAGTTGGAGGTGTAGATATTTCCATGTTCATACAGATGGCGGTGAAGATATTTCTATGTTTATACACATGATGGTGTACATATTTCCCAGTTTTAGGAGATAGCGGTGTAGATATTTCCGTTTTTACACAGATAGCAGTGTAGATATTTCCATGTTTACACAGATAGCGGTGTAGATATTTCCATGTTTATACTGATAGCGGTGTAGATATTTCCAAGTGTATACAGATAACGGTGTAGATATTTACATATTCCTAAAGATGGCTGGGTAGATATTTATATGTTGATACAGATTGTGGAGTAGATATTTCCATGTTTATACAGATAGCGGTGTAGATATTTCTATGTTTTTCAGTTGGTGTTGTAGATATTTCCATGTTTACCCTGATAGCGGTGTAGACATTTCCATGTTTACAAAGAAAGCGGTGAAGATATTTCCATGTTTATACAGATAGCGGTCTAGATATTTCCATGTTTATAAAGATGGCTGTGTAGCTATTTCCATGTTTATAGAGATAGCGGCGTAGATATTTCCATGTTTACATAGATAGCGGTGTAGATATTTCCATGTTTACACAGATAGCGGTGTAGATATTTCCAAGTTTATACAGAAAGCTGTGTAGATATTTCCATGTTTATAGAGATATCGGAGTAGATATTTCCATGTTCACATAGATAGCGGTGTAGATATTTCCATGTTTACACATATAGCGGTGTAGATATTTCCAAGTTTATGCAAATAGCGTTGTAGATATTTCCACATTTATGCAGATAGAGGTATAGATATTTCGATGTTTATACAGAGAGCGGTGTAGATATTTCCATGTTCCTACAGATGGCGCTGTAGATATTTCCATGTTTATAGAGTTGGCGGTTAAGGCATTTTCATGTTCATACAGATGGCGGAGTAGATATTTCCATGTTTATACAGATAGCGGTGTAGATATTTCCATGTTTACACAGATAGCGGTGTAGATATTTCCATGTTTTTACAGATAGCGGTGAAGATATTTCCATATTTATAGAGTTGGCGGTGTAGATATTTCCATGTTCATACAGATGGCGGTGTAGATATTTCCATGTTTATATAGTTGGCAGCGTAGATATTTCCATGTTCATACAGATGGCGGTGAGGATATTTCTATGTTTATACACATGATGGTGTAGATATTTCCAAGTTTTAAGAGATAGCGGTGTAGATATTTTCATGTTTACACAGATAGCGGTGTAGATATTTCCATGTTTACACAGATAGCGGTGTAGATATTTCCATGTTTATACTGATAGCGGTGTAGATATTTCCATGTGTATGCAGATAACGGTGTAGATATTTACATATTCCTACAGATGGCTGTGTAGATATTTATATGTTTATACAGAATGCGGAGTAGATATTTCCATGTTTATAGAGATAGCGGTGTAGATATTTCCATGTTTCTACAGTTGGTGTTGCAGATTTTTCCATGTTTACACAGATAGCGGTGTAGATATTTCCAGGTTTATGCAGATAGCGGAGTAGATATTTCCTCTTTTATGCAGATAGCGGTGAAGATATTTCCATGTTTATGCAGAAAGTGGTGGTGATATTTCCATGTTTATGCAGAAAGCGGTGGAGATATTTCCATGTTCCTGCAGATGGCTGTGTAGATATTTCCAAGTTTATACAGATACTGGTGTAGATATTTCCATGTTTACACACATAGCGTTGTAGATATTTCCATGTTCCTACAGAGGGCGGTGTACATATTTACATGTTTGTAGAGTTGGTGGTTTAGACATTTCCACGTTCATACATATGGTGGTGTAGATATTTCCATGTTTATACAGATAGTGGTGTGGATATTTCCATCTTTATACACATAATGTTGTAGATCTTTCCATGTTTTTAGAGATAGCGGCGTAGATATTTCCATGTTTACACAGATAGCGGTGTAGATATTTCCATGTTTATACAGATGACTCTGTAGATATTTCCATGTTTACAGAGATAGCGGTGTAGATATTTCCATGTTTATAGAGATAGCGGTGTAGATATTTCCATGTTTACACAGATAGCGGTGCAGATATTTCCATATTTATACAGAAAGCGGTGTAGATATTTCCATGTTTATAGAGATATCGGTGTAGATATTTCCATGTTTATACAGATAGCAGTGTAGATATTTCCATGCTAATACACATGGCGGTGTAGATATTTCCATGTTCATACAGATGGCGGTGAAGATATTTCCATGTTTATACAGATAACGTTGTATATATTTCCATGTTTACACAGATAGCGGTGTAGATATTTCTATGTTTACACTCATCGCGGTGTAGATATTTCCATGTTTATACAGATAGGGGTGTAGATATTTCCATGTTCATACAGATGGCGTAGATATTTCCATCTTTATATAGTTGGCAGTGTAGATATTTCCATGTTCATACAGATGGCGGTGAAGATATTTCCATGTTTATACACATAACGGTGTAGATATTTCCAAGTTTTAAGAGATAGCGGAGTAGATATTTCCATGTATACACAGATAGCGGTAGAGATATTTCCATGTTTACACAGATAGCGGTGTATTTTCATGTTTATACAGATAGTGATGTAGATATTTCCATGGGTATACAGAAAGCGGTGTAGATAGTTACATGTTCCTACAGATGTCTGTGTAGATATTTCCAAGTTTATACTGATAGTGGTGTAGATATTTCCGTGTTTATAGAGATACCGTTGTACATATTTCCATCTTCCTTCGGTGGGTGGTGTAGATATTTCCATGTTTACACAGATAGCGGTGTATATATTTCCAAGTTTATGCAGATAGCGGTGGAGATATTTCCACTTTTATGCACATAGAAGTGTAGATATTTCCATGTTTATACAGAAAGCGGTGTAGATAATTCCATGTTCCTACAGATTGCGCTGTAGATATTTCCATGTTTATAGAGTTGGCGGTTTAGACATTTCCATATTCATGCAGATGGCAGTGTAGATATTTCCGTGTTCATACAGATAGCAGTGTAGATATTTCCATCTTTATACACGTAACGGTGTAGATATTTCCATGTTTATACAGATGGCGGAGTAGATATTTCCATACTCATACAGATGGCGGTGTAGATATTTCCATGTGTATAGAGATAGCGGTGTAGGTATTTCCATGTTTACACAGATAGCGGTGTAGATATTTTTATGTTTACACAGATAGCGGTGTAGATATTTCCATGTTTATACAGATAGCGGTGTTGTTATTTCCATGTTTATACAGAGAGCGGTGTAGATATTTCCATATTTATAGAGTTGGAGGTGTAGATATCTCCATGTTCATATAGATGGCGTTGAAGTTATTTCCGTGTTTAGAGAGATAGCGGTGTAGATATTTCCATGTTTACACAGATAGCGGTGTAGATATTTCCATGTTCATACAGATGGCGGTGTAGATATTTCCATGTTTATATAGTTGGCAGTGTAGATATTTCCATGTTCATACAGATGGCGGTGAAGTTATTTCCATGTTTATAAACATGACGTAGATATTTCCAAGTTTTAAGAGGTAGCGGTGTAGATATTTCCGTGTTTACACAGATGGCGGTGAAGATATTTCGATGTTTAGAGAGATAGCGGTGTATATATTTCCATGTTTATACTGATAGTGGTGTAGATATTTCCATGTTTATACAGATAACGGTGTAGATATTTACATATTCATACAGATGGTTGTGTATATATATATATGTTTATACAGATTGCGGAGTAGATATTTCCATGTTTATAGAGATAGCGGTGTAGATATTTCCATGTTTCTACAGTTGGTGTTGTAGATATTTCCATGTTTACACAGATAGCGGTGTAGATATTTCCAAGTTTAAGCAGATAGCGGAGTAGATATTTCCACTTTTATGCAGATAGCGGTGAAGATATTTCCATGTTTATGCAGAAAGCGGTGTAGATATTTCCATGTTTATACAGATGACGGTGTAGATATTTCCATGTTTATACAGAAGGCGGTGCAGATATTTCCATGTTTATAGAGATGGCAGTGCAGATATTTCCATGTTTATACAGATAGCGGTGTAGATATTTCCATGTTTATACAGATAGCTGTGTAGATATTTACATCTTTATAGATATGGCGGTGTAGATATTTCCATGTTTATATAGATGGCGGTGTAGATATTTCCATGTTTATACAGGTGGCGGTGTAGGTATTTCCATGTTTATAGAGATGGCAGTGTAGATATTTCCATGTTTATAGAGATAACGGTGTAGTTATTTCCATGTTAATAGGCATAGCGGTGTAGATATTTCCATATTTATAGAGATGGCGGTGTAGATATTTCCATGTTTATAGAGATAGAGGTGTAGATATTTCCTTGTGTATACAGATAATGGTGAAAATATTTCCATGTTTATAGAGATAGCGGTGTAGACAATGCCATGTTTACACAGATAGCTGTGTAGATATTTCCATGTTTATAGAGATGGCATTGTAGACATTTCCATGTGTATACAGATGGCTGTGTAGAGATTTCCACCTTTATACAGATGGTGGTGTAGATATTTCCATGTTTACACAGATAGCGGTGTAGATATTTCCATGTTTATACAGATGGCGGTGTAGATATTTCCATGTTTATATAGATGTCGGTGTAGATATTTCCAACTTTATATAGATGGCGGTGTAGATATTTCCATCTTTATACAGATGGCGGTGTAGGTATTTCCATGTTTATAGAGATGGCGGTGTAGATATTTCCATGTTTATAGAGACAGACGTGTAGATGTTTCCTTGTTTATACTGATAGCGTTGTAGATATTTCCATGTTTATAGAGATAGCGGTGTAGCCATTTCCAAATTTATACAGATAGCCGTGTAGATATTTAAAGGTTCATATAGATGGCGGTGTAGATATTTCCACCCTTATACAGATAGCGGTGTAGATATTTCCATGCTTATACAGATAGCGGTGTAGATATTTCCATATTTATAGAGTTGGAGGTGTAGATATTTCCATATTCATAGAGATGGCGGTGTAGATATTTCCATGTTTATATACTTGGCAGTGTAGATATTTCCATGTTCATACAGATGTCGGTGAAGATATTTCTATGTTTATACACATGATGGTGTACATATTTCCCAGTTTTAAGAGATAGCGGTGTAGATATTTCCGTGTTTACACAGATAGCAGTGTAGATATTTCCATGTTTACACAGATAGCGGTGTAGATATTTCCATGTTTATACTGATAGCTGTGTAGATATTTCCATGTGTATACAGATAACGGTGTAGATATTTACATATTCCTGCAGATGGCTGTGTAGATATTTATATGTTTATACAGATTGTGGAGTAGATATTTCCATGTTCCTAGAGATAGCGGTGTAGATATTTCCATGTTTCTACAGTTGGTGTTGTAGGTATTTCCATGTATACCCTGATAGTGGTGTAGACATTTCCATGTTTACAAAGAAATCGGTGTAGATATTTCCATGTTTATGCAGATAGCGGTGTAGATATTTCCATGTTTATAAAGATGGCTGTGTAGCTATTTCCATGTTTATAGAGATAGCGGCGAAGATATTTCCATGTTTACACAGATAGCGGTGTAGATATTTCCAAGTTTATACAGAAAGCGGTGTAGATATTTCCATGTTTATAGAGATATCGGAGTAGATATTTCCATGTTCACACAGCGGTGTAGATATTTCCATGTTTACACATATAGCAGTGTAGATATTTCCAAGTTTATGCAAATAGCGTTGTAGATATTTCCACTTTTATGCAGATTGAGGTAGAGATAATTCGATGTTTTTACAGAGAGCGGTGTAGATATTTCCATGTTCCTACAGATGGCGCTGTAGATATTTAAACGTTTATAGAGTTGGCGGTTAAGTCATTTTCATGTTCATACAGATGGCGGAGTAGATATTTCCATGTTTATACAGATAGCGGTGTAGATATTTCCATGTTTACACAGATAGCGGTGTAGATATTTCCATGTTTTTACAGATAGCGGTGAAGATATTTCCATATTTGTAGAGTTGGCGGTGTAGATATTTCCATGTTCATGCAGATGGCGGTGTAGATATTTCCATGTTTATATAGTTGGCAGTGTAGATATTTCCATGTTCATACAGATGGCGGTGAAGATATTTCTATGTTTATACACATGATGGTGTAGATATTTCCAAGTTTTAAGAGATAGCGGTGTAGATATTTTCGTGTTTACACAGATAGCGGTGTAGATATTTCCATGTTTACACAGATAGCGGTGTAGATATTTCCATGTTTATGCTGATAGCGGTGTAGGTATTTCCATGTGTATGCAGATAACGGTGTAGATATTTACATATTCCTACAGATGGCTGTGTAGATATTTATAAGTTTATACAGATTGCAGAGTAGATATTTCCATGTTTATAGAGATAGCGGTGTAGCCATTTCCAAATTTATACAGATAGCGGTGTAGATATTTAAAGGTTCATACAGATAGTGGTGTAGATATTTCCATCCTTATACAGATAGCGGTGTAGATATTTCCATGTTTATACAGATGGCGGTGTAGATATTTCCACCTTTATACAGATAGCGGTGTAGTTATTTCCATGTTCATAGAGATGGCGGTGTAGATATTTCCATGTTTACAGAGATAGAGGTGTAGGTATTTCCTTGTTTATAGAGATAGCGGTGTAGATATTTCCATGTTTATATAGATGGCTGTGTAGACATTTCCATCTCTATACAGATGGCGGTGTACATATTTCCATGTTCATACAGATGGCGGTGTAGATATTTCCATGTTTTTAGATATGGCGGTGTAGATATTTCCATGTTTATACAGATAGCGGTGTAGATATTTCCATGTTTATACAGTTAGCTGTGTAGATATTTCCATCGTTATACAGAAGGCGGTGTAGATATTTCCATGTTCATACAGATGTAGGTGTAGATATTTCCATGTTTATACAGATACCTGTGTAGATATTTACATCTTTATACAAATGGCGGTGTAGATATTTCCATGTTTATATAGATGGCGGTGTAGATATTTCCATCTTTATACAGATGGCGGTCTAGGTATTTCCATGTTTATAGAGATGGCGGTGTAGATATTTCCATGTTTATAGAGATAGCAGTGTAGTTATTTCCATGTTAATAGGCATAGCGGTGTAGATATTTCCATGTTTATAGAGATGGCGGTGTAGATATTTCCATGTTTATAGACATAGAGGTGTAGATATTTCCTTGTTTATACAGATAGCGGTGAAAATATTTCTATGTTTATAGAGATAGCGTTGTAGACATTGCCACGTTTATACAGATAGCGGTGTAGATATTTCCATGTTTATAGAGATGGCGGTGTAGACATTTCCATGTTTATAAAGATGGCTGTGTAGATATTTCCACCTTTATTCAGATGGTGGTGTAGATATTTCCATGTTTACACAGATAGCGGTGTAGACATTTCCATGTTTATACAGATGGCAGTGTAGATATTTCCATGTTTATAGAGATGGCGGTGTAGATATTTCCATGTTTATAGAGATAACGGTGTAGACATTTCCACGTTTATACAGTAAGCGGTGTAGATATATCCATGTTCATACAGATGGCGGTGTAGATATTTCCATCCTTATACAGATAGCGTTGTGGATATTTCCATGTTTATACAGATGGCTGTGTAGATATTTCCATGTTTATGGAGATGGCGGTGTAGATATTTCCATGTTTATAGAGACAGAGGTGTAGATGTTTCCTTGTTTATACAGATAGCGGTGTAGATATTTCAATGTTTATAAAGATAGCGGTGTAGCCATTTCCAAATTTATACAGAGAGCGGTGTAGATATTTAAAGGTTCATACAGATGGTGGTGTAGATATTTCCATCCTTACACAGATAGCGGTGCAGATATTTCCATGTTTATACAGATGGCGGTGTAGATATTTCCATCCTTACACAGATAGCGGTGCAGATATTTCCATGTTTATACAGATGGCGGTGTAGATATTTCCATCTGTATACAGATGGCGGTGTAGATATTTCCATGTTCATAGACGTGGCAGTGTAGATATTTCCATGTTTACAGAGATAGAGGTGTAGATATTTCCTTGTTTATAGAGATAGCGGTGTAGATATTTCCATGTTTATACAGATGGCGGTGTAGATATTTCCATCTCTATACAGATGGCGGTGTACATATTTCCATGTCCATACAGATGGCGGTGTAGATATTTCCATGTTTTTAGACGTGGCGGTGTAGATATTTCCATGTTTATACAGATAGCAGTGTAGATATTTCCATGTTTATACAGTTAGCTGTGTAGATATTTCCTTCGTTATACAGATGGCGGTGTAGATATTTCCATGTTCATACAGTTGGAGATGTAGATATTTCCATGTTGATACAGATGACGGTGTAGATATTTCCATGTTTATACAGAAGGCGGTGTAGATATTTCCATGTTTATAGAGATGGCAGCGTAGATATTTCCATGTTTACACAGATAGCTGTGTAGGTATATCCATGTTTATACAGATAGCTGTGTAGATATTTACATCTTTATACAAATGGCGGTGTAGATATTTCCATGTTTATACAGAAAGCGGTGTAGATATTTCCATGTTCCTGGAGATGGCTTTGTAGATATTTCCAAGTTTATACAGATAGTGGTGTAGATATTTCCATGTTTACACAGATAGCATTGTAGATGTTTCCATTTTTAAACAGATAGCGGTGTAGATATTTCCATGCTTATAGAGATACCGGTGTAGATATTTCCAGGTTTCTATAGATTGCAGTGTAGATATTTCCACGTTTATATAGATGGCGGTGTAGATATTTCCATGTTTATAGAGATAGCGGTGTAGATATTTCCATGTTTATACAGATAGCGGTGTAGATATTAACATGTTTGCTCAGATAGCGGTGTAGATATTTCCATGTTTACCCAGATAGCGGAGTAGATATTTCCATGTTTATACAGATAGCGGTGTAGATATTTCCATGTTTACACAGATTACGGTGAAGATATTTACATGTTCCTACAGATGGCTGTGTAGATATTTCCAGGTTTATACAGATAGCAGTGTAGATATTTCCGTGTTTTTAGAGATAGCCGTGTAGTTATTTCCATGTAAATAGGCATAGCGGTGTAGACATTTCCATGTTTATATAGATAGAGGTGTAGATATTTCCTAGTTTATACAGACAGCGGTGTAGATATTTCCATGTTTATAGAGATAGCGGTGTAGACATTTCCACGTTTATACAGATAGCGGTGTAGATATTTCCATGTTTTTACAGATGGCGGTGTAGATATTTCCATCCTTATACAGATAGCCGTGTAGATATTTCCATGTTTATACAGATGGTGGTGTAGATATTTCCATCTTTATACACATGGCGGAGTAGATTTTTCCATGTTTATACAGATGGTGGTGCAGATATATCCATGTTTATAGAGATGGCGGTATAGATATTTCCATGTTTATACAGGTGGCGGTGTAGATATTTCCATCTTTATACAGATGGCGGTGTAGATATTTCCATGTTTATGGAGATGGCGGTGTAGTTATTTCAAAGTTAATAGGCATAGCGGTTTAGATATTTCCATGTTTATAGAGACAGAGGTGTAGATGTTTCCTTGTTTATACAGATATTGGTGTAGATATTTCCATGTTTATAGAGATAGCGGTGTAGACATTTCCAAATTTATACAGATAGCGGTGTAGATATTTCCTTGTTTATACAGATGACGGTGTAGATATTTCTATCTTTATACAGATGGCGGTGTAGATATTTCCATGTTCATACAGAAGGCGGTGTAGGTATTTCCATGTTCATACACAAGGCGGTGTAGATATTTCCATCTTTATACAGATGGCTGTGTAGATATTTCCGTGTTTATACAGATGGCAGTGTAGGCATTTCCATGTTTATAGAGATGGCGGTCAAGATATTTCCATGTTTATACAGATAGCTGTGTAGATATTTCCATCTGTATACAGATGGCAGTGTAGATATATCCATGTTTATACAAATGGCGGTGTAGATATTTCCATGTTTATACAGATGGCAGTGTATATATTTCCATGTTTATAGAGATGGCGGTGTAGATATTTCCATGTTTATAGAGATAGCGGTGTAGTTATTTCCATGTAAATAGGCATAGCGGTGTAGATATTTCCATGTTTATAGAGATAGAGGTGTAGATATTTCCTAGTTTATACAGTTAGCGGTGTAGATATTTCCATGCTTATAGAGATAGCGGTGTAGACATTTCCACGTTTGTACAGATAGCAGTGTAGATATTTCCATATTCTTACAGATGGCGGTGCAGATATTTCCATCCTTATACAGATAGCCGTGTAGAAATTTCCATGTTTATACAGATGGCGGTGTAGATATTTCCATGTTTATGGAGATGGCGGTGTAGATATTTCCATGTTTATAGAGATAACGGTGTAGTTATTTCAAAGTTAATAGGCATAGCGGTGTAGATATTTCCATGTTTATAGAGACAGAGGTGTAGATGTTTCCTTGTTTATACAGATATAGGTGTAGATATTTCCATGTTTATAGAGATAGCGGTGTAGACATTTCCAAATTTATACCGATAGCGGTGTAGGTATTTAAAGGTTCTTACAGATGGTGGTGTGGATATTTCCATCCTTATACAGATAGCGGTGTAGATATTTCCAAGTTTATGCAGATAGAGGAATAGATATTTCCACTTTTATGCAGATAGCGGTGAAGATATTTCCATGTTTATACAGATAGCGGTGTAGATATTTCCATGTTCCTGCAGAAGGCTGTGTAGATATTTACAGGTTTATACAGATAGTGGTGTAGATATTTCCATGTTTACACAGATAGCGTAGATATTTCCATGTTCCTACAGCTGGTGGTGTAGATGTTTCCATGCTTACACAGATAGTGGTGTAGATATTTCCAAGTTTATGCAGATAGCGGTGGAGATATTTCCACTTTTATGGAGTTAGCTGTGTAGATATTTTCATGTTTATACAGAAAGCGGTGTAGATATTTCCATGTTCCTACAAATGGCGCTGTAGATATTTCCATGTTTATAGAGTTGGCGGTTTAGACATTTCCATCTTCGTACAGATGGCGGTGTAGATATTTCCATCTTCCTACACATAACGATGTAGATATTTCCATGTTTATACAGGTGACGGTGTATATATTTCCATACTCATACAGGTGGCGTTGTAGATATTTCCATGTTTATAGAGATAGCGGTGTAGGTATTTCCATGTTTACACAGATAGCGGTGTAGATATTTCCATGTTTATAGAGACAGAGGTGTAGATGTTTCCTTGTTTATACAGATATAGGTGTAGATATTTCCATGTTTATAGAGATAGCAGTGTAGACATTTCCAAATTTATACCGATAGCGGTGTAGGAATTTAAAGGTTCATACAGATGGTGGTGTAGATATTTCCATCCTTATACAGATAGCAGTGTAGATATTTCCAAGTTTATGCAGATAGCGGAGTAGATATTTCCACTTTTATGCAGATAGCTGTGAAGATATTTCCATGTTTATACAGATAGCGGTGTAGATATTTCCATGTTCCTGCAGATGGTTGTGTAGATATTTCCAAGTTTATACAGATAGTGGTGTAGATATTTCCATGCTTACACAGATAGCGTAGATATTTCCATGTTCCTACAGCTGGTGGTGTAGATGTTTCCATGTTTACACAGATAGTGGTGTAGATATTTCCAAGTTTATGCAGATAGCGGTGGAGATATTTCCACTTTTATGGAGATAGCGATGTAGATATTTCCATGTTTACACAGAAAGCGGTGTAGATATTTCCATGTTCCTACAAATGGCGCTGTAGATATTTCCATGTTTATAGAGTTGGCGGTTTAGACATTTCCATCTTCGTACAGATGGCGGTGTAGATATTTCCATCTTCATACACATAACGATGTAGATATTTCCATGTTTATACAGGTGACGGTGTATATATTTCCATACTCATACAGATGGCGTTGTAGATATTTCCATGTTAATAGAGATAGCGGTGTAGGTATTTCCATGTTTACACAGATAGCGGTGTAGATATTTCAATGATTACACAGATAGCATTGTAGATATTTACATTTTTCTACAGATAGCGGTGTAAATATTTCCATGCTTATAGAGATATCGGTGTAGATATTTCCAGGTTTCTACAGATTGCAGTGTAGTTATTTCCACGTTTATATAGATGGCTGTGTAGATATTTCCATGTTTATAGAGATAGCGGTGTAGATATTTCCATGTTTATACAGATAGCGGTGTAGATATTTCCATGTTTACACAGATAGCGGTGTAGATATTTCCATGTTTACACAGATAGCGTATTAGATATTTCCATGTTTATACAGATAGCGGTGTAGATAATTCCATGTTTATAGACATAGCGGTGTAGACATTGCCACGTTTATACAGATAGCGGTGAAGATATTTCCATATTTATAGAGATGTCAGTGTAGATATTTAAATGTTTATACAGATGACTGTGTAGATATTTCCATCTTTATACATATGGTGATGTAGATATTTCCATCCTTATACAGATAGCGGTGTAGATATTTCCATGTTTATACAGATGGCGGTGTAGATATATCCATGTTTATAGAGATGGCAGTGTAGATATTTCCATGTTTATAGAGATAACGGTGTAGTTATTTCCATGTTAATAGGCATAGCGGTGTAGATATTTCCATGTTTATAGAGACACTGGTGTAGATATTTCCTAGTTTAAACAGATAGCGGTGTAGATATTTCCATGTTTATAGAGATAGCGGTGTAGACATTTCCACGTTTATACAATAAGCGGTGTAGATATATACATGTTCATGCAGATCACGGTGTAGATATTTCCATCCTTATACAGATAGCGGTGTAGATATTTCCATGTTTATACAGATGGCTGTGTAGATGTTTCCATGTTTATGGAGATGGCGGTGTAGATATTTCCATGTTTATTGAGACAGAGGTGTAGATGTTTCCTTGTTTATGCAGATAGTGGTGTAGATATTTCCATGTTTATAGAGATAACGGTGTAGCCATTTCCAAATTTATACAGATAGCGATGTAGATATTTAAAGGTTCATACATATGGTGGTGTAGATATTTCCATCCTTATACAGATAGTGGTGTAGATATTTCCATGTTTATACAGATGGCGGTGTAGATATTTCCATTTCTATACAGATGGTGGTGTACATATTTCCATGTTCATACAGATGGCGGTGTAGATATTTCCATATTTTTAGACATGGCGGTGTAGATATTTCCATGTTTATACAGATAGCAGTGTAGATATTTCCATGTTTATATAGATGGCTGTGTAGATATTTCCATGTTTATACAGATAGCGGTATAGATATTTCCATGTTTATACAGATAGCTGTGTAGGTATTTACATCTTTATACAAATGGCGGTGTTGATATTTCAATGTTTATATAGATGGCGGTGTAGAGATTTCCATCTTTATACAGATGGCGGTGCAGGTATTTCCATGTTTATAGAGGTGGCGGTGTAGATATTTCCATGTTTATACAGATAGTGGTGTAGTTATTTCCATGTTAATAGGCATAGCGGTGTAGATATTTCCATTTTTATAGAGATGGCGTTGTAGATATATCCATGTTTACATAGATAACAGTGAAGATATTTACATGTTCCTACAGATGGCTGTGTAGATATTTCCATGTTTATACAGATAGCAGTGTAGATATTTCCGTGTTGTTAGAGATAGCCGTGTAGTTATTTCCATGTAAATAGGCATAGCGGTGTAGATATTTCCATGTTTATATAGATAGAGGTGTAGATATTTCCTTGTTTATACAGACAGCGGTGTAGATATTTCCATGTTTATAGAGATAGCGGTGTAGACATTTCCACGTTTATACAGATAGCGGTGTAGATATTTCCATGTTCTCACAGATGGCGGTGTAGATATTTCCATCTTTATACACATGGCGGAGTAGATTTTTCCATGTTCATACAGATGGCGGTGTAGATATTTCCATGTTTATAGAGATGGTGGTGTAGATATTTCCATGTTCATACAGATGGAGGTGTCGATATTTCCATCCTTATACAGATAGCGGTGTAGATATTTCCATGTTTATACAGATGGCGGTGTAGATATTTCCATCCTTTTACAGATAGCCGTGTAGATATTTCCATGTTTATACAGATAGTTGTGTAGATATTTCCATCTTTATACAGATGGCAGTGTAGATATATCCATGTTTATACAAATGGTGGTGTAGATATTTCCATGTTTATACAGATGGCAGTGTAGATATTTCCATGTTTATAGAGATGGCGGTGTAGATATTTCCATGTTCATAGAGATAGAGGTAGTTATTTCCATGTAAATAGGCATAGCGGTGTAGATATTTCCATGTTTATAGAGATGGAGGTGTAGATATTTCCTAGTTTATGCAGATAGCGGTGTAGATATTTCCATGTTTATAAAGATAGCGGTGTAGACATTTCCACGTTTATACATATAGCGGTGTAGATATTTCCATGTTCATACAGATGGCGGTGTAGATATTTCCATCCTTTTACAGATAGCCGTGTAGATATTTCCATGTTTATACAGATGGTGGTGTAGATATTTCCATGTTTATTCAGATGGCGGTGTAGATATTTCCATCTTTATACACATGGCGGAGTAGATTTTTCCATGTTCATACAGATGGCGGTGTAGATAATTCCATGTTTATACAGATGGCTGTGTAGATATTTCCATAGTTATACAGATGGCGGTGTACACATTTCCATGTTCTTACACATGGCGGTGGAGATATTTCCATCTTTATACAGATGGCAGTGTAGATATTTCCATGTTTATAGAGATGGCAGTGTAGGTATGTCCATGTTCATACAGATGGCGGTGTAGATATTTCCATCCTTATACAGATAGCGGTGTAGATATTTCCATGTTTATACAGATGACGGTGTAGTTATTTCCATCTTTATACAGATGGCGGTGTAGATATTTCCATGTTCATACAGATGGCGGTGTAGATATTTCCATGTTTATAGAGATGGTGGTATAGATATTTCCATGTTTATATAGGTGGCGGTGTAGATATTTCCATCTTTATACAGATGGCGGTGTAGATATTTCCATCTTTATACAGATGGCAGTGTAGATATTTCCATGTTCATACACAAGGCGGTGTAGATATTTCCATCTTTATACAGATGGCTGTGTAGATATTTCCATGTTTATACAGATGGCAGTGTAGGCATTTCCATGTTTATAGAGATGGCGGTGTAGATACTTCCATGTTTATACAGATAGCTGTGTAGATATTTCCATCTTTATACCGATGGCAGTGTAGATATATCCATGTTTATACAAATGGCGGTGTAGATATTTCCATGTTTATACAGATGGCAGTGTAGATATTTCCATGTTTATAGAGATGGCAGTGTAGATATTTCCGTGTTTATAGAGATAGCGGTGTAGTTATTTCCATGTAAATAGGCATAGCGGTGTAGATATTTCCACGTTTATAGAGATAGAGGTGTAGATATTTCCTAGTTTATACAGATAGCGGTGTAGATATTTCCATCTTTATAGAGATAGCGGTGTATACATTTCCACGTTTATACAGATAGCGGTGAAGGTATTTCCATATTCTTACAGATGGCGGTGCAGATATTTCCATCCTTATACAGATAGCCGTGTAGAAATTTCCATGTTAATACAGATGGCGGTGTAGCTATTTCCATGTTTATGGAGATGGCGGTGTAGATATTTCCATGTTTATAGAGATAACGGTTTAGTTATTTCAAAGTTAATAGGCATAGCGGTGTAGATATTTCCATGTTTATAGAGACAGAGGTGTAGATGTTTCCTTGTTTATACAGATATATGTGTAGATATTTCCATGTTTATAGAGATAGCGGTGTAGACATTTCCAAATTTATACAGATAGCCGTGTAGGTATTTAAAGGTTCATACAGATGGTGGTGTGGATATTTCCATCCTTATACAGATAGCGGTGTAGATATTTCCAAGTTTATGCAGATAGAGGAGTAGATATTTCCACTTTTTTGCAGATATTGGTGAAGTTATTTCCTTGTTTATACAGATAGCGGTGTAGATATTTCCATGTTCCTGCAGATGGCTGTGTAGATATTTCCAAGTTTATACAGATACTGGTGTACATATTTCCATGTTTACACAGAAAGCGTAGATATTTCCATGTTCCTACAGCTGGTGGTGTAGATGTTTCCATGCTTACACAGATAGTGGTGTAGGTATTTCCAAGTTTATGTTGATTGCGGTGGAGATATTTCCACTTTTATGGAGTTAGCGGTGTAGATATTTCCATGTTTATACAGAAGGCGGTGTAGATATTTCCATGTTCCTACAAATGGCGCTGTAGATATTTCCATGTTTATAGAGTTTGCGATTTAGACATTTCCATCTTCGTACAGATGGCGGTGTAGAAATTTCCATCTTCATACAGATAACGGTGTAGATATTTCCATGTTTTTACAGGTGAGGGTGTATATATTTCCATACTCATACAGATGGCGTTGTAGATATTTCCATGTTTATAGAGATAGCGGTGTAGGTATTTCCATGTTTACACAGATAGCGGTGTAGATATTTCAATGTTTACACATATAGCATTGTAGATATTTACATTTTTATACAGATAGCGGTGTAGATATTTCCATGGTTATAGAGATATCGGTGTAGATATTTCCAGGTTTCTACAGATTGCAGTGTAGATATTTCCACGTTTATATAGATGGCTGTGTAGATATTTCCATGTTTATAGAGATAGCGGTGTAGATATTTCCACGTTTATACAGATAGAGGTGTAGATATTTCCATGTTTACACAGATAGTGGTGTAGATATTTCCATGTTTACACAGATAGCGTATTAGATATTTCCATCTTTATACAGATAGCGGTGTAGATATTTCCATGTTTGTAGAGATAGCGGTGTAGACATTGCCACGTTTATGCAGATAGCGGTGTAGATATTTCCATGTTTATAGAGATGGCGGTGTAGATATTTAAATGTTTATACAGATGGCTGTGTAGATATTTCCATCTTTATGCATTTGGTGATGTAGATATTTCCGTCCTTATACAGATAGCGGTGTAGATATTACCATGTTTATACACATGGCGTTGTAGATATATCCACGTTTATAGAGATGGCGGTGTAGATATTTCCATGTTTATAGAGATAACGGTGTAGTTATTTCCATGTTAATAGGCATAGCGGTGTAGATATTTCCATGTTTATGGAGACAGAGGTGTAGATATTTCCTAGTTTAAACAGATAGCGGTGTAGATATTTCCATGTTTATAGAGATTGCGGTGTATACATTTCCACATTTATACAGATAGTGGTGTAGATATTTAAAGCTTCATACAGATGCTGGTGTAGATATTTCCATCCTTATACAGATAGCGGTGTAGATATTTCCGTGTTTGTACAGATGGCGGTGGAGAAATTTCCATCTTTATGGCGATGGCGGTGTAGATATTTCCATGTTTATTGAGACAGAGGTGTAGATATTTCCACGTTTATACAGAGAGCTGTGTAGATATTTCCAACTTTATACAGAGGGCGGTGTAGATATTTCCATGTTTATACAGATGGCGGTGTAGATATTTCCATGTTAATAGATATGGCCGTGTAGATATTTCCATGTTTAAAGAGATGACAGTGTAGATATTTCCATTTTTATAGAGATAGCGGTGTATTTATTTCCATGTAAATAGGCATAGCAGTGTAGATATTTCCTTGTTTATTGAGATAGAGGTGTAGTTATTTCCTAGTTTAAACAGATAGCGGTGTAGATATTTCCATGTTTATTGAGACAGAGGTGTAGATACTTCCATGTTTATACAGATAGCGGTGTAGATATTTCCATGTTTATACAGAGAGCTGTGTAGATATTTCCATCTTTATACAGATGGCGGTGTAGATATTTCCATGTTTATACAGATGGCTGTATAGGTATTTCCATGTTTATGGAGATGGCGGTGTAGATATTTCCATGTTTATAGAGACAGAGGTGTAGATGTTTCCTTGTTTATACAGATAGCGGTGTAGATATTTCCATGTTAATAGAGATAGCGGTGTAGCCATTTCCAAATTTATACAGAAAGCGGTGTAGATATTTAAAGGTTCATACAGATGGTGGTGTAGATATTTCCATCCTTATACAGATAGCGGTGTAGATATTTCCATGTTTATACAGATGGCGGTGTAGATATTTCCATCTTTATACAGATAGCGGTGTAGTTATTTCCATGTTCATAGAGATGGTGGTGTAGATATTTACATGTTTACAGAGATAGAAGTGTAGATATTTCCTTGTTTATAGAGATAGCGGTGTAGATATTTCCATGTTTATACAGATGGCGGTGTAGATATTTCCATCTCTATACAGATGGCGGTGTACATATTTCCATGTTCATACAGATGGCGGTGTAGATATTTCCATTTTTTAGATATGGCGGTGTAGATATTTCCATGTTTATACAGATAGCTGTGTAGATATTTCCATCGTTATACAGAAGGCGGTGTAGATATTTCCATGTTCATACAGACGGCGGTGTAGATATTTCCATGTTTATACAGATGACGGTGTAGATATTTCCATGTTTATACAGAAGGCGGTGTACATATTTCCATGTTTATATAGATGGCAGTGTAGATATTTCCATGTTTATACAGATAGCGGTGTAGATATTTCCCTGTTTATACAGATAGCTGTGTAGATATTTACATCTTTATACAAATGGCGGTGTAGATATTTCCATGTTTTTATAGATGGCGGTGTAGATATTTCCATCTTTATACAGATGGCGGTGTAGCTATTTCCATGCTTATAGAGATGGCGGTGTAGATATTTCCATGTTTATAGGGATATTGGTGTAGTTATTTCCATGTTAATAGGCATAGCGGTGTAGATATTTCCATGTTTATAGAGATGGCGGTGTAGATATTTCCATGTTTATCGAGATAGAGGTGTAGATATTTCCTTGTGTATACAGATAGAGGTGAAAATATTTCCATGTTTATAGAGATGGCGGTGTAGACATTTCCATGTTTATACAGATGGCTGTGTAGATATTTCCACCTTTATACAGATGGTGGTGTAGATATTTCCATGTTTACACAGATAGCGGTGTAGATATTTCCATGTTTATACAGATGGCGGTGTACATATTTCCATGTTTATAGAGATGGCGGTGTAGATATTTCCATGTTTATAGAGATAACGGTGTAGACATTTCCACGTTTATACAGTAAGCGGTGTAGATATATCCATGTTCATACAGATGGCTGTGTAGATATTTCCATCCTTATACAGATAGCGTTGTGGATATTTCCAAGTCTATACAGATGGCTGTGCAGATATTTCCATGTTTATGGAGATGGCGGTGTAGATATTTCCATGCTTATAGAGACAGAGGTGTAGATGTTTCCTTGTTTATACAGATAGCGGTGTAGATATTTCCATGTTTATAAAGATAGTGGTGTAGCCATTTCCAAATTTATACAGATAGCGTTGTAGATATTTAAAGGTTCATACAGGTGGTGGTGTAGATATTTCCATCCTTATACAGATAGCGGTGTAGATATTTCCATGTTTATACAGATGGTGGGGTAGATATTTCCATCTGTGTACAGATGGCGGTGTAGATATTTCCATGTTCATAGAGATGGCAGTGTAGATATTTCCATGTTTACAGAGATAGAGGTGTAAATATTTCCTTGTTTATAGAGATAGCGGTTTAGATATTTCCATGTTTATACAGATGGCGGTGTAGATATTTCCATCTCTATACAGATGGCGGTGTACATATTTCCATGTTCATACAGATGGCGGTGTAGATATTTCCATGTTTTCAGACATGGCGGTGTAGATATTTCCATGTTTATACAGATAGCGGTGTAGATATTTCCATGTTTATACAGTTAGCTGTGTAGATATTTCCATCGTTATACAGATGGCGGTGTAGATATTTCCGTGTTCATACAGATGGAGGTGTAGATATTTCCATGTTGATACAGATGACGGTGTAGATATTTCCATGTTTATACAGAAGGCGGTGTAGATATTTCCATGTTTATAGAGATGGCAGCGCAGATATTTCCATGTTTACACAGATAGAGGTGTAGATATTTCCATGTTTATACATAGAGCTGTGTAGATATTTACATCCTTATACAAATGGCGGTGTAGATATTCCCATGTTTATATAGATGGCGGTGTAGATATTTCCATCTTTATACAGATGGCGGTGTAGGTATTTCCATGTTTATAGAGGTGGCAGTGTAGATATTTCCATGTTTATAAAGATAGTGGTGTAGTTATTTCCATGTTAGTTGGCATAGCGGTGTAGATATTTCCATGTTTATAGAGATGGTGGTGTAGATATTTCCATGTTTACACAGATAACAGTGAAGATATTTTCATGTTCCTACAGATGGCTGTGTAGATATTTCCATGTTTATACAGATAGCAGTGTAGATATTTCCGTGTTTTTAGAGATAGCCGTGTAGATATTTACATCTTTATAGAAATGGCGGTGTAGATATTTCGATGTTTATACAGATGGCGGTGTAGATATTTCCATCTTTATACAGATGTCGGTGTAGGTATTTCCATGTTTATAGAGATGGCGGTGTAGATATTTCCATGTTTATGGAGATAGCGCTGTAGTTATTTCCGTGTTAATAGGCATAGCGGTGTAGATATTTCCATGTTTATAGAGATGTCCGTGTAGATATTTCCATGTTTATAGAGATAGCGGTGTAGTTATTTCAATGTAAATAGGCATACCGGTGTAGATATTTCCATGTTTATAGAGATAGATGTGTAGATATTTCCTAGTTTATACAGATTGCGGTGTAGATATTTCCATGTGTATAGAGATAGCGGTGTAGACATTTCCAAATTTATACAGATGGCGGTGTAGATATTTAAAGGTTCATACAGATGGTGGTGTAGATATTTCCATCCTTATACAGATAGCGGTGTAGATATTTCCATGTTTATACAGATGGCGGTGTAGATATTTCCATGTTTATATAGATGGCGGTGTAGATATTTCCATCTTTATACAGATGGCGTTGTAGATATTTCCATCTTTATACAGATGGCGGTGTAGGTATTTCCATGTTTATAGAGATGGCGGTGCAGATATTTCCATGTTGATAGAGACAGACGTGTAGATGTTTCCTTGTTTATACAGATAGCGGTGTAGATATTTCCATGTTTATAGAGTTAGCGGTGTAGCCATTTCCAAATTTATACTGATAGCCGTGTAGATATTTAAAGGTTCATACAGATGGTGGTGTAGGTATTTCCATCCTTATACAGATAGCGGTGTAGATATTTCCATGTTTATAGAGATGGCGGTGTAGATATTTCCATGTTTATGGAGATAGCGCTGTATTTATTTCCGTGTTAATAGGCATAGCGGTGTAGATATTTCCATGTTTATACAGATAGCGGTGTAGTTCTTTCAATGTAAATAGGCATACCGGTGTAGATATTTCCATGTTTATAGAGATAGAGGTGTAGATATTTCCTAGTTTATACAGAATGCGGTGTAGATATTTCCATGTGTATAGAGATAGCGCTGTAGACATTTCCAAATTTATACAGATAGCGGTGTAGATATTTAAAGGTTCATACAGATGGTGGTGTAAATATTTCCATCTGTATACAGATGGCAGTGTAGATATATCCATGTTTATACAAATGGCGGTGTAGATATTTCCATGTTTATACAGATGGCAGTGTAGATATTTCCATGTTTTTAGAGATGGCGGTGTAGATATTTCCATGTTTATAGAGATAGCGGTGTAGTTATTTCCATGTAAACAGGCATAGCGGTGTAGATATTTCCATGTTTATAGAGATAGAGGTGTAGATATTTCCTAGTTTATACAGATAGCGGTTTAGATATTTCCATGTTTATAGAGATAGCGGTGTAGACATTTCCACGTTTATACAAATAGCGGTGTAGATATTTCCATATTCTTACAGATGGCGGTGCAGATATTTCCATCCTTATACAGATAGCCGTGTAGAAATTTCCATGTTTATGCAGATGGCGGTGTAGATATTTCCATGTTTATGGAGATGGCGGTGTAGATATTTCCATGTTTATAGAGATAACGGTGTAGTTATTTCAAAGTTAATAGGCATAGCGGTGTAGATATTTCCATGTTTATAGAGACAGAGGTGTAGATGTTTCCTTGTTTATACAGATATAGGTGTAGATATTTCCATGTTTATAGAGATAGCGGTGTAGACATTTCCAAATTTATACAGATAGCGGTGTAGGTATTTAAAGGTTCATACAGATGGTGGTGTGGATATTTCCATCCTTATACAGATAGCGGTGTAGGTATTTCCAAGTTTATGCAGATAGCGGAGTAGATATTTCCACTTTTATGCAGATAGCGGTGAAGATATTTCCATGTTTATGCAGAAAGCGGTGTAGATATTTCCATGTTCCTGCAGATGGCTGTGTAGATATTTCCAAGTTTATACAGATACTGGTGTAGGTATTTCCATGTTTACACACATAACGTTGTAGATATTTCCATGTTACTACAGAGGGCGGTGTACATATTTACATGTTTGTAGAGTTGGCGGTTTAGACATTTCCACGTTCATACAGATGGTGGTGTAGATATTTCCATGTTTATACAGATAGCGGCGTGGATATTTCCATCTTTATACACATAATGGTGTAGATCTTTCCATGTTTTTAGAGATAGCGGTGTAGTTATTTCCATGTTTACACAGATAGCGGTGTAGATATTTAGATGTTTATACAGATGACTCTGTAGATATTTCCATGTTTACAGAGATAGCGGTGTAGATATTTCCATGTTTATAGAGATAGCAGTGTTGATATTTCCATGTTTACTCAGATAGCGGTGTAGATATTTCCATATTTATACAGAAAGCGGTGTAGATATTTCCATGTTTATACAGATAGCAGTGTAGATACTTCCATGCTAGTACACATGGCGGTGTAGATATTTCCATGTTCATACAGATGGCGGTGAAGATATTTCCAAGTTTATACAGATAACGGTGTATATATTTCCATGTTTACACAGATAGCGGTGTAGAAATTTCTATGTTTACACAGATCACGGTGTAGATATTTAGATGTTTATGCAGATAGGGGTGTAGATATTTCCATGTTCATACAGATGGCGTAGATATTTCCATCTTCATATAGTTGGCAGTGTAGATATTTCCATGTTCATACAGATGGCGGTGAAGATATTTCCATGTTTATACACATAACGATGTAGATATTTCCAAGTTTTAAGAGATAGCGGAGTAGATATTTCCATGTATACACAGATAGCGGTATAGATATTTCCATGTTTACACAGATAGCTGTGTATTTTCATGTTTATACACATAGCGATGTAGATATTTCCATGTGTATACAGAAAGCGGTGTAGATAGTTACATGTTCCTACAGATGTCTGTGTAGATATTTCCAAGTTTATACTGATAGTGGTGTAGATATTTCCGTGTTTATAGAGATACCGTTGTACATATTTCCATCTTCCTTCGGTGGGTGGTGTAGATATTTCCATGTTTACACAGATAGCGGTGTAGATATTTCCAAGTTTATGCAGATAGCGGTGGAGATATTTCGACTTTTATGCAGATAGCAGTGTAGATATTTCCATGTTTATACAGAAAGCGGTGTAGATAATTCCATGTTCCTACAGATTGTGCTGTAGATATTTCCATGTTTATTGAGTTGGCGGTTTAGACATTTCCATATTCATGCAGATGGCAGTGTAGATATTTCCGTGTTTATACAGATAGCAGTGTAGATATTTCCATCTTTATACACGTAACGGTGTAGATATTTCCATGTTTATACAGATGGCGGTGTAGATATTTCCATACTCATACAGATGGCGGTGTAGATATTTCCACCCTTATACAGATAGCGGTGTAGATATTTTTATGTTTACACAGATAGTGGTGTAGATATTTCCATGTTTATACAGATAACGGTGTAGATATTCACATATTCATACAGATGGTTGTGTATATATTTATATGTTTATACAGATTACGGAGTAGATATTTCCATGTGTATAGAGATAGCGGTGTAGGTATTTCCATGTTCACACAGATAGCGGTGTAGATATTTTTATGTTTACACAGATAGCGGTGTAGATATTTCCATGTTTACACAGATAGCGGTGTAGATATTTCCATGTTTATACAGATAACGGTGTAGATATTCACATATTCATACAGATGGTTGTATATACATTTATATGTTTATACAGATTGCGGAGTAGATATTTCCATGTGTATAGAGATAGCCGTGTAGGTATTTCCATGTTTACACAGATAGCGGTGTAGATATTTCCATGTTTACACAGATAGCGATGTAGATATTTTTATGTTTACACAGATAGCGGCATAGATATTTCCATGTTTACACAGATAGCGGTGTAGATATTTCCATGTTTATACAGATAACGGTGTAGATATTCACATATTCATACAGATGGTTGTATATATATTTATATGTTTATACAGATTGCGGAGTAGATATTTCCATGTGTATAGAGATAGCGGTGTAGGTATTTCCATGTTTACACAGATAGCGGTGTAGATATTTTTATGTTTACACAGATAGCGGTGTAGATATTTCCATGTATATACAGATGGCGGTGTAGATATTTCCATGTTAATAGATATGGCAGTGTAGATATTTCCATGTTTAAATAGATGACAGTGTAGATATTTCCATTTTTATAGAGATACAGTGTATTTATTTCCATGTAAATAGGCATAGCTGTGTAGATATTTCCTTGTTTATAGAGATAGAGGTGTAGATATTTCCTAGCTTAAACAGATAGCGGTGTAGATATTTCCATGTTTATAGAGATAGCGTTGTACACATTTCCACGTTTATACAGTAAGCGTTGTAGATATATCCATGTTCATACAGATGGCCGTGTAGATATTTCCATCCTTATACAGATAGCGGAGTAGATATTTCCATGTTTATACAGATGGAGGTGTAGATATTTCCATCTCTATACAGATGGCGGTGTACATATTTCCATGTTCATACAGATGGCGGTGTAGATATTTCCATGTTTATAGAGATGGCGGTGTAGATATTTCCATGTTTATAGAGATAACGGTGTAATTATTTCCATGTTAATTGGCATAGCGGTGTAGATATTTCCATGTTTATAGAGATAGCGGTGTAGACATTTCCACGTTTATACAGATAGTGGTGTAGATATTTAAAGCTTCATACAGATGCTGGTGTAGATATTTCCATCCTTATACAGAAAGCGGTGTAGATATTTCCGTGTTTGTACAGATGGCGGTGTAAAAATTTCCATCTTTATGGAGATTGCGGTGTAGATATTTCCATGTTTATTGAGACAGAGGTGTAGATATTTCCATGTTTATACAGATAGCGGTGTAGATATTTCCATGTTCATACAGATGGTGGTGTAGATATTTCCATGTTAATAGATATGGCCGTGTAGATATTTCCATGTTTAAAGAGATGACAGTGTAGATATTTCCATTTTTATAGAGATAGCGGTGTATTTATTTCCATGTAAATAGGCATAGCGGTGTAGATATTTCCTTGTTTATAGAGATAGAGGTGTATATATTTCCTAGTTTAAACAGATAGCGGTGTAGATATTTCCATGTTTATTGAGACAGAGGTGTAGATATTTCCATGTTTATACAGATAGCGGTGTAGATATTTCCATGTTTATACAGAGAGGTGTGTAGATATTTCCATCTTTATACAGATGGCGGTGTAGTTATTTCCATGTTTATACAGATGGCGGTGTAGATATTTCCATGTTAATAGATATGGCAGTGTAGATATTTCCATGTTTAAATAGATGACAGTGTAGATATTTCCATTTTTATAGAGATACAGTGTATTTATTTCCATGTAAATAGGCATAGCTGTGTAGATATTTCCTTGTTTATAGAGATAGAGGTGTAGATATTTCCTAGTTTAAACAGATAGCGGTGTAGATATTTCCATGTTTATAGAGATAGCGGTGTAGACATTTCCACGTTTATACAGTAAGCGTTGTAGATATATCCATGTTCATACAGATGGCGGTGTAGATATTTCCATCCTTATACAGATAGCGGTGTAGATATTTCCATGTTTATAGAGATGGCTGTGTAGGTATTTCCATGTTTATGGAGATGGCGGTGTAGATATTTCCATGTTTATAGAGACAGAGGTGTAGATGTTTCCTTGTTTCTACAGATAGCGGTGTAGATATTTCCATGTTAATAGAGATAGCGGTGTCGACATTTCCAAATTTATACAGATAGCGGTGTAGATATTTAAAGGTTCATACAGATGGTGGTGTAGATATTTCCATCCTTATACAGATAGCGGTGTAGATATTTCCATGTTTATACAGATGGCGCTGTAGATATTTCCATCTTTATACAGATAGCGGTGTAGTTATTTCCATTTTCATAGAGATGGCGGTGTAGATATTTTCATGTTTACAGAGATAGAGGTGAAGATATTTCCTTGTTTATAGAGATAGCGGTGTAGATATTTCCATGTTTATACAGATGGCGGTGTAGATATTTCCATCTCTATACAGATGGCGGTGTACATATTTCCATGTTCATACAGATGGCGGTGTAGATATTTCCATGTTTATAGAGATGGCGGTGTAGATATTTCCATGTTTATAGAGATAACGGTGTAATTATTTCCATGTTAATAGGCATAGCGGTGTAGATATTTCCATGTTTATGGAGACAGAGGTGTAGATATTTCCTAGTTTAAACAGATAGCGGTGTAGATATTTCCATGTTTATAGAGATAGCGGTGTAGACATTTCCACGTTTATACAGATAGTGGTGTAGATATTTAAAGCTTCATACAGATGCTGGTGTAGATATTTCCATCCTTATACAGATAGCGGTGTAGATATTTCCGTGTTTGTACAGATGGCGGTGTAGAAATTTCCATCTTTATGGAGATTGCGGTGTAGATATTTCCATGTTTATTGAGACAGAGGTGTAGATATTTCCATGTTTATACAGATAGCAGTGTAGATATTTCCATGTTTATACAGATGGTGGTGTAGATATTTCCATGTTAATAGATATGGCCGTGTAGATATTTCCATGTTTAAAGAGATGACAGTGAAGATATTTCCATTTTTATAGAGATAGCGGTGTATTTATTTCCATGTAAATAGGCATAGCGGTGTAGATATTTCCTTGTTTATAGAGATAGAGGTGTATATATTTCCTAGTTTAAACAGATAGCGGTGTAGATATTTCCATGTTTATTGAGACAGAGGTGTAGATATTTCCATGTTTATACAGATAGCGGTGTAGAGATTTCCATGTTTATACGGAGAGCTGTGTACATATTTCCATCTTTATACAGATGGCGGTGTAGATATTTCCATGTTTATACAGATGGCGGTGTAGATATTTCCATGTTAATAGATATGGCAGTGTAGATATTTCCATGTTTAAATAGATGACAGTGTAGATATTTCCATTTTTATAGAGATACAGTGTATTTATTTCCATGTAAATAGGCATAGCTGTGTAGATATTTCCTTGTTTATATAGATAGAGGTGTAGATATTTCCTAGTTTAAACAGATAGCGGTGTAGATATTTCCATGTTTATAGATATAGCGGTGTAGACATTTCCACGTTTATACAGTAAGCGTTGTAGATATATCCATGTTCATACAGATGGCGGTGTAGATATTTCCATCCTTATACAGATAGCGGTGTAGATATTTCCATGTTTATAGAGATGGCTGTGTAGGTATTTCCATGTTTATGGAGATGGCGGTGTAGATATTTCCATGTTTATAGAGACAGAGGTGTAGATGTTTCCTTGTTTATACAGATAGCGGTGTAGATATTTAAAGGTTCATACAGATGGTGGTGTAGATATTTCCATCCTTATACAGATAGCGGTGTGGATATTTCCATGTTTATACAGATGGCGGTGTAGATATTTCCATCTTGTACAGATAGCGGTGTAGTTATTTCCATGTTCATAGAGATGGCGGTGTAGATATTTACATGTTTACAGAGATAGAGGTGTAGATATTTCCTTGTTTATAGAGATAGCGGTGTAGATATTTCCATGTTTATACAGATGGAGGTGTAGATATTTCCATCTCTATACAGATGGCGGTGTACATATTTCCATGTTCATACAGATGGCGGTGTAGATATTTCCATGTTTATAGAGATGGCGGTGTAGATATTTCCATGTTTATAGAGATAACGGTGTAATTATTTCCATGTTAATAGGCATAGCGGTGTAGATATTTCCATGTTTATAGAGATAGCGGTGTAGACATTTCCACGTTTATACAGATAGTGGTGTAGATATTTAAAGCTTCATACAGATGCTGGTGTAGATATTTCCATCCTTATACAGAAAGCGGTGTAGATATTTCCGTGTTTGTACAGATGGCGGTGTAAAAATTTCCATCTTTATGGAGATTGCGGTGTAGATATTTCCATGTTTATTGAGACAGAGGTGTAGATATTTCCATGTTTATACAGATAGCGGTGTAGATATTTCCATGTTCATACAGATGGTGGTGTAGATATTTCCATGTTAATAGATATGGCCGTGTAGATATTTCCATGTTTAAAGAGATGACAGTGTAGATATTTCCATTTTTATAGAGATAGCGGTGTATTTATTTCCATGTAAATAGGCATAGCGGTGTAGATATTTCCTTGTTTATAGAGATAGAGGTGTATATATTTCCTAGTTTAAACAGATAGCGGTGTAGATATTTCCATGTTTATTGAGACAGAGGTGTAGATATTTCCATGTTTATACAGATAGCGGTGTAGATATTTCCATGTTTATACAGAGAGGTGTGTAGATATTTCCATCTTTATACAGATGGCGGTGTAGTTATTTCCATGTTTATACAGATGGCGGTGTAGATATTTCCATGTTAATAGATATGGCAGTGTAGATATTTCCATGTTTAAATAGATGACAGTGTAGATATTTCCATTTTTATAGAGATACAGTGTATTTATTTCCATGTAAATAGGCATAGCTGTGTAGATATTTCCTTGTTTATAGAGATAGAGGTGTAGATATTTCCTAGTTTAAACAGATAGCGGTGTAGATATTTCCATGTTTATAGAGATAGCGGTGTAGACATTTCCACGTTTATACAGTAAGCGTTGTAGATATATCCATGTTCATACAGATGGCGGTGTAGATATTTCCATCCTTATACAGATAGCGGTGTAGATATTTCCATGTTTATAGAGATGGCTGTGTAGGTATTTCCATGTTTATGGAGATGGCGGTGTAGATATTTCCATGTTTATAGAGACAGAGGTGTAGATGTTTCCTTGTTTCTACAGATAGCGGTGTAGATATTTCCATGTTAATAGAGATAGCGGTGTCGACATTTCCAAATTTATACAGATAGCGGTGTAGATATTTAAAGGTTCATACAGATGGTGGTGTAGATATTTCCATCCTTATACAGATAGCGGTGTAGATATTTCCATGTTTATACAGATGGCGCTGTAGATATTTCCATCTTTATACAGATAGCGGTGTAGTTATTTCCATTTTCATAGAGATGGCGGTGTAGATATTTTCATGTTTACAGAGATAGAGGTGAAGATATTTCCTTGTTTATAGAGATAGCGGTGTAGATATTTCCATGTTTATACAGATGGCGGTGTAGATATTTCCATCTCTATACAGATGGCGGTGTACATATTTCCATGTTCATACAGATGGCGGTGTAGATATTTCCATGTTTATAGAGATGGCGGTGTAGATATTTCCATGTTTATAGAGATAACGGTGTAATTATTTCCATGTTAATAGGCATAGCGGTGTAGATATTTCCATGTTTATGGAGACAGAGGTGTAGATATTTCCTAGTTTAAACAGATAGCGGTGTAGATATTTCCATGTTTATAGAGATAGCGGTGTAGACATTTCCACGTTTATACAGATAGTGGTGTAGATATTTAAAGCTTCATACAGATGCTGGTGTAGATATTTCCATCCTTATACAGATAGCGGTGTAGATATTTCCGTGTTTGTACAGATGGCGGTGTAGAAATTTCCATCTTTATGGAGATTGCGGTGTAGATATTTCCATGTTTATTGAGACAGAGGTGTAGATATTTCCATGTTTATACAGATAGCAGTGTAGATATTTCCATGTTTATACAGATGGTGGTGTAGATATTTCCATGTTAATAGATATGGCCGTGTAGATATTTCCATGTTTAAAGAGATGACAGTGTAGATATTTCCATTTTTATAGAGATAGCGGTGTATTTATTTCCATGTAAATAGGCATAGCGGTGTAGATATTTCCTTGTTTATAGAGATAGAGGTGTATATATTTCCTAGTTTAAACAGATAGCGGTGTAGATATTTCCATGTTTATTGAGACAGAGGTGTAGATATTTCCATGTTTATACAGATAGCGGTGTAGAGATTTCCATGTTTATACGGAGAGCTGTGTACATATTTCCATCTTTATACAGATGGCGGTGTAGATATTTCCATGTTTATACAGATGGCGGTGTAGATATTTCCATGTTAATAGATATGGCAGTGTAGATATTTCCATGTTTAAATAGATGACAGTGTAGATATTTCCATTTTTATAGAGATACAGTGTATTTATTTCCATGTAAATAGGCATAGCTGTGTAGATATTTCCTTGTTTATATAGATAGAGGTGTAGATATTTCCTAGTTTAAACAGATAGCGGTGTAGATATTTCTATGTTTATAGATATAGCGGTGTAGACATTTCCACGTTTATACAGTAAGCGTTGTAGATATATCCATGTTCATACAGATGGCGGTGTAGATATTTCCATCCTTATACAGATAGCGGTGTAGATATTTCCATGTTTATAGAGATGGCTGTGTAGGTATTTCCATGTTTATGGAGATGGCGGTGTAGATATTTCCATGTTTATAGAGACAGAGGTGTAGATGTTTCCTTGTTTATACAGATAGCGGTGTAGATATTTAAAGGTTCATACAGATGGTGGTGTAGATATTTCCATCCTTATACAGATAGCGGTGTGGATATTTCCATGTTTATACAGATGGCGGTGTAGATATTTCCATCTTGTACAGATAGCGGTGTAGTTATTTCCATGTTCATAGAGATGGCGGTGTAGATATTTACATGTTTACAGAGATAGAGGTGTAGATATTTCCTTGTTTATAGAGATAGCGGTGTAGATATTTCCATGTTTATACAGATGGAGGTGTAGATATTTCCATCTCTATACAGATGGCGGTGTACATATTTCCATGTTCATACAGATGGCGGTGTAGATATTTCCATGTTTATAGAGATGGCGGTGTAGATATTTCCATGTTTATAGAGATAACGGTGTAATTATTTCCATGTTAATAGGCATAGCGGTGTAGATATTTCCATGTTTATAGAGATAGCGGTGTAGACATTTCCACGTTTATACAGATAGTGGTGTAGATATTTAAAGCTTCATACAGATGCTGGTGTAGATATTTCCATCCTTATACAGAAAGCGGTGTAGATATTTCCGTGTTTGTACAGATGGCGGTGTAAAAATTTCCATCTTTATGGAGATTGCGGTGTAGATATTTCCATGTTTATTGAGACAGAGGTGTAGATATTTCCATGTTTATACAGATAGCGGTGTAGATATTTCCATGTTCATACAGATGGTGGTGTAGATATTTCCATGTTAATAGATATGGCCGTGTAGATATTTCCATGTTTAAAGAGATGACAGTGTAGATATTTCCATTTTTATAGAGATAGCGGTGTATTTATTTCCATGTAAATAGGCATAGCGGTGTAGATATTTCCTTGTTTATAGAGATAGAGGTGTATATATTTCCTAGTTTAAACAGATAGCGGTGTAGATATTTCCATGTTTATTGAGACAGAGGTGTAGATATTTCCATGTTTATACAGATAGCGGTGTAGATATTTCCATGTTTATACAGAGAGGTGTGTAGATATTTCCATCTTTATACAGATGGCGGTGTAGTTATTTCCATGTTTATACAGATGGCGGTGTAGATATTTCCATGTTAATAGATATGGCAGTGTAGATATTTCCATGTTTAAATAGATGACAGTGTAGATATTTCCATTTTTATAGAGATACAGTGTATTTATTTCCATGTAAATAGGCATAGCTGTGTAGATATTTCCTTGTTTATAGAGATAGAGGTGTAGATATTTCCTAGTTTAAACAGATAGCGGTGTAGATATTTCCATGTTTATAGAGATAGCGGTGTAGACATTTCCACGTTTATACAGTAAGCGTTGTAGATATATCCATGTTCATACAGATGGCGGTGTAGATATTTCCATCCTTATACAGATAGCGGTGTAGATATTTCCATGTTTATAGAGATGGCTGTGTAGGTATTTCCATGTTTATGGAGATGGCGGTGTAGATATTTCCATGTTTATAGAGACAGAGGTGTAGATGTTTCCTTGTTTCTACAGATAGCGGTGTAGATATTTCCATGTTAATAGAGATAGCGGTGTCGACATTTCCAAATTTATACAGATAGCGGTGTAGATATTTAAAGGTTCATACAGATGGTGGTGTAGATATTTCCATCCTTATACAGATAGCGGTGTAGATATTTCCATGTTTATACAGATGGCGCTGTAGATATTTCCATCTTTATACAGATAGCGGTGTAGTTATTTCCATTTTCATAGAGATGGCGGTGTAGATATTTTCATGTTTACAGAGATAGAGGTGAAGATATTTCCTTGTTTATAGAGATAGCGGTGTAGATATTTCCATGTTTATACAGATGGCGGTGTAGATATTTCCATCTCTATACAGATGGCGGTGTACATATTTCCATGTTCATACAGATGGCGGTGTAGATATTTCCATGTTTATAGAGATGGCGGTGTAGATATTTCCATGTTTATAGAGATAACGGTGTAATTATTTCCATGTTAATAGGCATAGCGGTGTAGATATTTCCATGTTTATGGAGACAGAGGTGTAGATATTTCCTAGTTTAAACAGATAGCGGTGTAGATATTTCCATGTTTATAGAGATAGCGGTGTAGACATTTCCACGTTTATACAGATAGTGGTGTAGATATTTAAAGCTTCATACAGATGCTGGTGTAGATATTTCCATCCTTATACAGATAGCGGTGTAGATATTTCCGTGTTTGTACAGATGGCGGTGTAGAAATTTCCATCTTTATGGAGATTGCGGTGTAGATATTTCCATGTTTATTGAGACAGAGGTGTAGATATTTCCATGTTTATACAGATAGCAGTGTAGATATTTCCATGTTTATACAGATGGTGGTGTAGATATTTCCATGTTAATAGATATGGCCGTGTAGATATTTCCATGTTTAAAGAGATGACAGTGTAGATATTTCCATTTTTATAGAGATAGCGGTGTATTTATTTCCATGTAAATAGGCATAGCGGTGTAGATATTTCCTTGTTTATAGAGATAGAGGTGTATATATTTCCTAGTTTAAACAGATAGCGGTGTAGATATTTCCATGTTTATTGAGACAGAGGTGTAGATATTTCCATGTTTATACAGATAGCGGTGTAGATATTTCCATGTTTATACGGAGAGCTGTGTACATATTTCCATCTTTATACAGATGGCGGTGTAGATATTTCCATGTTTATACAGATGGCGGTGTAGATATTTCCATGTTAATAGATATGGCAGTGTAGATATTTCCATGTTTAAATAGATGACAGTGTAGATATTTCCATTTTTATAGAGATACAGTGTATTTATTTCCATGTAAATAGGCATAGCTGTGTAGATATTTCCTTGTTTATATAGATAGAGGTGTAGATATTTCCTAGTTTAAACAGATAGCGGTGTAGATATTTCCATGTTTATAGATATAGCGGTGTAGACATTTCCACGTTTATACAGTAAGCGTTGTAGATATATCCATGTTCATACAGATGGCGGTGTAGATATTTCCATCCTTATACAGATAGCGGTGTAGATATTTCCATGTTTATAGAGATGGCTGTGTAGGTATTTCCATGTTTATGGAGATGGCGGTGTAGATATTTCCATGTTTATAGAGACAGAGGTGTAGATGTTTCCTTGTTTATACAGATAGCGGTGTAGATATTTCCATGTTAATAGAGATAGCGGTGTCGACATTTCCAAATTTATACAGATAGCGGTGTAGATATTTAAAGGTTCATACAGATGGTGGTGTAGATATTTCCATCCTTATACAGACAGCGGTGTAGATATTTCCATGTTTATACAGATGGCGGTGTAGATATTTCCATCTTTATACAGATAGCGGTGTAGTTATTTCCATGTTCATAGAGATGGCGGTGTAGAAATTTACATGTTTACAGAGTTAGAGGTGTAGATATTTCCTTGTTTATAGAGATAGCGGTGTAGATATTTCCATGTTTATACAGATGGCGGTGTAGATATTTCCATCTCTATACAGATGGCGGTGTACATATTTCCATGTTAATACAGATGGCGGTGTAGATATTTCCATGTTTTTAGATATGGCGGTGTAGATAATTCCATGTTTATACAGATAGCGGTGTAGATATTTCCATGTTTATACAGATAGCTGTGTAGATATTTACATCTTTATACAAATGGCGGTGTAGATATTTCCAAGTTCATAAAGACGGCGGTGTAGATATTTCCATGTTTATACAGATGACGGTGTAGATATTTCCATGTTTATACAGAAGGCGGTGTAGGTATTTCCATGTTTATACAGATAGCTGTGTAGATATTTACATCTGTATACAAATGGCGGTGTAGATATTTCCATGTTTTTATAGATGGCTGTGTAGATATTTCCATCTTTATACAGATGGCGGTGTAGCTATTTCCATGTTTATAGAGATGGCAGTGTAGATATTTCCATGTTTATAGGGAAAGCGGTGTAGTTATTTCCATGTTAATAGGCATAGCGGTGTAGATATTTCCATGTTTATAGAGATGCCGGTGTAGATATTTCCATGTTTTTAGAGATAGAGGTGTAGATATTTCCTTGTGTATACAGGTAGAGGTGAAAATATTTCCATGTTTATAGAGATAGCGGTGTAGACATTGCCACGTTTATACAGATAGCGGTGTAGATATTTCCATGTTTATAGAGATGGCGGTGTAGACATTTCCATGTTTATACAGATGGCTGTGTAGATATTTCCACCTTTATACAGATGGTGGTGTAGATATTTCCATGTTTATACAGATAGCGGTGTAGATATTTCCATGTTTATACAGATGGCAGTGCAGATATTTCCATGTTTATAGAGATGGCGGTGTAGATATTTCCATGTTTATAGAGATAACGGTGTAGTTATTTCCATCTTAATAGGCATAGCGGTGTAGATATTTCCATGTTTATAGAGACAGAGGTGCAGATATTTCCTAGTTTAAACAGATAGCGTTGCAGATATTTCCATCTTTATAGAGATAGCGGTGTAGACATTATCACGTTTATACAGTAAGCGGAATAGATATATACAATTTCATACAGATCACGGTGTAGATATTTCCATCCTTATACAGATAGCGGTGTATATATTTCCATGTTTATACAGATGGCTGTGCAGATGTTTCCATGTTTATGGAGGTGGCGGTGTAGATATTTTCATGTTTATTGAGACAGAGGTGTAGATGTTTCCTTGTTTATACAGATAGCGGTGTAGATATTTCCATGTTTATAGAGATAGCGGTGTAGACATTTCCAAATTTATACAGATAGCGGTGTAGATATTTAAAGGTTCATACAGATGGTGGTGTAGATATTTCCATCCTTATACAGATAGCGGTGTAGATATTTCCATGTTTATACAGATGGCGGTGTAGATATTTCCACCTTTATACAGATAGCGGTGTAGTTATTTCCATGTTCATAGTGATGGCGGTGTAGATATTTCCATGTTTACAGAGATAGAGGTGTAGATATTTATTTGTTTATAGAGATAGCGGTGTAGATATTTCCATGTTTATACAGGTGTCGGTGTAGATATTTCCATTTCTATACAGATGGCGGTGTACATATTTCCATGTTCATACAGATGGCGGTGTAGATATTTCCATGTTTTTAGACATGGCGGTGTAGGTATTTCCATGTTTATACAGGTAGCGGTGTAGATATTTCCATGTTTATATAGATGGCAGTGTAGATATTTCCATGTTTATACAGATAGCGGTATAGATATTTCCATGTTTATACAGATAGTTGTGAAAGTACTTACATCTTTACACAAATGGCCGTGTAGATATTTCCACGTTTATATAGATAGCGGTGTAGATATTTCCATCTTTATACAGATGGCGGTGTAGGTATTTCAATGTTTATAGAGGTGGCGGTGTAGATATTTCCATGTTTATACAGATAGTGTTGTAGTTATTTCCATGTTAATAGGCATAGCGGTGTAGATATTTCCACGTTTATAGAGATGGCGGTGTAGATATTTCCATGTTTACACAGATAACAGTGAAGATATTTACATGTTCCTACAGATGGCTGTGTAGATATTTCCATGTTTATACAGATAGCAGTGTAGATATTTCCGTGTTTTTAGAGATAGCCGTGTAGTTATTTCCGTGTAAATAGGCATAGCGGTGAAGATATTTCCATGTTTATATAGATAGAGGTGTAGGTATTTCCTAGTTTATACAGACAGCGGTGTAGATATTTCCATGTTTATAGAGATAGCGGTGTAGACATTTCCACGTTTATACAGATAGCGGTGTAGATATTTCCATGTTCTTACAGATGGCGGTGTAGATATTTCCATCCTTATACAGATAGCCGTGTAGATATTTCCATGTTTATACAGATGGTGGTGTAGATATTTCCATGTTTATTCAGATGGCGGTGTAGATATTTCCATCTTTATACACATGGCGGAGTAGATTTTTCCATGTTCATACAGATGGCGTTGTAGATATTTCCATATTTATAGAGATGGTGGTGTAGATATTTCCATGTTTATACAGATGGCGGTGTCGATATTTCCATGTTTATACAGATGGCGGTGTAGATATTTCCATAGTTATACAGATGGCGGTGTAGATATTTCCATAGTTATACAGATGGCGGTGTAGATATTTCCGTGTTCTTACACATGGCGGTGGAGATATTTCCATCTTTATACAGATGGCAGTGTAGGTATTTCCATGTTTATAGAGATGGCAGTGTAGATAATTCCATGTTCATACAGATGGCGGTGTAGATATTTCCATCCTTATACAGATAGCGGTGTAGATATTTCCATGTTTATACAGATGACGGTGTTGATATTTCCATCTTTATACAGATGGCGGTGTAGATATTTCCATGTTCATACAGATGGCGGTGTAGATATTTCCATGTTTATAGAGATGTCGGTATAGATATTTCCATGTTTATATAGGTGGCGGTGTAGATATTTCCATCTTTATACAGATGGCGGTGTAGATATTTCCATCTTTATACAGATGGCGGTGTAGATATTTCCATGTTCATAAACAAGGCGGTGTAGATATTTCCATCTTTATACAGATGGCTGTGTAGATATTTCCATGTTTATACAGATGGCAGTGTAGGCATTTCCATGTTTATAGAGATGGCGGTGTAGATACTTCCATGTTTATACAGATAGCTGTGTAGATATCTCCATCTTTATACAGATGGCAGTGTAGATATATCCATGTTTATACAAATGGCGGTGTAGATATTTCCATGTTAATACAGATGGCAGTGTAGATATTTCCATGTTTATAGAGATGGCAGTGTAGATATTTCCGTGTTTATAGAGTTAGCGGTGTAGTTATTTCCATGTAAATAGGCATAGCAGTGTAGATATTTCCATGTTTATAGAGATAGAGGTGTAGATATTTCCTAGTTTATACAGATAGCGGTGTAGATATTTCCATGTTTATAGAGATAGCGGTGTAGACATTTCCACGTTTATACAGATAGCAGTGTAGATATTTCCATATTCTTACAGATGGCGGTGCAGATATTTCCATCCTTATACAGATAGCCTTGTAGAAATTTCCATGTTTATACATATGGCTGTGTAGATATTTCCATGTTTATGGAGATGGCGGTGTAGATATTTCCATGTTTATAGAGATAACGGTGAAGTTATTTCAAAGTTAATAGGCATAGCGGTGTAGATATTTCCATGTTTATAGAGACAGAGGTGTAGATGTTTCCTTGTTTATACAGATATAGGTGTAGATATTTCCATGTTTATAGAGATAGCGGTGTAGACATTTCCAAATTTATACAGTTAGCCGTGTAGGTATTTAAATGTTCATACAGATGGTGGTGTGGATATTTCCATCCTTATACAGATAGCGGTGTAGATATTTCCAAGTTTATGCAGATAGAGGAGTAGATATTTCCAGTTTTATGCAGATAGCGGTTTAGATATTTCCTTGCTTATACAGATAACGGTGTAGATATTTCCATGTTCCTGCAGATGGCTGTGTAGATATTTACTAGTTTATACAGATAGTGGTGTACCTATTTCCATGTTTACACAGATAGCGTAGATATTTCCATGTTCCTACAGCTGGTGGTGTAGATGTTTCCATGCTTACACAGATAGTGGTGTAGATATTTCCAAGTTTATGCAGATTGCGGTGGAGATATTTCCACTTTTATGCAGTTAGCGGTGTAGATATTTCCATGTTTATACAGAAAGCGGTGTAGATATTTCCATGTTCCTACAAATGGCGCTGTAGATATTTCCATGTTTATAGAGTTGGCGGTTTAGACATTTCCATCTTCGTACAGATGGCGGTGTAGATATTTCCATCTTCATACACATAACGGTGTAGATATTTCCATGTTTATACAGGTGAGGGTGTATATATTTCCATACTCATACAGAAGCGTTGTAGATATTTCCATGTTTATAGAGATAGCGGTGTAGGTATTTCCATGTTTACACAGATAGAGGTGTAGATATTTCAATGTTTACACAGATAGCATTGTAGATATTTACATTTTTATACATATAGCGGTGTAGATATTTCCATGGTTATAGAGATATCGGTGTAGATATTTCCAGGTTTCTACAGATTGCAGTGTAGATATTTCCACGTTTATATAGATGGCTGTGTAGATATTTCCATGATTATAGAGATAGCGGTGTAGATATGTCCATGTTTATACAGATAGCGGTGTAGATATTTCCATGTTTACACAGATAGCGGTGTAGATATTTCCATGTTTACACAGATAGCGTATTAGATATTTCCATGTTTATACAGATTGCGGTGTAGATATTTCCATGTTTATAGAGATAGCGGTGTAGACATTGCCACGTTTATGCAGATAGCGGTGTAGATATTTCCATGTTTATAGAGATGGCGGTGTAGATATTTAAATGTTTATACAGATGGCTGTGTAGATATTTCCATCTTTATACATTTGGTGATGTAGATATTTCCGTCCTTATACAGATAGCGGTGTAGATATTACCATGTTTATACAGATGGCGGTGTAGATATATCCATGTTTATAGAGATGTCGGTGTAGATATTTCCATGTTTATAGAGATAACGGTGAAGTTATTTCCATGTTAATAGGCACTTCGGTGTAGATATTTCCATGTTTATGGAGACAGAGGTGTAGATATTTCCTAGTTTAAACAGATAGCAGTGTAGATATTTCCATGTTTATAGAGATAACGGTGTAGACATTTCCACGTTTATACAGATAGTGGTGTAGATATTTAAAGCTTCATACAGATGCTGGTGTAGATATTTCCATCCTTATACAGATAGCGGTGTAGATATTTCCGTGTTTGTACAGATGGCGGTGTAGAAATTTCCATCTTTATGGAGATGGCGGTGTAGATATTTCCATGTTTATTGAGACAGAGGTGTAGATATTTCCATGTTTATACAGATAGCGGTGTAGATACTTCCATGTTTATACAGATAGCTGTGTGGATATTTCCATCTTTATACAGAGGGCGGTGTAGATATTTCCATGTTTATACAGATGGCGGTGTAGATATTTCCATGTTAATAGTTATGGCCGTGTAGATATTTCCATGTTTAAAGAGATGACAGTGTAGATATTTCCATTTTTATAGAGATAGCGGTGTATTTATTTCCATGTAAATTGGCATAGCGGTGTAGATATTTCCTTGTTTATAGAAATAGAGGTGTAGATATTTCCTAGTTTAAACAGATAGCGGTGTAGATATTTCCATGTTTATAGAGATAGCGGTGTAGACATTTCCACGTTTATACAGTAAGCGGTGTAGATATATCCATGTTCATACAGATGGCGGTGTAGATATTTCCATCCTTATACAGATAGCGGTGTAGATATTTCCATGTTTATACAGATGGCGGTGTAGATATTTCCACGTTTATACAGATAGCGGTATAGCCATTTACAAATTTATACAGACAGCGGTGTAGATATTCAAAGGTTCATACAGATGGTGGTGTAGATATTTCCATCCTTATACAGATAGCAGTGTAGATATTTCCATGTTTATACAGATGGCGGTGTAGATATTTCTGTCTTTATACAGATAGCGGTGTAGTTATTTCCATGTTTATAGAGATGGCGGTGTAGATATTTCGAAGTTTATAGAGATAGCAGTGTAGTTATTTACATGTTAATAGGCATAACGGTGTAGATATTTCCATGTTTATAGAGATAGAGGTGTAGATATTTCCTTGTTTATACAGATAGCGGTGTAGATATTTCCATGTTTATAGAGATGGCGGTGTAGATATTTCTATGTTTATACAGATAACTCTGTATATACTTCCATCTTTATACAGATGGTGGTGTAGATATTTCCATCCTTATACAGATAGCGGTGTAGATATTTCCATGTTTATACAGATGGCGGTGTAGATATTTCCATGTTTATAGAGATGGCGGTGTAGATATTTCCACGTTTATAGAGATAACGGTGTAGTTATTTCCATATTAGTAGGCATAGCGGTGTAGATATTTCCATGTTTATAGAGACAGAGGTGTAGATATTTCCTTGTTTATAGAGATAGCGGTGTAGATATTTCCATGTTTATAGCGAAAGCGGTGTAGACATTTCCACATTTATAAAGATAGTGGTGTGGATATTTAAAGCTTCATACGGATGGTGGTGTAGATATTTCCATCCTTATACAGATAGCGCTGTAGATATTTCCATGTTTGTACAGATGGCGAAGTAGATATTTCCTTCTTTGTACTGATGGCGGTGCAGATATTTCCATGTTCTTAGAGAAAGCGGTGTAGATATTTCCATGTTTACAGAGATAGAGGTGTAGATATTTCCTTGTTGATAGAGATATCGGTGTAGATATTTCCATGTTTATACAGATGGCGGTGTAGATATTTCCATCTCTATACAGATGGCCGTGAGCATATATCCATGTTCATACAGATGGCGGTGTAGGTATTTCCATGTTTTTAGACATGGCGGTGTAGATATTTCCATGTTTATACAGATAGCGTTGTAGATATTTCCATGTTTGTACAGTTAGATGTGTAGATATTTCCATTGTTATACTGATTGCACTGTAGATATTTCCACGTTCATACAGATGGCGGTGTAGATATTTCCATCTTTATACAGATGACGGTGTAGATATTTCCATGTTTATACAGAAGGTGGTGTAGATATTTCCATGTTTATAGAGATTGCGGTGTAGTTATTTCCATGTTTATACAAATAGCAGTGTAGATATTTCCATGTTTATACAGATAGCTGTGTAGTTATTTACATCTTTATAGAAATGGCGGTGTAGATATTTCGATGTTTATACAGATGGCGGTGTAGATATTTCCATCTTTATGCAGATCTCGGTGTAGGTATTTCCATGTTTATAGAGATGGCGGTGTAGATATTTCCATGTTTATGGAGATAGCGCTGTAGTTATTTCCGTGTTAATAGGCATAGCGGTGTAGATATTTCCATGTTTATAGAGATGGCGGTGTAGATATTTCCATGTTTATAGAGATAGTGGTGTAGTTATTTCAATGTAAATAGGCATACCGGTGTAGATATTTCCATGTTTACAGAGATAGAGGTGTAGATATTTCCTAGTTTATACAGATTGCGGTGTAGATATTTCCATGTGTATAGAGACAGCGGTGTAGACATTTCCAAATTTATACAGATGGCGGTGTAGATATTTAAAGGTTCATACAGATGGTGGTGTAGATATTTCCATCCTTATACAGATAGCGGTGTAGATATTTCCATGTTTATACAGATGGCGGTGTAGATATTTCCATGTTTATATAGATGGCGGTGTAGATATTTCCATCTTTATACAGATGGCGGTGTAGATATTTCCATCTTTATACAGATGGCGGTGTAGGTATTTCCATGTTTATAGAGATGGCGGTGTAGATATTTCCATGTTTATAGAGACAGACGTGTAGATGTTTCCTTGTTTATACAGATAGCGGTGTAGATATTTCCCTGTTTATAGAGATAGCGGTGTAGCCATTTCCAAATTTATACAGATATCCGTGTAGATATTTAAAGGTTCATACAGATGGTGGTGTAGATATTTCCATCCTTATACAGATAGCGGTGTAGATATTTCCATGTTTATACAGATGGCGGTGCAGATATTTCCATCTTTATACAGATTGCGGTGTAGATATTTCCATGTTTACAGAGATAGAGGTGTAGACATTTCCTTGTTTGTAGAGATAGCGGGGTAGATATTTCCATGTTTATACAGATGGCGGTGTAGTTATTTCCATCTCTATACAGATGGCGGTGTACATATTTCCATGTTCATACGGATGGCGGTGTAGATATTTCCATGTTTTTAGACATGGCGGTGAAGATATTTCCATGTTTATACAGATAGCGGTGTAGATATTTCCATGTTTATACAGTTAGCTGTGTAGATATTTCCATCGTTATACAGATGGCGGTGTAGATATTTCCATGTTCATACAGATGGCGGTGTAGATATTTCCATGTTTATACAGATGACGGTGTAGATATTTCCATGTTTATACAGAAGGCGGGGTAGATATTTCCATGTTTATAGAGATGGCGGTGTAGATATTTCCATGTTTATGCAGATAGCGTTGTAGATATTTCCATGTTTATACAGATAGCTGTGTAGAGATTTACATCCTTATACAAATGGCGGTGTAGATTTTTCCATGTTTATATAGATGGCAGTGTAGATATTTCCATCTTTATACAGAAGGCGGTGTTGGTATTTCCATGTTTATAGAGATGGCGGTGTAGATATTTCGATGTTTATAGAGATAGCAGTGTAGATATTTACATGTTAATAGGCATAACGGTGTAGATATTTCCATGTTTATAGAAATAGAGGTGTAGATATTTCCTTGTTTATACAGATAGCGGTGTAGATATTTCCATGTTTATAGAGATGGCCGTGTAGATATTTCTATTTTTATACAGATAACTCTGTATATATTTCCATCTTTATACAGATGGTGGTGTAGATATTTCCATCCTTATACAGATAGCGGTGTAGATATTTCCATGTTTATACAGATGGCGGTGTAGATATTTCCATGTTTATAGAGATGGCGGTGTAGATATTTCCACGTTTATAGAGATAACGGTGTAGTTATTTCCATATTAGTAGGCATAGCGGTGTAGATATTTCCATGTTTATAGAGACAGAGGTGTAGATATTTCCTTGTTTATAGAGATAGCGGTGTAGATATTTCCATGTTTATAGCGAAAGCGGTGTAGACATTTCCACATTTATAAAGATAGTGGTGTGGATATTTAAAGCTTCATACGGATGGTGCTGTAGATATTTCCATCCTTATACAGATAGCGCTGTAGATATTTCCATGTTTGTACAGATGGCGAAGTAGATATTTCCTTCTTTGTACTGATGGCGGTGCAGATATTTCCATGTTCATAGAGAAGGCGGTGTAGATATTTCCATGTTTACAGAGATAGACGTGTAGATATTTCCTTGTTTATAGAGATATCGGTGTAGATATTTCCATGTTTATACAGATGGCGGTGAAGATATTTCCATCTCTATACAGATGGCCGTGAGCATATATCCATGTTCATACAGATGGCGGTGTAGGTATTTCCATGTTTTTAGACATGGCGGTGTAGATATTTCCATGTTTATACAGATAGCGGTGTAGATATTTCCATGTTTATACAGTTAGATGTGTAGATATTTCCATTGTTATTCTGATTGCGGTGTAGATATTTCCACGTTCATACAGATGGCGGTGTAGATATTTCCATCGTTATACAGATGACGGTGTAGATACTTCCATGTTTATACAGAAGGCGGTGTAGATATTTCCATGTTTATAGAGATTGCGGTGTAGTTATTTCCATGTTTATACAGATTGCAGTGTAGATATTTCCATGTTTATACAGATAGCTGTGTAGATATTTACATCTTTATAGAAATGGCGGTGTAGATATTTCGATGTTTATACAGATGGCGGTGTAGATATTTCCATCTTTATACAGATGTCGGTGTAGGTATTTCCATGTTTCTGGAGATGGCGGTGTAGATATTTCCATGTTTATGGAGATAGCGCTGCAGTTATTTCCGTGTTAATAGGCATAGCGGTGTAGATATTTCCATGTTTATAGAGATGGCGGTGTAGATATTTCCATGTTTATAGAGATAGCGGTGTAGTTATTTCAATGTAAATAGGCATACCGGTGTAGATATTTCCATGTTTGTAGAGATAGAGGTGTAGATATTTCCTTGTTTATACAGATTGCGGTGTAGATATTTCCATGTGTATAGAGATAGCGGTGTAGACATTTCCAAATTTATACAGATGGCGGTGTAGATATTTAAAGGTTCATACAGATGGTGGTGTAGATATTTCCATCCTTATACAGATAGCGGTGTAGATATTTCCATGTTTATACAGATGGCGGTGTAGGTATTTCCATGTTTATATAGATGGCGGTGTAGATATTTCCATCTTTATACAGATGGCGGTGTAGTTATTTCCATCTTTATACAGATGGCGGTGTAGGTATTTCCATGTTTATAGAGATGGCGGTGCAGATATTTCCATGTTGATAGAGACAGACGTGTAGATGTTTCCTTGTTTATACAGATAGCGGTTTAGATATTTCCATATTTACAGAGTTAGCGGTGTAGCCATTTCCAAATTTATGCAGATAGCCGTGTAGATATTTAAAGGTTCATACAGATGGTGGTGTAGGTACTTCCATCCTTATACTGATAGCGGTGTAGATATTTCCATGTTCATAGAGATGGCGGTGTAGATATTTCCATGTTTATGGAGATAGCGCTGTAGTTATTTCCGTGTTAATAGGCATAGCGGTGTAGATATTTCCATGTTTATAGAGATGGCGGTGTAGATATTTCCATGTTTATACAGATAGCGGTGTAGTTCTTTGAATGTAAATAGGCATACCGGTGTAGATATTTCCATGTTTATAGAGATAGAGGTGTAGATATTTCCTAGTTTATACAGATTGCAGTGTAGATATTTCCTTGTTTATATAGATAGCGGTGTAGATATTTCCATGTTTATAGAGATAGCGGTGTAGACATTTCCACCTTTATACAGATAGTGGTGTAGATATTTAAAGCTTCATACAGATGCTGGTGTAGATATTTCCATCCTTATACAGATAGCGGTGTAGATATTTCCGTGTTTGTACAGATGGCGGTGTAGATATTTCCATCTTTATACAGATGGCGTTGTAGATATTTCCATGTTTTTACAGATAGCGGTGTAGATATTTCCATATTTATAGAGTTGGCGGTGTAGATATTTCCATGTTCATACAGATGGCGTTGTAGATACTTCCATGTTTATATAGTTGGCAGTGTAGATATTTCCATGTTCATACAGATCGCGGTGAAGATATTTCTATGTTTATACACATGATGGTGTAGATATTTCCAAGTTTTAAGAGATAGCGGTGTAGATATTTTCGTGTTTACACAGATAGCGGTGTAGATATTTCCATGTTTACACAGATAGCGGTGTAGATATTTCCATGTTTATACTGATAACGGTTTAGGAATTTCCGTGTGTATGCAGACAACGGTGTAGATATTTACAAATTCCTACAGATGGCTGTGTAGATATGTATATGTTTATACAGATTGCGGAGTAGATATTTTCATGTTTATAGAGACAGCGGTGTAGATATTTCCATGTTTCTACAGTTGGTGTTGTAGATATTTCCATGTTTACACAGATAGCGGTGTAGATATTTCCAAGTTTATGCAGATAGCGGAGTAGATATTTCCACTTTTATGCAGATAGCGGTGAAGATATTTCCATGTTTATGCAGAAAGCGGTGTAGATATGTCCATGTTCCTGCAGATGGGTGTGTAGATATTTCCAAGTTTATACAGATACTGGTGTAGATATTTCCATGTTTACACACATAGCGTTGTAGATTTTTCCATGTTCCTACAGAGGGCGGTGTACATATTTACATGTTCGTAGAGTTGGCGGTTTAGACATTTCCACGTTCATACAGATGGTGGTGTAGATATTTGCATGTTTATACAGATAGCGGTGTGAAAATTTCCATCTTTATACACATAATGGTGTAGATCTTTCCATGTTTTTAGAGATAGCGGTGTAGTTATTTCCATGTTTACACAGATAGCGGTGTAGATATTTCCATGTTTATACAGATGACTCTGTAGATATTTCCATGTTTACAGAGATACCGGTGTAGATATTTCCATGTTTATAGAGATAGCGGTGTAGATATTTCCATGTTTACACAGATAGCGGTGTAGATATTTCCATATTTTTACAGAAAGCGGTGTAGATATTTCCACGTTTATAGAGATATCGGTGTAGATATTTCCATGTTTATATAGATAGCAGTGTAGATATTTCCATGCTAATACACATGGCGGTGTAGATATTTCCATGTTCATACAGATGGCGGTGAAGATATTTCCATGTTTATAGAGATAACGGTGTATATATTTCCATGTTTACACAGATAGCGGTGTAGATATTTCTATGCTTACACAGATCGTGGTGTAGATATTTCCATGTTTATACAGATGGTGGTGTAGATATTCCCACCTTTATACAGATAGCGGTGTAGTTATTTCCATGTTCATAGAGATGGCGGTGTAGATATTTCCATGTTTACAGAGATAGAGGTGTAGATATTTATTTGTTTATAGAGATAGCGGTGTAGATATTTCCATGTTTATACAGATGGCGGTGTAGATATTTCCATTTCTATACAGATGGTGGTGTACATATTTCCATGTTCATACAGATGGCGGTGTAGATATTTCCATGTTTTTAGATATGGCGGTGTAGGTATTTCCATGTTTATACAGGTAGCGGTGTAGATATTTCCATGTTTATATAGATGGCAGTGTAGATATTTCCATGTTTATACAGATAGCGGTATAGATATTTCCATGTTTATACTGATAGCTGTGTAGGTATTTACATCTTTATACAAATGGCGGTGTAGATATTTCCATGTTTATATAGATGGCGGTGTATATATTTCCATCTTTATACAGATGGTGGTGTAGGTATTTCCATGTTTATAGAGGTGGCGGTGTAGATATTTCCATGTTTATACAGATAGTGGTGTAGTTATTTCCATGTTAATAGGCATAGCGGTTTAGATATTTCCATGTTTATAGAGATGGCGGTGTAGATATTTCCATGTTTTCACAGATAACAGTGAAGATATTTACATGTTCCTACAGATGGCTGTGTAGATATTTCCATGTTTATACAGATAGCAGTGTAGATATTTCCGTGTTTTTAGAGATAGCCGTGTAGTTATTTCCATGTAAATAGGCATAGCGGTGTAGATATTTCCATGTTTATATAGATAGAGGTGTAGATATTTCCTAGTTTATACAGACAGCGGTGTAGATATTTCCATGTTTGTAGAGATAGCGGTGTAGACATTTCCACGTTTATACAGATAGCGGTGTAGATATTTCCATGTTCTTACAGATGGCGGTGTAGATATTTCCATCCTTATACAGATAGCCGTGTAGATATTTCCATATTTATACAGATGGTGGTTTAGATATTTCCATGTTTATACAGATGGCGGTGTAGATATTTCCATCTTTATACAAATGGCGGAGTAGGTTTTTCCATGTTCATACAGATGGCGGTGTAGATATTTCCATGTTTATGGAGATGGTGGTGTATATATTTCCATGTGTATACAGATGGCGGTGTCGATATTTCCATGTTTATACAGATGACGGTGTAGATATTTCCATCTTTATACAGATGGCGGTGTAGATATTTCCATGTTCATACAGATGGCGGTGTAGATATTTCCATGATTTTAGAGATGGCGGTATAGATATTTCCATGTTTACACAGGTGGCGGTGTAGATATTTCCATCTTTATTCAGATGGCGGTGTAGATATTTCCATCTTTATACAGATGGCGGTGTAGATATTTCCATGTTCATACACAAGGCGGTGTAGATATTTCCATCTTTATACAGATGGCTGTGTAGATATTTCCATGTTTATACAGATGGCAGTGTAGGCATTTCCATGTTTATAGAGATGGCGGTGTAGATATTTCCATGTTTATACAGATAGCTGTGTAGATATTTCCATCTTTATACAGAATGGCAGTGTAGATATATCCATGTTTATACAAATGGCGGTGTAGATATTTCCATGTTTATACAGATGGCAGTGTAGATATTTCCATGTTTATAGAGATGGCGGTGTAGATATTTCCATGTTTATAGAGATAGCGGTGTAGTTAATTCCATATAAATAGGCATAGCGGTGTAGATATTTCAATGTTTGTAGAGATAGAGTTGTAGATATTTCCTAGTTTATACAGATAGCGGTGTAGATATTTCCATGTTTATAGAGATAGCGGTGTAGACATTTCCACGTTTATACAGATAGAGGTGTAGATATTTCCATATTCTTACAGATGGCGGTGCAGATATTTCCATCCTTATACAGATAGCCGTGTAGGATTTCCATGTTTACACAGATGGCGGTGTAGATATTTCCATGTTTGTAGAGATAGCGGTGTAGACATTTCCACGTTTATACAGATAGCGGTGTAGATATTTCCATGTTCTTACAGATGGCGGTGTAGATATTTCCATCCTTATACAGATAACCGTGTAGATATTTCCATATTTATACAGATGGTGGTTTAGATATTTCCATGTTTATACAGATGGCGGTGTAGATATTTCCATCTTTATACAAATGGCGGAGTAGGTTTTTCCATGTTCATACAGATGGCGGTGTAGATATTTCCATGTTTATAGAGATGGTGGTGTAGATAATTCCATGTTTATACAGATGGCGGTGTCGATATTTCCATGTTTATACAGATGACGGTGTAGATATTTCCATCTTTATACATATGGCGGTGTAGATATTTCCATGTTCATACAGATGGCGGTGTAGATATTTCCATGTTTTTAGAGATGGCGGTATAGATATTTCCATGTTTATACAGGTGGCGGTGTAGATATTTCCATCTTTATACAGATGGCGGTGTAGATATTTCCATCTTTATACAGATGGCGGTGTAGATATTTCCATGTTCATACACAAGGCGGTGTAGATATTTCCATCTTTATACAGATGGCTGTGTAGATATTTCCATGTTTATACAGATGGCAGTGTAGGCATTTCCATGTTTATAGAGATGGCGGTGTAGATATTTCCATGTTTATACAGATAGCTGTGTAGATATTTCCATCTTTATACAGAATGGCAGCGTAGATATATCCATGTGTATACAAATGGCGGTGTAGATATTTCCATGTTTATACAGATGACAGTGTAGATATTTCCATGTTTATAGAGATGGCGGTGTAGATATTTCCATGTTTATAGAGATAGCGGTGTAGTTAATTCCATGTAAATAGGCATAGCGGTGTAGATATTTCCATGATTGTAGAGATAGAGTTGTAGATATTTCCTAGTTTATACAGATAGCGGTGTAGATATTTCCATGTTTACAGAGATAGCGGTGTAGGCATTTCCACGTTTATACAGATAGCGGTGTAGATATTTCCATATTCTTACAGATGGCGGTGCAGATATTTCCATCCTTATACAGATAGCCGTGTAGGATTTCCATGTTTATACAGATGGCGGTGTAGATATTTCCATGTTTATGGAGATGGTGGTGTAAATATTTCCATGTTTATAGAGATAACGGTGTAGTTATTTCAAAGTTAATAGGCATAGCGGTGTAGATATTTCCATGTTTATAGAGACAGAGGTGTAGATGTTTCCTTGTTTATACAGAAATAGGTGTAGATATTTCCATGTTTACAGAGATAGCGGTGTAGACATTTCCAAATTTATACAGATAGCGGTGTAGGTATTTAAAGGTTCATACAGATGGTGGTGTGGATATTTCCATCCTTATACAGATAGCGGTGTAGATATTTCCAAGTTTATGCAGATAGCGGAGTAGATATTTCCACTTTTATGCAGATAGCGGTGAAGATATTTCCATGTTTCTACAGATAGCGGTGTAGATATTTCCATGTTCCTCCAGATGGCTGTGTAGATATTTACAAGTTTATACAGATAGTGGTGTAGATATTTCTATGTTTACACAGATAGCGTAGATATTTCCATGTTCCTACAGCTGGTGGTGTAGATGTTTCCATGCTTACACAGATAGTGGTGTAGATATTTCCAAGTTTATGCAGATAGCGGTGGAGATATTTCCACTTTTATGGAGTTAGCGGTGTAGATATTTCCATGTTTACACAGAAAGCGGTGTAGATATTTCCATGTTCCTACAAATGGCGCTGTATATATTTCCATGTTTATAGATTTGGCGGTTTAGGCATTTCCATCTTCGTACAGATGGCGGTGTAGATATTTCCATCTTCATACACATAACGGTGTAGATATTTCCATGTTTATACAGGTGAGGGTGTATATATTTCCATACTCATACAGATGGCGTTGTAGATATTTCCATGTTTATAGAGATAGCGGTGTAGGTATTTCCATGTTTACACAGATAGCGGTGTAGATATTTCAATTTTTACACAGAAAGCATTGTAGATATTTACATTTTTGTACAGATAGCGGTGTAGATATTTCCATGGTTATAGAGATATCGGTGTAGATATTTCCAGGTTTCTACAGATTGCAGTGTAGATATTTCCACGTTTATATAGATGGCTGTGTAGATATTTCCATGTTTATAGTGATAGCGGTGTAGAAATTTCCATGTTTATACAGATAGCGGTGTAGATATTTCCATGTTTACACAGATAGCGGTGTAGATATTTCCATGTTTACACAGATAGCGTATTAGATATTTCCATGTTTATGCAGATAGCGGTGTAGATATTCCCATGTTTATAGAGATGGTGGTGTAGATATTTAAATGTTTATACAGATGGCTGTGTAGATATTTCCATCTTTATACATTTGGTGATGTAGATATTTCCGTCCTTATACAGATAGCCGTGTAGAAATTTCCATGTTTATACAGATGGCGGAGTAGATATATCCATGTTTATAGAGATGGCAGTGTAGATATTTCCATGTTTATAGAGATAACGGTGCAGTTATTTCCATGTTAATAGGCATAGCGGTGTAGATATTTCCATGTTTATGGAGACAGAGGTGTAGGAATTTCCTAGTTTAAACAGATAGCGGTGTAGATATTTCCATGTTTATAGAGATAGCGGTGTAGACATTTCCACGTTTATACAGATAGTGGTGTAGATATTTAAAGCTTCATACAGATGCTGGTGTAGATATTTCCATCCTTATACAGATAGCGGTGTAGATATTTCCGTGTTTGTACAGATGGCGGTGTAGATATTTCCATCTTAATGGAGATGGCGGTGTAGATATTTCCATGTTTATACAGATAACTGTGTAGATATTTCCATCTTTATACAGATGGCGGTGTAGATATTTCCATGTTTATACAGATGGCGGTGTAGATATTTCCATGTTAATAGATATGGCCGTGTAGATTTTTCCATGTTTAAAGAGATGACAGTGTAGATATTTCCATTTTTATAGAGATAGTGGTGTATTTATTTCCATGTAAATAGGCATAGCAGTGTAGATATTTCCTTGTTTATAGAGATAGAGGTGTAGATATTTCCTAGTTTAAACAGATAGCGGTGTAGATATTTCCATGATTATAGAGATAGCGGTGTAGACATTTCCACGTTTATACAGTAAGCGGTGTAGATATATCCATGTTCATTCAGATGGCAGTGTAGATATTTCCATCCTTATACAGATAGCAGTGTAGATATTTCCATGTTTCTACAGATGGCTGTGTAGATATTTCCATGTTCATGGAGATGGCGGTGTAGATATTTCCATGCTTATAGAGACAGAGGTTTAGATGTTTCCTTGCTTATACAGATAGCGGTGTAGATATTTCCATGTTTATAGAGATAGCGCTGTAGCCATTTCCAAATTTATACAGATAGCGGTGTAGATATTTAAAGGTTCATACAGATGGTGGTGTAGATATTTCCATCCTTATACAGATAGCGGTGTAGATATTTCCATGTTTATACAGATGGCAGTGTAGATATTTCCATCTTTATACAGAGAGCAGTGTAGTTATTTCCATGTTCATAGAGATGGCGGTGTAGATATTTACATGTTTACAGAGATAGAGGTGTAGATATTTCCTTGTTTGTAGAGATACCGGTGTAGATATTTCCATGTTTATACAGATGGCGGTGTAGATATTTCCATCTCTATACAGATGGCGGTATACATATTTCCATGTTCATACAGATGGCGGTGTAGATATTTCCATGTTTTTAGATATGGCGGTGTAGATATTTCCATGTTTATACAGATAGCGGTGTAGATATTTCCATGTTTATACAGTTAGCTGTGTAGGTATTTCCAGCGTTATACAGAAGGGGTTGTAGATATTTCCATGTTCATACAGACCGCGGTGTAGATATTTCCATGTTTATACAGATGACGGTGTAGATATTTCCATGTTTATACAGAAGGCGGTGTAGATATTTCCATGTTTATAGAGATGGCAGTGTAGATATTTCCATGTTTATACAGATAGCGGTGTAGATACTTCCATGTTTATACAGATAGCTGTGTAGATATTTACATCTTTATACAAATGGCGGTGTAGATATTTCCATGTTTATATAAATGGCGGTGTAGATATTTCCATCTTTATACAGATGGCGGTGTAGATATTTCCATGTTTATAGAGATGGCAGTGTAGATATTTCCATGTTTATAGGGATAGCGGTGTAGTTATTTCCATGTTAATAGGCATAGCGGTGTAGATATTTCCATGTTTATAGAGATAGCGGTGTAGATATTTCCATGTTTATAGAGATAGAGGTGTAGATATTTCCTTGTGTATACAGATAGAGGTGAAAATATTTCCATGTTTATAGAGATAGCGGTGTAGACATTGCCACGTTTATACGGATACCGGTGTAGATATTTCCATGTTTATAGAGATGGCGGTATAGACATTTCCATGTTTATACAGATGGCTGTGTAGATATTTCCACCTTTATACAGATGGTGGTGTAGATATTTCCATGTTTACACAGATAGCGGTGTAGATATTTCCATGTTTATACAGATGGCGGTGTAGATATTTCCATGTTTATAGAGATGGCGGTGTAGATATTTCCATGTTCATAGAGATAACGGTGTAGACATTTCCACGTTTATACAGTAAGCGGTGTAGATATATCCATGTTCATACAGATGGCGGTGAAGATATTTCCATCCTTATACATATATCGTTGTGGATATTTCCATGTTTATACAGATGGCTGTGTAGATATTTCCATGTTTATGGAGATGGCGGTGTAGATAGTTCCATGCTTATAGAGACAGAGGTGTAGATGTTTCCTTGTTTATACAGATAGCGGTGTAGATATTTCCATGTTTATAATGATAGTGGTGTAGCCATTTCCAAATTTATACAGATAGCGGTGTAGATATTTAAAGGTTCATACAGGTGGTGGTGTAGATATTTCCGTCCTTATACAGATAGCGGTGTAGATATTTCCATGTTTATACAGACGGTGGGGTAGATATTTCCATCTTTATACAGATGGCGGTGTTGATATTTCCATGTTCATAGAGATAGCGGTGTAGGCATTGCCACGATAATACAGACAGCGGTGTAGACATTTCCATGTTTATAGAGATGGCGGTGTAGATATTTCCATGTTTATACAGATGGCTGTGTAGATATTTCCATGTTTATACAGATGGCGGTGTAGATATTTCCATGTTTATAGAGATGGCCGTGTAGATATTTCCATGTTTAAAGAGATGACAGTGTAGATATTTTGATGTTTATAGAGATAGAGGTTTAGTTATTTCCATTTAAATAGGCATAGCAGTGTAGATATTTCCATGTTTATAGAGATAGATGTGTAGATATTTCCTAGTTTAAACAGATAGCGGTGTAGATATTTCCATGTTTATAGAGATAGCGGTGTAGACATTTCCACGTTTATACAGTAAGCGGTGTAGATATATCCATGTTCATACAGATGGCGGTGTAGATATTTCCATCCTTATACAGATAGCAGTGTAGATATTTCCAAGTTTATACAGATGGCTGTGTAGATATTTCCATGTTTATGGAGATGGCGGTGTAGATATTTCCATGTTTATAGAGACAGAGGTGTAGATATTTCCAAGTGTATACAGATGGCGGTGTAGATATTTCCATGTTTATAGAGATGGCGGTGTAGATATTTCCTAGTTTATACATATAGCGGTGTTGATATTTCCATGTTTATAGACATAGCGGTGTAGCCATTTCCAAATTTATACAGATGGCGGTGTAGATATTTAAAAGTTCATCAAGATGGTGGTGTAGATATTTCCATGTTTATACAGAAGGCGGTGTAGTTATTTCCATGTTTATAGAGATGGCAGTGTAGATATTTCCATGTTTATACAGATAGCGGTGTAGATATTTCCATGTTTATACAGATGGTGGTGTAGATATTTCCATGTTAATAGATATGGCCGTGTAGATATTTCCATGTTTAAAGAGATGACAGTGTAGATATTTCCATTTTTATAGAGATAGCGGTGTATTTATTTCCATGTAAATAGGCATAGCGGTGTAGATATTTCCTTGTTTATAGAGATAGAGGTGTATATATTTCCTAGTTTAAACAGATAGCGGTGTAGATATTTCCATGTTTATTGAGACAGAGGTGTAGATATTTCCATGTTTATACAGATAGCGGTGTAGATATTTCCATGTTTATACAGAGAGCTGTGTAGATATTTCCATCTTTATACAGATGGCGGTGTAGATATTTCCATGTTTATACAGATGGCGGTTTAGATATTTCCATGTTAATAGATATGGCAGTGTAGATATTTCCATGTTTAAATAGATGACAGTGTAGATATTTCCATTTTTATAGAGATACAGTGTATTTATTTCCATGTAAATAGGCATAGCTGTGTAGATATTTCCTTGTTTATAGAGATAGCGGTGAAGACATTTCCACGTTTATACGGTAAGCGTTGTAGATATATCCATGTTCATACAGATGGCGGTGTAGATATTTCCATCCTTATACAGATAGCGGTGTAGATATTTCCATGTTTATAGAGATGGCAGTGTAGGTATTTCCATGTTTATGGAGATGTCGGTGTAGATATTTCCATGTTTATAGAGACAGAGGTGTAGATGTTTCCTTGTTTATACAGATAGCGGTGTAGATATTTCCATGTTAATAGAGATAGCGGTGTCGACATTTCCAAATTTATACAGATAGCGGTGTAGATATTTAAAGGTTCATACAGATGGTGGTGTAGATATTTCCATCCTTATACAGACAGCGGTGTAGATATTTCCATGTTTATACAGATGGCGGTGTAGATATTTCCATCTTTATACAGATAGCGGTGTAGTTATTTCCATGTTCATAGAGATGGCAGTGTAGAAATTTACATGTTTACAGAGTTAGAGGTGTAGATATTTCCTTGTTTATAGAGATAGCGGTGTAGATATTTCCATGTTTATACAGATGGCGGTGTAGATATTTCCATCTCTATACAGATGGCGGTGTACATATTTCCATGTTCATACAGATGGCGGTGTAGATATTTCCATGTTTTTAGATATGGCGGTGTAGATAATTCCATGTTTATACAGATAGCGGTGTAGATATTTCCATGTTTATACAGATAGCTGTGTAGATATTTACATCTTCATACAAATGGTGGTGTAGATATTTCCAAGTTCATAAAGATGGCGGTGTAGATATTTCCATGTTTATACAGATGACGGTGTAGATATTTCCATGTTTATACAGAAGGCGGTGTAGGTATTTCCATGTTTATACAGATAGCTGTGTAGATATTTACATCTTTATACAAATGGCGGTGTAGATATTTCCATGTTTATATAAATGGCGGTGTAGATATTTCCATCTTTATACAGATGGCGGTGTAGATATTTCCATGTTTATAGAGATGGCAGTGTAGATATTTCCATGTTTATAGGGATAGCGGTGTAGTTATTTCCATGTTAATAGGCATAGCGGTGTAGATATTTCCATGTTTATAGAGATGCCGGTGTAGATATTTCCATGTTTTTAGAGATAGAGGTGTAGATATTTCCTTGTGTATACAGATAGAGGTGAAAATATTTCCATGTTTATAGAGATAGCGGTGTTGACATTGCCACGTTTATACAGATAGCGGTGTAGATATTTCCATGTTTATAGAGATGGCGGTGTAGACATTTCCATGTTTATACAGATGGCTGTGTAGATATTTCCACCTTTATACAGATGGTGGTGTAGATATTTCCATGTTTACACAGATAGCGGTGTAGATATTTCCATGTTTATACAGATGGCGGTGTAGATATTTCCATGTTTATAGAGATGGCGGTGTAGATATTTCCATGTTTATAGAAATAACGGTGTAGTTATTTCCATGTTAATAGGCATAGCGGTGTAGATATTTCCATGTTTATAGAGACAGAGGTGCAGATATTTCCTAGTTTAAACAGATAGCGTTGCAGATATTTCCATCTTTATAGAAATAGCGGTGTAGACATTATCACGTTTATACAGTAAGCGGTATAGATATATACATTTTCATACAGATCACGGTGTAGATATTTCCATCCTTATACAGATAGCGGTGTATATATTTCCATGTTTATACAGATGGCTGTGCAGATGTTTCCATGTTTATGGAGGTGGCGGTGTAGATATTTTCATGTTTATTGAGACAGAGGTGTAGATGTTTCCTTGTTTATACAGATAGCGGTGTAGATATTTCCATGTTTATAGAGATAGCGGTGTAGACATTTCCAAATTTAAGCAGATAGCGGTGTAGATATTTAAAGGTTCATACAGATGGTGGTGTAGATATTTCCATCCTTATACAGATAGCGGTGTAGATATTTCCATGTTTATACAGATGGCGGTGTAGATATTTCCACCTTTATACAGATAGCGGTGTAGTTATTTCCATGTTCATAGAGATGGCGTTGTAGATATTTCCATGTTTACAGAGATAGAGGTGTAGATATTTATTTGTTTATAGAGATAGCGGTGTAGATATTTCCATGTTTATACAGGTGTCGGAGTAGATATTTCCATTTCTATACAGATGGCGATGTACATATTTCCATGTTCATACAGATGGCGGTGTAGATATTTCCATGTTTTTAGACATGGCGGTGTAGGTATTTCCATGTTTATACAGGTAGCGGTGTAGATATTTCCATGTTTATATAGATGGCAGTGTAGATATTTCCATGTTTATACAGATAGCGGTATAGATATTTCCATGTTTATACAGATAGCTGTGAAAGTACTTACATCTTTACACAAATGGCGGTGTAGATATTTCCACGTTTATATAGATGGCGGTGTAGATATTTCCATCTTTATACAGATGGCGGTGTAGGTATTTCCATGTTTATAGAGGTGGCGGTGTAGATATTTCCATGTTTATACAGATAGTGTTGTAGTTATTTCCATGTTAATAGGCATAGCGGTGTAGATATTTCCATGTTTATAGAGATGGCGGTGTAGATATTTCCATGTTTACACAGATAACAGTGAAGATATTTACATGTTCCTACAGATGGCTGTGTAGATATTTCCATGTTTATACAGATAGCAGTGTAGATATTTCCGTGTTTTTAGAGATAGCCGTGTAGTTATTTCCGTGTAAATAGGCATAGCAGTGAAGATATTTCCATGTTTATACAGATAGAGGTGTAGATATTTCCTAGTTTATACAGACAGCGGTGTAGATATTTCCATGTTTATAGAGATAGCGGTGTAGACATTTCCACGTTTATACAGATAGCGGTGTAGATATTTCCATGTTCTTACAGATGGCGGTGTAGATATTTCCATCCTTATACAGATAGCCGTGTAGATATTTCCATGTTTATACAGATGGTGGTGTAGATATTTCCATGTGTATTCAGATGGCGGTGTAGATATTTCCATCTTTATACACATGGCGGAGTAGATTTTTCCATGTTCATACAGATGGCGTTGTAGATATTTCCATGTTTATAGAGATGGTGGTGTAGATATTTCCATGTTTATACAGATGGCGGTGTCGATATTTCCATGTTTATACAGATGGCGGTGTAGATATTTCCATAGTTATACAGATGGCGGTGTAGATATTTCCGTGTTCTTACACATGGCGGTGGAGATATTTCCATCTTTATACAGATGGCAGTGTAGGTATTTCCATGTTTATAGAGATGGCAGTGTAGATAATTCCATGTTCATACAGATGGCGGTGTAGATATTTCCATCCTTATACAGATAGCGGTGTAGATATTTCCATGTTTATACAGATGACGGTGTTGATATTTCCATCTTTATACAGATGGCAGTGTAGATATTTCCATGTTCATACAGATGGCGGTGTAGATATTTCCATGTTTATAGAGATGGCGGTATAGATATTTCCATGTTTATATAGGTGGCGGTGTAGATATTTCCATCTTTATACAGATGGCGGTGTAGATATTTCCATCTTTATACAGATGGCGGTGTAGATATTTCCATGTTCATAAACAAGGCGGTGTAGATATTTCCATCTTTATACAGATGGCTGTGTAGATATTTCCATGTTTATACAGATGGCAGTGTAGGCATTTCCATGTTTATAGAGATGGCGGTGTAGATACTTCCATGTTTATACAGATAGCTGTGTAGATATTTCCATCTTTATACAAATGGCAGTGTAGATATATCCATGTTTATACAAATGGCGGTGTAGATATTTCCATGTTTATACAGTTGGCAGTGTAGATATTTCCATGTTTATAGAGATGGCAGTGTAGATATTTCCGTGTTTATAGAGTTAACGGTGTAGTTATTTCCATGTAAATAGGCATAGCGGTGTAGATATTTCCATGTTTATAGAGATAGAGGTGTAGATATTTCCTAGTTTATACAGATAGCGGTGTAGATATTTCCATGTTTATAGAGATAGCGGTGTAGACATTTCCACGTTTATACAGATAGCGGTGTAGATATTTCCATATTCTTACAGATGGCGGTGCAGATATTTCCATCCTTATACAGATAGCCGTGTAGAAATTTCCATGTTTATACAGATGGCGGTGTAGGTATTTCCATGTTTATGGAGATGGCGGTGTAGATATTTCCATGTTTATAGAGATAACGGTGAAGTTATTTCAAAGTTAATAGGCATAGCGGTGTAGATATTTCCATGTTTATAGAGACAGAGGTGTAGATGTTTCCTTGTTTATACAGATGTAGGTGTGGATATTTCCATGTTTATAGAGATAGCGGTGTAGACATTTCCAAATTTATACAGTTAGCCGTGTAGTTATTTAAATGTTCATACAGATGGTGGTGTGGATATTTCCATCCTTATACAGATAGCGGTGTAGATATTTCCAAGTTTATGCAGATAGAGGAGTAGATATTTCCAGTTTTATGCAGATAGCGGTTTAGATATTTCCATGCTTATACAGATAACGGTGTAGATATTTCCATGTTCCTGCAGATGGCTGTGTAGATATTTACAAGTTTATACAGATAGTGGTGTACATATTTCCATGGTTACACAGATAGCGTAGATATTTCCATGTTCCTACAGCTGGTGGTGTAGATGTTTCAATGCTTACACAGATAGTGGTGTAGATATTTCCAAGTTTATGCAGATTGCGGTGGAGATATTTCAACTTTTATGCAGTTAGCGGTGTAGATATTTCCATGTTTATACAGAAAGCGGTGTAGATATTTCCATGTTCCTACAAATGGCGCTGTAGATATTTCCATGTTTATAGAGTTGGCGGTTTAGACATTTCCATCTTCGTACAGATGGCGGTGTAGATATTTCCATCTTCATACACATAACGGTGTAGATATTTCCATGTTTATACAGGTGAGGGTGTATATATTTCCATACTCATACAGAAGCGTTGTAGATATTTCCATGTTTATAGAGATAGCGGTGTAGGTATTTCCATGTTTACACAGATAGCGGTGTAGATATTTCAATGTTTACACAGATAGCATTGTAGATATTTACATTTTTATACATATAGCGGTGTAGATATTTCCATGGTTATAGAGATATCGGTGTAGATATTTCCAGGTTTCTACAGATTGCAGTGTAGATATTTCCACGTTTATATAGATGGCTGTGTAGATATTTCCATGTTTATAGAGATAGCGGTGTAGATATGTCCATGTTTATACAGATAGCGGTGTAGATATTTCCATGTTTACACAGATAGCGGTGTAGATATTTCCATGTTTACACAGATAGCGTATTAGATATTTCCATGTTTATACAGATAGCGGTGTAGATATTTCCATGTTTATAGAGATAGCGGTGTAGACATTGCCACGTTTATGCAGATAGCGGTGTAGATATTTCCATGTTTATAGAGATGGCGGTGTAGATATTTAAATGTTTATACAGATGGCTGTGTAGATATTTCCATCTTTATACATTTGGTGATGTAGATATTTCCGTCCTTATACAGATAGCGGTATAGATATTACCATGTTAATACAGATGGCGGTGTAGATATATCCATGTTTATAGAGATGTCGGTGTAGATATTTCCATGTTTATAGAGATAACGGTGAAGTTATTTCCATGTTAATAGGCATAGCGGTGTAGATATTTCCATGTTTATGAAGACAGAGGTGTAGATATTTCCTAGTTTAAACAGATAGCAGTGTAGATATTTCCATGTTTATAGAGATAACGGTGTAGACATTTCCACGTTTATACAGATAGTGGTGTAGATATTTAAAGCTTCATACAGATGCTGGTGTAGATATTTCCATCCTTATACAGATAGCGGTGTAGATATTTCCGTGTTTGTACAGATGGCGGTGTAGAAATTTCCATCTTTATGGAGATGGCGGTGTAGATATTTCCATGTTTATTGAGACAGAGGTGTAGATAATTCCATGTTTATATAGATAGCGGTGTAGATATTTCCATGTTTATACAGATAGCTGTGTGGATATTTCCATCTTTATACAGAGGGCGGTGTAGATATTTCCATGTTTATACAGATGGCGGTGTAGATATTTCCATGTTAATAGATATGGCCGTGTAGATATTTCCATGTTTAAAGAGATGACAGTGTAGATATTTCCATTTTTATAGAGATAGCGGTGTATTTATTTCCATGTAAATTGGCATAGCGGTGTAGATATTTCCTTGTTTATAGAAATAGAGGTGTAGATATTTCCTAGTTTAAACAGATAGCGGTGTAGATATTTCCATGTTTATAGAGATAGCGGTGTAGATATTTCCACGTTTATACAGTAAGCGGTGTAGATATATCCATGTTCATACAGATGGCGGTGTAGATATTTCCATCCTTATACAGATAGCGGTGTAGATATTTCCATGTTTATACAGATGGCGGTGTAGATATTCCAGGTTTAAAGAGATAGCGGTATATCCATTTGCAAATTTATACAGATAGCGGTGTAGATATTCAAAGGTTCATACAGATGGTGGTGTAGATATTTCCATCCTTATACAGATAGCAGTGTAGATATTTCCATGTTTATACAGATGGCGGTGTAGATATTTCCATGTTTATAGAGATAGCGGTGTAGATATTTCAATGTAAGTAGGCATACCGGTGTAGACATTTCCATGTTTATAGAGATAGAGGTGTAGATATTTCCTAGTTCATACAGATTGCGGTGTAGATATTTCCATGTGTATAGAGATAGCGGTGTAGACATTTCCAAATTTATACAGATGGCGGTGTAGATATTTAAAGGTTCATACAGATGGTGGTGTAGATATTTCCATCCTTATACAGATAGCGGTGTAGATATTTCCATGTTTATACAGATGGCGGTGTAGATATTTCCATGTTTATATAGATGGCGGTGTAGGTATTTCCATGTTTATACAGATGGCGGTGTAGATATTTCCATGTTTATAGAGACAGACGTGTAGATGTTTCCTTGTTTATACAGATAGCGGTGTAGATATTTCCATGTTTATAGAGATAGCGGTGTAGCCATTTCCAAATTTATACAGATAGCCGTGTAGATATTTAAAGGTTCATACAGATGGTGGTGTAGATATTTCCATCCTTATACAGATAGCGGTGTAGATATTTCCATGTTTATAGAGATGGTGGTGTAGATATTTCTATGTTAATACAGATAACTCTGTATATATTTCCATCTTTATACAGATGGTGGTGTAGATATTTCCATCCTTATACAGATAGCGGTGTAGATATTTCCATGTTTATACAGATGGCGGTGTAGATATTTCCATCTTTATGCAGATGTCGGTGTAGGTATTTCCATGTTTATAGAGATGGCGGTGTAGATATTTCCATGTTTATGGAGATAGCGCTGTAGTTATTTCCGTGTTAATAGGCATAGCGCTGTAGATATTTCCATGTTTATAGAGATGGCGGTGTAGATATTTCCATGTTTATAGAGATAGTGGTGTAGTTATTTCAATGTAAATAGGCATACCGGTGTAGATATTTCCATGTTTATAGAGATAGAGGTGTAGATATTTCCTAGTTTATACAGATTGCGGTGTAGATATTTCCATGTGTATAGAGACAGCGGTGTAGACATTTCCAAATTTATACAGATGGCGGTGTAGATATTTAAAGGTTCATACAGATGGTTTTGTAGATATTTCCATCCTTATACAGATAGCGGTGTAGATATTTCCATGTTTATACAGATGGCGGTGTAGATATTTCCATGTTTATATAGATGGCGGTGTAGATATTTCCATCTTTATACAGATGGCGGTGTAGATATTTCCATCTTTATACAGATGGCGGTGTAGGTATTTCCATGTTTATAGAGATGGCGGTGTAGATATTTCCATGTTTATGGAGATAGCGCTGTAGTTATTTCAGTGTTAATAGGCATAGCGGTGTAGATATTTCCATGTTTATAGAGATGGCGGTGTAGATATTTCCATGTTTATAGAGATAGTGGTGTAGTTATTTCAATGTAAATAGGCATACCGGTGTAGATATTTCCATGTTTATAGAGATAGAGGTGTAGATATTTCCTAGTTTATACAGATTGCGGTGTAGATATTTCCATGTGTATAGAGACAGCGGTGTAGACATTTCCAAATTTATACAGATGGCGGTGTAGATATATAAAGGTTCATACAGATGGTTTTGTAGATATTTCCATCCTTATACAGATAGCGGTGTAGATATTTCCATGTTTATACAGATGGCGGTGTAGATATTTCCATGTTTATATAGATGGCGGTGTAGATATTTCCATCTTTATACAGATGGCGGTGTAGATATTTCCATCTTTATACAGATGGCGGTGTAGGTATTTCCATGTTTATAGAGATGGCGGTGTAGATATTTCCATGTTTATAGAGATAGACGTGTAGATGTTTCCTTGTTTATACAGATAGCGGTGTAGATATTTCCATGTTTATAGAGATAGCAGTGTAGCCATTTCCAAATTTATACAGATAGCCGTGTAGATATTTAAAGGTTCATACAGATGGTGGTGTAGATATTTCCATCCTTATACAGATAGCGGTGTAGATATTTCCATGTTTATACAGATGGCGGTGCAGATATTTCCATCTTTATACAGATTGCGGTGTAGATATTTCCATGTTCATAGAGATGGCGGTGTAGATATTTCCATGTTTACAGAGATAGAGGTGTAGACATTTCCTTGTTTGTAGAGATAGCGGGGTAGATATTTCCATGTTTATACAGATGGCGGTGTAGTTATTTCCATCTCTATACAGATGGCGGTGTACATATTTCCATGTTCATACGGATGGCGGTGTAGATATTTCCATGTTTTTAGACATGGCGGTGAAGATATTTCCATGTTTATACAGATAGCGTTGTAGATATTTCCATGTTTATACAGTTAGCTGTGTAGATATTTCCATCGTTATACAGATGGCGGTGTAGATATTTCCATGTTCATACAGATGGCGGTGTAGATATTTCCATGTTTATACAGATGACGGTGTAGATATTTCCATGTTTATACAGAAGGCGGGGTGGATATTTCCATGTTTATAGAGATGGCGGTGTAGATATTTCCATGTTTATGCAGATAGCGGTGTAGATATTTCCATGTTTATACAGATAGCTGTGTAGAGATTTACATCCTTATACAAATGGCGGTGTAGATTTTTCCATGTTTATATAGATGGCAGTGTAGATATTTCCATCTTTATACAGATGGCGGTGTTGGTATTTCCATGTTTATAGAGATGGCTGTGTAGATATTTCGATGTTTATAGAGATAGCAGTGTAGTTATTTACATATTAATAGGCATAACGGTGTAGATATTTCCATGTTTATAGAGATAGAGGTTTAGATATTTCCTTGTTTATACAGATAGCGGTGTAGATATTTCCATGTTTATAGAGATGGCCGTGTAGATATTTCTATGTTTATACAGATAACTCTGTATATATTTCCATCTTTATACAGATGGTGGTGTAGATATTTCCATCCTTATACAGATAGCGGTGTAGATATTTCCATGTTTATACAGATGGCGGTGTAGATATTTCCATGTTTATAGAGATGGCGGTGTAGATATTTCCACGTTTATAGAGATAACGGTGTAGTTATTTCCATATTAGTAGGCATAGCTGTGTAGATATTTCCATGTTTATAGAGACAGAGGTGTAGATATTTCCTTGTTTATAGAGATAGCGGTGTAGATATTTCCATGTTTATAGCGAAAGCGGTGTAGACATTTCCACATTTATAAAGATAGTGGTGTGGATATTTAAAGCTTCATACGGATGGTGGTGTAGATATTTCCATCCTTATACAGATAGCGGTGTAGATATTTCCATGTTTGTACAGATGGCGAAGTAGATATTTCCTTCTTTGTACTGATGGCGGTGCAGATATTTCCATGTTCATAGAGAAGGCGGTGTAGATATTTCCATGTTTACAGAGATAGACGTGTAGATATTTCCTTGTTTATAGAGATATCGGTGTAGATATTTCCATGTTTATACAGATGGCGGTGAAGATATTTCCATCTCTATACAGATGGCCGTGAGCATATATCCATGTTCATACAGATGGCGGTATAGGTATTTCCATGTTTTTAGACATGGCGGTGTAGATATTTCCATGTTTATACAGATAGTGGTGTAGATATTTCCATGTTTATACAGTTAGATGTGTAGATATTTCCATTGTTATTCTGATTGCGGTGTAGATATTTCCACGTTCATACAGATGGCGGTGAAGATATTTCCATCGTTATACAGATGACGGTGTAGATATTTCCATGTTTATACAGAAGGCGGTGTAGATATTTCCATGTTTATAGAGATTGCGGTGTAGTTATTTCCATGTTTATACAGATAGCAGTGTATATATTTCCATGTTTATACAGATAGCTGTGTAGATATTTACATCTTTATAGAAATGGCGGTGTAGATATTTCGATGTTTATACAGATGGCGGTGTAGATATTTCCATCTTTATACAGATGTCGGTGTAGGTATTTCCATGTTTATAGAGATGGCGGTGTAGATATTTCCATGTTTATGGAGATAGCGCTGCAGTTATTTCCGTGTTAATAGGCATAGCGGTGTAGATATTTCCATGTTTATAGAGATGGCGGTGTAGATATTTCCATGTTTATAGAGATAGCGGTGTAGTTATTTCAATGTAAATAGGCATACCGGTGTAGATATTTCCATGTTTATAGAGATAGAGGTGTAGGTATTTCCTAGTTTATACAGATTGCGGTGTAGATATTTCCATGTGTATAGATATAGCGGTGTAGACATTTCCAAATTTACACAGATGGCGGTGTAGATATTTAAAGGTTCATACAGATGGTGGTGTAGATATTTCCATCCTTATACAGATAGCGGTGTAGATATTTCCATGTTTATACAGATGGCGGTGTAGGTATTTCCATGTTTATATAGATGGCGGTGTAGATATTTCCATCTTTATGCAGATGGCGGTGTAGTTATTTCCATCTTTATACAGATGGCTGTGTAGGTATTTCCATGTTTATAGAGATGGCGGTGCAGATATTTCCATGTTGATAGAGACAGACGTGTAGATGTTTCCTTGTTTATACAGATAGCGGTGTAGATATTTCCATGTTTATAGAGTTAGCGGTGTAGCCATTTCCAAATTTATGCAGATAGCCGTGTAGATATTTAAAGGTTCATACAGATGGTGGTGTAGGTACTTCCATCCTTATACTGATAGCGGTGTACATATTTCCATGTTTATAGAGATGGCGGTGTAGATATTTCCATGTTTATGGAGATAGCGCTGTAGTTATTTCCGTGTTAATAGGCATAGCGGTGTAGATATTTCCATGTTTATAGAGATGGCGGTGTAGATATTTCCATGTTTATACAGATAGCGGTGTAGTTCTTTGAATGTAAATAGGCATACCGGTGTAGATATTTCCATGTTTATAGAGATAGAGGTGTAGATATTTCCTAGTTTATACAGATTGCGGTGTAGATATTTCCATGTTTATACAGAAGGCGGTGTAGATATTTCCATGTTTATAGAGATTGTGGTGTAGTTATTTCCATGTTTATACAGATAGCAGTGTAGATATTTCCATGTTTATACAGATAGCTGTGTAGATATTTACATCTTTATAGAAATGGCGGTGTAGATATTTCGATGTTTATACAGATGGCGGTGTAGATATTTCCATCTTTATACAGATGTCGGTGTAGGTATTTCCATGTTTATAGAGATGGCGGTGTAGATATTTCCATGTTTATGGAGATAGCGCTGTAGTTATTTCCGTGTTAATAGGCATAGCGGTGTAGATATTTCCATGTTTATAGAGATGGCGGTGTAGATATTTCCATGTTTATAGAGATAGCGGTGTAGATATTTCAATGTAAGTAGGCATACCGGTGTAGATATTTCCATGTTTATAGAGATAGAGGTGTAGATATTTCCTAGTTCATACAGATTGCGGTGTAGATATTTCCATGTGTTTAGAGATAGCGGTGTAGACATTTCCAAATTTATACAGATGGCGGTGTAGATATTTAAAGGTTCATACAGATGGTGGTGTAGATATTTCCATCCTTATACAGATAGCGGTGTAGATATTTCCATGTTTATGCAGATGGCGGTGTAGATATTTCCACGTTTATATAGATGGCGGTGTAGATATTTCCATCTTTATACAGATGGCGGTGTAGATATTTCCATCTTTATACAGATGGCGGTGTAGGTATTTCTATGTTTATAGAGTTGGCGGTGTAGATATTTCCATGTTTATAGAGACAGACGTGTAGATGTTTCCTTGTTTATACAGATAGCGGTGTAGATATTTCCATGTTTATAGAGATAGCGGTGTAGCCGTTTCCAAATTGATACAGATAGCCGTGTAGATATTTAAAGGTTCATACAGATGGTGGTGTAGATATTTCCATCCTTATACAGATAGCGGTGTAGATATTTCCATGTTTATAGAGATGGCGGTGTAGATATTTCTATGTTTATACAGATAACTCTGTATATACTTCCATCTTTATACAGATGGTGGTGTAGATATTTCCATCCTTATACAGATAGCGGTGTAGATATTTCCATGTTTATACAGATGGCGGTGTAGATATTTCCATCTTTATGCAGATGTCGGTGTAGGTATTTCCATGTTTATAGAGATGGTGGTGTAGATATTTCCATGTTTATGGAGATAGCGCTGTAGTTATTTCCGTGTTAATAGGCATAGCGGTGTAGATATTTCCATGTTTATAGAGATGGCGGTGTAGATATTTCCATGTTTGTAGAGATAGTGGTGTAGTTATTTCAATGTAAATAGGCATACCGGTGTAGATATTTCCATGTTTATAGAGATAGAGGTGTAGATATTTCCTAGTTTATACAGATTGCGGTGTAGATATTTCCATGTGTATAGAGACAGCGGTGTAGACATTTCCAAATTTATACAGATGGCGGTGTAGATATTTAAAGGTTCATACAGATGGTGGTGTAGATATTTCCATCCTTATACAGATAGCGGTGTAGATATTTCCATGTTTATACAGATGGCGGTGTAGATATTTCCATGTTTATATAGATGGCGGTGTGGATATTTCCATCTTTATACAGATGGCGGTGTAGATATTTCCATCTTTATACAGATGGCGGTGTAGGTATTTCCATGTTTATAGAGATGGCGGTGTAGATATTTCCATGTTTATAGAGACAGACGTGTAGATGTTTCCTTGTTTATACAGATAGCGGTGTAGATATTTCCATGTTTATAGAGATAGCAGTGTAGCCATTTCCAAATTTATACAGATAGCCGTGTAGATATTTAAAGGTTCATACAGATGGTGGTGTAGATATTTCCATCCTTATACAGATAGCGGTGTAGATATTTCCATGTTTATACAGATGGCGGTGCAGATATTTCCATCTTTATACAGATTGCGGTGTAGATATTTCCATGTTCATAGAGATGGCGGTGTAGATATTTCCATGTTTACAGAAATAGAGGTGTAGACATTTCCTTGTTTGTAGAGATAGCGGGGTAGATATTTCCATGTTTATACAGATGGCGGTGTAGTTATTTCCATCTCTATACAGATGGCGGTGTACATATTTCCATGTTCATACGGATGGCGGTGTAGATATTTCCATGTTTTTAGACATGGCGGTGAAGATATTTCCATGTTTATACAGATAGCGTTGTAGATATTTCCATGTTTAAACAGTTAGCTGTGTAGATATTTCCATCGTTATACAGATGGCGGTGTAGATATTTCCATGTTCATACAGATGGCAGTGTAGATATTTCCATGTTTATACAGATGACGGTGTAGATATTTCCATGTTTATACAGAAGGCGGGGTAGATATTTCCATGTTTATAGAGATGGCGGTGTAGATATTTCCATGTTTATGCAGATAGCGGTGTAGATATTTCCATGTTTATACAGATAGCTGTGTAGAGATTTACATCCTTATACAAATGGCGGTGTAGATTTTTCCATGTTTATATAGATGGCAGTGTAGATATTTCCATCTTTATACAGATGGCGGTGTTGGTATTTCCATGTTTATAGAGATGGCTCTGTAGATATTTCGATGTTTATAGAGATAGCAGTGTAGTTATTTACATATTAATAGGCATAACGGTGTAGATATTTCCATGTTTATAGAGATAGAGGTGTTGATATTTCCTTGTTTATACAGATAGCGGTGTAGATATTTCCATGTTTATAGAGATGGCCGTGTAGATATTTCTATGTTTATACAGATAACTCTGTATATATTTCCATCTTTATACAGATGGTGGTGTAGATATTTCCATCCTTATACAGATAGCGGTGTAGATATTTCCATGTTTATACAGATGGCGGTGTAGATATTTCCATGTTTATAGAGATGGCGGTGTAGATATTTCCACGTTTATAGAGATAACGGTGTAGTTATTTCCATATTAGTAGGCATAGCGGTGTAGATATTTCCATGTTTATAGAGACAGAGGTGTAGATATTTCCTTGTTTATAGAGATAGCGGTGTAGATATTTCCATGTTTATAGCGAAAGCGGTGTAGACATTTCCACATTTATAAAGATAGTGGTGTGGATATTTAAAGCTTCATACGGATGGTGGTGTAGATATTTCCATCCTTATACAGATAGCGGTGTAGATATTTCCATGTTTGTACAGATGGCGAAGTAGATATTTCCTTCTTTGTACTGATGGCGGTGCAGATATTTCCATGTTCATAGAGAAGGCGGTGTAGATATTTCCATGTTTACAGAGATAGACGTGTAGATATTTCCTTGTTTATAGAGATATCGGTGTAGATATTTCCATGTTTATACAGATGGCGGTGAAGATATTTCCATCTCTATACAGATGGCCGTGAGCATATATCCATGTTCATACAGATGGCGGTGTAGGTATTTCCATGTTTTTAGACATGGCGGTGTAGATATTTCCATGTTTATACAGATAGCGGTGTAGATATTTCCATGTTTATACAGTTAGATGTGTAGATATTTCCATTGTTATTCTGATTGCGGTGTAGATATTTCCACGTTCATACAGATGGCGGTGTAGATATTTCCATCGTTATACAGATGACGGTGTAGATATTTCCATGTTTATACAGAAGGCGGTGTAGATATTTCCATGTTTATAGAGATTGCGGTGTAGTTATTTCCATGTTTATACAGATAGCAGTGTAGATATTTCCATGTTTATACAGATAGCTGTGTAGATATTTACATCTTTATAGAAATGGCGGTGTAGGTATTTCGATATTTATACAGATGGCGGTGTAGATATTTCCATCTTTATACAGATGTCGGTGTAGGTATTTCCATGTTTATAGAGATGGCGGTGTAGATATTTCCATGTTTATGGAGATAGCGCTGCAGTTATTTCCGTGTTAATAGGCATAGCGGTGTAGATATTTCCATGTTTATAGAGATGGTGGTGTAGATATTTCCATGTTTATAGAGATAGCGGTGTAGTTATTTCAATGTAAATAGGCATACCGGTGTAGATATTTCCATGTTTATAGAGACAGAGGTGTAGATATTTCCTAGTTTATACAGATTGCGGTGTAGATATTTCCATGTGTATAGAGATAGCGGTGTAGACATTTCCAAATTTACACAGATGGCGGTGTAGATATTTAAAGGTTCATACAGATGGTGGTGTAGATATTTCCATCCTTATACAGATAGCGGTGTAGATATTTCCATGTTTATACAGATGGCGGTGTAGGTATTTCCATGTTTATATAGATGGCGGTGTAGATATTTCCATCTTTATACAGATGGCGGTGTAGTTATTTCCATCTTTATACAGATGGCGGTGTAGGTATTTCCATGTTTATAGAGATGGCGGTGCAGATATTTCCATGTTGATAGAGACAGACGTGTAGATGTTTCCTTGTTTATACAGATAGCGGTGTAGATATTTCCATGTTTATAGAGTTAGCGGTGTAGCCATTTCCAAATTTATGCAGATAGCCGTGTAGATATTTAAAGGTTCATACAGATGGTGGTGTAGGTACTTCCATCCTTATACTGATAGCGGTGTACATATTTCCATGTTTATAGAGATGGCGGTGTAGATATTTCCATGTTTATGGAGATAGCGCTGTAGTTATTTCCGTGTTAATAGGCATAGCGGTGTAGATATTTCCATGTTTATAGAGATGGCGGTGTAGATATTTCCATGTTTATACAGATAGCGGTGTAGTTCTTTGAAAGTAAATAGGCATACCGGTGTAGATATTTCCATGTTTATAGAGATAGAGGTGTAGATATTTCCTAGTTTATACAGATTGCGGTGTAGATATTTCCATGTTTATACAGAAGGCGGTGTAGATATTTCCATGTTTATAGAGATTGTGGTGTAGTTATTTCCATGTTTATACAGATAGCAGTGTAGATATTTCCATGTTTATACAGATAGCTGTGTAGATATTTACATCTTTATAGAAATGGCGGTGTAGATATTTCGATGTTTATACAGATGGCGGTGTAGATATTTCCATCTTTATACAGATGTCGGTGTAGGTATTTCCATGTTTATAGAGATGGCGGTGTAGATATTTCCATGTTTATGGAGATAGCGCTGTAGATATTTCCGTGTTAATAGGCATAGCGGTGTAGATATTTCCATGTTTATAGAGATGGCGGTGTAGATATTTCCATGTTTATAGAGATAGCGGTGTAGATATTTCAATGTAAGTAGGCATACCGGTGTAGATATTTCCATGTTTATAGAGATAGAGGTGTAGATATTTCCTAGTTCATACAGATTGCGGTGTAGATATTTCCATGTGTATAGAGATAGCGGTGTAGACATTTCCAAATTTATACAGATGGCGGTGTAGATATTTAAAGGTTCATACAGATGGTGGTGTAGATATTTCCATCCTTATACAGATAGCGGTGTAGATATTTCCATGTTTATACAGATGGCGGTGTAGATATTTCCACGTTTATATAGATGGCGGTGTAGATATTTCCATCTTTATACAGATGGCGGTGTAGATATTTCCATCTTTATACAGATGGCGGTGTAGGTATTTCCATGTTTATAGAGATGGCGGTGTAGATATTTCGATGTTTATAGAGATAGCAGTGTAGTTATTTACATGTTAATAGGCATAACGGTGTAGATATTTCCATGTTTATAGAGATAGAGGTGTAGATATTTCCTTGTTTATACAGATAGCGGTGTAGATATTTCCATGTTTATAGAGATGGCGGTGTAGATATTTCTATGTTTATACAGATAGCGGTGTAGTTCTTTGAATGTCAATAGGCATACCGGTGTAGATATTTCCATGTTTATAGAGATAGAGGTGTAGATATTTCCTAGTTTATAGAGATTGCGGTGTAGATATTTCCATGTTTATACAGAAGGCGGTGTAGATATTTCCATGTTTATAGAGATTGTGGTGTAGTTATTTCCATGTTTATACAGATAGCAGTGTAGATATTTCCATGTTTATACAGATAGCTGTGTAGATATTTACATCTTTATAGAAATGGCGGTGTAGATATTTTGATGTTTATACAGATGGCGGTGTAGATATTTCCATCTTTATACAGATGTCGGTGTAGGTATTTCCATGTTTATAGAGATGGCGGTGTAGATATTTCCATGTTTATGGAGATAGCGCTGTAGTTATTTCCGTGTTAATAGGCATAGCGGTGTAGATATTTCCATGTTTATAGAGATGGCGGTGTAGATATTTCCATGTTTATAGAGATAGCGGTGTAGATATTTCAATGTAAGTAGGCATACCGGTGTAGATATTTCCATGTTTATAGAGATAGAGGTGTAGATATTTCCTAGTTCATACAGATTGCGGTGTAGATATTTCCATGTGTATAGAGATAGCGGTGTAGACATTTCCAAATTTATACAGATGGCGGTGTAGATATTTAAAGGTTCATACAGATGGTGGTGTAGATATTTCCATCCTTATACAGATAGCGGTGTAGATATTTCCATGTTTATACAGATGGCGGTGTAGATATTTCCATGTTTATATAGATGGCGGTGTAGATATTTCCATCTTTATACAGATGGCGGTGTAGATATTTCCATCTTTATACAGATGGCGGTGAAGGTATTTCCATGTTTATAGAGATGGCGGTGTAGATATTTCCATGTTTATGCAGATAGCGGTGTAGATATTTCCATGTTTATACAGATAGCTGTGTAGAGATTTACATCCTTATACAAATGGCGGTGTAGATTTTTCCATGTTTATATAGATGGCAGTGTAGATATTTCCATCTTTATACAGATGGTTGTGTTGGTATTTCCATGTTTATAGAGATGGCGGTGTAGATATTTCGATGTTTATAGAGATAGCAGTGTAGTTATTTACATGTTAATAGGCATAACGGTGTAGATATTTCCATGTTTATAGAGATAGAGGTGTAGATATTTCCTTGTTTATACAGATAGCGGTGTAGATATTTCCATGTTTATACAGATGGCGGTGTAGATATTTCCATCTTTATACAGATGGCGGTGTAGATATTTCCATGTTTATATAGATGGCGGTGTAGATATTTCCATCTTTATACAGATGGCGGTGTAGATATTTCCATCTTTATACAGATGGCGGTGTAGGTATTTCCATGTTTATAGAGTTGGCGGTGTAGATATTTCCATGTTTATAGAGACAGACGTGTAGATGTTTCCTTGTTTATACAGATAGCGGTGTAGATATTTCCATGTTTATGGAGATAGCGGTGTAGCCATTTCCAAATTTATACAGATAGCCGTGTAGATATTTAAAGGTTCATACAGATGGTTCTGTAGATATTTCCATCCTTATACAGATAGCGGTGTAGATATTTCCATGTTTATAGAGATGGCGGTGTAGATATTTCTATGTTTATACAGATAACTCTGTATATATTTCCATCTTTATACAGATGGTGGTGTAGATATTTCCATCCTTATACAGATAGCGGTGTAGATATTTCCATGTTTATACAGATGGCGGTGTAGATATTTCCATCTTTATGCAGATGTCGGTGTAGGTATTTCCATGTTTATAGAGATGGCGGTGTAGATATTTCCATGTTTATGGAGATAGCGCTGTAGTTATTTCCGTGTTAATAGGCATAGCGGTGTAGATATTTCCATGTTTATAGAGATGGCGGTGTAGATATTTCCATGTTTGTAGAGATAGTGGTGTAGTTATTTCAATGTAAATAGGCATACCGGTGTAGATATTTCCGTGTTTATAGAGATAGAGGTGTAGATATTTCCTAGTTTATACAGATTGTGGTGTAGATATTTCCATGTGTATAGAGACAGCGGTGTAGACATTTCCAAATTTATACAGATGGCGGTGTAGATATTTAAAGGTTCATACAGATGGTGGTGTAGATATTTCCATCCTTATACAGATAGCGGTGTAGATATTTCCATGTTTATACAGATGGCGGTGTAGATATTTCCATGTTTATATAGATGGCGGTGTAGATATTTCCATCTTTATACAGATGGCGGTGTAGATATTTCCATCTTTATACAGATGGCTGTGTAGGTATTTCCATGTTTATAGAGATGGCGGTGTAGATATTTCCATGTTTATAGAGACAGACGTGTAGATGTTTCCTTGTTTATACAGATAGCGGTGTAGATATTTCCATGTTTATAGAGATAGCAGTGTAGCCATTTCCAAATTTATACAGATAGCCGTGTAGATATTTAAAGGTTCATACAGATGGTGGTGTAGATATTTCCATCCTTATACAGATAGCGGTGTAGATATTTCCATGTTTATACAGATGGCGGTGCAGATATTTCCATCTTTATACAGATTGCGGTGTAGATATTTCCATGTTCATAGAGATGGCGGTGTAGATATTTCCATGTTTGCAGAGATAGAGGTGTAGACATTTCCTTGTTTGTAGAGATAGCGGGGTAGATATTTCCATGTTTATACAGATGGCGGTGTAGTTATTTCCATCTCTATACAGATGGCGGTGTACATATTTCCATGTTCATATGGATGGCGGTGTAGATATTTCCATGTTTTTAGACATGGCGGTGAAGATATTTCCATGTTTATACAGATAGCGTTGTAGATATTTCCATGTTTATACAGTTAGCTGTGTAGATATTTCCATCGTTATACAGATGGCGGTGTAGATATTTCCATGTTCATACAGATGGCGGTGTAGATATTTCCATGTTTATACAGATGACGGTGTAGATATTTCCATGTTTATACAGAAGGCGGGGTAGATATTTCCATGTTTATAGAGATGGCGGTGTAGATATTTCCATGTTTATGCAGATGGCGGTGTAGATATTTCCATGTTTATACAGATAGCTGTGTAGAGATTTACATCCTTATACAAATGGCGGTGTAGATTTTTCCATGTTTATATAGATGGCAGTGTAGATATTTCCATCTTTATACAGATGGCGGTGTTGGTATTTCCATGTTTATAGAGATGGCTGTGTAGATATTTCGATGTTTATAGAGATAGCAGTGTAGTTATTTACATATTAATAGGCATAACGGTGTAGATATTTCCATGTTTATAGAGATAGAGGTGTAGATATTTCCTTGTTTATACAGATAGCGATGTAGATATTTCCATGTTTATACAGATGGCGGTGTAGATATTTCCATCTTTATACAGATGGAGGTGTAGATATTTCCATGTTTATATAGATGGCGGTGTAGATATTTCCATCTTTATACAGATGGCGGTGTAGATATTTCCATCTTTATACAGATGGCGGTGTAGGTATTTCCATGTTTATAGAGTTGGCGGTGTAGATATTTCCATGTTTATAGAGACAGACGTGTAGATGTTTCCTTGTTTATACAGATAGCGGTGTAGATATTTCCATGTTTATGGAGATAGCGGTGTAGCCATTTCCAAATTTATACAGATAGCCGTGTAGATATTTAAAGGTTCATACAGATGGTTCTGTAGATATTTCCATCCTTATACAGATAGCGGTGTAGATATTTCCATGTTTATAGAGATGGCGGTGTAGATATTTCTATGTTTATACAGATAACTCTGTATATATTTCCATCTTTATACAGATGGTGGTGTAGATATTTCCATCCTTATACAGATAGCGGTGTAGATATTTCCATGTTTATACAGATGGCGGTGTAGATATTTCCATCTTTATGCAGATGTCGGTGTAGGTATTTCCATGTTTGTAGAGATGGCGGTGTAGATATTTCCATGTTTATGGAGATAGCGCTGTAGTTATTTCCGTGTTAATAGGCATAGCGGTGTAGATATTTCCATGTTTATAGAGATGGCGGTGTAGATATTTCCATGTTTGTAGAGATAGTGGTGTAGTTATTTCAATGTAAATAGGCATACCGGTGTAGATATTTCCATGTTTATAGAGATAGAGGTGTAGATATTTCCTAGTTTATACAGATTGCGGTGTAGATATTTCCATGTGTATAGAGACAGCGGTGTAGACATTTCCAAATTTATACAGATGGCGGTGTAGTTATTTAAAGGTTCATACAGATGGTGGTGTAGATATTTACATCCTTATACAGATAGCGGTGTAGATATTTCCATGTTTATACAGATGGCGGTGTAGATATTTCCATGTTTATATAGATGGCGGTGTAGATATTTCCATCTTTATACAGATGGCGGTGTAGATATTTCCATCTTTATACAGATGGCTGTGTAGGTATTTCCATGTTTATAGAGATGGAGGTGTAGATATTTCCATGTTTATAGAGACAGACGTGTAGATGTTTCCTTGTTTATACAGATAGCGGTGTAGATATTTCCATGTTTATAGAGATAGCAGTGTAGCCATTTCCAAATTTATACAGATAGCCGTGTAGATATTTAAAGGTTCATACAGATGGTGGTGTAGATATTTCCATCCTTATACAGATAGCGGTGTAGATATTTCCATGTTTATACAGATGGCGGTGCAGATATTTCCATCTTTATACAGATTGCGGTGTAGATATTTCCATGTTCATAGAGATGGCGGTGTAGATATTTCCATGTTTACAGAGATAGAGGTGTAGACATTTCCTTGTTTGTAGAGATAGCGGGGTAGATATTTCCATGTTTATACAGATGGCGGTGTAGTTATTTCCATCTCTATACAGATGGCGGTGTACATATTTCCATGTTCATATGGATGGCGGTGTAGATATTTCCATGTTTTTAGACATGGCGGTGAAGATATTTCCATGTTTATACAGATAGCGTTGTAGATATTTCCATGTTTATACAGTTAGCTGTGTAGATATTTCCATCGTTATACAGATGGCGGTGTAGATATTTCCATGTTCATACAGATGGCGGTGTAGATATTTCCATGTTTATACAGATGACGGTGTAGATATTTCCATGTTTATACAGAAGGCGGGGTAGATATTTCCATGTTTATAGAGATGGCGGTGTAGATATTTCCATGTTTATGCAGATGGCGGTGTAGATATTTCCATGTTTATACAGATAGCTGTGTAGAGATTTACATCCTTATACAAATGGCGGTGTAGATTTTTCCATGTTTATATAGATGGCAGTGTAGATATTTCCATCTTTATACAGATGGCGGTGTTGGTATTTCCATGTTTATAGAGATGGCTGTGTAGATATTTCGATGTTTATAGAGATAGCAGTGTAGTTATTTTCATATTAATAGGCATAACGGTGTAGATATTTCCATGTTTATAGAGATAGAGGTGTAGATATTTCCTTGTTTATACAGATAGCGGTGTAGATATTTCCATGTTTATAGAGATGGCCGTGTAGATATTTCTATGTTTATACAGATAACTCTGTATATATTTCCATCTTTATACAGATGGTGGTGTAGATATTTCCATCCTTATACAGATAGCGGTGTAGATATTTCCATGTTTATACAGATGGCGGTGTAGATATTTCCATGTTTATAGAGATGGCGGTGTAGATATTTCCACGTTTATAGAGATAACGGTGTAGTTATTTCCATATTAGTAGGCATAGCGGTGTAGATATTTCCATGTTTATAGAGACAGAGGTGTAGATATTTCCTTGTTTATAGAGATAGCGGTGTAGATATTTCCATGTTTATAGCGAAAGCGGTGTAGACATTTCCACATTTATAAAGATAGTGGTGTGGATATTTAAAGCTTCATACGGATGGTGGTGTAGATATTTCCATCCTTATACAGATAGCGGTGTAGATATTTCCATGTTTGTACAGATGGCGAAGTAGATATTTCCTTCTTTGTACTGATGGCTGTGCAGATATTTCCATGTTCATAGAGAAGGCGGTGTAGATATTTCCATGTTTACAGAGATAGAGTTGTAGATATTTCCTTGTTTATAGAGATATCGGTGTAGATATTTCCATGTTTATACAGATGGCGGTGAAGATATTTCCATCTCTATACAGATGGCCGTGAGCATATATCCATGTTCATACAGATGGCGGTGTAGGTATTTCCATGTTTTTAGACATGGCGGTGTAGATATTTCCATGTTTATACAGATAGCGGTGTAGATATTTCCATGTTTATACAGTTAGATGTGTAGATATTTCCATTGTTATTCTGATTGCGGTGTAGATATTTCCACGTTCATACAGATGGCGGTGTAGATATTTCCATCGTTATACAGATGACGGTGTAGATATTTCCATGTTTATACAGAAGTCGGTGTAGATATTTCCATGTTTATAGAGATTGCGGTGTAGTTATTTCCATGTTTATACAGATAGCAGTGTAGATATTTCCATGTTTATACAGATAGCTGTGTAGATATTTACATCTTTATAGAAATGGCGGTGTAGATATTTCGATGTTTATACAGATGGCGGTGTAGATATTTCCATCTTTATACAGATGTCGGTGTAGGTATTTCCATGTTTATAGAGATGGCGGTGTAGATATTTCCATGTTTATGGAGATAGCGCTGCAGTTATTTCAGTGTTAATAGGCATAGCGGTGTAGATATTTCCATGTTTATAGAGATGGCGGTGTAGATATTTCCATGTTTATAGAGATAGCGGTGTAGTTATTTCAATGTAAATAGGCATACCGGTGTAGATATTTCCATGTTTATAGAGATAGAGGTGTAGATATTTCCTAGTTTATACAGATTGCGGTGTAGATATTTCCATGTGTATAGAGATAGCGGTGTAGACATTTCCAAATTTACACAGATGGCGGTGTAGATATTTAAAGGTTCATACAGATGGTGGTGTAGATATTTCCATCCTTATACAGATAGCGGTGTAGATATTTCCATGTTTATACAGATGGCGGTGTAGGTATTTCCATGTTTATATAGATGGCGGTGTAGATATTTCCATCTTTTTACAGATGGAGGTGTAGTTATTTCCATCTTTATACAGATGGCGGTGTAGGTATTTCCATGTTTATAGAGATGGCGGTGCAGATATTTCCATGTTGATAGAGACAGACGTGTAGATGTTTCCTTGTTTATACAGATAGCGGTGTAGATATTTCCATGTTTATAGAGTTAGCGGTGTAGCCATTTCCAAATTTATGCAGATAGCCGTGTAGATATTTAAAGGTTCATACAGATGGTGGTGTAGGTACTTCCATCCTTATACTGATAGCGGTGTACATATTTCCATGTTTATAGAGATGGCGGTGTAGATATTTCCATGTTTATGGAGATAGCGCTGTAGTTATTTCCGTGTTAATAGGCATAGCGGTGTAGATATTTCCATGTTTATAGAGATGGCGGTGAATATATTTCCATGTTTATACAGATAGCGGTGTAGTTCTTTGAATGTAAATAGGCATACCGGTGTAGATATTTACATGTTTATAGAGATAGAGGTGTAGATATTTCCTAGTTTATACAGATTGCGGTGTAGATATTTCCATGTTTATACAGAAGGCGGTGTAGATATTTCCATGTTTATAGAGATTGTGGTGTAGTTATTTCCATGTTTATACAGATAGCAGTGTAGATATTTCCATGTTTATACAGATAGCTGTGTAGATATTTACATCTTTATAGAAATGGCGGTGTAGATATTTCGATGTTTATACAGATGGCGGTGTAGATATTTCCATCTTTATACAGATGTCGGTGTAGGTATTTCCATGTTTATAGAGATGGCGGTGTAGATATTTCCATGTTTATGGAGATAGCGCTGTAGTTATTTCCGTGTTAATAGGCATAGCGGTGTAGATATTTCCATGTTTATAGAGATGGCGGTGTAGATATTTCCATGTTTATAGAGATAGCGGTGTATATATTTCAATGTAAGTAGGCATACCGGTGTAGATATTTCCATGTTTATAGAGATAGAGGTGTAGATATTTCCTAGTTCATACAGATTGCGGAGTAGATATTTCCATGTGTATAGAGATAGCGGTGTAGACATTTCCAAATTTATACAGATGGCGGTGTAGATATTTAAAGGTTCATACAGATGGTGGTGTAGATATTTCCATCCTTATACAGATAGCGGTGTAGATATTTCCATGTTTATACAGATGGCGGTGTAGATATTTCCACGTTTATATAGATGGCGGTGTAGATATTTCCATCTTTATACAGATGGCGGTGTAGATATTTCCATCTTTATACAGATAGCGGAGTAGTTATTTCCATGTTTATAGAGATGGCGGTGTAGATATTTCGATGTTTATAGAGATAGCAGTGTAGTTATTTACATGTTAATAGGCATAACGGTGTAGATATTTCCATGTTTATAGAGATAGAGGTGTAGATATTTCCTTGTTTATACAGATAGCGGTGTAGATATTTCCATGTTTATAGAGATGGCGGTGTAGCTATTTCTATGTTTATACAGATAGCGGTGTAGTTCTTTGAATGTAAATAGGCATACCGGTGTAGATATTTCCATGTTTATAGAGATAGAGGTGTAGATATTTCCTAGTTTATACAGATTGCGGTGTAGATATTTCCATGTTTATACAGAAGGCGGTGTAGATATTTCCATGTTTATAGAGATTGTGGTGTAGTTATTTCCATGTTTATACAGATAGCAGTGTAGTTATTTCCATGTTTATACAGATAGCTGTGTAGATATTTACATCTTTATAGAAATGGCGGTGTAGATATTTCGATGTTTATACAGATGGCGGTGTAGATATTTCCATCTTTATACAGATGTCGGTGTAGGTATTTCCATGTTTATAGAGATGGCGGTGTAGATATTTCCATGTTTATGGAGATAGCGCTGTAGTTATTTCCGTGTTAATAGGCATAGCGGTGTAGATATTTCCATGTTTATAGAGATGGCGGTGTAGATATTTCCATGTTTATAGAGATAGCGGTGTAGATATTTCAATGTAAGTAGGCATACCGGTGTAGATATTTCCATGTTTATAGAGATAGAGGTGTAGATATTTCCTAGTTCATACAGATTGCGGTGTAGATATTTCCATGTGTATAGAGATAGCGGTGTAGACATTTCCAAATTTATACAGATGGCGGTGTAGATATTTAAAGGTTCATACAGATGGTGGTGTAGATATTTCCATCCTTATACAGATAGCGGTGTAGATATTTCCATGTTTATACAGATGGCGGTGTAGATATTTCCATGTTTATATAGATGGCGGTGTAGATATTTCCATCTTTATACAGATGGCGGTGTAGATATTTCCATCTTTATACAGATGGCGGTGTAGGTATTTCCATGTTTATAGAGATGGCGGTGTAGATATTTCCATGTTTATGCAGATAGCGGTGTAGATATTTCCATGTTTATACAGATAGCTGTGTAGAGATTTACATCCTTATACAAATGGCGGTGTAGATTTTTCCATGTTTATATAGATGGCAGTGTAGATATTTCCATCTTTATACAGATGGCTGTGTTGGTATTTCCATGTTTATAGAGATGGCGGTGTAGATATTTCGATGTTTATAGAGATAGCAGTGTAGTTATTTACATGTTAATAGGCATAACGTTGTAGATATTTCCATGTTTATAGAGATAGAGGTGTAGATATTTCCTTGTTTATACAGATAGCGGTGTAGATATTTCCATGTTTATAGAGATGGCGGTGTAGATATTTCTATGTTTATACAGATAACTCTGTATATATTTCCATCTTTATACAGATGGTGGTGTAGATATTTCCATCCTTATACAGATAGCGGTGTAGATATTTCCATGTTTATACAGATGGCGGTGTAGATATTTCCATGTTTATAGAGATGGCGGTGTAGATATTTCCACGTTTATAGAGATAACGGTGTAGTTATTTCCATATTAGTAGGCATAGCGGTGTAGATATTTCCATGTTTATAGAGACAGAGGTGTAGATATTTCCTTGTTTATAGAGATAGCGGTGTAGATATTTCCATGTTTATAGCGAATGCGGTGTAGACATTTCCACATTTATAAAGATAGTGGTGTGGATATTTAAAGCTTCATACGGATGGTGGTGTAGATATTTCCATCCTTATACAGATAGCGGTGTAGATATTTCCATGTTTGTACAGATGGCGAAGTAGATATTTCCTTCTTTGTACTGATGGCGGTGCAGATATTTCCTTGTTCATAGAGAAGGCGGTGTAGATATTTCCATGTTTACAGAGATAGAGGTGTAGATATTTCCTTGTTTATAGAGATATCGGTGTATATATTTCCATGTTTATACAGATGGCGGTGTAGATATTTCCATCTTTATGCAGATGTCGGTGTAGGTATTTCCATGTTTATAGAGATGGCGGTGTAGATATTTCCATGTTTATGGAGATAGCGCTGTAGTTATTTCCGTGTTAATAGGCATAGCGGTGTAGATATTTCCATGTTTATAGAGATGGCGGTGTAGATATTTCCATGTTTTAGAGATAGTGGTGTAGTTATTTCAATGTAAATAGGCATACCGGTGTAGATATTTCCATGTTTATAGAGATAGAGGTGTAGATATTTCGTAGTTTATACAGATTGCGGTGTAGATATTTCCATGTGTATAGAGACAGCGGTGTAGACATTTCCAAATTTATACAGATGGCGGTGTAGATATTTAAAGGTTCATACAGATGGTGGTGTAGATATTTCCATCCTTATACAGATAGAGGTGTAGATATTTCCTTGTTTATAGAGATATCGGTGTAGATATTTCCATGTTTATACAGATGGCGGTGTAGATATTTCCATCTCTATACAGATGGCCGTGAGCATATATCCATGTTCATGCAGATGGCGGTGTAGGTATTTCCATGTTTTTAGACATGGCGGTGTAGATATTTCCATGTTTATACAGATAGCGGTGTAGATATTTCCATGTTTATACAGTTAGATGTGTAGATATTTCCATTGTTATACTGATTGCGGTGTAGATATTTCCACGTTCATACAGATGGCGGTGTAGATATTTCCATCTTTATACAGATGACGGTGTAGATATTTCCATGTTTATACAGAAGGCGGTGTAGATATTTCCATGTTTATAGAGATTGCGGTGTAGTTATTTCCATGTTTATACAGATAGCAGTGTAGACATTTCCATGTTTATACAGATAGCTGTGTAGATATTTACATCTTTATAGAAATGGCGGTGTAGATATTTCGATGTTTATACAGATGGCGGTGTAGATATTTCCATCTTTATGCAGATGTCGGTGTAGGTATTTCCATGTTTATAGAGATAGCGGTGTAGATATTTCCATGTTCATCCAGATGGCTGTGTAGATATATCCATGTTCATACAGATAGCGGTGTAGATATTTCCATGTTCATACAGATAGCGGTGTAGATATTTCCATGTTCATACAGATAGCGGTGTATGTATTTCCATGTTCATACATATAGCGGTGTAGATATTTCCATGTTCATCCAGATGGCTGTGTAGATATTTCCATGTTCATGCAGATAGTGGTGTAGATATTTCCATGTGCATACAGATAGCGGTATAGATATTTCCATGTTCATCCAGATGGCTGTGTAGATATATCCATGTTCATATAGATGGCGGTGAAGATATTTCCATGTTTATACAGATGGCGGTGCAGATATTTCCATCTTTATACAGATTGCGGTGTAGATATTTCCATGTTCATAGAGATGGCGGTGTAGATATTTCCATGTTTACAGAGATAGAGGTGTAGACATTTCCTTGTTTGTAGAGATAGCGGGGTAGATATTTCCATGTTTATACAGATGGCGGTGTAGTTATTTCCATCTCTATACAGATGGCGGTGTACATATTTCCATGTTCATACGGATGGCGGTGTAGATATTTCCATGTTTTTAGACATGGCGGTGAAGATATTTCCATGTTTATACAGATAGCGGTGTAGATATTTCCATGTTTATAGAGATAGCGGCGTAGATATTTCCATGTTTACATAGATAGCGGTTTAGATATTTCCAAGTTTACACAGATAGCGGTGTAGATATTTCCATGTTCATACAGAAAGCGGTGTAGATATTTCCACGTTCCTAAAGATGGCGCTGTAGGTATTTCCATGTTTATAGAGTTGGCGGTTTAGACATTTCCATGTTCATACAGATGGCGTAGTAGATATTCCCATGTTCATACAGATAGCTGTGTAGATATTTCCATCTTTATACACATAACGCAGTAGATATTTCCATGTTTCTACAGATGGCGGTGTAGATATTTCCATGTTTATAGAGACAGCGGTGTATATATTTCCATGTTTACACAGATTGCGCGGTAGTTATTTCCATGTTTATACAGATAGCGGTGTGGATATTTCCCTGTTTATAGAGATAGCGGTGTAGATATTTCAATGAAGCCACAGTTGGTGGTGTAGATATTTATATGTTTACACAGATAGCTGTGTGGTTATTTCCAGGTTTATGCAGATAGCGGTGTAGATATTTCCACTTTTATGCAGTAGCGGTGTAGATATTTCCATGTTTATACAGAAAGCGGTGTAGATATTTCCATGTTCCTACAGATGGCGCTGTAGGTATTTCCATGTTTATAGAGTTGGCGGTTTAGACTTTTCCATGTTCTTACAGATGGCGATGTAGATATTTCCATGTTTATACAGATAGCCGTGTAGATATTTCCATCTTTATACACATAACGGTGTAGATATTTCCATGTTTATACAGATGGCGGTGTAGATATTTCCATGCTCATACACATGGCGGGGTAGATATTTCCATGTTTATAGAGATAGCGGTGTACATATTTCCATGTTTACACAGATAGCTGTGTAGATATTTCCATGTTCCTACTGTTGGGAGTGTAGATATTTCCATGTTTATACAGATAGCGGTGTAGGTATTTCCATTTTTATACACATAAAGGTGTAGATATTTCCACGTTTATACAGATGGCGGTGTAGATATTTCCATGCTCATACAGATAGCGGTGTCGATATTTCCATGTTTATAGAGATAGCGGTGAAGATATTTCCATGTTTACACAGATAGCGGTATAGACATTTCCATGTTTACACAGATAGCTGTGTAGATATTTCCATGTTTATTCAGATAGCGGTGTAGATATTTCCATGTTTATAGAGATATCGCTGTAGATATTGTCATGTTCATTCAGAAAGCAGTGTAGATATTTCCATGTTTATAGAGATATCAGAGTAGATATTTCCATGTTTTTATAGATAGAGCTGTAGACATTTCCATGTTCTTACAGAACGGTGGAGATAATATTTCCATGTTCATACAGATGGCGGTGAATATATTTCCATGTTTATAGATATAGCGGTGTAGATATTTCCATTTTCACACACATAGCGGTGTAGATATTTCCATGATTATAGAGTTGCCGGTGTAGATATTTCCGTGTTTACAAGATAGTGGTGTAGATATTTCCAATTTTATGCAGATAGCGGTGTAAATATTTCCATGTTCATACACTTGGCGGTGTAGATACTTCCTTGTTCATACAGATGGCGGTGAAGATATTTCCACGTTTATAGAGATAGCGTTGTAGATGTGTCCATGTTTACACGGAGAGCGGTGTAGATATTTCCATGTTTACACAGATAGCGTTTTAGATATTTCCGTTTATACAGATAGCGGTGTAGATATTTCCATGTTTATAGAGTTGGCGGTGTAGATATTTCCATGTTCATACAGATGGCGTTGTAGATATTTCCATTTTCATACAGATAGCGGTGTAGATATTTCCATCTTTATACACATAACGGTGTATATATTTCCATGTTTATACAGATAGCGGTGTAGATATTTCCATCTTTATGCACATAACGGTGTAGATATTTCCATGTTTTTACAGATGGCGGTGTAGATATTTCCATTTTTATAGAGATAGCAGTGTAGATATTTCTATGTTTACACAGATAGCGGTGAAGACATTTCCATGTTTACACAGATAACCGTGTAGATATTTCCATGTTTATACGGATAGCGGTGTAGATATTTCCTTGTGGATACAGACAACGGTGTAGATATTTACATGTTCCTACAGATGGCTGTGTAGATATTTGCATGTTTATGCAGATAGCGGTGTAGATATTTCCAAGTTTATACAGATAGCGGTGTAGATATTTCCATGTTTATTCAGATGGCTGTGTAGATATGTCCATGTTTACAGAGATAGCGGCGTAGATATTTCCATGTTTACATAGATAGCGGTGTAGATATTTCCACGTTTACACAGATAGCGGTGTAGATATTTCCATGTTCATACACATGGTGGTGTAGATATTTCCATGTTCAAACAGAAGGCGGTGAAGATATTTCCATGTTTATAGAGATAGCAGTGTAGATATTTCCATGTTTACACAGATAGCGGTGTAGATATTTCCATGTTTACACAGATAGAAGTGTAGAAATTTCCATGTTTATACACATTATGGTGTATATATTTCCATGTTGTAAAAGATAGCGGTGTGGATATTTCCATCTTTATACAGATAGAGGTGTAGATATTTCCATGTTTATTCAGATGGCTGTGTAGATATGTCCATGTTTATGCAGATAGCGGCATAGATATTTCCATGTTTACATAGATAGCGTTGTAGATATTTCCATGTTTACACAGATAGCGGTGTAGATATTTCCATGTTTTTACAGAAAGCGGTGTAGATATTTCCATGTTCCTAGAGATGGCGCTGTGGATATTTCCATGTGTATAGAGATGGCGGTTTAGACATTTCCATGTTCGTACAGATGGCGGTGTAGATAGTTCCATGTTCATACAGATAGCGGTGTAGATATTTCCATCTTTATACACATAACGGTGTAGATATTTCCGTGTTTATACAGATAGCGATGTAGATATTTCCATGTTTATGCAGATGGCTGTGTAGATATTTCCATGTTTATAGAGATAGCAGTGTAGATATTTCCATGTTTATTCAGATAGCGGTGTAGATATTTCCATGGTTATAGAGTTGGCGGTGTAGATATTTCCATATTCATACAGGTGGCGGTGTAGATATTTCCATGTTTCTATAGTTGGCAGTGTAGATATTTCCGTGTTCATGCAGATGGCAGTGAAGATATTTCCATGTTTATACAAATAACAGTGTAGGTATTTCAAAGTTTTAAGAGATAGCGTTGTAGATATTTCCATGTTTACACATACAGCACTGTAGGAATTTCCATGTTTATACAGATAGCGGTGTAGATATTTCCATGCTCATACAGATGACAGTGTAGATATTTCCATGTTTGTATAGTTGGCAGTGTAGATATTTAAATGTTCATACAGATGGTGGTGAAGATATTTCCATGTTATACACATAATGGTGTAGATATTTCCAAGTTTTAAGAGATAGCGGTGTAGATATTTCCATGTTTACACAGATAGCGGTGTAGATATTTCCATGTTTACACAGATAGCGGTGTAGATATTTCCATGTTTACACACATAGCAGTGTAGATATTTCCATGTTTATACAGATAGCGGTGTAGATATTTCCATGTTTATAGAGTTGGCGGTGTAGATGTTTCCATGTACCTACAGATGGCGGCGTAGATATTTCTATGTTTATATAGTTGGCAGTGTAGATATTTCCATGTTCATACAGATGGCGGTGAAGATATTTCCAAGTTTATACACATTATGGTGTATATGTTTCCAAGTTTTAAGAGATAGCGTTGTGGATATTTCCATCTTTATACAGATAGCGGTGTTGATATTTCCATGTTTATAGAGTTGCCGGTGTAGATATTTCCATGTTTACAAGATAGTGGTGTATATATTTCTAAGTTTATGCAGAAAGCGGTGTAAATATTTCCATGTTAATACACATGGCGGTATAGGTATTTCCATGTTCATACAGATGGCAGAGAAGTTATTTCCATGTTTATAGAGATAGCGTTGTAGATATTTCCATGTTTACACAGATAGCGGTGTAGATGTTTCCATGTTTACACAGATAGTGTTGTAGATATTTCCGTTTATACAGATAGCTGTGTAGATATTTCCATGTTTATAGAGTTGGCGGTGTAGATATTTCCGTGTTCATGCAGATGGCGGTGTAGATATTTCCATGTTTATATAGTTGGCAGTGTAGATATTTCCAGGTCCATACAGACGGAGGTGAGGATATTTCCATGTTTATACACATAACGGTGTATATATTTCCAAGTTTTAAGAGATAGCGGTGCAGATATTTCCATGTTTACACAGATAGCGGTGTAGATATTTCCATATTTACACAGATAGCGGTTTAGATATTTCCATGTGTATACAGATAGCGGTGTGGATATTTACATGTTTATAGAGTTGGCGGTGTAGATATTTCCATGTTAATACAGATGGCGGTGTAGATATTTCCATGTTTATATAGCTGGCAGTTTAGATATTTCCATGTTCATACAGATGGAGGTGAAGATATTTCCATGTTTATACACATAACGGTGTATATATTTCCAAGTTTTCAGAGATAGCGGTGTAGATATTTCCATGTTTATTCAGATGGCTGTGTAGATATTTCCATGTTTATAGGGATAGCAGCGTAGATATTTCCATGTTTACATAGATAGCGGTGTAGCTATTTCCATGTTTACACAGATAGCGGTGTAGATATTTCCATGTTTATACAGAAAGCAGTGTAGACATTTCCATGTTCCTACAGATGGCGCTGAAGATACTTCCATGTTTATAGAGTTGGCAGTTTAGACATTTCCATGTTCTTACAGATGGCGGTGTAGATATTTCCATGTTCATACAGATGGCGGTGAAGATATTTCCAAGTTTATAAACATTATGGTGTATATATTTCCAAGTTTTAATTGTTAGCGGTGTGGATATTTCCATCTTTATACAGATATCGGTGTAGATGTTTCCATGTTTATAGAGTTGCCGGTGTAGATATTTCCATGTTTACAAGATAGTGGTGTAGATATTTCCAAGTTTATGCAGAAAGCGGTGTAAATATTTCCATGTTAATACACTTGGAGCTATAGGTATTTCCATGTTCATACAGATGGCAGAGAAGTTATTTCCATGTTTATAGAGATAGCTTTGTAGGTATTTCCATGTTTACACAGATAGCGGTGTAGATATTTCCATGTTTACACAGATATCATTGTAGATATTTCCGTTTATACAGATAGCTGTGTAGATATTTCAATGTTTATAGAGTTGGCGGTGTAGATATTTCCGTGTTCATGCAGATGGCGGTGTAGATATTTCCATGTTTATATAGTTGGCAGTGTAGATATTTCCAAGTCCATACAGACGGCGGTGAGGATATTTCCATGTTTATACACATAACGGTGTATATATTTCCATGTTTTAAGAGATAGCGGTGCAGATATTTCCATGTTTACACAGATAGCGGTGTAGATATTTCCATATTTACACAGATATCGGTTTAGATATTTCCATGTATATACAGATAGCGGTGTGGATATTTACATGTTTATAGTGTTGGCGGTGTAGATATTTCCATGTTCATACAGGTGGCGGTGTAGATATTTCCATGTTTCTATAGTTGGCGGTGTAGATATTTCCGTGTTCATGCAGATGGCGGTGAAGATATTTCCATGTTTATACAACTAATGGTGTAGATATTTCAAAGTTTTAAGAGATAGCGTTGTAGATATTTCCATGTTTACACAGATAGCGGTGTAGATATTTTTATGTTTACACACATAGCAGTGTATATATTTCCATGTTTATACAGATAGCGGTGTAGATATTTCCATGTTTATATAGTTGGCGGTGTAGATATTTCCATGTTCATACAGATGGCGGCGTAGATATTTCCATGTTTATATAGTTGGCAGTGTAGATATTTCCATGTTCATACAGATGGCGGTGAAGATATTTCCATGTTTAAACACATAACGGTGTATATATTTCCAAGTTTTAAAAGATAGCGGTGTGGATATTTCCATGTTTACACAGATAGCAGTGTAGATATTTCCATGTTTACACATACAGCACTGTAGGAATTTCCATGTTTATACAGATAGCGGTGTAGATATTTCCATGCTCATACAGATGACAGTGTAGATATTTCCATGTTTGTATAGTTGGCAGTGTAGATACTTAAATGTTCATACAGATGGTGGTGAAGATATTTCCATGTTATACACATAATGGTGTAGATATTTCCAAGTTTTAAGAGATAGCGGTGTAGATATTTCCATGTTTACAGAGATAGCAGTGTAGATATTTCCATGTTTACACACATAGCAGTGTAGATATTTCCATGTTTATACAGATAGCGGTGTAGATATTTCCATGTTTATATAGTTGGCGGTGTAGATATTTCCATGTTCATACAGATGGCGGCGTAGATATTTCCATGTTTATATAGTTGGCAGTGTAGATATTTCCATGTTCATACAGATGGCGGTGAAGATATTTCCATGTTTAAACACATAACTGTGTATATATTTCCAAGTTTTAAAAGATAGCGGTGTGGATATTTCCATGTTTACACAGATGGCGGTGTAGATATTTCCATGTTTATAGAGATGGCCGTGTAGATATTTCCATGTTTAAAGAGATGACAGTGTAGATATTTCGATGTTTATAGAGATAGCGGTTTAGTTATTTCCATGTAAATAGGCATAGCGGTGTAGATATTTCCTTGTTTATAGAGATAGAGGTGTAGATATTTCCTAGTTTAAACAGATAGTGGTGTAGATATTTCCATGTTTATAGAGATCGCTGTGTAGACATTTCCTCGTTTATACAGTAAGCGGTGTAGATATATCCATGTTCATACAGATGGCGGTGTAGATATTTCCAACTTTATACAGATAGCGGTGTACATATTTCCATGTTTATACAGATGGCTGTGAAGATATTTCCATGTTTATGGAGATGGCGGTGTAGATATTTCCATGTTTATAGAGACAGAGGTGTAGATGTTTCCTTGTTTATACTGATAGCGGTGTAGATATTTCCATGTTTATAGAGATAGCGGTGTAGCCATTTCCAAATTTATACAGAAAGCGGTGTAGATATTTAAAGGTTCAAACAGATGGTGGTGTAGATATTTCCATCCTTATACAGATAGCGGTGTAGGTGTTTCCATGTTTATACATATGGCGGTGTAGATATTTCCATCTTTATACAGATGGCGGTGTAAATATTTCCATGTTCATAGAGATGTCAGTGTAGATATTTCCATGTTTACAGAGATAGAGGTGTAGATATTTCCTTCTTTATAGAGATACCGGTGTAGATATTTCCATGTTTATACAGATGGCGGTGTAGATATTTCCATATCTATACAGATGGCGGTGTACATATTTCCAAGTTCATACAGATGGCGGTGTAGATATTTCCATGATTTTAGACATGGCGGTGTAGATATTTCCATGTTTATACAGATAGCGGTGTAGATATCTCCAAGTTTATACAGTTAGCTGTGTAGATATTTCCATCGTTATACAGATGGCGGTGAAGATATTTCCATGTTCATACAGATGGCGATGTAGATATTTCCATGTTTATACAGATGATGGTGTAGATATTTCCATGTTAATACAGAAGGTGGTGCAGATATTTCCATGTTTATAGAGATGGCGGTGTAGATATTTCCATGTTTATACAGATAGCGGTGTAGATATTTCCATGTTTATACAGATAGCTGTGTAGATATTTACATCTTTATACAAATGGCGGTGTAGATATTTCCATGTTTATACAGATGGCGGTGTAGATATTTCCATGTTAATACAGAAGGTGGTGCAGATATTTCCATGTTTATAGAGATGGCGGTGTAGATATTTCCATGTTTATACAGATAGCGGTGTAGATATTTCCATGTTAATACAGATGGCGGTGAAGATATTTCCATGTTTATAAACATAACGGTGTAGATATTTCCATGCTTATACAGATAGCGGTGTAGATATTTCCATGTTTACACTGATAGCGGGGTAGATATTTCCATGTTTATACAGATGGCGGTGTAGATATTTCCATGTTTATAGAGACATTGGTTTAGATATTTCCACGTTTATACAGATAGCGGTGTAGATATTTCCATGTTTATACAGAAAGCGGTGTAGATATTTCCATGTTTATAGAGATATCGGGGTGGATACTTCCATGTTAAAACAGATAGCGGTGTAGATATTTCCATGTTCATACACATGGCGGTGTAGATATTTCCATGTTCATACAGAAGGTGGTGAAGATATTTCCATGTTTATAGAGATAGCAGTGTATATATTTCCATGTTTATACAGATAGCGGTGTAGATATTTAAATGTTTACACAAATGGCTGTGTAGATATTTCCATGTTTATAGAGATAGCAGTGTAGATATTTCCATTTTTACACAGATAGCGGTGTAGATATTTCCATGTTTACACAGATTGACGTGTAGATATTTCCATGTTTATACACGTTATGGTGTATATATTTCCAAGTTGTAAGAGATAGCGGTGTGGATATTTCCATCTTTATACAGATAGCAGTGTAGATATTTCCATGTTTATTCAGATGGCTGTGTAGATATGTCCATGTTTATACAGATAGCGGCGTAGATATTTCCGTGTTTACATAGATAGCGGTGTAGATATTTCCATGTTTACACAGATAGAGGTGTAGATATTTCCATGGTTTTACAGAAAGCAGTGTAGATATTTCCATGTTCCTACAGATGGCGCTGTAGATATTTCCATCTTTATACAGATGGCGGTTTAGACATTTCCATGTTCATACAGATGGCGGTGTAGATATTTCCATGTTCATACAGATAGCGTTGTAGATATTTCCATCTTTATAAACATAACGGTGTAGACATTTCCGTGTTTATACAGATAGCGATGTAGATATTTCCATGTATATACAGATGGCTGTGTAGATATGTCCATGTTTATAGAGAAAGCAGTGTAGATATTTCCATGTTTACATAGATAGCGGTGTAGATATTTCCATGTTTATACAGATGGCGGTGTAGATATTTCCATGTTTATTCAGAGAGCAGTGTAGATATTTCCATGTTTATACAGATGGCGGTGTAGGTATTTCTGTCTTTATACAGATAGCAGTGTAGATATTTCCATGTTTATACTCATAGCGGTGAAGATATTTCCATGTTTATTGAGGTAGCGGTGCAGGTATTTCCACGTGTATAGAGATGGCGGTATAGATATTTCTGTGTTTATACAGATGGCGGTGTAGATATTTCCGTGTTTATTCTCATAGCAGTGTAGATATTTCCATGTTTATAGAGATAGCGGTGTAGATATTTCCATGTTTGTACAGATAGCGGTGTAGGTATTTCCATGTTTATACAGATGGCAACATAGATATTTCCATGTTCATACAGAGGGCGGTGAAGATATTTCCATGTTTACACAGATAGTGGTGTAGATATTTCCATGATAACACAGAAAGCGGTGTAGATATTTCCATGTTTATACAAATTGCGGTGTAGATATTTGAATGTTTTTAAAGATAGCGGTGTAGATATTTCCTTATTCCTACAGTTGGTGGTGTAGATATTTCCATGTTCATACAGATGCCTGTGGAGATATTTCCATGTTCCTACAGATGACGGTGTAGATATTTCCATGTTTATGCAGATAGCGGTGTAGATATTCCCATGTTTATAGAGTAGGCGGTGTAGATATTTCCATGTTCATACAGATGGCGGTGTAGATATTTCCATGTTTATATAGTTGGCAGTGTAGATATTTCCAACTTTATACAGATGACGGTGAAGATATTTCCATGTTTATACACATAACGGTGTAGTTATTTCCAAGTTTTAAGAGATAGCAGTGTAGATATTTCCATGTTTACACAGATAGCGGTGTAGATATTCCCACGTTTACACAGGTAGCGGTGTAGATATTTCCATGTTTATATTGATAGTGGTGTATGTATTTCCATCTTTATGCAGATAGCGGTGTAGATATTTAAATGTTTATACAGATAGCGGTGTAGATATTTCCATGTTTCTGCAGATGGCCGTGTAGGTATTTCCATGTTCATTCAGAAGGTGGTGTAGATACCGGTGTAGATATTTCCATGTTCCTACAGATGGCGGTGTAGATATTTCCATGTTCATACAGATGGCGGTGTGGATTTTTCCATGTTTACAGATATAGCGGTGTAGATATTTCCATGTTTATCCAGATAGCGGTGTACTTATTTCTATGGTTATGCAGATAGCGGCATAGACATTTCCATGTTTATAGAGATAGTGGTGTAGATATTTCCATGTTCCTACAGGTGGTGTTGTAGATATTTCCACGTTAATAGAGTTGGCGGTGTAGATATTTCCATATTCATACAGATGGTGGTGTAGATATTTCCATGTTTATAGAGATGGCGATGTAGATATTTCCATGTTTACACAGATAGTGGTTTACATATTTCCATGTTTATACAGATAGCGGTGTAGATATTTCCATGTTTATAGAGATAGTGGTGTAGATATATTCATGTTCCTACTGACGGCTTTGTAGATATTTCCATGTTTATACAGATTGCGGTGTAGATATTTCCATGTTTATAGAGATAGCGCTGTAGATATTTCCATGTTTCTACAGTTGGTGGTGTAGATATTTCCATGTTTACACAGATAGCGGTGTAGATATTTCCAAGTTTATGCAGATAGCGGTGTAGATTTTCCACTTTTAGGCAGATAGCGGTGAAAGATATTTCCATGTTTAAACAGATAGCGGTGTAGATATTTCCATGTTCCTACAGAGGTCGGTGTAGATATTTACATGTTTATAGGGTTGGCGGTTAAGACATTTCCATGTTCATATAGATGGCGGTGTAGATATTTCCATATTTATACAGATAGCGGTGTAGGTATTTCCATCTTTATACACATAATGGTGTAGATCTTTCCATGTTTTTAGAGATAGCGGTGTAGATATTTCCATGTTTGCACTGATAGCGGTGTAGATATTTCCATGTTTATACAGATAGCAGTTTAGACATTTCCATGTTTATACAGATGACTGTGCAGATATTTCCATGTTTACAGAGATAGCGGTGTTTATATTTCCATGTTTACACAGATAGCGGTGTAGATATTTCCATGTTTACACAGATAGCGTTGTAGATATTTGCATACTCATTCAGATGGTGGTGTAGATATTTCCATGTTTATAGATATAGCGGTGTAGGTATTTCCATGTTTACCCAGATAGCGGTGTAGATATTTCCATGTTTATACAGATAGCGGTGTAAATATTTCCATGGTTATAGAGATATCGGTGTAGACATTTCCAAGTTTATACAGATCGCAGTGTAGATATTTCCATGTTTATATAAACGGCTGTGTAGATATTTCCATGTTTATAGAGATAGTGGTGTAGATATTTCCGTGTTTACACAGATAGCGGTTTAGATATTTCCACGTTTACACAGATAGCGGTGTAGATATTTCCATCTTTATACACAAAAAGGTGTAGATATTGCCATGTTTATACAGATAGCCGTGTAGATATTTCCATGTTTATAGAGATAGCGAAGTAGATATTTCCATGTTTATAGAAATAGCGGTTTAGATATTTCCATGTTTACACAGATAGCGGGGAAGATATTTCCATCTTTACAGAGATAGCGGTATAGATATTTCCATGTTTACACAGACAGCGGTGTAGATATTTCCATGTTTATAGAGACATCAGAGTAGATATTTCCATGTTTTTATAGATAGAGGTGTAGATATTTCCATGTTCACACAGATGGCGGTGTAGATATTTCCATGTTCATACAGATGGTGGTGAAGATATTTCCATGTTTATAGAGATGGCAGTGTAGATTTTTCCATTTTTACACAGATAGCGGTGTAGATGTTTCCATGTTTATACAAAAAGCGGTGTAGATATTTCCATGTTTATAGAGATATCGATGTAGATATTTCCATGTTTATACAGATCGCAGTGTAGATATTTCCATGTTTATACAGATGGCTGTGTAGATACTTCCATGTTTATAGAGATGGTGGTGTAGATATTTCCATGTTTACACAGATAGCGGTGTAGATATTTCCATGTTTACACAGATAGCAGTGTAGGTATTTCCATGTTTATACAGAAAGCGGTGTAGATATTTCCACGTTTATAGAGATATTGGTGTAGATATTTCCATGTTTATACAGATAGCGGTGAAGATATTTCCATGTTTACACAGATAGCGGTGTAGATATTTCCCTATTTATATAGAAAAACGTGTAGATATTTCCATGTTTATAGAGATATCAGTGTAGATATTTCCATGTTTATACAGATAGCGGTGTAGATATTTCCATGTTTATACAGATGGCTGTGTAGATATTTCCATGTTTATAGAGATAGCGGTGTAGATATTTCCATGTTTATAGAGATATCGGTGTAGATATTTCCATGTTCATACAGATGGCGGTGTAGATATTTCCATGTTGATTCAGATGGCGGTGAAGATATTTCCATGTTTATAGAGATATCTGTGTAGATATTTCCATGTTCATACAGATAGCGGTGTAGGTATTTCCATCTTTCTACACATAGCCGTGTAGATATTTCCATGTTTATAGGGATATCAGTGTAGATATTTCCATTTTTATAGAGATACCGGTGTAGATATTTCCATGTTTATACAGATGGCTGTGAAGATATTTCCAGGTTTATAGAGATAGCGGTGTAGATATTTCCATGTTTACACAGATAGCGGTGTAGGTGTTTCCATGTTTAGACAGATAGCAGTGTAGATATTTCCATGTTTGCACTGATTGCGGTGTAGATATTTCCATGTTTATACAGATAGCGGTGTAGATATTTCCGTATTTATAGAGACAGCGGTGTAGATATTTCCATGTTTCTGCAGTTGGTGGTGTAGTTATTTCCATGTTTACACAGATAGCTGTGTAGATATTTCAAAGTTTATGCAGATAGCGGTGTAGATATTTCCACTTCTGTGGAGATAGCGGTGTAGATATTTCCATGTTTATAAAGAAAGCAATGTAGATATTTCCAAGTTCCTACAGATGGCGCTGTAGATACTTCCATGTTTATAGAGTTTGCAGTTTAGACATTTCCAAGTTCATACAGATGGCGGTGTAGATATTTCCATGTTCATACAGATAGCAGTGTAGATATTTCCATGTTTACACAGATAGCAGTGTAGATATTTCCATGTTTACACAGATAGCAGAGTAGATATTTCCAAGTTTATGCAGATAGCGGTTTATATATTTTCACTTTTATGCAGATAGCGGTGTAGATATTTCCATGTTTATACAGAAAGCGGTGCAGATATTTCCATGTTTATACAGATGGCGGTGTGGATATTTCCATGTTTATACAGATGGCGGTGTAGATATTTCCATCTTTATACAGATGGCGGTGCAGATATTTCCATGTTACTACACATTGCGGGGTAGATATTTCCATCTTTAAACAGAAGGCGGTGTAGATATTTCCATGTTTATACAGATGGCATTGTAGATATTTCCATGTTTATACAGATGGCGTTGTAGATATTTCCATGTTGATACAGATAGCGGTGTAGATATTTGCATGTTTATAGAGATGGCGGTGTAGATATTTACCTGTTTATACAGATGGCAGTGTAGATATTTCCATCTTTATACAGATGGCGGTGTAGATATTTCCATGTTTTTAGACATGGCGGTGTAGATATTTCCATGTTTATACAGATAGCGGTGTAGATATTTCCATGTTTATACAGTTAGCTGTGTAGATATTTCCATCGTTATACAGATGGCGGTGAAGATATTTCCATGCTCATACAGATGGCAGTGTAGATATTTCCATGTTTACACAGATGACAGTGTAGATATTTCCATGTTTATACAGAAGGCGGTGTAGATATTTCCATCTTTATAGAGATGGCGGTATAGATATTTCCATGTTTATGCCGTTACCTGTGTAGATATTTCCATCTCTGTACACATAACGGTGTAGATATTTCCGTGTTTGTACAGATGGCGGTGTAGATATTTCCATGTTTATACAGATGGCAACATAGATATTTCCATGTTCATACAGACGGTGGTGAAGATATTTCCATGTTTATAGAGATAGCGGTGTTGATATTTCCATGTTTACACAGATAGTAGTGTAGATATTTCCATGATAACACAGAAAGCGGTGTAGATATTTCCATGTTTATACAAATAGCGGTGTAGATATTTGAATGTTTTTACAGATAGCGGTGTAGATATTTCCTTATTCCTACAGTTGGCGGTGTAGATATTTCCATGTTCATACAGATGGCGGTGGAGATATTTCCATGTTCCTACAGATGACGGTGTAGATATTTCCATGTTTATGCAGATAGCGGTGTAGGTATTCCCATGTTTATAGAGTTGGCAGTGTAGATATTTCCATGTTCATACTGATGGCGGTGTAGATATTTCCATGTTTATATAGTTGGCGGTGTAGATATTTCCAACTTTATTCAGATGACGGTGAAGATATTTCCATGTTTATACACATAACGGTGTAGTTATTTCCAAGTTTTAAGAGATAGCTGTGTAGATATTTCCATGTTTACACAGATAGCGGTGTAGATATTTCCATGTTTACACAGATAGCGGTGTAGATATTTCCATGCTCATTCAGATAGCGGTGTAGATGTTTCCATGTTTATAGAGATAGCAGTGTACATATTTCCATGTTTATACAGATAGCGGTGTAGATATTCCCACGTTTACACAGGTAGCGGTGTAGATATTTCCATGTTTATATTGATAGCGGTTTAAGTATTTCCATCTTTATGCAGATAGCGGTGTAGATATTTAAATGTTTATACAGATAGCGGTGTAGATATTTCCATGTTTCTACAGATGGCCGTGTAGGTATTTCCATGTTCATTCAGAAGGTGGTGTAGATACCGGTGTAGATATTTCCATGTTCCTACAGATGGCGGTGTAGATATTTCCATGTTCATACAGATGGCGGTGTGGATTTTTCCATGTTTATAGATATAGCGGTGTAGATATTTCCATGTTTATCCAGATAGCGGTGTACTTATTTCTATGGTTATACAGATGGCGGCGTAGATATTTCCATGTTTATAGAGATAGTGGTGTAGATATTTCCATGTTCCTACAGGTGGTGTTGTAGATATTTCCACGTTTATAGAGTTGGCGGTGTAGATATTTCCATATTTATACAGATGGCGGAGTAGTTTTTTTCACGTATATACAGATAGCAGTGTAGACATTTCCAACTTTATATACATAACGGTGTAGATATTTCCATGTTTTAAGAAATATCGGTGAGGATATTTCCATGTTTATAGAGTTGGCGGTGTAGATATTTCCATATTCATACAGATGGCGGTGTAGATTTTTTCATGTATATACAGATAGCAGTGTAGATATTTCCAACTTTATACACATAACGGTGTAGATATTTCCATGTTTTAAGAAATAGCGGTGTAGATATTTCCATGTTTACACAGATAGCGGTATAGATATTTCCATGTTTATACAGATAGCGGTGTAGAAATTTCCATGTTGATTGAGATACTGATGTAGACATTTCCATTTTTATACAGATAGCGGTATAGATATTTCCATGTTCATACAGATAGCGGTATAGATATATCCATCTTCATACTGATAGCGGTGTAGATATTTCCATGTCCATACAGATGGTGGTGTCAATATTTCCATGTTTATAGACATAGCGGTGTAGATATTCCATGTTTACACAGATAGCGGTGTAGATATTTAAATGTATATACAGATAGCGGTGTAGATATTCCCATGTTTATAGAGTTGGCGGAATAGATATTTCCATGTTTATATGGTTGGCAGTGTAGATATTTCCAACTTCATACAGATGACGGTGAAGATATTTCCATGTTTAAACACATAACGGTGTAGATAATTCCATGTTTTAAGACATAGCGTTGTAGATATTTCCATGTATACACAGATAGCGGTGTAGATATTTCCATGTTTACACACATAGTGGTATAGATATTTCCATGTTTATACAGATAGCGGTGTAGATATTTCCATGTTTATAGAGATAGTGGTGTAGATATTTACATGTTCCTACAGATGGCTTTGTAGATATTTCCATGTTTATACAGATAGCGGTGTAGATATTTCCATGTTTATAGAGATAGCGCTGTAGATATTTCCATGTTCCTACAGTTGGTGGTGTAGATATTTCCATGTTTACACAGATAGCGGTGTAGATATTTCCAAGTTTATGCAGATAGCGGTGTAGATATTTCCACTTTTAGGTAGATAGTGGTGCAGATATTTCCATGTTTAAACAGATAGCGGTGTAGATATTTCCGTGTTCCTACAGAGATCGGTGTAGATATTTACATGTTTATAGAGATGGCGGTTAAGACATTTCCATGTTCATACAGATGGCGGTGTAGATATTTCCATATTTATACAGATAGCGGTGTAGATATTTCCATGTTCATACAGATGGCTGTGAAGATATTTCCATGTTTATACACATAACGGTGTAGATATTTCCAAGTTTTAAGAGATAGCGTTGTGGATATTTCCATGTTTACACAGATAGCGGAGTAGATATTTCCATGTTTATACAGATAGCCGTGTAGGTATTTCCATGTGTATACAGATAACGGTGTGGATATTTACATGTTCCTACACATGGCTGTGTAGATATTTCCATGTGTATACAAATAGCGGTGTAGATATTTCCATGTTTATAGAGATAGCGACGTAGATATTTCCATGTTTCTACAGTTGGTGGTGTAGATATTTCCATGTTTACACAGATAGCGGTGAAGATATTTGCACGTTTACGCAGATAGCGGTGTAGACATTTCCATGTTTTTACTGAAAGCGGTTTAGATATTTCTATGTTCCTACAGATGGCGCTGTAGATATTTCCATGTTTATAGAGTTGGCGGTTTAGACATTTCCATGTTCATACAGATGGCGATGTAGATATTTCCATGTTTGTAGAGATAGCGGTGTAGATATTTCCATGTTTACACAGATAGCGGTGTAGATATTTCCATGTTTACACAGATAGCGGTGTAGATATTTCCATGTTTATACAGATAGCGGTGTAGATATTTCCATGTTTATAGAGTTGGCGGTGCAGATATTTCCATGTTCATACAGATGGCGGTGTAGATATTTACATGTTATTACAGATAGCGGTGTAGATATTTCCGTGTTTATACACATAGCGGTGTTGATATTTCCATGTTTACGCAGATAGCAGTGTAGATATTTCCATGATTACACAGAATGCGGTGTAGATATTTCCTTGTTTATACAAATAGCGGTGTAGATATTTGAACGTTTTTACAGATAGCGTTGTAGATATTTCCCTATTCCTACAGTTGGCAGTTTAGATATTTCCATGTTCATACAGATGGCGGTGGAGACATTTCCATGTTTATAGAGATAGCCGTGTAGATATTTCCATGTTAATAGAGATAGCGGTGTAGATATTTCCATGTTCCTACAGTTGGCTGTGTAGATATTTCTATGTTTATAGAGTTGACGGTGTAGATATTTCCATGTTCCTACAGTTGGCAGTGTAGATATTTCCATATTTACACAGATAGCGGTGTAGATATTAACATGTATACACAGATAGTGGTGTAGATATTTCCATACTCATTCAGATGGTGGTGTAGATATTTCCATGTGTATAGATATAGCGGTGTAGGTATTTCCATGTTTACACAGATAGCGGTGTAGATATTTCCATGTTTATACAGATAGCGGTGTAAATATTTCCATGGTTATAGAGATATCGGTGTAGACATTTCCAGGTTTATACAGATCGCAGTGTAGATAATTCCATGTTTATATAAATGGCTGTGTAGATATTTCCATGTTTATAGAGATAGTGGTGTAGATATTTCCCTGTTTACACAGATAGCGGTTTAGATATTTCCATGTTTACACAGATAGCGGTGTAGATATTTCCATCTTTATACACATAAAGGTGTAGATATTTCCATGTTTATAGAGTTGGCGGTGCAGATATTTCCATGTTCATACAGATGGCGGTGTAGATATTTACATGTTATTACAGATAGCGGTGTAGATATTTCCGTGTTTATACAAATAGCGGTGTTGATATTTCCATGTTTACGCAGATAGCAGTGTAGATATTTCCATGATTACACAGAATGCGGTGTAGATATTTCCTTGTTTATACAAATAGCGGTGTAGATATTTGAACGTTTTTACAGATAGGGTTGTAGATATTTCCTTATTCCTACAGTTGGCAGTTTAGATATTTCCATGTTCATACAGATGGCGGTGGAGACATTTCCGTGTTTATAGAGATAGCCGTGTAGATATTTCCATGTTAATAGAGATAGCTGTGTAGATATTTCCATGTTCCTACAGTTGGCTGTGTAGATATTTCTATGTTTATAGAGTTGACGGTGTAGATATTTCCATGTTCCTACAGTTGGCAGTGTAGATATTTCCATATTTACACAGATAGCGGTGTAGATATTAACATGTATACACAGATAGTGGTGTAGATATTTCCATACTCATTCAGATGGTGGTGTAGATATTTCCATGTGTATAGATATAGCGGTGTAGGTATTTCCATGTTTACACAGATAGCGGTGTAGATATTTCCATGTTTATACAGATAGCGGTGTAAATATTTCCATGGTTATAGAGATATCGGTGTAGACATTTCCAGGTTTATACAGATCGCAGTGTAGATATTTCCATGTTTATATAAATGGCTGTGTAGATATTTCCATGTTTATAGAGATAGTGGTGTAGATATTTCCCTGTTTACACAGATAGCGGTTTAGATATTTCCATGTTTACACAGATAGCGGTGTAGATATTTCCATCTTTATACACATAAAGGTGTAGATATTTCCATGTTTATACAGATAGCTGTGTAGATATTTCCATGTTTATAGAGATAGTGATGTAGATATTTCCATGTTTATAGAGATAGCGGTGTAGATATTTCCATGTTTACACAGATAACAGTGTAGATATTTCCATGTTTACACAGCTAGCGTTGTAGATATTTCCATGTTTATACAGATAGCGGTGTGGATATTTCCATGTTTATAGAGATATCAGTGTAGATATTTCCAAGTTTATACAGATAGCGGAGTAGTTATATCCATGTTTATACAGATGGCTGTGTAGATATTTCCATGTTTATAGACATAGCGGTGTGGATATTTCCATGTTTACACAGATAGCGGCATAGATATTTCCATGTTTATACAGATAGCGGTGTGGATATTTCCATGTTTATAGAGATATCGGTGTAGATATTTCCATGTTTATACAGATAGCGGTGTAGATATATCCATGTTTATACAGATGGCTGTGTAGATATTTCCATGTTTATAGAGATAGCGGTGTAGATATTTCCATGTTTACACACATAGCGGGGAAGATATTTCCATATTTACAGAGATAGCGGTGTAGATATTTCCATGTTTACACAGATAGCGGTGTAGATATTTCCATGTTTATAGAGATATCAGAGTAGATATTTCCATGTTTATACAGATAGATGTGTAGATATTTCCATGTTCACACAGATGGCGGTGTAGATATTTCCATGTTCATACAGATGGTGGTGAAGATATTTCCATGTTATAGAGATAGCGGTGTAGATATTTCCATGTTTACACACATAGCGGGGAAGATATTTCCATGTTTACAGAGATAGCGGTGTAGATATTTCCATGTTTACACAGATAGCGGTGTAGATATTTCCATGCTCACACAGATAGCGGTGTAGATATTTCCATGTTTACACAGATAGCGGTGTGGAGATTTCCTTCCTTATAGAGATATCGGTGTAGATATTTCCATGTTTATAAAGATAGCAATGTAGATATATCCATGTGTATACAGATGGCTGTTAAGGTATTTCCATGTTTATAGAGATAGCGGTGTTGATATTTCCATGTTTATACAGATAGCGGTGTTATTTCCATGTTCATACAGATGGCGGTTTAGATATTTCCATGTTCATACATATGGTGTTGAAGATATTTCCATGTTTACACAGATAGCGGTGTCGATATTTCCATGTTTATAGAGTTGGCAGTGTAGATATTTCCATGTTCATACAGATGGCGCTGTAGTTATTTCAATGTTTATATATTTGGCAGTGTAGATATTTCCATGTTCATACAGATGGCTGTGAAGATATTTCCATGTTTATACACATAACGGTGTGGATATTTCCAAGTTTTAAGAGATAGCGTTGTAGATATTTCCATGTTTACACAGATAGCGGAGTAGATATTTCCATGTTTATACAGATAGCCGTGTAAGTATTTCCATGTGCATACAGATATCGGTGTGGATATTTACATGTTCCTACACATGGCTGTGTAGATATTTCCATGTGTATACAAATAGCGGTGTAGAAATTTCCATGTTTATAGAGATTGCGATGTAGATATTTCCATGTTTCTACAGTTGGTGGTGTAGATATTTCCATGTTTACACAGATAGCGGTGAAGATATTTCCACGTTTACACAGATAGCGGTGTAGATATTTCCACTTTTATGCAGATAGCGGTGTAGACATTTCCAGGTTTTTACAGAAAGCGGTGTAGATATTTCTATGTTCCTACAGATGGCGCTGTAGATATTTCCATGTTTATAGAGTTGGCGGTTTAGACATTTCCATGTTCATACAGATGGCGATTTAGATATTTCCATGTTTATACAGAAAGCGGTGTAGATATTTCCATCTTTATACACATGATGGTGTAGATATTTCCATGTTTATTCAGATAGCGGTGTAGATATCTCCATGTTTATAGAGATAGCGATGTAGATATTTCCATGTTTACACAGATAGCGGTGTAGATATTTCCATGTTTATAGAAATATCGGTGTAGGTATTTCCATGTTTATACAGATAGCGGTGTAGATATTTCCATGTATACACAGATGGCTGTGTAGATATTTCCATGTTTATAGAAATATCGGTGTAGGTATTTCCATGTTTATACAGATAGCGGTGTAGATATTTCCATGTATACACAGATGGCTGTGTAGATATTTCCATGTTTATAGAGATAGCGGTATAGATATATCCATGTTCATACAGATGGCGGTGTACATATTTCCATGTTCATACAGATGGCGGTGAAGATATTTCCATGTTTATACATATAACGGTGTAAATATTTCCAAGTTTTAAGAGATAGCGGTGTAGATACTTCCATGTTTACACAGACCCTGGTGTAGATATTTCCATGTTTGTACAGATAACGGTGTAAATATTTCCGTCTTTACACAGATAGTGGTGTAGTTATTTCCGTGTTTTAAGAGATAGCTGTGAAGATATTTCCATGTTTACACAGATAGTGGTTTAGATATTTCCATCTTTACACCGATAGAGGTGTAGATATTTCCATGTTTACACAGATAGCGGTGTAGATATTTCCGTGTTTTAAGAGATATCTGTGTAGATATTTCCATGTTTACACAGATAGCGGTTTAGTTATTTCTGTCTTTACACAGATAGCGGTGTAGATATTTCCATGTTTACACAGATAGAGGTGTAGGTGTAGATATTTCCATGTTTTTACAGATAGCGTTGTAGATATTACCGTGTTTCTAAAGATATCGGTGTAGACATTTCCATGTTAATAGAGATAGCGGTGTAGATATTTCCATGTTTATACAGTTGGCTGTGTAGATATTTCCATGTTCATACAGATGGCGGTGTAGACATTTCCATGTTTATATACTTGGCAGTGTAGATATTTCCATCTTCATACAAATGGCGTTGTGGATATTTCCATGTTTATGCACATAACGTTGCAGATATTTCCAAGGTTTAAGAGATAGCGATGTAGATATTTCCGTGTTTACACAGATAGCGGTGTAGATATTTCCGCGTTTACACAGATAGCGGTGTAGATATTTCCATGTTTATACAGATAGCGGTGTTGATATTTCCATGTTCATACAGATGGCAGTGTAGATATTTCCATGTTCATACAGAGGGCGGTGAAGATATTTCCATGTTTATAGAGATAGCGGTGTTGATATTTCCATGTTTACTCAGATAGCGGTGTAGATATTTCCATGATTACACAGAAAGCGGTGTAGATATTTCCATGTTTATACACATGACGGTGTAGATATTTCCATGTTTATACAGATAGCGGTGTAGACATTTCCATGTTCATACAGATGACGTTGTAGATATTTCCATGTTTATACAGATAGCGGTGTAGACATTTCCATGTTTGTAAAGATAGCGGTGAAGATATTTCCCTGTTTATAGAGATAGCGGTGTAGATATTTCAATGTTTACACAGATAGCGGTGTAGGTATTTCCATGTTTACACAGATAGTGGTGTGGACATTTCCATGTTTATGCAGATAGTGGTGTAGTTATTTCCATGTTTATAGAGTTGTCGGTGTAGATATTTCCATGTTCATACAGATGGCGGTGTAGATATTTCCATGTTTATATAGTTGGCAGTGTAGATATTTTCTTGTTCACACAGATGGCGGTGAAGATATTTCCATCTTTATACACATAACGGTGTAAATATTTTCAAGTTTTTAAAGATATCGGTGTAGATATTTCCATGTTTGCACAGATGGCGGTGTAGATGTTTCCATGTTTACACAGATAGCGGTGTAGATATTTCCATGTTTATACAGATAGCGGTGTAGATATTTCCATGTTTATAGAGATAACGGTGTAGATATTTACATGTTCCTACAGATGGCTGTGTAGATATTTCCATGTTTATACAGATAGCGGTGTAGATATTTCCATGTTTACAGAGATTGCGGTGTAGATATTTCCATGTTCCTACAGTTGGTGGTGTAGATATTTCCATGTTTACACACATAGCGGGGTAGATATTTCCAAGTTTTTGCAGATAGCGGTGTAGATATTTCCACTTTTATGCAGATAGCGTTCTACATATTTCCATGTTTATACAGATAGCGGTGTAGATATTTCCATGTTCCTACGGATGGCGGTGTAGATATTTCTATGTTTATAGAGTTGGCGGTTTAGACATTTCCATGTTCATACAGATGGCGGTGTAGATATTTCCATGTTTATACAGATAGCGGTGTAGATATTTCCATCTTTATACACATAAAGGTGTAGATATTTCCATGTTTTTAGAGATAGCGGTGTAGATATTTCCATGTTTACACAGATAGCGGCGTAGATATTTCCATGTTTACACAGATAGCGTTGTAGATATTTCCATGTTTATACAGATGGCAGTGTAGATATTTCTGTCTTTATACAGATAGCAGTGTAGATATTTCCATGTTTATACAGATAGCGGTGTAGATATTTCCATGTTTATAGAGGTAGCGGTGCAGGTATTTCCATGTGTATAGAAATGGCGGTATTGATATTTCTGTGTTTATACAGATGGCGGTGTAGATATTTCCATGTTTATACACATAACAGTGTAGATATTTCCATGTTTATAGAGATAGCGCTGTAGATATTTCCGTGTTTGTACAGATAGCGGTGTAGATATTTCCATGTTTATACAGATGGCAACGTAGATATTTCCATGTTCATACAGAGGGCGGTGAAGATATTTCCATGTTTATAGAGATAGCGGTGTTGATATTTCCATGTTTACACAGATAGCGGTGTAGATATTTGAATGTTTTTACAGATAGCAGTGTAGATATTTCCTTATTCCTACAGTTGGCGGTGTAGATATTTCCTTGTTCATACAGATGGCGGTGGAGATATTTCCATGTTCCTACAGATGACGGTGTAGATATTTCCATGTTTATTGCGATAGCGGTGTAGATATTCCCATGTTTATAGAGTTGGCGGTGCAGATATTTCCGTGTTCATACAGATGTCGGTGTAGATATTTCCATGTTTATACAGTTGGCAGTGTAGATATTTCCAACTTTATACAGATGACGGTGAAGATATTTCCATGTTTATACACATAACGGTGTACTTATTTCCAAGTTTTAAGAGATAGCAATGTAGATATTTCCATGTTTACACAGATAGCGGTGTAGATATTTCCATGTTTACACAGATAGAAGTGTAGATATTCCCACGTTTACACAGGTAGCAGTGTAGATATTTCCATGTTTATATTGATAGCGGTGTATGTATTTCCATCTTTATGCAGATAGCGGTGTAGATATTTAAATGTTTATACAGATAGCGGTGTAGATAATTCCATGTGTATACAGATAACGGTGTAGATATTTACATATTAATACAGATGACTGTGAAGATATTTAGATGTTTATACAGATAGCGGTGTAGATATTTCCATATATATAGAGATAGCGGTGTAGATATTTTCATGATCCTACAGTTGGTGGAGTAGATATTTCCATGTTTGCACAGAGAGCCTTGTAGATTTTTCCAAGTTTATGCAGATAGCGTTGCAGATATTTCCACTTTTAGGCAGATAGTGGAGTAGATATTTCCACGTTTAAACAGATAGCGGTGTAGGTATTTCCATGTTCCTACAGAGGTCGGTGTAGATATTTACATGTTTATAGAGTTGGCGGTTTAGACATTTCCATGTTCATACAGATGGCGGAGTAGTTATTTCCATGTTTATACAGATAGCGGTGTAGATATTTACCTCTTTATTCACATAATGGTGTAGATCTTTCCATGTTTTTAGAGATAGCGGTGTAGATATTCCCATGTTTACACAGATAGCGGTGTATACATTTCCATGTTAACACAGATAGCGGGGTAGATATTACCATGTTTATACAGATAGCAGTGTAGATATTTCCATGTTTATAGAGATATCGGTGTTGATATATTAATGTTTATACAGATAGCTGGTTAGATATTTCCATGTTTATACAGATGACTGTGTAGATATTTCCATGTTTACACAGATAGCGGTGTAGATATTTCCATGTTTACACATATAGCGGTGTAGATGTTTCCAAGTTTATACAGAAAGCGGTGTAGATATTTTCATGTTTATAGAGATATGGGAGTACATATTTCCAAGTTTCTACAGGTAGCGGTGTAGACATTTCCATATTCATACAGATAGCGGTGTAGATGCTTCCATGTTCATACAGATGGTGGTGAAGTTATTTCCATGTTTATAGAGATAGCGGTGTAGATATTTCCATGTTCACACAGATAGTGGTGTAGATATTTCCATGTTTACAGAGATAGCGGACTAGATATTTCCATATTCATACACATGCTGCTGTAGATATTTCCATGTTTATAGAGTTGGCGGTTTAGACATTTCCATGTTCATACAGATGGGGGTGCAGATATTTCCATGTTTACACAGATAGCGGTGTAGATATTTCCATGTTCCTACAGATGGCGGTGTATATATATCCATGTTTATAGATATAGCGGTGTAGATATTTCCATGTATATCCTTATAGCGGTGTACATATTTCCGTGTTTACAAAGATGGCGGTGTAGATATTTCCATGTTCCTACTTATGGCGGTGTAGATATTTCCATGTTTATAGAGTTAGCGGTGTAGAAATTTCCATATTCATACAGATGGCCGTGTAGATATTTCCATGTTTATACAGATGGCCGTGTAGATATTTCCATGTTTATACAGATAGCGGTGTAGACATTTCCATGTTATACAGAAAGCGGTGTGGATATTTACATGTTTTAAGAAATAGCGGTCTAGATATTTCCATGTTTACACAGATAGCGGTGTAGTTATTTCCATGTTTACACAGATACAGGTGTAGATATTTCCATGTTTATACAGATAGCGGTGTAGATATTTCCACGTTTATAGAGAGAGCGTTGTAGTTATTTCCATGTTTATACAGATGGCGGTGTAGATATTTCCATGTTTATAGAGATAGCATTGTAGATATTTCCATGTTCCTGCTGATGTCGGTGTGGTTATTTCCATGTTTATGGAGTTGGCGGTTTAGATATTTCAAAGTTTATACAGATGGCGGTGTAGGTATTTCCATGATTATACAGATAGAAGTGTAGATATTTCCATCTTTATACACATAATGGTGTAGATATTTCCATGTTTTAAGAGATAGAGGTGTAGATATTTCCATGATTACACAGATAGCGTTGTAGATATTTCCATATTTATAGAGAGCGGTGTACATATTTCCATGTTTATAGAGATAGCGGAATAGATATTGCCAAGTTTATACAGATAGCAGTGTAGATATTTCCATGCTGATACAGATGGCGGTGTAGATATTTCCATGTTTATACAGATCGCGGTGTAGATATTTCCATGTTTATACAGATCGCGGTGTAGATATTTCCGTGTTCCTTCAGATGGCAGTGTAGATTTTTCCATGTTCATACAGATTGCGGTGTAGATAGAGGGGTAGATATTTCCATGTTCCTACAGATGGCAGTGTAGATATTTCAATGTTCATACAGATGGCGGTGTAGGTATTTCCATGTTCATACAGATGGCGGGTTAGGTATTTCCATGTTCATACAGATGGCGGTGTAGATATTTCCATGTTTATAGATATAGCGGTGTAGATATTTCCATGTTTGTAGAGATAGCTGTGTATACATTTCCCTGTTTATACTGATGGCAGGTTAGATATTTCCATGTTTATAGAGATAGCGGGGTAGATATTTCCATGTTCCTACAGATGGCTGTCTAGATATTTCCATATTTATTGAGTTGGCGGTGTAGATATTTCTATGTTCATACACATGGCGGTTTAGATGTTTCCATATTTATACAAATAGCACTGTAGATATTTCCATATTTATACATATAGCAATGTAGATATTTCCATGTTTTAAGAAATAGCGGTGTAGGTATTTCCATGTTCATACAGATGGCGGTTTAGATATTTCCATATTTATACAGATAGCCGTGTGGATATTTCCATGTTTATACACATAACGGTGTAGATATTTCCATGTTTACACAGATAACGATGTAGATATTTCCACGTTTTTACAGAGAGCGATGTAGATATTTCCATGTTTACACAGATAGCGCAGTAGATGTTTCCATGTTTAAACAGATATCGATGTAGATATTTCCATGTTTATACAGAGAGCGGTGTAGATATTTCCACGTTTATAGAGAAAGCGGTATAGATATTTACATGTTAATACAGATGACTTTGTAGATATTTCCATATTTATACAGATAGCGTTGTGGATATTTCCGTGTTTCTACAGATAGCGGTGTAGGTATTTCCATGTTTCTACACTTGGCTGTGTAGATATTCCCATGTTTACGCAGATAGCGGTGTACATATTTCCATGTTTATGCAGTTAGCGGTGTAGATATTTCCACGTTTATGCAGATAGCGGTGTGGATATTTCCATGTTCATACAGATAGCGGTGTAGATATTTCCATGTTCCTACAGTTCGCAGTGTAGATATTTCCATGTTTACACAGATAGCGGTGTAGATATTTCCGTGTTTACACAGATGGTGGTTTAGCTATTTACATGTTTAAACAGATAGTGGTGTAGATATTTCCATGTTTATAGAGTTGGCGGTGCAGATATTTCCATGTTCATACAGATGGCGGTGGAGATATTTCCATGTTCCTACAGATGGCGGTGTAGATATTTCGATGTTCATACAGATGGCGGTGTAGATATTTCTATGTTCATACACTTGGCGGTGTAGATATTCCCATGTTTACCCAGATAGCGGTGTAGATATTTCCATGTTTATGCAGATTGCGGTGTAGATATATCCACGTTTATGCAGATAGCGGTGTAGATATTTAGATGTTTACACAGATAGCGGTGTAGATATTTCCATGTTTATACGGATAGTAGTGTAGATATTTCCATGTTTATAGAGTTGGCCTTGTAGATATTTCCATGTTCATACAGGTGGCGTTGTAGATATTTCCATGTTTATACAGATGGCGTTGTAGGTATTTCCATGTTTATATAGTTGACAGTGTAGATATTTCCATGTTCATACAGACGCCAGTGAAGATATTTCCATGTTTATACACATAACTTTGTAAATATTTCCAAGTTTTAAAAGATAGCGGTGTAGATATTTCCGTCTTTACACAGATGGCGGTGTAGATATTTCCATGTTTACACAGATAGCGGTGTAGATATTTCCATGTTTATAGAGATAGCGGTGTAGATATTTACATGATCCTTCAGATGGCTGTGTAGATATTTCCATCTTAATACAGATAGCGGTGTAAATATTTGCATGTTTATACAGATAGCGGTGTAGACATTTCCATGTTTATAGAGATAGCGGTGTAGATATTTCCATGTTCCTATAGATGGCGGCGTAGATATTTCCATGTTAATACAGAAGGTGGTGTAGATACCGGTGTAGATATTTCCATGTTCCTAGAGATGGCGGTGTAGATGTTTCCATGTTCATACAGATGGCGGTGTAGATATTTCCATGTTTATAGAGTTCGCGGTGTAGATATTTCCATATCCATACCGATGGTGGTGTAGATATTTCCATGTTTATAGAGTTGCCGGTGTAGATGTTTCCGTATCCATACCGATGGTGGTGTAGATATTAACATGTTTATACAGATTCCAGTGTAGATATTTCCACCTTTATACACGTGACGGTGCAGATATTGCCATGTTTTAAGAAATAGTAGTGTAGATATTTCCATGTTGACACAGATAGCGGTGTAGATATTTCCATGTTTATACAGACAGCGGTGTAGATATTTCCATGTTTATAGAGATAGCGATGTAGTTATTTCCATGTTTATACAGATAGCGTTGTAGATATTTCCATGTTTGAAGAGATAGCGGTGTAGATATTTACATGTTCTTGCAGATCGCTGTGTAGATATTTTCATGTTTATAGAGATAGCGGTGTACATATTTCCAAGTTTATACAGGTAGCAGTGTAGATATTTCCATGCTTATACAGATAGCGGTGTAGATATTTCCATCTTTATACACATAACGGTGTAGATATTTCTTTCCTTTTAGAGATAGTGGTGTAGATATTTCCATGTTTACACAGATAGCGGCGTAGATATTTCCAGGTTTAGACAGATAGAAGTGTAGATATTTCCATGTTTATGCAGGTAGCGGTGTAGATATTTCCATGTTTATACAGATAGCGGTGTAGATATTTCCATATTTATACACATAACGGTGTAGATATTTCTTTCTTTATAGAGATAGCGGTGTAGATATTTGCATGTTTATACACACAGCGGTGTAGATATTTCCAGGTATATACAGATAGCAGTGTAGATATTTCCAACGTTATACACATAACGGTGTAGATATTTCCATGTTTTAAGAAATAGCGGTGTAGATATTTCCATGTTTACACAGATAGCGGTGTAGATATTTCCATGTTTATACAGATAGCGGTGTAGATATTTCCATGTTGATAGAGATACTGATGTAGACATTTCCATTTTTATACAGATAGCCGTATAGCTATTTCCATGTTTATACAGATAGCGGTATAGATATTTCCATGTCCGTACAGATAGCGGTGTAGATATTTCCATGTCCATACAGATGGGGGTGTCGATATTTCCATGTTTATAGAGATAGCGGTGTAGATATTTCCATGTTTACACAGATCGCGTTGCAGATATTTCCATGTTTACACAGATAGCCGTGCAGATATTTCCATGTATATACAGATAGGGGTGTAGATATTCCCACGTTTATAGAGTTGGCGGTGTAGATATTTCCATGTTTATATAGTTGGCAGTGTAGATATTTCCAACTTCATACAGATGACGGTAAAGATATTTCCATGTTTATACACATAACGGTGTAGATATTTCCAAGTTTTAAGAGATAGCGGTGTAGATATTTCCATCTTTACACAGAGAGCGGTGTAGATATTTCCATTTTTACATAGATAGTGGTGTAGATATTTCCATGTTTATTCAGATAGCGGTGTAGATATTTCCATGTTTATAGAGATAGTGGTGTAGATATTTACATGTTCCTACAGATGGCTGTGTAGATATTTCCATGTTTATACACATAGCGGTGTAGATATTTCCATGTTTATAGAGATAGCGGTGTAGATAATTCCATGTTCCTACAGTTGGTGGTGTAGATATTTCCATGTTTACACAGATAGCTGTGTAGATATTTCCAAGTTTATGCAGATAGCGGTGTAGATATTTCCACTTTTAGGCAGATAGCGGTGTAGGTATTTCCATGTTTAAACAGATAGCAGTGTAGATGTTTCCATGTTCCTACAGAGGGCGGTGTAGATATTTACATGTTTATAGAGTTCGCGGTTTAGACATTTCCATTTTCATACAGATGGCAGTGTAGATATTTCCATGTTTATACAGATAGCGGTCTAGATATTTCCATCTTTATACACATAATGGTGTAGATCTTTCCATTTTTTTAGAGATAGTGGTGTAGATATTTCCATGTTTGCACTGATAGCGGTGTAGATATTTCCATGTTTATACTGATAGCCGTGTGGATATTTCCATGTTTATACAGATGACTGTGTAGATATTTCCATGTTAACAGAGATAGCGGTGTAGATATTTCCATGTTAACAGAGATGGCAGTGTAGATATTTTCATGTTTACACAGATAGCGGTGTAGATATTTCCATGTTTACCCAGATAGCGGTGTAGATATTTCCATGTTTATAGAGATAGCGCTGTAGATATTTCCATGTTCCTACAGTTGGTGGTGTAGATATTTCCATGTTTACACAGATAGCGGTGTAGACATTTCCATGTTTACACAGATAGCGTTGTATACATTTACATGTTTATGGAGATAGCGGTGTAGATATTTCCATGTTTTTAGAGATAGCGGTGAACATATTTCGATGGTCATACAGAAGGCGGTGTAGATATTTCCATGTTCATACAGATGGCGGTGTAGATATTTCCATGTTCATACAGATGGCGGTGAAGATATTTCCATGTTCACACAGATGGCGGTGTAGGTATTTCCATGTTCATGCAGATGGCGGTGTAGATATTTCCATGTTCATAGAGCTGGCGGTGTAGATATTTCCATGTTCATACATATGGCAGTGCAAATATTTCCATGTTCATACAAATGGCGGTGTAGATATTTCCATGTTTATAGAGATGGCGGTTTAGATATTTCCATCTAAATACAGGTAGCTTTGTAGATATTTCCATGTTTATACAGATGGCGGTGTAGATATTTCCACCCTTATAGAGATAGCGGTGTAGATATTGCCAAGTTCATACAGATGGCGGTTTAGATACTTCCATGTTTATAGAGATGTCAGTGTAGATATTTCCATGTTTTTAGAGATGGCGGTGTGGATATTTTCATGTTTATAGAGATGGCGGTTTAGATACTTCCATGTTTATGCAGATGGCGCTGTAGATATTTTCATGTTCATACAGATAGCGGTGTAGATATTTCCATGTTTATAGAGATGGCGGTGTAGATATTTCCATGTTTGTACAGGTAGCGGTGAAGATATTTCCATATTTATACAGGTAGCGGTACAGATATGTGAATTCATTAAACCTCTTTTTCTTTACAAATTACCCAGTCTTGGGTATATCTTTATCAGCAGCATGAAAATTGACTAATACACTCACTGTCCATGAATGATACTCTGTTAGCCCATTTGCATTGTTATAAAGAAATACCTGAGGTTGGGTAATTTATAAAGAAATGAGGTTTATTTGGCTCCTTGTTCTGAAGGCTGTACGTGAAGCATAGTCCTGGCACCTGCTTCCAGGGAGGGCATCAGGAACCTTCCAATCATGGTGGAAGGTGAAGGGAAACCAGCATATCACATGGTGAGAGCGTAAGCAAGAGAGACAGGGAGGAGGTGTCAGTCTCTTTTAAACAACCAGATATCGCATGAACTCACAGGGTAAGAACTCATTCATTACCAAGAGGACAGCACCAAGCCATTCAGGAGGCATCTATCTCCAACATTGGGGATCACATTTTAACGTGAGATTTGAAGGGGACAAACATCCAAACTATGTCAGGTACCAAAGCTGACAATGCTTAGGATCTTTAGCTGTTCCAGGTTCTGGGAAAAGGGAGAGAGTTAGCTTCCCTCGTCTATGCTGTGCTACTCCATATTATATTAGTAATTACTGTTCTCTAAAAGTTCTTGAAAGCAAATAAACAAATGCAAGGCAAAACATACGAAATGCAAGGCAAAACATACGAAATGCAAGGCAAATGCATTAAAAACTTTTGAGTGTTAATATATAGGTTTTATTTTATCTTTTTAATTTCTTTTGCTTAACCAAATAGATTATGTAGTTTTGATTAACTGGCCATGAAATAGCTCTGCCTACATAGAATTTCCCATGAACAATTGGTTGTGGAGACTTTTGTGTGTGACCCAAATCCTCCCTCAGAACTGAAGTTTGCCCGGCTACTGGGAGTGTTGGCAAATCATGCCTCTCAGCTGATTCTCTCTAGAATTTATTCTCAGGAGATCTAATTAATAACTTGTCAAGCTGATGTCCATCCTTGGGGACAACTCGTATCTGAAGAATGGCCAGTGAAAGGTATTAAAACTCCATACTCCTGCCTCAATTTAGGGCAACTCTGAAGGGTCACCCCAGCTTCTCATCTCCCCCTTGAGATTAGCTGAGGTATTTGTTGTGACTGCCTCACATCTCAACTCCCTTTGTCCAATTCGTCTTTTTCGCCACAGTTGTTGGTTCCTAGGATTTTACCCAGTTAAATGTTCTCTACACAAATCTCTATCTCAAATCTGCTTTACAGGGAATGTGGCCTCAGACAGGTTTTCATTAGTTTGTGGACATAACTCTCATTAGTCATTGATGTGATTCAGCTGTGTCTCCACCCGAATCTCACCTTGATTGTAATTATCCCCGCATGTCAAGGATGGAGTCAGGTGGAGATAATTGAATCATAGGGGCGGGTTCCCCCTACTGTTCTCCTGGTAGCGAATAAGTCTCACGAGATCTGATGCTTTCAAAATGGGAGTTTCCCTACACAAGCTTTCTTCTCTGCTACCATTTAAGATGTGCCTTTGCTTCTTTTTTGCCTTCTGCCGTGACTGTGAGGCCTCCCCAGCCATGTGGAATTGTGAGTTCATTAAACCTCTTTCCTTTATAAATTACCTGGTCTTGGGTATGACTTTATTAGCAGCATGAGAACAAACTAGTACAGTCTGTTCTATAAGCCCAAGTCGGATCACAGAGTCCCGCTTTCTGTTTTTTTTTTCTAGCCCATATTTCTACTAAAACTTGACTCATATAGACTTAAAACAAAATAGTTAAGCATGGCTAGTATTTATTTAATATTTTATACGTGTCAGGTACTGTATTTTGTAACTTATCTTTTAATAATCTTTCCAAATCTCTAAAAGGAGAATTCTGCTCTTTTATAGAGAAAATAAGGATGGCTCAATCTTTTGATTTTTATTACAGGCTTTATTTTGTATAACATATAATAAACTAAAAATATTGAAAGTTTAGAAACCATCAGCACACAATCGAGGTGATGGAAATATACTTCACCTCCAGTTTCCTGATGCCTCTTTATAATACATTTCTCTGGCCCCTCTTTCCTGGCCCTTAAAAACCACCAAACTGCTTTCTGTCACTGGACAGTAATTTATACAGTCAAAAAATGTTTATAAATAAAATTTTACACTATGCACTTTTTTGTCTGACATTTTATGTTTTTTTCTCTGCATGTTTTACCTCTAGAGTCTGCCTTGTTTCACTTAGTATAGTTATTTTGAGATTCATTCATGTTATAGTATGTATCCATAATTAATTTGGATATAGCAAGTTAATTCATTAATGTATTGATTGATATTTAGACTGTTTCTAGTTTGGGCTATTATGAATACATGTGCTATGAACATTTGTGTTGATATCATTATATGAACACCTACTTTTATCTCTCTTGGGTAAATACCCAGGAGTGCAATGGCTGAGTCTTATGGCAGAAGTATGTTTAACTTTTTAAAGGACTCTTAAACTTTTTTTCAAAGGTTACACTTTTTTGTATTCCCATCAGCAGTGTATGAGAGTTTCAGCTTCTCCACATCCAAGCCAGTGCTTGGCTATTATCAGTCATGCTAATCTTAGCTATTTAAAAATAGATAGTGGCGTCTCATTTTGGTTTTAATTTTCATTGCCCTAAGCATTAATTATGTTGAGCATATGTGCTTATTTACCAAACAAATGTCTACTTTGAAATGTCTGTTCCAGTCTTTCACCCAAGTTTTAAATGGGGTTGTTTGTTTTTCATTATTAAATTTTGAGCTTTTAAAATATATTTTTGATGCAAGCCTTTCATCAGATATATGAATTGCAAATATTTTCTCCCAGCCTGCAGCTTGTCTTTTCAGTCTCTTAATAGATTCTTTTGAAGAGCAGATTCTTTTTTTTAAATTGGATGAGTTCTTCTTATCAGTATATTATTATATAAATCATGCTGTGGGGTCATATCAAAGAAAGCTTTGCCTGACTCAAAGTCCCAAATGTTTTCACATCTTCCCTCTCCTCTCCTTTGGGAACTGAGATTACACGTAAATTCAGTTACTTGAAATTTACTGTCTACTATTGCTCTGTTCATGTTTTTTAAAAATTTATTTTCTCTCTATATTTTATTTTGAGAGGTGTCTATCTTTTCTTCTGTAATGACTAATGTGCTATCAGCCTGCCATGTAGCTGGGACTACAGCCGCATGCTACTATGCCCCGCTAATTTTTGTATTTTTAGTAGAGATGGGATTTCACCATATTGGTCAGGCTGGTCCTGAACTCCTGACTTCGTGATCCACCTGCCTCGGCCTCACAAAATGCTGAGATTACAGGCGTGAGCCACTGCGCCCAGCCTCCTTTAGTGTATCTTGCATGTCTCTATTTTAGAACATATAGAATACTGTTTCAATAAGCATTTTAATGTTCTTAACTGATAACTCTGGCACCTTGATTTACTCTGGATCAGTTCTGACTCAGTGATTTTTCTCCTTATTATGAGCCACGTTCTTCTGTGTTTTGTTGTTACTGTTGTGTCTCTGCTAAACTGTGTCTGGATGTCAGATATGGTGACTTTTATCTTATTGAGTGCTGGAAGTATATATAAATATTCTTGATCTTTGTATTGGTATGTATTTAAGTTTAGTTGGAAAGAGTTTGACTCTTTTTGGTCTTGCTTTAAAAATTCATTATGTGGGATCAGACCAGTTCTCATTTTAGAGCTAATCACTCCCAGCTAGTGAGGCAAGATCCTTCTGGGTATCCCTGGGAATCTTGAGGTGTTTCTGGTTTGGCTGATAAAATAAGCACTATTACTGGACCTTGGTGAGCATGTGTACTGTTACTTTTCATCTTATCTGGGTGTTGTTTCCCCAACCGTAGGTACTTTTCTCTAGGCCTGTCCTAACAATTACTTAGCTGTGTACTTTAGGGGGACCCTTTGCAGAGCTCTGGAGTTCTCTTTCTGTGCAGCCCCTTCTTCTCGGAAACCTTGTCCTGAGAGCTCATGTCAACATGGTTTCTGTGGACTCTCAGCTCTGTCCCCTCAGCTCAGGGAGAACAATGGGCTCCTCTTGGGCTTTTCTCCTGGAGTAGTGGGCTGGAAAACTTTCTCCAGGCATAAATTAGGGCAGTTGATAGGCTCACCTTGTTTGAGACTGACTTTACAGGGTCTTGCAAACTTTTGTGGCATACATTTTGGCCATTTTTTTGGTTGTTTCAGGAGGGAGAGAAAGTCTAGTTCTTGTTACTCCATCATGGTCATTGCAGAAGTCAACCTAACTGATATTTCTCAATACAGTCTGTTGCTACACATTGAACTTGCTTAAGATAATTTTTAGATGGCACACAACTTTCTGTCCATTGAATGAGACTCTCTGCTTATTTTGCAAGTGCTCATTTCTATGGAGACATTTGTATGGAGAAACTTCAAAAAGTTTGTGGAAAAATGAAGTTAAAAGATAAACATTGAAAATGTGATCTTCGGTTTTCATCCCTAAAGAACTGATGGTCCTGGGAACTTAACAATGTCAATGCAGTCTCTTATACATTATTAACTTAAGAAAAATGGGTGCCCTTTCCACATTTGTTGAGATTGGGAAACAAAAAGAAGTCAGAAGGAGCCAAATCAGAGCTGTAAGGTGGATGCCTGACAATTTCCCATTGAGACTCTCACAAAATTGCCTTTGCTTGATGACAGGAATGAGCAGAAACATTGTGGTGTTAGAGGACTGTCTGCTAAAGCTTTCCCAGGTATTTTGCCCTAAAACTTTGGCTAACTTATTCAAAACACTCTCATGATATGCAGATATTATTGTTCTTTGACCTTCCACAAAGTCAACAAGCAAAATGCCTGGAATGTCCCCAAAAAACTGTTGCCGTGACCTTTGCTCTTGAGTGATCCCCTTTTGCTTTGACTGGACCACTTCCACCTTTGGTAGCCATTGCTTTGATTGTGTTTTGCCCTCAGGATCATACTGGGAAAGCCATGTTTTATCTTCTGTTACAATTCTCCAAAGAAATCCTTCAGGATCTTGACCCTAGTTCTTTAAAATTTCCATTGAGAGCTCTCCTCTTGTCTGCAGCTGATCTGAGCACAACACTTTTGGCACCCATGCAGTGGAAAGTTGGTTCAACTTTAATTTTTTAGTCAGAACTGTGTAAGCTGAACCAATTAAGATGTCTACGATGTTGGCTATTGTTTGTGCTGTTGATTATCAGTCCTCTTCAATTAGGGCACAAACAAGATTAATTTTTTTCCTTGCAAATTGATATGGATGATCTGTCCCTGTGGACTTCATCTTCCACATCATCTCGTTTCTTCTTTAAAAAAGCTGTCCGCTTGTGAACTACTGATTTCTTTGGTGCATTGTCCCCTCAAGCTTCTTGTAAAGCATCAGTGATTTCACCATTCTTTCACTCAAGCTTCATCATAATCTAATGTTTGTTCTTGCTTCAATTTTAGCAGAATTTACATTGCTCTGCTAGGGGCTCTTTTCAAACTAATGTCTACTCCTTCTTACTGTCTCAAACTAGATCCTGTTCAAACATGCTATAATAAATTAGTATGAGTTTATTTTGCTGCCAAAATTGAAACCTTTGCATAGTTTTTTTCATAATATGCATTTTCCATGAACTTTTTAAGGCCTCTCATGTATCCACAGGTAGAGTGCTTACCTATTCTGACTTCATTCAATTATTCAAGACTTTTCCTTGTCAGTGATACATTAGAAAGGTAGAGTATTGAAAAATAAGAGTAGCTTCTGCTGATTAAGAAATACTATATCTTTTTCTACTTCTTTCTTTCTTTTTTTTTTTTTTTTTTTTGAGACAGCATCTTTCTCTGTCACCCAGGCTGGAGTGCAGTGGTGTGATCTCAGCTCACTGCAACCCCTGCCTCCCAGGGTCAAGTGATTCTCCTGCCTCAGCCTCCCGAGTAGCTGGGACTGTAGGTGCCTGCCACCACACCCAGCTAATTTTTGTATTTTTACTGGAGACAAGGTTTCACCATATTGGCCAGGCTGGTCTTGAACTCCTGACCTTGTGATCTGCCTGACTCGGCCTCCCAAAGCACTGGGATTACAGTCATGAGCCACCGTACCTAGCGTTCTACTTCTTTCTTATTATTTTCCTCCTCTCTCATTCCTATATTCTCTCCTTTCTCCTACTTTCCTCCCCACTCCCTGTTTCCTTCCTTTCATCTCTCCTGTTTTCAAGACTTAATATTTCTTGAACCTCAGATGTTATCATAGTATGTTATTTGTTTAATTTTCACATAACAATAATAGTTTAAATACAAATAATATTTATTTTCATCCCCATGTTATCAGTATAACAGTAAAGATGTGGAGAGGCCAACTGGGCATGGTGGCTCAAGCCTGTAATCCCAGCACATTGGGAGGCCGAGGTGGGTGGATCACGAGGTCAGGAGATCGAGACCATCCTGGCTAACACGGTGAAACCCCATCTCTACTAAAAAATAGAAAAAATTAGCTGGGCGTGGTGGCGCGTGCCTGTAGTCCCAGCTACTCGGGAGGCTGAGGCAGGAGAATAGTGTGAACCCGGGAGGCAGAACTTGCAGTGAGCCAAGATCACACCACTGCACTCCAGCCTGGGTGACAGAGCGAGACTCTGTCTCAAAAAAATAAATAAATAAATAAATAAATGAAAATAAAATTAAAAAAATGATGTGGAGAGGCCAAACCAATGGCTCTTATATCCACGTTATTTCTTCTAAATGATTTCACCTTAGTTTTGGTCTGCATCTCTAACCATAGCTAGTTGCAGTAGGACCTTCTATCTGGCCTTGCTGCTCTCATTTTTGGACCTCCTCACTGAAATCAAATTGATCTTTCTAAAATGCAAACCTGGTCTTAGTATTTTATTACTTAAAACCCATTGGTGGCTTTCCATGATTTATGGAATAAAGTCAAAATTCCTGTTTTTGCCCATGTTTCTGTGTGCCTCTCATCCCTACATTTACTGATTCTTGTGTGCCATAAATTGCCAGTTGTCCAGAGTTCATTCTCTTTTTGTACTTGGGAGGACTTCTGCATCCTGCAACTTTTCCCCTGAAACGTGCTTGGAAAATACCTACTCATTTTTTTCAGATTCAGGTTAGTTTTTTACTTCAGTTTCTTTTCCTGAAGCTTATACTGACTGCTCCATATGGCTTTGGGGATTAGCTACTCATTCCTTTGTGCCTTTTGTAGATACACATTTATCATGGAGTCTTTTTTTTTTTTTTGAGACAGAGTCTCACTCTGTCACCAGGCTGGAGTGCAGTGGTGTGATCTCAGCTCACTGCAACCTTTACCTTCCAGGTTCAACTGATTCTCTTGCCTCAGCCTCCCAAGTAACTACAGGCGTGCACCACCGTGCCCAGCTAATTTTTGTATTTTTAGCAGAGACGGGGTTTCACTATGTTGGCCAGGATGGTCTCAATCTCTTGACCTCGTGATCTGCCCACGTTGGCCTCCCAAAGTGCTGGGATTACAGGCATGAACCACCGCTCCCAATCAGTCATGCAGTCTTTATACTTACTTGTTTACTTGCCTGTGAGCTCACTGAATGCAGGGACTATTTCCTTGTTGCTCTAGCACCTACACCAGTACCTGGTATCCAGAAGCTGTATGCTAAATGTTTGTTGAGTGGCTGTTTGACTGAATGATTGTACTCCTAATTAGCAGATAGAAAGCCATGAACTTCCCAGTTCATCATTCTTTGTGCTCAATTCTGGTTTCTTTATTGTGTTCAAAAGAGTTCCTTAGTGACATAAAACTATGGAGCTAGTATGTCAGCTCATTTAAGCAATGATTGGTTTATGTATATAAGAGGCTTCAATAATTATATATTTTTATTTCAGTTTCAATAAATGATCAATTTATTAATTTTCTCTGTTTTGGCTTATTGTTCACATTTAATATCAAATAAAAGTGTTTTACTTAAAATTATTCATGCCAATTATGACAGTTAGGTGAATATTACTTTGATTTACATTCCAGTAGTAGTTTTGGTTGAACCCTGAATATGCTAAGACGTCCCTTTTCTTTTTTCTTATGAACAGGCTACTGTGTTTACATATATTATTAAAATCTTCTTTGAAAATACGAAGAGTGTTACATTTCTTATATTTAGTTCTCTGTGCTTCAGAATTCCTGTGATACTTGCACTTAAGTCCTTCTGAGCAGTTGATGTTGATATTTATGTGGTTAATTTCATGAAACGTGGTGGTTTTCATTTCTATCATTAATTTATACAGGAGATAGACTGTTTTCCAGGTGTAAGCTCAGTCATATAATTAGAAAATTTATAAGCAGAAAGGAGTTATTTGGTCTAACCCATTTATTCTACAGATAGAGAAATTAGAGTCCAGAAACTCTGTCTTCTTTAAAGTCTTACAGGTATTTAAGAAAAAAGAATAGACTTGAGGTTTCTCAAGTCTAATTTCTCAAGTCTAATTTCTCAAGTCTAGTTTCTCAAGTCTAATTTCTCAAGTCTAATTTCTCAAGTCTAATTTTCATTTCATGGTTTTATCTAATTTGGTTGTAACTAATGTGTTTAATATGGCTTGCTTGTTTTTTAAAAAGTTGTTCAGTATCCTTAGAACTCAGTGCTGATTTCTTTTTCTAGCAGGCCTTTTATATAGGACATCTCACTTTCTCCTGGCTCTCTACTACTAGCATGAGGTCTCTGAAAAATCAAGACAGCAAAATAATTTGTTATAGAATAGCCTATGTAGAGGGACAGGGGAGGAGTCATATTCCAAGAGGGAAAGACCTTTGAGCCAGGCTCAATTTGTAGAGGCTGTTGAATGAAAATGAGAGAGAGAGAATGCACACTTTATTGCACTATTAAAGCAAAATTCTGACAATAACTTCTAAAAATGATTCAACTCTTCTACACTGAGAATATGACAGACCTTCCAAAAGTATAATTTCTTACATGAACGTCCAGGTATATAAGGAAAAATAACTGTTTCATACCAATATCTCCAGCCGCCTTTATTGTTGGTTCACCACATAGGTTTTTATCAGAATCGCAGAACATTAATTTTTTAAAGTAGCTACCATTACAACTAGCTTGAGAAGAACTTTCTTTTTAATAATTCGACCCAGATGCATTCTAGATACTCCAGTGTTACGAATCGATGGCTTCATGAGGAGCCGCTGTTGACTCATGCTATCTCCGGACACACTGACAGGAAATGTTTTCTTACACCTGTTTTCCTCCTGCTTTTCCTTGGTAGGACTTAGTTCCTTGGCATAGTTCAGTATCAATGGCAGTCATAGAGAAGTGCTACAAAAACCCAGCTTATTCCAACTTGTGAATTATTTGGCACCCAGGAACCAGGTCTTACAATCTTCAACCCGCTTTTTCCTAACATGGCCCCTTTTCTGAAATGTTTATTTATATATGATGTAGGCCTGGGGAAAGGACATGGACTTTCAAAGAAAATATTCTCCAATAGATCTCTCAACTCCAGAGAACCTTCTGACTAAATCTGAAAGAATTCCACTGTGCTCTGATAACATCCTTTAATAATGAAGGAAAAGATATTTTTCTCCCAGGAGGATTTTGTAGTGAAAGAGATGGCATAATTTTTTTAAAAAATGTTGTTTATAATCTCATTTGTTTTTTCATTTGTGGGGTGTGTCTTAAATCCTAAATGGTACATCCTTTTTAAAATACTTCTAGTAATAAAATGTTTCTGAAGTTATGTTGTAAATATCATTGGACTATGTTTAATAATGTTAAGTTGATCCCACTTCCCCTGAAATTATATACATAAATGCTGAAAGTATAAATTTACATATACAACTTCATGGAACATTTTTCTTCCAAGTGTGCATTTGCTAGAATTTGCATTGAAAGGTTTTGGAAGGAGCCTGTTGGTATGAATCCTGTGTGAGCAACACTCAGATTTGTTGCATACTGAACAGCATGCTAAATCTCACTTCACAATCTTGGATTTCTCATCTACCATCTTGAGCTGAATTTAAAATGTAACTGCAGTTTATTATGTCACCTGTTCGTCAAACACTGATGCAAAGCTTAGTTTTCAGTGTGAAGAACCCGTGACTAGAGAAGGGAAGAAGAAAGGGTCAAGCAGACCTCACTAAAGAATGTATGGGCAAGAAAACACATCAGATGTCTTGATAGGTTTTTTAAAGTCCTGTTAGACTTGTCATGATTTCCAAAACACTAAATGCCATCTAGTATTTTGGACCCTCCAAAATTACAGTAGAATATTATTATGGGTCATCTTAATTGGAAATATACAGGAAAATCCTGATGATTAATGTAGACTAGTGATAGCTCTCACACATTTATATAACCTATGTTGAAAAGAAAGAAGAAAGGCAGGAAGGAAAGAAGGAAAAAGAGCGGAGAGAGAGGAACAAGAAAACACGTGGATTTGTGGAAATGAAAATTTTTAAATTACTAATTTGCAAGAATGGGTAAGAAAAATACCGAGTATGAACATAAATGCTTTCAATTCCGTTTGTCTCTTAATCCTTCTCAGTCCGTGGCCAGTTTTGAAACTTGGTGTAACTTCCTTCCTTTATTCCTCCCTCCCTTGCTCCCTCCATCCCTTCTTGCCAGCCTCCTTCCCTTCCTCTCTCCTTGAGTTTCCTTCTTCTTTCTTGTTCCCTCCCTCCCTCCCTCTCTCTTTTTTTCCCTTAGTTTCCCCGGAAGCACATATACCAGCCATTTGAATGCTTTCTGCTCATAGATACTGCCAAGCCCCCTCACCCAGACTGCTGAATAGATTTGGTAGAATGGAATGAGAAACATAGACTTTGTGTCTGTGGCGGCCACCTCTGATGTTGCAGACTTCTGCCGTGATTATGCACTCCAGCCGAGGGACGCTAGAGAGGTTGAAATTTCAACTGTGGGATTTGCCATTTTGGAATTTGCAGAAATGTACTGGATATGCTAACAGCAGCCTGGCTAGCCTCCACTTCACAAGGAAGTATTTAAATATACACGTGTAATATGAAGAAAATTGCATTAGATCATAAGGGATGAATTATTTTGTAAATGACTATACCATCAAATACCATACCTGATATCAATCATCTTCATCGGACAGTATCTGTGTATGTAAGGAGATAAACAAAAAAGCAGGAGTTTATTTCTCTCTAATGTATCCTTGACTCTCTAGCAGTGACCTCTGAAATGTCTCTTCTGATCCAGACTTGTTTGAATCATGTGCAACATTTTAGATTTGTCTTTTCTCTGCAAGTTTTTTTTTGTTAAGTACCATAACATATTGAACCAAATAGTTTTGCTTGCTTTCTATTGATGACACATGATTTTGGCTTTTATCTTCAGTGGAAAATCAATGTGTCACATGGAGTTCACTAAGAAAAAGGTATGGGGCCTCTTTGTAATTCTTTGTCAGATGATTGCTTTATCTTGATTTATGCCTTCAAACTTTTTCCCATTCAGCAGAAAATATTGTGTCGCTATCTGTGAGAGCAAAGCGATCTATACCAATTTATGCTCTAAGTGTAGCCTCCTTCCAGAACTGCTTATGGAACATATCAACTCACTATAGATTAGGGGCATAATGGATTCTTCTTTCTTAAAAGTGGAAGATTGACAGTTTTAGTTCATATACAAGCTTTTATATTAACACTAAAACAATATTTCTATGTAAAGTAAAATATTGTAGTTGATTATTCTTCGAGGGCCTCCCAGAATTTCAAGGTCTGAAAATAAATTCAGTGTTCCTGGTGGTAACAAAATTGCCCCTAATTCCTTGTATCAGGACTGCCATTTGGAACTGCTGGGGAAGCTCTTTTCAGAAATTATTTTCAAAACAGCATTGTTGCCTTTTGCCAAACTGAAATCTGGTTGTAAACTTTTGAAAACTAGTTCCTTGGAATGGAATTCAAGTTGTCTTCTAAGCAATTTTTTTAACTCAAACATACATTCTATCTTGCTTTATTATGTCGCTATTTGTGTAAGAAACATATTTCTATTTTTACCATTTTCAATTTATTTACATTTACATTTACATTTGTGTGTATATATATACACACATACATACACTTTAAGTTCTGGGATACATATGCAGAACTTGCAGTTTTGTGAAACAGGTATACATGTGCTGTCGTGGTTTGCTGCACCCATCAACCCGTCATCTACATTAAGTATTTCTCCTAATGCTATCCCTCCTCTTTCCTTCCTACCCACTGACAGGCCCCAGTGTGTGATGTTCCCCTCCCTGTGTCTATGTGTTCTCATTGTTCAACTCCCACTTATGAGTGAGAACATGTGGTGTTTGGTTTCCTGTTCTTGTGATAGTTTGCTGAGAATGATGGTTTCCAGCTTCATCCATGTCTCTGCAAAAGACATTAATCCATCCTTTTTTATAGCTGCATGGTATTCCATGGTGTATATGTGCCACATATTCTTTATCCAGTCTATCGTTGATGGGCATTTGGGTTGGTTCCTAGTCTTTGCTATTGTGAATAGTGCTGCAATAAACATATGTGTGAATGTGTCTTTATAGTAGAATGATTTACAATCCTTTGGATGTGTACCTAGTAATGAGACTGTTAGGTCAAATGATATTTCTAGTTCTGGATCCTTGAGGAATGGCTACACTGTCTTCCACAATGGTTGAACTAATTTACACTCCCACCAACAGTGTAAAAGCATTCCTATTTCTCCACATCCTCTCTAGCACCTGTTGTTTCCTGACTTTTTAATGATTGCCATTCTAACAGGCGCGAGATGGTATCTCATTGGACCAGGGGTGATGAGCTTTTTTTTTTTTTTTCTTCGAGACAGCCTCACTCTGTCACCCAGGGTGGAGTGCAGTGGCACAATTTCGGCTCACTGCAACCTCCACCTAATGGGTTCAAGCAATTCTCCTGCCTTAGCCTCTTGAGTAGCTGGGATTACAGATATATACCACCACGCCTGGCTAAAGTTTTTTTGTGTGTTTTTGGTAGACACAGAGTTTCACCATAGTGGCCAGGCAAGTCTCAAACTCCTGACCTTGTGATCCACTCGCCTTGGCCTCCCAAAGTGATGGGATTACAGGCGTGAGCCACCACGCCCAGCCTATGATGAGCTTTTTTTCATGTGTTTATTGGCCGCATAAATGTCTTCTTTTGAGAAGTGTCTGTTCATATCCTTTTCCCACTTTTTGATGGGGTTGTTTTTTTCTTCTAAATTTGTTTAAGTTCCTTGTAGATTCTGGATATTTGCCCTTTGTTGGATGGATAGATTGCAAAAATTTTCTCCCACTCTGTAGGTTGTGTGTTCACTCCGATGATAGTGTCTTTTGCTGTGCAGAAGCTATCTTTAGTTTAATTAGATCCCATTTCTCAATTTTGGCTTTTGTTGCCACTGCTTTTGGTGTTTTAGTCGTGAAGTCTTTGCCTATGCCTATGTTCTGAATGGTATTGGCTAGGTTGTCTTCTAGAGTTTTTATGGTTTTAGATCTTATGTTTAAGTCTTTAATCCATCTTGAGTTAATTATTTTATAAGGTGTAAGGAAGGGGTCCACTTTCAGCTTTCTTCATATGGCTAGCCAGTTTTCCCATCACCATTTATTAAATAGTCAATCTTTCCCCATTGTTTGTTTTCGTCAGGTGTGTCAGAGATATGTTGTATATTTCATGGTACAATGCCTTCTGTCAATGGGGAAAAATAACGAGCATATATGGGATGAATGAAGTCTGCTATGGTTAAGGTTGAGAATATTTACTGATCCTTGAGTTCAGTCTCCAGGAATGTTGGAAATAGAGAATAGAGATAATGGAGATAAAGAAAAGTTCTGAAAATGACACTTCCCATAGTGTCAAAATTGTGATCTATTGGAGAATTCTGTGATACATCAAAATCTCTGTTTATGCTGAGGTTTGTTATTGTGTATGAGCATATCTTTATCAGGTGTAGGCTATTTCTATACTTTCATGTCTTTAAATCAATGTTTCTATTCACATATGTATATGTGCAAATAGAAGCATGCTAATATTATATATATATTGTCTGTCATTACCATGATTGCTATGATTATCATTAGCATGTATTATTAGTGTGACCGAAGTATCATCAGTATCAGTTTCTTTCTAACTGCAGTGCTCCTGTAATGCTTCATTTCTACAGAGCCAACCTACACCCACCGTTTCCCTGACTATAACTTTACCTAAAGTATAAGCCCTTATAAAGCCATGAAAGCCTACCAAGAATTGTCAAAGAAGCTAGGCAGCAGCCAGGCTCTGCCTTAGGAAAAGATTTTACTTTTTATTATCATGTGCAGTACTTAACTACTTGTTTTGACCTCTAAGATTTTGCTCTCCTATATTTCTATCCCCTGGCTTTCTGATATTTCATGTGATTATATTTGAAATTTTAACCTTGCTTTTCTTTTTGGAATCTCTGATATCTCTGCTGCCACAGGTAATGACAGGTTCCTCTCTAACTGTTGGTGTTATCCCTGGTCAGATTATTACTGATGACAGAAGTAGATGTTTTACGTGGATTCTCTCGATATCAGAAACAAATACAGATATCACAACTCAAAAATGACAGACTGATAACCATTATGAACTTAGATGCAACATTCTTAATACAATATTAGCAAATTGAGTCTAGGAATATTTAAAAATGATAATGTGTTTTAACCAAGTGGGGTTTATCTCAAGTTGGTTTCAACAACTGAAAATCTACCATGCTGACAGAAAAAAGAAAAATCACGTGACACTCTCAATAGATGCAAAAAAGGAATTTACAAAATGTAACACATTTTTTAAATTAAAAACTCCCAGCAAACTGAGGATAGAAAGGTACATTTTCAAACTGATTATGTGTTTACAAAAAATCTATAGCAAACATCTTACTTAAAATGGTGAAAGCCTTAATACTTTCTACATAAGATTATGAAAAATGCAATGATGTCCTCTCTCCCTAGTTCTTTAAAGTATTGCATTCAATATTAAATAAGTGGAAATATATACCAAGTTCATTGATAAATATTTAATAATTATGAGATGATAATTCTCCTGGAATTGATCTCTAGATTCAGTGGAATTCCCATGAAACCTTATAGGTCCTTTTGGATAAAGTACAAAACTGATTCTAAAACAGGGAGAAAGAAAGAAGGGAAGGAAGGAGGAATGGACAGAAAGAAGAAAGAAATAAAGAGAAAAGAAAAGAAAATAAGAAATAAGTGACACCCAAGTTGGGAAGAAAGAAAAATACTATTCTCACGTGATGTAAACATATACATAGAAAATCCTTAGGCATCTGCAGAAGTGTGCTAGAGGTATGAAGTGAATTTAACAAAGTTGTAGGATGAAAGATCAATAAATAAAATCAATTGTGTTTCTATACACAATCAACACCAATTAGAAAATAAAATTATGTAAGCAATTTAACTTATAATAGCCTCAAAAATAATAAAATAATTCAGAATAAATTTAATAAAAGGTATGCTGATCCAAAATTTCTAAATCACTAATAGGAGAGATTGAATAGGTAGAAATATGTATCAAGTTCATTGGTAAATATACATGTCATACTTATTAGATGATAATTCTTCTGAAACTGATCTCCAGATTTGGCACAATCCCAATCAAACCTATAGGCCTTTTTGGAGAAATTACAAAGCTGATTCTAATTTTTTTTTTTAAATGCGGAAGTCCTAGAATAGCCAGAGCATGTTTTAGAAAGAAGAATAAAGTTGGAAAACTTTCCAAATTTCAAGACATATTGTAAAGCTATACTAACCAGTACATTAAACTTACTGGCATGAAGAAGACATATATATCAGTGAAACAGAATAAATAATTTAGAAATATATCCTGCCTTACATGGCCAAAGTTGCCAAAATCATTCAATAAGGAAATCAATGTCTTTATAAAGATGGTACTATTAAAATTGGATATTAAATGGAGAATATGAACTTCAGAATTACCTCACACCATATCCTCAAATTAACTCAACATGTATTTTATACATAATGTAAATATAAAATGTATAAAGCTTACTGAATAGGAAAAATTGTTAATAATCTTACTATAGCTAAAAACTTTTTAGATAAGAAAAGGATGGATGAAAATGGAAAAAAATAGTAAGTTGGACTTCATGAAATTAAGACTTTTGCAATTTAAAACATAGCATCAAAAAATGAAAAGGCAAACCACAGATTGGGACAGAATAATTTTAAATATGTCTGATAAAGAACTTTCATCTAGAATGTACACATAACTAAAAAACTAAATAACAAAACACAAATAACTCATTTAACATAATATTTTGACCTAAATGGGCCAAATATTTGTACAGATATTTTAATTTAAAAAGAGATGATGTCCAATACACAAAGGAAAAGATACTTAACATTACCCGTCATCAGGGAAATGCAAGTTAAAACCACATTGAGGTACCACTGTACACCCACTGGAGTGGCTGACACGAGCAGAACTGACCATACCACATGATGTGAAGAATTGCTATTCACACCTGGCTAGTGGGACTTCAAAATGGTACAGACATTTTGGAAAGCAGTTTGGCAGTTTCTTTTAATGTTAAACTTAGTACTGATCATATAGCCAAATAATTCCACTGCGACTCAAAATAAATAAAAACATATCCGTACCAAGCCTCATCCTTGAAGTTCATAGCAGACGTGTCCATCAACTTGTAAATGGATAAACCAGTTGTAGATGGAGTACCACTCAACAATAAAAAGGAGCAAACTGATACAACAGCAATATAAATGAATATCAAAAGCATTATGCTCAGTGAAAGAAGCTAGACATGAAAGACACCAATGTATCATTCCACTAATAGGATACTCTAGAAAATGCAAACTGTAGAAACAGAAGCAGATTAGTGGTTGCCTGTGTTCAGGAATGGAGAAAAGATCAAATGCAAAACAGCAAAAGAAAACATTTTGTGATGATGCAGATTTTCTGTATCTTGATCATGATTGTGGTCAAATGATGATATTCATCTGCCATAACCCATTAAATTGCACATTGAAAAGGGTGAATTTTACTGTGTGTACATTATACTTAAATGGAGCTGTAAATATGTTTGGAGCTTATCTGTGAACATTAGTTGCAGAGCAGGAGTTATTTTTATAGAGTGGAAATCTGCTGAGTGCCAACTTGAGAAGGGTTGAAAACAATTAGAACCTTCTTCCAACACATTTCAGTTAGAACACTCTTAGGATGTCGTTACAGCTGCGCTCTATATTGGAGTCTCTGATGAAATCACATGTCTAACGATCTCAGCATGCCTTTAATCAACAGAATATACACGTGTTTTCTTTTTTTACTATAAAGGATATACCAAACAACTTTTTCAAGACTTTACTTCAAAAAGGCACGTAGTTTTGCAACATTTTTGGTAAGTCTTTAATTATTTCAAAATGAAAAATTGAAAATAAAATGCAATTATTTACTCAGGCCCCCCCAAAAAAGGTCTGTACGGGGAATGCATGTGGTGTGTGTGTGTGTGTGTGTGTGTGTGTGTGTGTGTGTGTGTGTAAGTGTGTGATTTGAAGAATTGAAAAAATTTTAGTGGGGTTTTGTAGCATCACTTTGATAGCATCCTGTAATTTTGTATTGTGTTTGAAATAAAAATAAAGTGAATACACTGATAAAAGAATTTGAAAAGAATTTGCATTATTGCCTAAATTATGTGTGGTTTCCACAGTGGCATGAATCGAGCATCTTTAACCTGCATAACAATATATCAGAATGTATTAGGTAAAAAATAAGTAAACTAGTATAACAAAGTTAAATATTTCTAAAGGAAAATTATAGCTTTATTTTTTTTTCCTGAAATGTTTTGAGGAGATATTTACACCAAAAGATATTATCACTGATCAATGAAACTTTTTCAGAATTTGCTTGTGTCCCACCAATATTTGATTACATAGTGCTTCTGTGAGTTCCATTTCACTAATTTAGCTTTGACAGGAGAGAAGGCAATGGCTCTGCAGCCTCTCTCGGTGTGGCATGATCCTGGTTCCGCTGGCTGATCTCTATTAGAACCATGGCCTTAATCATGCCTTTCATGCTTCTAACTTGATTTGCATTTGTTGTGTGATCCAAATTTATTCTCTCGTTTAGTCGCTTCCACCCATAGAAAAGCAGGTCTTTTTCATTTCTCCTTCACCATTGCCCCCATTTTTTCTTTTTGTCCTCCCATGATGAAAAACAAGATAGAAAACAAACTATAACAACAACAGACACCTTTTGTCTGTGGTCACCAATGCATTGTAGCACTAAACTTTGTTCAAAATCTCTAGATCTGACCTCTATATCTGCTGTTCCCAGAGTTTTTCAATGTATTCTCTAGACTGCTGTGACCCACTGACAGAAAGTCTAGATATATTTAATTGAAAGTTATTACTGTCTGATATGGTTTGGCTGTGTCCCCACTGAAATCTCATCTTGCACTGTAGCTCCCATAATTCACATGTTGTGGGAGGGACCCAGTGAGAGGTAAGTGGATCATGGGGGCAGTTTTCCCCACACTGTTCTGGTGGTAGTGAATAAGTCTCGTGAGATCTGATGGTTTTATAAGGGGAAACCCCTTTCGCCTTTCACTTGGTTCTCATTTGCTGTTTGCCTGCTGCCATGTAAGACGCGCCTTTCGCCTTCTGCCATAACTGTGAGGCCTCCTCAGCCATGGGGAACTGTGAATTCATTAAACCTCTTTTTCTTTATAAATTACTCAGTCTTGGGTATGTCTTTATCAGCAGCATGAAAATTGACTAATACACTCACTGTCCATGAATGATACTCTGTTAGCCCATTTGCATTGTTATAAAGAAATACCTGAGGCTGGGTAATTTATAAAGAAATGCGGTTTATTTGGCTCCTTGTTGTGAAGGCTGTACATGAAGCATAGTACTGGCACCTGCTTCCAGGGAGGGCCTCAGGAACCTTCCAATCATGGTGGAAGGTGAAGGGAAACCAGCATATCACATGGTGAGAGCGGAAGCAAGAGAGACATGAAGGAGGTGTCAGTCTCTTTTAAACAACCAGATATCGCATGAACTCACAGGGTAAGAACTCATTCATTACCAAGAGGGCAGCACCAAGCCATTCAGGAGGCATCTATCTCCAACATTGGGGATCACATTTTAACGTGAGATTTGAAGGGGACAAACATCCAAACTATGTCAGATACCAAAGCTGACAATGCTTAGGATCTTTAGCTGTTCCAGGTTCTGGGAAAAGGGAGAGAGTTAGCTTCCCTCGTCTATGCTGTGCTACTCCATATTATATTAGTAATTATTGTTCTCTAAAGGTTCTTAAAAGCAAATAAACAAATGTAAGGCAAAACATATAAAATGCAAGGCAAAACATACGAAATGCAAGGCAAATGCATTAAAAACTTTTGAGTGTTAATATATAGATTTTATTTTATCTTTTTAATTTCTTTTGCTTAACCAAATAGATTATGTAGTTTTGATTAACTGGCCATGAAATAGCTCTGCCTACATAGAATTTCCCATGAATAATTGGTTGTGGAGACTTTTGTGTGTGACCCAAACCCTCCCTCAAAACTGAAGTTTGCCCAGCTATTGGGAGTGTTGGCAAATCATGCCTCTCAGCTGATTCTCTCTAGAATTTATTCTCAGGAGATCTAATTAATAAGTTGTCAAGCTGATGTCCATCCTTGGGGACAACTCGTATCTGAAGAATGGCCAGTGAAAGGTATTAAAACTCCATACTCCTGCCTCAATTTAGGGCAACTCTGAAGGGTCACCCCAGCTTCTCATCTCCCCCTTGAGATTAGCTGAGGTATTTGTTGTGACTGCCTCACATCTCAACTCCCTTTATACAATTCAGCTTTTTCGCCACAGTTGTTGGTTCCTAGGATTTTACCCAGTTAAATGTTCTCTACACAAATCTCTATCTCAAATCTGCTTTACAGGGAATGTGGCCTCAGACAGGTTTTCATTAGGTTCTGGACATAACTCTCATTAGTCATTGATATGATTCGGCTGTGTCTCCATCCGAATCTCACCTTGATTGTAATTATCCCCGCATGTCAAGGACGGAGTCAGGTGGAGATAATTGAATCATAGGGGCGGGTTCCCCCTACTGTTCTCCTGGTAGCGAATAAGACTCACCAGATCTGATGCTTTTAAAATGGGAGCTTCCCTACACAAGCTTTCTTCTCTGCTACCATTTAAGATGTGCCTTTGCTTCTTTTTTGCCTTCTGCCGTGACTGTGAGGCCTCCCCAGCCATGTGGAATTGTGAGTTCCTTAAACCTCTTTCCTTTCTAAATTACCGGGTCTTGGGTATGACTTTATTAGCAGCATGAGAACAAACTAGTGCAGTCTGTTCTATAAGCCCAAGTCGGATCACAGAGTCCCGCTTTCTGTTTTTTTTTTCTAGCCCATATTTCTTCTAAAACTTGACTCATATAGACTTAAAACAAAATAATTAAGCATGGCTAATATTTATTTAATATTTTGTACGTGTCAGGTACTGTATTTTGTAACTTATCTTTTAATAATCTTTCCAAATCTCTAAAAGGAGAATTCTGCTCTTTTATAGAGAAAATAAGGATGGCTCTGAAAATGTTAGCATTAGGGGAAGTAGGGTGAGGGACATAGGGGGCACTTTGTGTTATTTGTGCATTTTGCTATCAATCTAAAATCAGGTCAAAATAAAAATTAAAAAAATGGGTAGTAGAAGCAGGTTGTTAAGATTTTCAGTGTGACGCTAGAATTTTTTTGTTTGTTGTTTGTTTTGGAGTGTAGTGGTAAGATCTCTGCTCACTGCAACCTCCACTTCCCAGGCTCAAGCAATTCTCCTGCCTCAGTCTCCCAAGTAGCTGGGATTATAGGTGCCCGCCACCACACCCAGCTAAGTTTTCTATTTTTTTTTTTTTTTAGTAGAGATGGGGTTTCAGCATGTTGGCCAGGCCAGTCTCCTACTCCTGACTTCAAGTCATCCACCCGCCTCAGCCTCCCGAAGTGCTGGGATTATAGGCATGAGCCACCACTCCTGGCCCAAAGTTTATATTTTAACTACTAACCTAAATTATTTTAAAAACAAAAGCCTCCTTGGACTCAAACCAGGTTAGAGTGACATGATCATGTGCCTGTTTTGTGCAGGGTGAAGTGAGATTATTATCTAGGAAATAGCTGAAATGTCTTGTTGTGGGCATAAATATTTCATATAAATTCTAAGCTTGATATTAGCACTTAGATTATAATTATCTAAAGAATAGAGAACAATTTCATATAATTTTCAGTGTATCAGGCGAATCAAAAGTATACATACAAGCATGCAGATGAATTTCAGTGAATATAGTGGTGACAATGCTCAACAGAATATGTGTCCCCCACCCCAACCCTGCTTCTTGCTCTTTCACTGTCCTAAAGATAGAACAAAATGGTTCAGGCATCCAGCTTGTCCCCTCCACACTTCACACTTTTACTTAATAGCAGCTTATCTTTAACACTTTGTCATCTTTAAGATGTTGCTAATTCTTTCTGGTAGATCCCAGGACTGAGGATGAGGAAGAATGATTTTATTTAAATAAAGTTGCTTAATTAAAAAACAATTTTTTTAGTTTTAAAATATTTTCATTATTTTATAAAATTTTTGTGGGTACATAGGAGGTTTATATATTTGTGGGGTACATGAGATGTTTTGATACAGGCATGCAGTGTGAAATAATCACGTCATGAGGAATGGGCTTTCCATCCCCTCAAGCATTTATCCTCTGAGTTAAAAACTATTCAATTGGCTGGGCGCGGTGGCTCACGCCTGTAGTCCCAGCTCTTTGGGAGGCCGAGGTTGGCGGATCGCCTGAGGTCAGGAGTTTGAGACCAGCCTGGCCAACATGATGAAACCCCATCTCTACTAAAAATACAAAAATTAGCCGGGTGTGGTGGCGAGTGCCTGTCATCCCAGCTACTCGGGAGGCTGAGACAGGAGAATCATTTGAACCTGGGAGGTGGAGGTTACAGTGAGCCGAGATCATGCCATTGTACTCCAGCCTGAGTGACAAGAGTGAAACTCCATGTCAAAAACAAACAAAAATCAATTACATTCTTTAAGTTATTAAAATTAAACATTGTAAATGATTTTTTTTCCCAAAGCTTTTTCAAAGAAAAAAAAGTAGAAACAAAGACACTTTCTACTGATTTCCAACATGGTGACTCTGTATTTCTAACATGTGTTAAGGTGAAAAATTGATTTTATGTTTAATACAAAACATAGCATAATGTAATGAAAAGCAAGATTGTAATGATAAAGGAAAATAACACTAGTGCTAATTTTTTTCAATTTGAAGCATTGGATTAAAATGAATTAGGTTATATTCCAACATGTTTATATTGAATTTCTTTTTTCTCCAATTGGTTTCTTTTTATTAATGGGGGAGTGTTGCATTTGTATAAGGTTTCCCTATTATATTCAATTGTTTTGAGATGCTTTTAATTTGAAGTTTTTATGTTTTCTTTTTGATGTATACATGTTATGCTTTTATGCTGAATTTGATAATTGGTGCTGTATATGCAAAGCAAATGTAATTTCCCAGCTTTTATTTTTTAAAGCCCTGGGAAGCAACATAATAAAGTAGAAATAGTATCAAGACAGGGGTTACAATACCTGGATTCTAAAATTTAAATTAAATTAGGATCTAGTGACATTATAGGTGTTCCTTGATCTTCTGATGACCTGATTTCTCAAAAGAAAAATAAAATAATCTATAAATTGTTTCTAATTCTAAAACTCTATAAATCCTATTTTTAAAATTATAATTAGTTGAACTCTATAAGGTCACAAAAATCCCTATTAAGAAACTAAAATAAAATTTTATCATATCTTAAAAAGACTCTGATCTTTTTTTATATGCTGACATGGATTCTAATTATTTTTGAGCCCCTAAAAACATTTAAGATCACAGTTTATGTTTTATTATTGAATTTCAGATAATTAACATTTTACTGATAGATATGAACAAATCTACTCTAACAGAGATAGTCATTAGTTTATTTCTCTCTTTTCAGTATCAATAAAAAGTATCGATTTACCAATAACAATGAATTAATTGCCTGAAATAAATGAAACGTAAGCAGCAAAAGTGAACTTTTTAGTATAACTCTTCTTGTAAACATTGACTTAGTTCAAAGGGAGCTTATCTTTAAAAAAAAAGCGCTAATTCATGTCTATTGGTATAGATATCATCTTTTGTTCCTTGAAAATAGATCCTACTATACTCCAGACACTATGCCACTAGGTGCAGATATTAACACAAATAGCAGGTGATCATTGTCCTCACGGAGTTTATTTTAAAGAGAACAAAGTGAGACAAAGGCACACAAGCAAAGAACTACAATACAAAGGGGATGGCATCTGACTCAGCATGGAGATGTCACGGAAGGTGTTGTTTTGCTTAGGTTTTGAAGTGTGGGTAGGAGATGGCCCATGTTGAGAGTGGGAACTGGGAATTAAAAAGATGAGGAGGTCTCTGCAAATCTACATGGATGGGAAGTAGCATGCTGATGTGGGAAACAACTAAAAAGTTCCAGAATGCATGGTTTATAAAGCGTGAGTCAGAGAGGGCTAGACCAGTAGCCAGATCAAGGATATCTCAGATGTTATAGTCATGAATTAGTGCATTGACCTGCAGGCCATGGGAGTCACTGAAGGTTTCAGTCAGGTAAGTGAGCTGATCAGAACAGTCCTTTAGATAGGCCGCTCTTTTGGCTGTAAGGGGGACACGTTTGAAGTAGGGCTATAGCTAAAAATATACAGACACTTCCTCTTGTCTACAGCCCTGCTGGCATCTGTTGTATTTTGACTTTTTAATAATAGCCATTCCAACCGGTATGAAATGGTATCTCATTGTGTTTTGATTTGCATTTTTCTGATGATTAGTGATTCTAAGCATTTTTTTTTTCGTGTATTTGTTGGCCATTTGTATGTGTTCTTTTGAGAAGTGTTTGTTCATGTCCTTTGCCCATTTTTTAATTGGGTTATTTTTTTTCTAATTGATTTAAGTTCTCTGTAGATTCTGGATACTAAAAAACAAACAAAAACCAGAAGTAAATAAATTCTCAGGACACACACACCCACACCCACACCCACACCCACAGAGAGAGAGAGCGCCTAGGTAAGAGGCCACCAACCACCAGGGTCTAAACTGGGAACACTTTCTAGTACAGAATGAATGGAAAGGATTCATGAAATATCTAGAAAGTAACGTTAATGAGATTTACATGTATGGAGTGAATGAGGAGAAACAGGGATCATTCAGGATTCTGGTGGGAATAACAGGTTGAGCCATTAGTTGAAATTTTGAAGTGGGAGAAGGAGAGGGAGTTTTAGGGAGAAAGATGAGTTGTTTTTTAGGTATTTCAAACCCTTGAAGCTTCTATGGGACATCGAAGTGGAAATAACAGTCTGTGGGTTGGGACAATAAAGAAAGAAATTGGTTGAAGACTAGGGGAAGAGTATAGAGCAAAGAAATATTTAAGATAATAAACATATAGAGATAGCTGAAAATGTGGGACTGGATTACAAAGGAAGAATGATTTAGTTATGAAGCCCAAGGGCTGACAGGAATGGGTGACTAGTCGAGGAGTTCATATGCATCTGTTATTGTATGAATAAAAAAAATTATCTGTTCCTTCCTAAAGATATCTTCAACCTGTTTTTGGATACATATGGGCACTGCTTTTCACTCTCTTAGCCCCATTTCTTGTTTTAGCCTCTGCTGTAGCAATCAGTTCTGCACAGGCTTTGACCCAGGCTTTGACTAGTTGGTGCAGGTGTGATATGACACTTACCTGGAATGGCCCACAGTTTGTGGCTGCTCTCACTTAAGCAGGTGGGATGCTCATGTAGGTGTAACCTAGAAGCTTGGTAGAGTTTATGCCCATGGGGCAACCTGTGACCACTCAAAAATAAAGCCCTTTCCTCCTCCCAGATTGAGGAGTCTTGCATTATGTAATAAAACTCCTTAGAAGGCCTATTAGGTTCCAATACAGCATTAGGCAACTTGATAAGGTATCCCATCATCAGCCTTCCTTTCTTCCCTCATTCCTCTGCCTCTCACTCTTTCTTCCTAAGTTAACTTCTTAGATAAAATGCCAACTTTCTAAATTTTGTTTCACATCAGGGAAAATAATTGTATATCCCATTTCAAAAGCACATAAAAAGGTTACTGTATAGAAAATTTGTCTTTAATAGATTAAGCTGTAATTTTCCAAATACTTTAAAATTTTATTTCAGATACGTTTTTCATTTTTATAAGCTTCATCTAAAAGCAGAGTTCACCTAAGAATATACCGAAGAGCATATTACATAAAATATATTTTATATTTCAGTAGTTTAGCTGGGATTCTTTCAAAATTGAGAGGATCTACAAATATTTCTAACACATTAGTTTTCAGTCTTAAGGCTGAGTCAAGAACAAAGCTCCTAAACTTTGCACTGGTGATTGAGAACATTTTAAAATTGTTATTTAATTCATTAATTTATTTTTAAAAAATTTTCACATTGTAATTATATAGATTTATAGGATACAATTTGATGTTTCAATGAATATGTATGTTGTCTAATGATCCAATAAGGATAGTTAGTGTATTAATTACCTCATGCATTTATCATTTCTTTTTAATAAGAAATTTCAAAATCCTTTCTTCTAGATACTTTGTAATATACAATACTTTACTTTTAACTATAGTCACCCTGCTTTGCAAAGAACACTACAACTTATTCTTCCTATATAATTGTGATTTCATAACTGTTAACCAATCTACCTCCATTTTACCCTCCCCACTTCTTCCTCACTGTTTGGTAACCACTATTCTACTCTACTTCTCTATTAATATTTTTTTTTTTTTTTAAGATTCCACCTATGAGAGAGATCATGCGTTATTTGCTTTCTGTGTCTGGCTTATTTCACTTAACATTGTATCCTACAGGGTCATCCATGTTGTTGCAACTGGCAGAATTTCATTCATTTTTATGGCTGAATAGTATTTCATTGTGTGTGTGTCCATATATATATATATATATATATATATATAATTTTATGTATAATTATAATTACACATAAAATTATATGTAATTATAAATAATTTTATGTATAATTACACATAAAATTATATATAATTATAATTATATATAATTATATATATAATAATATATATTATATGTAATATATAATATATATAATATACATTATGTATATTATATATAATATATATAACGTATATTATATATATTACACATTATATGTATTATATATAATATACATAATATATATTATATATAATATACATAATATATGTTATATATAATATACATAATATATATTATGTATAATATACATAATATATATTATATATATATATAATTCACTTGTTTGTTTTTAGACACATAGGTTGATTCCATATCTGATTATTATAAATAGTGCTACAGTAAACATAAGAGTGCAGATATTTATCAAACACAATGATTTCATTTCCTATGGATATATACCCAGTAGTGGGATTGCTGGGTTATGTGATCGAATGATTGTTTTTTTTGTTTTTTTTTTTTATTTTTTAGCGAACTTCCATAAAGTTTTGCTTAATGGTTGTACTAGTTTACAACCCCATCAACAGTGTGTAAGTGTTCCCTTTTCTCCACTTCCTTGCCAACTCTTGTTATCTTTTACCTTTTTGGTAATAGCCATTCTAATGGGTGAACTGGTATCTCATTGCGGTTTTGATTTGCATTTCCCTGATGGTTAGTGATGTTGAACATGATTTTATTATATATTCGTCTTGACAATTTCTATATTTTCTCTTGTGGCATTTCTTTTAGTTTATTTTGTCCTTTTTTTTTTTTTTTTTTTTTTTTGCGAAGGAGTCTTGCTCTGTTGCCCAAGCTGGAGTGCAGTGGTGCAATCGGGGCTCACGGCAACCTCCATCTCCCTGGTTCAAGCAATTCCCCTGCCTCAGCCTGCTGAGTAGCTGGGGTTACAGGCACACGCCATCATGTTTGGCTAAATTTTTGTATTTTTAGTAGAGAAATGATTTCACCATATTGGTCAGGCTGGTCTCAAACTCCTGACCTCAGGCAATCCGCCTGCCTCAGCCTCCCAGTTTTGCCCATTTTTAAATAAGTTATTTATGTTTTTGCTGTTGAGTTGTTTAAGTTTGTTATATAATCTGGGCATTAACTCCTTAGCAGATGTATAGTTTGCAAATATTGTATCCCATTCTGTAAGTTGTTTTTTCACTCTGTTAAGTTTCCTTTGCTATGCAAAAGCATTTTAGTTTGATGAAACCCCATTTATCTATTTTTGCTTTTGTTGCCTGTGCTTTTGACGTCTCATTTAAAAAATCCTTGTACAACCCAAAGTTATAGAGAATTTCCCACATGTTATCTTCTAGTAGTTTTTCATAGTTTTCAATCTTACCTTTAGGTCTTTAATCGCATTTGAATTGATTTTTGTATAAGGTAAAAGATAGGGGTCTAATTTCATTATCCCACATGTAGATATCCAATCTTCTCAGTACCATTTAATGAAGAGACTGTCTTTACCCCTGTGTGTGCTCTTGACTCCTTTTTTGAAAATCAGTTGACTTTAGGTATGAGAATTTATTTCTGAGCTGTATATTCTCTTCCATTGGTCTATGTGTTTGCTTTATGGCAGTGCCATGCTGTTTTGCTTACTATGGCTTTGTAGTATATTTTGAAGTCAGGTAGTGTGGTGCCTCCAGCTTTGTTATTTTTGCACAGGATTGCTTTGGTTATTTGGGGTCTTTTCTGGTTTCATACAAATTTTAGGGTACTTTTTTCTATTTCTGTGAAGAATTTCATTGGTATTTTGATAGGGATTGCATTGAATCTGTAGGACATTTTGTTAGTATGGTCATTTCAATAGTATCAATTCTTCCATTCCATGAGTATATAGTGTCCATTTTTTGTGGATCGTAAATTTTCCCATCAGTGTGTTATAGTTTTCATTGTAGAGATCTTTCACGACCTTGATTAAATTTATCTGCAGATTTCTTGGTAGCTATTGTAAATGGAATTCCTTTCTTGATGACTTTTTCAGATAGTTCACTATTAGTGTATAGAAACACCACTGAATTTTCTGTGTTGATTTTGTATACTACAACTTTACTGAATTTATTTATTATTTCTAGTAGTTTTTGGTCAAGTCTTTAGGGTTCTCACTCTATATAAGTATATATAGAAAGAACCCTAAAGAGAGAGAGATCATATATATCTATATGATCATATATACAGATGTATACATATGTATGTGAGATCACATTTTCTACAAACAGAAACAATCTGACTTCCTTCTTTCCAGTTTGGATCCCTCTTATTTATTTCTTTTGTCTAATTGCTCTGGCTCTGACCTCCAGTACTATGCTAAATAGAAGTGGTAGAAGTTGACATCCTTGTCTTCCTCCATATCATAGAGGAAAAGCATTTAACTATTCACCATAAATAAGATGTTAGCTGTGGGTTTGTCACATATGGCCTTTACTGCATTGAGGTACACTCCTATACCTACTTTCTTGACAGTTTTTATCATAAAGGAATGTTGACTTTTGTCAAGTGTTCTTTTTGCATCTGTTGAAATGATCACATGGTTTTTGTTCTTCTTTCTATTGTGGTGGTGTATCATATTTACTGATTTGTGCATGTTAAGCCATCCTTTCATCCCTGGGATGAACCCCACTTGATTATAGTGAATACTCTTTTTAGTGTGCTGTCGAAGTCAGTTCACTTGTATCTTGTTGAGAATTTTTGTATCTATGTTCTTCAGGAATATTGGCCTGTTGTTTTCATTTTGTGCGTGTCTTTGTCTGGTTTTAGAATCAGGATATTGCGAGCCTCATAAGATGAGTATGGAAGTATTCCTTCCTCATTACTTTTGTGGAAAAGTTTGTGGAGAATTGGTAGTTATTCTTTAACTGTTTGGTAGAATTCAGCAGTGAAGACATCAGGTCCTGGGTGTTGGTTGTTGTTGTTGTTGTTTTGATGGAAGATGTTTTATTATTGATTCAATTTCCAAACTCATTATTGATGTGTTCAGATGTTATATTTCCTCACAATTTAATCTGGGTAGTTGTATGTGTGCAGAAATTTATTCATTTTATTCTACATTATCAAATTTGTTGGCATATAGTTATGAGTAATGTCTTACAATCCCTTCTATTTCTGTGGTGTATCAGTTGTAATGTCTCCTTTTTCATCTTTTATTTATTTGAATTTTCTCTCCTTTTGTCTTAGTTTAGCTAAAGGTTTGTCAGTTTTACCTTTACACTTTGTCTTATTTATCTTTTGAAATTTTTTTAGTGTCTGTTTCCTTTATATCTGCTGTGAGCTTTATTATTTCCTTCCTTCTACCAATTTTGGGTTTAGTTTGTTTTTGATGTTCTAGTTACTTGAAGTGTATAATTTTGCTTTGTGATTTGAAAATCTTTCTTCTTTTTTGGTGTAGGCTTTTATTGCTATAAATTTCCCTCTTAGAACTGCTTTTGCTACGTTCCATAGGTTTGGGTATGTTGGATTTTCATTCTTACTTGTCTCAGTGACTTTTGACATTTTCCTATTAATGTCTTAATGAGACCTATTGATTTCTTGGGTGCATGCTATTTAATTTCCATGTTTTTATAAAATTTCCAAGGGCTTTCCTGTTGTTGATTTCTGGCTTTATATCCCTGTAATCAGAAAAGATACTTCATATGATATCTGTCTTCTTAAGTTTGTTAAGACTTATTATGTGTCATAATGTATGATTGGTCCTAGAGAATGTTTGGTGTACAGTTGAGAATAATTTGTATTCTGCAGCTGTTGGATGATGTATTAGTCTGTTTTCATACTGCTGATAAAGACATACCCGAGACTGGGTAATTTACAGAGAAAAAGAGGTTTAGTGGACTCATAGTTCCACGTGGCTGGGGAGGTCTCCCAATCATGATGGAAGGCGAAAGACACATCTTACATGGTAGCAAACAAAATAGAATTGAGAACCAAGTGAAAGGGTTCCCCCTTATAAAACCATCAGATCTTGTTAGACGTATTCACTACCACAAGAACAGTATGGGGGAACCGCCCCCATGATTCAATTATCTCCCACTGGTTCCCTCCCACAACATGTATGAATTATGGGAGCTATAATCAAGATGAGATTTCGGTGGGGATATACAGCCAAACCATATCAGGTGAGATCTTCTTTACCTGCTAGGTCCATTTGGTCTATGGGATAGTTTGAGTCTGTCATTTTTTGGTTGATTTTCCCTTCATAGAATCTGTCCATTTTTAAAGTGGAGTGTTGAAATTTCCTACTAATATTGTATTGCAGTCTATCTCTACCTTTAAATCTAATATTTGCTTTATATATCTGGTTGTTCTGGTGTTGGGTACATATATAGTTACACCTAAGTAATATATATGTTATGTCCTCTTATTGAATTGGGCCTTTTATCATTTCATTATACAGTGACATTCTTTTTTTATATAGATTTTTTATTTAAAGCCTTTTAAAATATGACATGACTGTGGCTACTCCTGCTTGCTTTTCATTTGTTTGCATAAAATATATTTTTCCATCTCTTCACTTTCAGTCTATTTGTCTTTAATAGTGAGGTAAGTATCATGTAGGCAGCATATAGGTGGGTTTTGCTATCTGAATCCATTCATCCACTTTATATCTTTTAAGTAGAGTTTAATCCACTTCTATTCAAGTTTATTATTGATAAATTAGGACTTCCTTCTACCATTTCATTAGTTGTTTTTTAGATTACTTGTTCACTTCTTCCTTTCTTATTGTTTATCCCTCTAGTTTGGTGGTTTTCTGTGGTGCTAAGCTTTGTTTCTTTTCCCTTTTTTGGTGTGTGTGTGTGTATCTGCTGTAATTTCTTTCTTTCTGGTTAGTGAAACTAACATACAGAGTCCTGTATTTGTAACAGACTATTTTACACCGATAACAACTTAACTTCTGTCACATAAAAATACTCTTGACTTCTCCCCCCCACACACACAATTTATATTTTTGTTACCTTACATTGCATCTTTATGAATGGTAGACTCCATGGAACATAGGATCTATGTCACAACTAAATCAATTATTTAATGGCAGCATTAAAGCAGCCCAAAGAATGTGAAAAACTGGTGTGGGTGTATTTAACTTTTTAAAAACTATGTTTCATAATGGTTTCATTAAAAAGTCTTTATCAGTTTGCTAATGCCTAATTTTTACAACCAGCCACCATAGATTTTACAGGATAAATATATTATTTCAGTGGTAATTGAAGCAGAATTTTTGTTGCTCTTCTTACCCTTAGAGATTGTGTATTATCCTCAGACGTAATTCTTTGATTTTTTTTTCTTTTCATGTTGTTACACATAGTTACCAACAATCAACGTGAGAATAACCTTTGAATATTTTCAAGCATTAAGATTTGTTTATACAGCTGCAGAATTAGACAACCAACACTCTTGGGTCCTTACCTCTCAGCATACACCTGATTATTAACCTAAAGGTATGATGGGAAAAGTATCAATTTTTGTTGGTCACCTAGATTTGGAAATATGTAATAACTATAAGCTTGGGTCTGCTTCTTCAGAAGCCTAGGAACTGGAGTGATGGTTCTCTGAAGAGGCTGGAAACAAAGTATGTGTTTCCAGAAGGCTTAATAGAATATGTTGAGACATAGGCCATTAACACAAAAGTGAAAGAAATGCAAAAAATGTATGAAAGTAAGGATTTGAGAAGGGAAATTTTATTTTTAAGTCTAAGATTCCTATGAATTATATGAAAGTAAATGTCCTATCCTTAAAATTAGCCAAAGGAAGCACTTTACTTATCAATATGATATGACTTTTCATACTCTTATCTAAAGATATCCTAAACTAAGATCCAGTTTTCTAAGTAAAGACCTTTTACTCATGCTTTAAAGCATGTTAGATGATTCCTACCACATCACATCATGTTGTTTACATGTATGATTTAAACTGCATTTATTCTTCAACTCACTGGTTCCTTAGGCTTCTTATCTTTCCTTGCACGCTTAGATAATTTTATGTAAAATTGATTTTTAGAAGTTTAGTTGCTGGGCGTAGTGGCTGTCACCTGTAAACCCAGTACTTTGGGAATTCAAGGCAGGTGGATTGCTTGAGTCTTGGAGTTTGAGGCCTGCCTGGGAGAGATGACAAACCCCATTTGTACAAAAATAAAAATATTAGCTGGATATGGTGGCACATGCCTGTGGTCCCAGCTACTCCAAGGCTGAGGTGGGAGGATGGTTTGAGTCCGAGAGGCAGAGGTGTGAGCCAAGATGATGCCCTGCTCTTCAGCCTGGGCAACCAAGCCAGACCCTGTTTCAAAAAAAAAAATCTAGTGAGATTTGATTTCTATTTCTATGTGATTCAAAACTAGGAGAGCTTCAAGGCTAATGACTATTAAAAAATGGCCATTGCTGCTTGCATTTTCTATGAAGCCAGCATACGCAGCAACATGCAACCTAAAAACCAAGCTATTTAATATGTAGCTTAGATTTCAGGTTTGATTGTCTTTGAGGTTTGATTATTGCAGAGATAAATTGCCAGACCAAATATAGACTAATTCTGTATTTGGTCTTTTTATCATATGAAACATCCCAGCCTTGGGTATAAATTAAGAGCAAATACGGATGTTTATACCAATAGCGGTGTAGATATTTCCATGTTTATACAGATAGCGGTATAGATATTTCCATGTTTATACAGATAGCGGTGTAGATATTTCCATGTATATACAGATAGCGTTGTAGATATTTCCATGTTTATGGAGACAGCAGTGTGGATATTTCTATATTTATAGAGATAGCGGTGTAGATATTTCCATGTTTATAGAGATAGTGGTGTAGATATTTCCATGTTTATACCGATAGCGGTGTAGATATTTCCATGTTTATACAGGTAGCGGTGTAGGTATTTCCATGTTTGTACAGGTAGCGGTGAAGATATTTCCATATTTATACAGGTAGCGGTGCAGATATGTGAATTCATTAAACCTCTTTTTCTTTATAAATTACCCATTCTTGGGTATGTCTTTATCAGCAGCATGAAAATTGACTAATACATTCACTGTCCATGAATGATACTCTGTTAGCCCATTTGCATTGTTATAAAGAAATACCTGAGGCTGGGTAATTTATAAAGAAATGAGGTTTATTTGGCTCCTTGTTCTGAAGGCTGTACGTGAAGCATAGTACTGGCACCTGCTTTCAGGGAGGGCCTCAGGAACCTTCCAATCATGGTGGAAGGTGAAGGGAAACCAGCATATCACATGGTGAGAGCGGAAGCAAGAGAGACAGGGAGGAGGTGTCAGTCTCTTTTAAACAACCAGATATCGCATGAACTCACAGGGTAAGAACTCATTCATTACCAAGAGGACAGCACCAAGCCATTCAGGAGGCATCTATCTCCAACATTGGGGATCACATTTTAACGTGAGATTTGAAGGGGACAAACATCCAAACTATGTCAGATACCAAAGCTGACAATGCTTAGGATCTTTAGCTGTTCCAGGTTCTGGGAAAAGGGAGAGAGTTAGCTTCCCTCGTCTATGCTGTGCTACTCCATATTATATTAGTAATTATTGTTCTCTAAAGGTTCTTGAAAGCAAATAAACAAATGCAAGGCAAAACATATAAAATGCAAGGCAAAACATACGAAATGCAAGGCAAATGCATTAAAAACTTTTGAGTGTTAATATATAGGTTTTATTTTATCTTTTTAATTTCTTTTGCTTAACCAAATAGATTATGTAGTTTTGATTAACTGGCCATGAAATAGCTCTGCCTACATAGAATTTCCCATGAACAATTGGTTGTGGAGACTTTTGTGTGTGACCCAAATCCTCCCTCAGAACTGAAGTTTGCCCGGCTACTGGGAGTGTTGGCAAATCATGCCTCTCAGCTGATTCTCTCTAGAATTTATTCTCAGGAGATCTAATTAATAACTTGTCAAGCTGATGTCCATCCTTGGGGACAACTCGTATCTGAAGAATGGCCAGTGAAAGGTATTAAAACTCCATACTCCTGCCTCAATTTAGGGCAACTCTGAAGGGTCACCCCAGCTTCTCATCTCCCCCTTGAGATTAGCTGAGGTATTTGTTGTGACTGCCTCACATCTCAACTCCCTTTGTCCAATTCGTCTTTTTCGCCACAGTTGTTGGTTCCTAGGATTTTACCCAGTTAAATGTTCTCTACACAAATCTCTATCTCAAATCTGCTTTACAGGGAATGTGGCCTCAGACAGGTTTTCATTAGGTTCTGGACATAACTCTCATTAGTCATTGATATGATTCGGCTGTGTCTCCACCCGAATCTCACCTTGATTGTAATTATCCCTGCATGTCAAGGATGGAGTCAGGTGGAGATAATTGAATCATAGGGGCGGGTTCCCCCTACTGTTCTCCTGGTAGCGAATAAGTCTCACGAGATCTGATGCTTTTAAAATGGGAGTTTCCCTACACAAGCTTTCTTCTCTGCTACCATTTAAGATGTGCCTTTGCTTCTTTTTTGCCTTCTGCCGTGACTGTGAGGCCTCCCCAGCCATGTGGAATTGTGAGTTCCTTAAACCTCTTTCCTTTCTAAATTACCCGGTCTTGGGTATGACTTTATTAGCAGCATGAGAACAAACTAGTGCAGTCTGTTCTATAAGCCCAAGTCGGATCACAGAGTCCCGCTTTCTGTTTTTTTTTTTTCTAGCCCATATTTCTACTAAAACTTGACTCATATAGACTTAAAACAAAATAATTAAGCATGGCTAGTATTTATTTAATATTTTATACGTGTCAGGTACTGTATTTTGTAACTTATCTTTTAATAATCTTTCCAAATCTCTAAAAGGAGAATTCTGTTCTTTTATAGAGAAAATAAGGATGGCTCAATCTTTTGATTTTTATTACAGGCTTTATTTTGTATAACATATAATAAACTAAAAATATTGAAAGTTTAGAAACCATCAGCACACAATCGAGGTGATGGAAATATACTTCACCTCCAGTTTCCTGATGCCTCTTTATAATACATTTCTCTGGCCCCTCATTCCTGGCCCTTAAAAACCACCAAACTGCTTTCTGTCACTGGACAGTAATTTATACAGTCAAAAAATATATATAAATAAAATTTTACACTATGCACTTTTTTGTCTGACATTTTATGTTTTTTTCTCTGCATGTTTTACCTCTAGAGTCTGCCTTGTTTCACTTAGTATAGTTATTTTGAGATTCATTCATGTTATAGTATGTATCCATAATTAATTCGGATAAAGCAAGTTAATTCATTAATGTATTGATTGATATTTAGACTGTTTCTAGTTTGGGCTATTATGAATACATGTGCTATGAACATTTGTGTTGATATCATTATATGAACACCTACTTTTATCTCTCTTGGGTAAATACCCAGGAGTGCAATGGCTGAGTCTTACGGCAGAAGTATGTTTAACTTTTTAAGGGACTCTTAAACTGTTTTTCAAAGGTTACACTTTTTTGTATTCCCATCAGCAGTGTATGAGAGTTTCAGCTTCTCCACATCCAAGCCAGTGCTTGGCTATTATCAGTCATGCTAATCTTAGCTATTTAAAAATAGATAGTGGCGTCTCATTTTGGTTTTAATTTGCATTGCCCTAAGCATTAATTATGTTGAGCATATGTGCTTATTTACCAAACAAATGTCTACTTTGAAATGTCTGTTCCAGTCTTTCACCCAAGTTTTAAATGGGGTTGTTTGTTTTTCATTATTAAATTTTGAGCTTTTAAAATATATTTTTGATGCAAGCCTTTCATCAGATATATGAATTGCAAATATTTTCTCCCAGCCTGCAGCTTGTCTTTTCAGTCTCTTAATAGATTCTTTTGAAGAGCAGATTCTTTTTTTTTAAATTGGATGAGTTCTTCTTATCAGTATATTATTATATAAATCATGCTGTGGGGTCATATCAAAGAAAGCTTTGCCTGACTCAAAGTCCCAAATGTTTTCACATCTTCCCTCTCCTCTCCTTTGGGAACTGAGATTACACGTAAATTCAGTTACTTGAAATTTACTGTCTACTATTGCTCTGTTCATGTTTTTTAAAAATTTATTTTCTCTCTATATTTTATTTTGAGAGGTGTCTATCTTTTCTTCTGTAATGACTAATGTGCTATCAGCCTACCATGTAGCTGGGACTACAGCCGCATGCTACTATGCCCCGCTAATTTTTGTATTTTTAGTAGAGATGGGATTTCACCATATTGGTCAGGCTGGTCCTGAACTCCTGACTTCGTGATCCACCTGCCTCGGCCTCACAAAATGCTGAGATTACAGGCGTGAGCCACTGCGCCCAGCCTCCTTTAGTGTATCTTGCATGTCTCTATTTTAGAACATATAGAATACTGTTTCAATAAGCATTTTAATGTTCTTAACTGATAACTCTGGCACCTTGATTTACTCTGGATCAGTTCTGACTCAGTGATTTTTCTCCTTATTATGAGCCACGTTCTTCTGTGTTTTGTTGTTACTGTTGTGTCTCTGCTAAACTGTGTCTGGATGTCAGATATGGTGACTTTTATCTTATTGAGTGCTGGAAGTATATATAAATATTCTTGATCTTTGTATTGGTATGTATTTAAGTTTAGTTGGAAAGAGTTTGACTCTTTTTGGTCTTGCTTTAAAAATTCATTATGTGGGATCAGACCAGTTCTCATTTTAGAGCTAATCACTCCCAGCTAGTGAGGCAAGATCCTTCTGGGTATCCCTGGGAATCTTGAGGTGTTTCTGGTTTGGCTGATAAAATAAGCACTATTACTGGACCTTGGTGAGCATGTGTACTGTTACTTTTCATCTTATCTGGGTGTTGTTTCCCCAACCGTAGGTACTTTTCTCCAGGCCTGTCCTAACAATTACTTAGCTGTGTACTTTAGGGGGACCCTTTGCAGAGCTCTGGAGTTCTCTTTCTGTGCAGCCCCTTCTTCTCGGAAACCTTGTCCTGAGAGCTCATGTCAACATGGTTTCTGTGGACTCTCAGCTCTGTCCCCTCAGCTCAGGGAGAACAATGGGCTCCTCTTGGGCTTTTCTCCTGGAGTAGTGGGCTGGAAAACTTTCTCCAGGCATAAATTAGGGCAGTTGATAGGCTCACCTTGTTTGAGACTGACTTTACAGGGTCTTGCAAACTTTTGTGGCATACATTTTGGCCATTTTTTTGGTTGTTTCAGGAGGGAGAGAAAGTCTAGTTCTTGTTACTCCATCATGGTCATTGCAGAAGTCAACCTAACTGATATTTCTCAATACAGTCTGTTGCTACACATTGAACTTGCTTAAGATAATTTTTAGATGGCACACAACTTTCTGTCCATTGAATGAGACTCTCTGCTTATTTTGCAAGTGCTCATTTCTATGGAGACATTTGTATGGAGAAACTTCAAAAAGTTTGTGGAAAAATGAAGTTAAAAGATAAACATTGAAAATGTGATCTTCGGTTTTCATCCCTAAAGAACTGATGGTCCTGGGAACTTAACAATGTCAATGCAGTCTCTTATACATTATTAACTTAAGAAAAATGGGTGCCCTTTCCACATTTGTTGAGATTGGGAAACAAAAAGAAGTCAGAAGGAGCCAAATCAGAGCTGTAAGGTGGATGCCTGACAATTTCCCATTGAGACTCTCACAAAATTGCCTTTGCTTGATGACAGGAATGAGCAGAAACATTGTGGTGTTAGAGGACTGTCTGCTAAAGCTTTCCCAGGTATTTTGCCCTAAAACTTTGGCTAACTTATTCAAAACACTCTCATGATATGCAGATATTATTGTTCTTTGACCTTCCACAAAGTCAACAAGCAAAATGCCTGGAATGTCCCCAAAAAACTGTTGCCGTGACCTTTGCTCTTGAGTGATCCCCTTTTGCTTTGACTGGACCACTTCCACCTTTGGTAGCCATTGCTTTGATTGTGTTTTGCCCTCAGGATCATACTGGGAAAGCCATGTTTTATCTTCTGTTACAATTCTCCAAAGAAATCCTTCAGGATCTTGACCCTAGTTCTTTAAAATTTCCATTGAGAGCTCTCCTCTTGTCTGCAGCTGATCTGAGCACAACACTTTTGGCACCCATGCAGTGGAAAGTTGGTTCAACTTTAATTTTTTAGTCAGAACTGTGTAAGCTGAACCAATTAAGATGTCTACGATGTTGGCTATTGTTTGTGCTGTTGATTATCAGTCCTCTTCAATTAGGGCACAAACAAGATTAATTTTTTTCCTTGCAAATTGATATGGATGATCTGTCCCTGTGGACTTCATCTTCCACATCATCTCGTTTCTTCTTTAAAAAAGCTGTCCGCTTGTGAACTACTGATTTCTTTGGTGCATTGTCCCCTCAAGCTTCTTGTAAAGCATCAGTGATTTCACCATTCTTTCACTCAAGCTTCATCATAATCTAATGTTTGTTCTTGCTTCAATTTTAGCAGAATTTACATTGCTCTGCTAGGGGCTCTTTTCAAACTAATGTCTACTCCTTCTTACTGTCTCAAACTAGATCCTGTTCAAACATGCTATAATAAATTAGTATGAGTTTATTTTGCTGCCAAAATTGAAACCTTTGCATAGTTTTTTTCATAATATGCATTTTCCATGAACTTTTTAAGGCCTCTCATGTATCCACAGGTAGAGTGCCTTACCTATTCTGACTTCATTCAATTATTCAAGACTTTTCCTTGTCAGTGATACATTAGAAAGGTAGAGTATTGAAAAATAAGAGTAGCTTCTGCTGATTAAGAAATACTATACCTTTTTCTACTTCTTTCTTTCTTTTTTTTTTTTTTTTTTTTGAGACAGCATCTTTCTCTGTCACCCAGGCTGGAGTGCAGTGGTGTGATCTCAGCTCACTGCAACCCCTGCCTCCCAGGGTCAAGTGATTCTCCTGCCTCAGCCTCCCGAGTAGCTGGGACTGTAGGTGCCTGCCACCACACCCAGCTAATTTTTGTATTTTTACTGGAGACAAGGTTTCACCATATTGGCCAGGCTGGTCTTGAACTCCTGACCTTGTGATCTGCCTGACTCGGCCTCCCAAAGCACTGGGATTACAGTCATGAGCCACCGTACCTAGCGTTCTACTTCTTTCTTATTATTTTCCTCCTCTCTCATTCCTATATTCTCTCCTTTCTCCTACTTTCCTCCCCACTCCCTGTTTCCTTCCTTTCATCTCTCCTGTTTTCAAGACTTAATATTTCTTGAACCTCAGATGTTATCATAGTATGTTATTTGTTTAATTTTCACATAACAATAATAGTTTAAATACAAATAATATTTATTTTCATCCCCATGTTATCAGTATAACAGTAAAGATGTGGAGAGGCCAACTGGGCATGGTGGCTCAAGCCTGTAATCCCAGCACATTGGGAGGCCGAGGTGGGTGGATCACGAGGTCAGGAGATCGAGACCATCCTGGCTAACACGGTGAAACCCCATCTCTACTAAAAAATAGAAAAAATTAGCTGGGCGTGGTGGCGCGTGCCTGTAGTCCCAGCTACTCGGGAGGCTGAGGCAGGAGAATAGTGTGAACCCGGGAGGCAGAACTTGCAGTGAGCCAAGATCACACCACTGCACTCCAGCCTGGGTGACAGAGCGAGACTCTGTCTCAAAAAAATAAATAAATAAATAAATAAATGAAAATAAAATTAAAAAAATGATGTGGAGAGGCCAAACCAATGGCTCTTATATCCACGTTATTTCTTCTAAATGATTTCACCTTAGTTTTGGTCTGCATCTCTAACCATAGCTAGTTGCAGTAGGACCTTCTATCTGGCCTTGCTGCTCTCATTTTTGGACCTCCTCACTGAAATCAAATTGATCTTTCTAAAATGCAAACCTGGTCTTAGTATTTTATTACTTAAAACCCATTGGTGGCTTTCCATGATTTATGGAATAAAGTCAAAATTCCTGTTTTTGCCCATGTTTCTGTGTGCCTCTCATCCCTACATTTACTGATTCTTGTGTGCCATAAATTGCCAGTTGTCCAGAGTTCATTCTCTTTTTGTACTTGGGAGGACTTCTGCATCCTGCAACTTTTCCCCTGAAACGTGCTTGGAAAATACCTACTCATTTTTTTCAGATTCAGGTTAGTTTTTTACTTCAGTTTCTTTTCCTGAAGCTTATACTGACTGCTCCATATGGCTTTGGGGATTAGCTACTCATTCCTTTGTGCCTTTTGTAGATACACATTTATCATGGAGTCTTTTTTTTTTTTTTGAGACAGAGTCTCACTCTGTCACCAGGCTGGAGTGCAGTGGTGTGATCTCAGCTCACTGCAACCTTTACCTTCCAGGTTCAACTGATTCTCTTGCCTCAGCCTCCCAAGTAACTACAGGCGTGCACCACCGTGCCCAGCTAATTTTTGTATTTTTAGCAGAGACGGGGTTTCACTATGTTGGCCAGGATGGTCTCAATCTCTTGACCTCGTGATCTGCCCACGTTGGCCTCCCAAAGTGCTGGGATTACAGGCATGAACCACCGCTCCCAATCAGTCATGCAGTCTTTATACTTACTTGTTTACTTGCCTGTGAGCTCACTGAATGCAGGGACTATTTCCTTGTTGCTCTAGCACCTACACCAGTACCTGGTATCCAGAAGCTGTATGCTAAATGTTTGTTGAGTGGCTGTTTGACTGAATGATTGTACTCCTAATTAGCAGATAGAAAGCCATGAACTTCCCAGTTCATCATTCTTTGTGCTCAATTCTGGTTTCTTTATTGTGTTCAAAAGAGTTCCTTAGTGACATAAAACTATGGAGCTAGTATGTCAGCTCATTTAAGCAATGATTGGTTTATGTATATAAGAGGCTTCAATAATTATATATTTTTATTTCAGTTTCAATAAATGATCAATTTATTAATTTTCTCTGTTTTGGCTTATTGTTCACATTTAATATCAAATAAAAGTGTTTTACTTAAAATTATTCATGCCAATTATGACAGTTAGGTGAATATTACTTTGATTTACATTCCAGTAGTAGTTTTGGTTGAACCCTGAATATGCTAAGACGTCCCTTTTCTTTTTTCTTATGAACAGGCTACTGTGTTTACATATATTATTAAAATCTTCTTTGAAAATACGAAGAGTGTTACATTTCTTATATTTAGTTCTCTGTGCTTCAGAATTCCTGTGATACTTGCACTTAAGTCCTTCTGAGCAGTTGATGTTGATATTTATGTGGTTAATTTCATGAAACGTGGTGGTTTTCATTTCTATCATTAATTTATACAGGAGATAGACTGTTTTCCAGGTGTAAGCTCAGTCATATAATTAGAAAATTTATAAGCAGAAAGGAGTTATTTGGTCTAACCCATTTATTCTACAGATAGAGAAATTAGAGTCCAGAAACTCTGTCTTCTTTAAAGTCTTACAGGTATTTAAGAAAAAAGAATAGACTTGAGGTTTCTCAAGTCTAATTTCTCAAGTCTAATTTCTCAAGTCTAGTTTCTCAAGTCTAATTTCTCAAGTCTAATTTCTCAAGTCTAATTTTCATTTCATGGTTTTATCTAATTTGGTTGTAACTAATGTGTTTAATATGGCTTGCTTGTTTTTTAAAAAGTTGTTCAGTATCCTTAGAACTCAGTGCTGATTTCTTTTTCTAGCAGGCCTTTTATATAGGACATCACACTTTCTCCTGGCTCTCTACTACTAGCATGAGGTCTCTGAAAAATCAAGACAGCAAAATAATTTGTTATAGAATAGCCTATGTAGAGGGACAGGGGAGGAGTCATATTCCAAGAGGGAAAGACCTTTGAGCCAGGCTCAATTTGTAGAGGCTGTTGAATGAATGTTTATACAGATAGCGGTGTAGATATTTCCATGTTTATAGAGATAACGGTGTAGATATTTACATGTTCCTACAGATGGCTGTGTAGATATTTCCATGTTTATACAGATAGCGGTGTAGATATTTCCTTGTTTACAGTGATTGCGGTGTAGATATTTACATGTTCCTACAGTTGGTGGTGTAGATATTTCCATGTATACACACGTATCGGTGTAGATATTTCCAAGTTTTTGCAGATAGCGGTGTAGATATTTCCACTTTTATGCAGATAGCGGTGTAGATATTTCCTTGTTTATACAGATAACGGTGTAGATATTTCCATGGTCATACGGATGGCGGTGTAGATATTTCTATGTTTATAGAGTTGTCAGTTTAGACATTTCCATGTTCATACAGATGGCGGTGTAGATATTTCCATGTTTATACAGATAGCGGTGTAGATATTTCCATCTTTATACACATAACGGTGTAGATATTTCCATGTTTTTAGAGATAGCGGTGTAGATATTTCCATGTTTACACAGATAGCGGTGTAGATATTTCCATGTTTACACAGATAGCGTTGTAGATATTTCCATGTTTATACAGATAGCGGTGCAGATATTTGCATGTTTATACAGCTAGCGGTGTGTATATTTCCATGTTTATACAGATAGTGGTGTAGATATTTCCATGTTTATACAGATGGCGGTGTAGATATTTCTATCTTTATACAGATAGCAGTGTAGATATTTCCATGTTTATACAGATAGCGGTGTAGATATTTCCATGCTTATAGAGGTAGCGGTGCAGGTATTTCCATGTGTATAGAGATTGCGGTATAGATATTTCTGTGTTTATACAGATGGCAGTGTAGATATTTCCATGTTTATACACATAGCAGTGTAGATATTTCCATGTTTATAGAGATAGCGGTGTAGATATTTAAATGTTTGTACAGATAGCGGTGTAGATATTTCCATGTTTAAACAGATGGCAACATAGATATTTCCATGTTCATACAGAGGGCGGTGAAGGTATTTCCATATTTACACAGATAGTAGTGTAGATATTTCCATGATAACACAGAAAGCGGTGTAGATATTTCCATGTTTATACAAATAGCGGTGTAGGTATTTGAATGTTTTTACAGATAGCGGTGTAGATATTTCCTTATTCCTGCAGTTGGCGGTGTAGATATTTCCAAGTTCATACAGATGGCGGTGGAGATATTTCCATGTTCCTATAGATGACGGTGTAGATATTCCCACGTTTGCACAGGTAGCGGTGTAGATATTTCCATGTTTATATTGATAGCGATGTATGTATTTCCATCTTTATGCAGATAGCGGTGTAGATATTTAAATGTTTATACAGATAACGGTGTAGATATTTCCATGTTTCTACAGATGGCCGTGTAGGTATTTCCATGTTCATTCAGAAGGTGGTGAACATACCGGTGTAGATATTTCCATGTTCCTACAGATGGCGGTGTAGATATTTCCATGTTCTTACAGATGGCGGTGTGGATTTTTCCATGTTTATAGATATAGCGGTGTAGATATTTCCATGTTTATCCAGATAGCGGTGTACTTATATCTATGGTTATACAGATGGCGGCGTAGATATTTCCATGTTTATAGAGATAGTGGTGTAGATATTTCCATGTTCCTACAGGTGGTGTTGTAGATATTTCCACGTTTATAGAGTTGGCGGTGTAGATATTTCCATGTTTATACAGGTGACGGTGAATATATTTCCATACTCATACAGTTGGCATTGTAGATATTTGCATGTTTATAGAGATAGCGGTGTAGGTATTTCCATGTTTACACAGATAGCAGTGTAGATATTTCAATGTTTACACAGATAGCATTGTAGATATTTACATTTTTATACAGATAGCGGTGTAGATATTTCCATGCTTCTAGAGATATCGGTGTAGATATTTCCAGGTTTCTACAGATTGCAGTGTAGATATTTCCACGTTTATATAGATGGCTGTGTAGATATTTCCAAGTTTATAGAGTTAGCGGTGTAGATATTTCCATGTTTACACAGATAGCGGATTAGATATTTCCATGTTTATACAGATAGCGGTGTAGATATTTCCATGTTTATAGAGATAGCGGTGTAGACATTGCCACGTTTATACAGATAGCGGTGTAGATATTTCCATGTTTATAGAGATGGCAGTGTAGATATTCAAATGTTTATACATATGGCTGTGTAGATATTTCCATCTTTATACATTTGGTGATGTAGATATTTCCATCGTTATACAGATAGCGGTGTAGATATTTCCATGTTTATACAGATGGCGGTGTAGATATATCCATGTTTATACAGATGGCAGAGTAGATATTTCCATGTTTATAGAGATAACGGTGTAGTTATTTCCATGTTAATAGGCACAGCGGTGTAGATATTTCCATGTTTATAGAGACAGAGGTGTAGATATTTCCTAAACAGATAGCGGTGTAGATATTTCCATGTTTATAGAGATAGCGGTGTAGACATTTCCACATTTATACAGTAAGCGGTGTAGATATATACATGTTCATACAGATGGGGGTGTAGATATTTCCATCCTTATACAGATAGCGGTGTAGATATTTCCATGTTTATACATACGGCTTTGTAGATGTTTCCATGTTTATGGAGATGGCGGTGTGGATATTACCATGTTTATTGAGACAGAGGTGTAGATGTTCCCTCGTTTATACAGATAGCGGTGTAGATATTTCCATGTTTATACAGATAGCGGTGTAGTTATTTCCATGTTCATAGAGATGGCGGTGTATATATTTCCATGTTTACAGAGATAAAGGTGTAGATATTTCCTTGTTTATAGAGATAGCAGTGTAGATATTTCCATGTTTATACAGATGGCGGTGTAGATATTTCCATGTTTATACAGTTAGATGTGTAGATATTTCCATGTTCATACAGATGGCGGTGTAGATATTTCCATGTTCATACAGATGGCGGTGTAGATATTTCCATGTTTATACAGATAGCGGTGTAGATATTTCCATGTTTATGGAGAAGGCGGTGTAGATATTTCCATGTTTATAGAGATGGCAGTGTAGATATTTCCATGTTTATACAGATAGTGGTATAGATATTTCCATGTTTATACAGATAGCTGTGTAGATATTTACATCTTTATACAAATGGCGGTGTAGATATTTGCATGTATATATAGATGGTGGTGTAGATATTTCCATCTTTATACAGATGGCGGTATAGGTATTTCCATGTTTATAGAGGTGGCGGTGTAGATATTTCCATGTTTATAGAGATAGTGGTGTAGTTATTTCCATGTTAATAGGCATAGCGGTGTAGATATTTCCATCTTTATAGAGATGGTGGTGTAGATATTTCCATGTTTATAGAGATAGAGGTGTAGATATTTCCTTGTGTATACAGATAGCGGTGAAAATATTTCCATGTTTATAGAGATAGCGGTGTTGACATTGCCACGTTTATACAGATAGCGGTGTACATATTTCCATGTTTATAGAGATGGCGGTGTAGATATTTCCATGTTTCTACAGATGGCTGTGTAGATATTTCCACCTTTATACAGATGGTGGTGTAGATATTCACATGTTTACACAGATAGCGGTGTAGATATTTCCATGTTTATACAGATGGCGGTGTAGATATTTCCATGTTTATAGAGATGGCGGTGTAGATATTTCCATGTTTATAGAGATAACGGTGTAGTTATTTAAATGTTAATAGGCATAGAGGTGTAGATATTTCCATGTTTATAGAGACAGAGGTGTAGATATTTCCTTGTTTATACAGATAGCGGTGTAGATATTTCCATGTTTATAGAGATAGCGGTGTAGACATTTCCACATTTATACAGATAGTGGTGTAGATATTTAAAGCTTCATACAGATGCTGGTGTAGATAATTCCATCCTTATACAGATAGCGGTGTAGATATTTCCGTGTTTGTACAGATGGCGGTGTAGATATTTCCAACTTTATACAGATGGTGGTGTAGATATTTCGATGTTCATAGAGATGGCGGTGTAGATATTTCCATCTTTATACAGATAGCGGTGTAGATATTTCCATGTTTATACAGATAGCTGTGTAGATATTTCCATCTTTATACAGATGGCGGTGTAGATATTTCAATGTTTATACAGATGGCAGTGTAGATATTTCCATGTTTATAGATATGGCCGTGTAGATATTTCCATGTTTAAAGAGATGACAGTGTAGATATTTCCATTTTTATAGAGATAGCGGTGTAGTTATTTCCCTTTAAATAGGCATAGCGGAATAGATATTTAATTGTTTATAGAGATAGAGGTGTAGATATTTCCTAGTTTAAACAGATAGCAGTGTAGATATTTCCATGTTTATAGAGATAGCGGTGTAGACATTTCCACGTTTATACAGTAAGCGGTGTAGATATATCCATGTTCATACAGATGGCGGTGTAGATATTTCCATCCTTATAGAGATAGCGGTGTAGATATTTCCATGTTTATTCAGATGGCTGTGTAGATATTTCCATGTTTATGGAGATGGCGATGTAGATATTTCCATGTTTATAGAGACAGAGGTGTAGATGTTTCCTTGTTTTTACAGATAGCTGTGTAGATATTTCCATGTTTATAGAGATAGCGGTGTAGCCATTTCCAAATTTATACAGATAGCGGTGTAGATATTTAAAGGTTCATACAGATGGTGGTGTAGATATTTCCATCCTTACACAGATAGCGGAGTAGATATTTCCATGTTTACACAGATGGCGGTGTAGATATTTCCATCTTTATACAGATTGCGGTGTAGTTATTTCCATGTTCATAGAGATGGCGGTGTAGATATTTCCATCTCTATACAGACGGCGGTGTACATATTTCCATGTTCATACAGATGGCGGTGTAGATATTTCCATGTTTTTAGATATGGCGGAGTAGATATTTCCATGTTTATACAGATAGCGGTGTAGATATTTCCATGTTTATACAGTTAGCTGTGTAGATATTTCCATCGTTATACAGAAGGCGGTGTAGATATTTCCATGTTCATACAGATGGCGGTGTAGATATTTCCATGTTTATACAGATGACGTTGTAGATATTTCCATGTTTATACAGAAGGCGGTGTAGATATTTGCATGTTTATAGAGATGGCAGTGTAGATATTTCCATGTTTATACAGATAGCGGTGTAGATATTTCCATGTTTATACGGATAGCTGTGTAGATATTTACATCTTTATACAAATGGCGGTGTAGATATTTCCATGTTTATATAGATGGCGGTGTAGATATTTCCATCTTTATACAGGTGGCGGTGTAGGTATTTCCATGTTTATAGAGATGGCGGTGTAGATATTTCCATGTTTATAGAGATAACGGTGTAGTTATTTCCACGTTAATAGGTATAGCGGTGTAGATATTTCCATGTTTATAGATATGGCAGTGTAGATATTTCCATGTTTATAGAGATAGAGGTGTAGATATTTCCTTGTGTAAAGAGATAACGGTGAAAATATTTCCATGTTTATAGAGATAGCGGTGTAGACATTGCCACGTTTATACAGATAGCGGTGTAGATATTTCCATGTTTATAGAGATGGCGGTGTAGACTTTTCCATGTTTATACAGACGGCTATGTAGATATTTCCACCTTTATACAGATGGTGGTGTAGATATTTCCATGTTTACACAGATAGCCGTTTAGATATTTCCATGTTTATACAGATGGCGGTGTAGATATTTCCATGTTTATATAGATGTCAGTGTAGATATTTCCATCTTTATACAGATGGCGGTGTAGATATTCCATTTTTATACAGATGGCGGTGTAGGTATTTCCATGTTTATAGAGATGGCAGTGAAGATATTTCCATGTTTATGGAGACAGACGTGTAGATGTTTCCTTGTTTATACAGGTAGCGGTGTAGATATTTCCATGTTTATACAGGTAGCGGTGTAGATATTTCCATGTTTATAGAGATAGCGGTGTAGCCATTTCCAAATTTATACAGATAGCCGTGTAGATATTTAAAGGTTCATACAGATGGTGGTGTAGATATTTCCATCCTTATACAGATAGCGGTGTAGATATTTCCATGTTTCTACAGTTGGTGTTGTAGATATTTCCATGTTTACCCTGATAGTGGTGTAGACATTTCCATGTTTACAAAGAAATCGGTGTAGATATTTCCATGTTTATACAGATAGCGGTGTAGATATTTCCATGTTTATAAAGATGGCTTTGTAGCTATTTCCATGTTTATAGAGATAGCAGCGTAGATATTTCCATGTTTACATAGATAGCGGTGTAGAAATTTCCATGTTTACACAGATAGCGGTGTAGATATTTCCAAGTTTATACAGGAAGCGGTGTAGATATTTCCATGTTTATAGAGATATCGGAGTAGATATTTCCATGTTCACACAGATAGCTGTGTAGATATTTCCATGTTTACACATATAGCGGTGTAGATATTTCCAAGTTTATGCAAATAGCGTTGTAGATATTTCCACTTTTATGCAGATAGAGGTATAGATATTTCGATGTTTATACAGAGAGCGGTGTAGATATTTCCATGTTCCTACAGATGGCGATGTAGATATTTCCATGTTTATAGAGTTGGCGGTTAAGGCATTTTCATGTTCATACAGATGGCGGAGTAGATACTTCCATGTTTATACAGATAGCGGTGTAGATATTTCCATGTTTTTACAGATAGCGGTGTAGATACTTCCATGTTTTTACAGATAGCGGTGTAGATATTTCCATATGTATAGAGTTGGCGGTGTAGATATTTCCATGTTCATACAGATGGCGGTGTAGATATTTCCATGTTTATATAGTTGGCAGTGTAGATATTTCCATGTTCATACAGATGGCGGTGAAGATATTTCTATGTTTATACACATGATGGTGTAGATATTTCCAAGTTTTAAGAGATAGCGGTGTAGATATTTTCGTGTTTACACAGATAGCGGTGTAGATATTTCCATGTTTATAGAGATTTCGGTGTAGATATTTCCATGTTTATAGAGATAGAGGTGTAGATATTTCCTTGTGTATACAGATAGCGGTGAAAATATTTCCAAGTTTATAAAGATAGCGGTGTGGACATTGCCACGTTTATACAGATAGCGGTGTAGATATTTCCATGTTTATAGAGATGGCGGCGTAGATATTTCCATGTTTCTACAGATGGCTGTGTAGATATTTCCACCTTTATACAGATGGTGGTGTAGATATTTCCATGTTTATAGAGACAGAGGTGTAGATATTTCCTTGTTTATACAGATAGCGTTGTGGATATTTCCATGTTTATAGAGATAGCGATGTAGACATTTCCACATTTATACAGATAGTGGTGTAGATATTTAAAGCTTCATACAGATGCTGGTGAAGATATTTCCATCCTTATACAGATGGGGGTGTAGATATTTCCGTGTTTGTACAGATGGCGGTGTAGATATTTCCGTCTTTATACAGATGGCGGTGTAGATATTTCCATGTTCATAGAGATGGCGGTGTAGATATTTCCATGTTTATACAGATAGCGGTGTAGATATTTCAATGTTTATACAGATAGCTGTGTAGATATTTCCATCTTTATACAGATGGCGGTGTAGATATTTCCATGTTTATACAGATGGCGGTGTAGATATTTCCATGTTTATAGATATGGCCGTGCAGATATTTCCGTGTTTAAAGAGATGACAGTGTAGATATTTCCATTTTTATAGAGATAGCGGTGTAGTTATTTCCCCTTAAATAGGCATAGCGGTGTAGATATTTAATTGTTTATAGACATAGAGTTGTAGATATTTCCTAGTTTAAACAGATAGCGGTGTAGATATTTCCATGTTTATAGAGATAGCGGTGTAGACATTTCCACGTTTATACAGTAAGCGGTGTAGATATATCCATGTTCATACAGATGGCGGTGTAGATATTTCCATCCTTATAGAGATAGCGGTGTAGATATTTCCATGTTTATACAGATGGCTGTGTAGATATTTCCATGTTTATGGAGATGGCGGTGTAGATATTTCCATGTTTATAGAGACAGAGGTGTAGATGTTTCCTTGTTTATACGGATAGGTGTGTAGATATTTCCATGTTTATACAGATGGCAGTGTAGATATTTCCATCTTTATACAGATAGCGGTGTAGTTATTTCCATGTTCATAGAGAAGGCGGTGTAGATATTAAAATGTTTACAGAAATAGAGGTGTAGATATTTCCTTGTTTATAGAGATAGCGGCGTAGATATTTCCATGTTTATACAGATGATGATGTAGATATTTCCATGTTTATACAGAAGGCGGTGTAGATATTTCCATGTTTATAGAGATGGCAGTGTAGATATTTCCATGTTTATAGAGATAGCGGTGTAGACATTTCCACGTTTATACAGTAAGCGGTGTAGATATATCCATGTTCATACAGATGGCGGTGTAGATATTTCCATCCTTATAGAGATAGCGGTGTAGATATTTCCATGTTTATACAGATGGCTGTGTAGATATTTCCATGTTTATGGAGATGGCGGTGTAGATATTTCCATGTTTATAGAGACAGAGGTGTAGATGTTTCCTTGTTTATATGGATAGCTGTTTAGATATTTCCATGTTTATAGAGATAGCGGTGTAGCCATTTCCAAATTTATACAGATAGCGGTGTAAAGATTTAAAGGTTCATACAGATGGTGGTGTAGATATTTCCATCCTTATACAGATAGCGGAGAAGATATTTCCATGTTTATACAGATGGCGGTGTAGATATTTCCATCTTTATACAGATAGCGGTGTAGTTATTTCCATGTTCATAGAGAAGGCGGTGTAGATATTAAAATGTTTACAGAAATAGAGGTGTAGATATTTCCTTGTTTATAGAGATAGCGGTGTAGATATTTCCATGTTTATACAGATGGCGGTGTCGATATTTCCATCTCTATACAGATGGCGGTGTACATATTTCCATGTTCATACAGATGGCGGTGTAGATATTTCCATGTTTTTAGATATGGCGGTGTAGATATTTCCATGTTTATACAGATAGAGGTGTAGATATTTCCATATTTATACAGTTAGTTGTGTAGACATTTCCATCGTTATACAGAAGGCGGTGTAGATATTTCCATGTTCATACAGATGGCGGTGTAGATATTTCCATGTTTATACAGATGATGATGTAGATATTTCCATGTTTGTACAGAAGGCGGTGTAGATATTTCCATGTTTATAGAGATGGCAGTGTAGATATTTCCATGTTTATACAGATAGCTGTGTAGATATTTACATCTTTATACAAATGGCGGTGTAGATATTTCCATGTTTATATTGATGGCGGTGTAGATATTTCCATCTTTATACACGTGGCAGTGTAGGTATTTCCATGTTTATAGAGATGGCGGTGTAGATATTTCCATGTTTATAGAGATAACTGTGTAGTTATTTCCATGTTAATAGGCATAGCGGTGTAGATATTTCCATGTTTATAGAGATGGCGGTGTAGATATTTCCATGTTTATAGAGATAGAGGTGTAGATATTTCCTTGTGTATACAGATAACGTTGAAAATATTTCCATGTTTATAGAGATAGCGGTGTAGACATTGCCACGTTTATACAGATAGCTGTGTAGATATTTCCATGTTTATAGAGATGGCGGTGTAGACATTTCCATGTTTATACAGATGGCTGTGTAGATATTTCCACCTTTATACAGATGGTGGTGTAGATATTTCCATGTTTACACAGATAGCAGTGTAGATATTTCCATGTTTATACAGATGGCGGGGTAGATATTTCCATGTTTATATAGATGGCGGTATAGATATTTCCATCTTTAAACAGATGGCGGTGTAGATATTTCCATCTTTATACAGGTGGCGGTGTAGGTATTTTCATGTTTATAGAGATGGCGGTGTAGATATTTCCATGTTTATACAGATAGCGGTGTAGATATTTCCATGTTTATACAGTTAGTTGTGTAGATATTTCCATCGTTATACAGATGACGGTGTAGATATTTCCATGTTCATACAGATGGCGGTGTAGATATTTCCATGTTTATACAGATAGCGGTGTAGATATTTCCATGTTTATAGGGAAGGCTGTGTAGATATTTCCATGTTTATAAAGATGGCAGTGTAGATATTTCCATGTTTATACCGATAGCGGTATAGATATTTCCATGTTTATACAGATAGCTGTGTAGATATTTACATCTTTATACAAATGGCGGTGTACATATTTCCATGTTTATATAGATGGCGGTGTACATATTTCCATCTTTATACAGATGGCGGTGTAGGTATTTCCATGTTTATAGAGGTGGCGGTGTAGATATTTCCATGTTTATAGAGATAGAGGTGTAGATGTTTCCTTGTGTATACAGATAGCGGTGAAAATATTTCCAAGTTTATAAAGATAGCGGTGTAGACATTGCCACGTTTATACAGATAGCGGTGTAGATATTTCCATGTTTATGGAGATGGCGGTGTAGATATTTCCATGTTTCTACAGATGGCTGTGCAGATATTTCCACCTTTATACAGATGGTGGTGTAGATATTTCCATGTTTATACAGATAGCGGTGTAGATATTTCGATGTTTATAGAGATGGCGGTGTAGATATTTCCATGTTAATAGAGATGGCGGTGTAGATATTTCCATGTTCATAGAGATAACGGTGTAGTTATTTCCATGTTAATAGGCATAGCGGTGTAGATATTTCCATGTTTATAGAGACAGAGGTGTAGATATTTCCTTGTTTGTACAGATAGCGTTGTGGATATTTCCATGTTAATAGAGATAGCGGTGTAGACATTTCCACATTTATACAGATAGTGGTGTAGATATTTAAAGCTTCATACAGATGCTGGTGAAGATATTTCCATCCTTATACAGATGGGGGTGTAGATATTTCCGTGTTTGTACAGATGGCGGTGTAGATATTTCCATCTTTATACAGATGGCGGTGTAGATATTTCCATGTTCATAGAGATGGCGGTGTACATATTTCCATGTTTATACAGATAGCGGTGTAGTTATTTCCATGTTTATACAGATAGTTGTGTAGATATTTCCATCTTTATACAGATGGCTGTGTAGATATTTCCATGTTTATACAGATGGCGGTGTAGATATTTCCATGTTTATAGATATGGCCGTGTAGATATTTCCATGTTTAAAGAGATGACAGTGTTGATATTTCCATTTTTATAGAGATAGCGGTGTAGTTATTTCCCTTTAAATAGGCATAGCGGTGTAGATATTTAATTGTTTATAGACATAGAGTTGTAGATATTTCCTAGTTTAAACAGATAGCGGTGTAGATATTTACATGTTTATAGAGATAGCGGTGTAGACATTTCCATGTTTATACAGTAAGCGGTGTAGATATATCCATGTTCATACAGTTGGCGGTGTAGATATTTCCATCCTTATGGAGATAGCGGTGTAGATATTTCCATGTTTATACAGATTGCTGTGTAGATATTTCCATGTTTATGGAGATGGCGGTGTAGATATTTCCATGTTTATAGAGACAGAGGTGTAGATGTTTCCTTGTTTATACAGATAGCTGTGTAGATATTTCCATGTTTATAGAGATAGCGGTGTAGCCATTTCCAAATTTATACAGATAGCGGTGTAGATATTTAAAGGTTCATACAGATGGTGGTGTAGATATTTCCATCCTTATACAGATAGCGGAGTAGATATTTCCATGTTTATACACATGGCGGTGTAGATATTTCCATCTTTATACAGATAGCGGTGTAGTTATTTCCATCTCTATACAGATGGCGGTGTATATATTTCCATGTTCATACAGATGGCGGTGTAGATATTTCCATGTTTTTAGATATGGCGGTGTAGATATTTCCATGTTTATACAGATAGAGGTGTAGATATTTCCATGTTTATACAGTTAGCTGTGTAGATATTTCCATCGTTATACAGAAGGCGGTGTAGATATTTCCATGTTCATACAGATGGCGTTGTAGATATTTCCATGTTTATACAGATGACGGTGTAGATATTTCCATGTTTATACAGAAGGCGGTGTAGATATTTCCATGTTTATAGAGATGGCAGTGTAGATATTTCCATGTTTATACAGATAGCGGTGTAGATATTTCCATGTTTATACAGATAGCTGTGTAGATATTTACATCTTTATACAAATGGCGGTGTAGATATTTCCATGTTTATATAGATGGCGGTGTAGATATTTCCATCTTTATACAGGTGGCGGTGTAGGTATTTCCATGTTTATAGAGATGGCGGTGTAGATATTTCCATGTTTATAGAGATAACGGTGTAGTTATTTCCATGTTAATAGGCATAGCGGTGTAGATATTTCCATGTTTATAGAGATGGCGGTGTAGATATTTCCATGTTTATAGAGATATATGTGTAGATATTTCCTTGTGTATACAGATAACGGTGAAAATATTTCCATGTTTATAGAGATAGCGGTGTAGACATTGCCACGTTTATACAGATAGCGGTGTAGATATTTCCATGTTTATAGAGATGGCAGTGTAGACATTTCCATGTTTATACAGATGGCTGTGTAGATATTTCCACCTTTATACAGATGGTGGTGTAGATATTTCCATGTTTACACAGATAGCGGTGTAGATATTTCCATGTTTATACAGATGGCGGTGTAGATATTTCCATGTTTATATAGATGGCGGTGTAGATATTTCCATCTTTATACAGATGGCGGTGTAGATATTTCCATCTTTATACAGGTGGCGGTGTAGGTATTTCCATGTTTATAGAGATGGCGGTGTAGATATTTCCATGTTTATAGAGACAGACGTGTAGATGTTTCCTTGTTTATACAGATAGCGGTGAAGATATTTCCATTTTTATAGAGATAGCGGTGTAGCCATTTCCAAATTTATACAGATAGCCGTGTAGATATTTAAAGGTTCATACAGATGGCGGTGTAGATATTTCCATCCTTATACAGATAGCTGTGTAGATATTTCCATGTTTATACAGATAGCGGTGTAGATATTTCCATATTTATAGAGTTGGAGGTGTAGATATTTCCATGTTCATAGAGATGGCGGTGTAGATATTTCCATGTTTATATACTTGGCAGTGTAGATATTTCCATGTTCATACAGATGGCGGTGAAGATATTTCTATGTTTATACAGATGGCGGTGTAGATATTTCCATGTTTATACAGATAGCGGTGTAGATATTTCCATGTTTATACAGATAGCTGTGTAGATATTTCCATCTTTATACAGATGGCGGTGTAGATATTTCCATGTTTATACAGATGGCGGTGTAGATATTTCCATGTTTATAGGTATGGCCGTGTAGATATTTCCATGTTTAAAGAGATGACAGTGTAGATATTTCCATTTTTATAGAGATAGCGGTGTAGTTATTTCCCTTTAAATAGGCATAGCGGTGTAGATATTTAATGGTTTATAGACATAGAGTTGTAGATATTTCCTAGTTTAAACAGATAGCGGTGTAGATATTTCCATGTTTATACCGATAGCGGTAGAGATATTTCCATGTTTATACAGATAGCTGTGTAGATATTTACATCTTTATACAAATGGCGGTGTACATATTTCCATGTTTATATAGATGGCGGTGTACATATTTCCATCTTTATACAGATGGCGGTGTAGGTATTTCCATGTTTATAGAGGTGGCGGTGTAGATATTTCCATGTTTATAGAGATAGCGGTGTAGTTATTTCCATGTTAATAGGCATAGCGGTGTAGATATTTCCACGTTAATAGAGATGGCGGTGTAGATATTTCCATGTTTATAGAGATAGAGGTGTAGCTATTTCCTTGTGTATACAGATAGCGGTGAAAATATTTCCAAGTTTATAAAGATAGCGGTGTAGCCATTGCCACGTTTATACAGATAGCGGTGTAGATATTTCCATGTTTATAGAGATTGCGGTGTAGATATTTCCATGTTTCTACAGATGGCTGTGTAGATATTTCCACCTTTATACAGATGGTGGTGTAGATGTTTCCATGTTTATACAGATAGCGGTGTAGATATTTCCATGTTTATACAGATGGCGGTGTAGATATTTCCATGTTAATAGAGATGGCGGTGTAGATATTTCCATGTTCATAGAGATAACGGTTTAGTTATTTCCATGTTAATAGGCATAGCGGTGTAGATATTTCCATGTTTATAGAGACAGAGGTGTAGATATTTCCTTGTTTATACAGATAGCGTTGTGGATATTTCCATGTATATAGAGATAGCGGTGTAGACATTTCCACATTTATACAGATAGTGGTGTAGATATTTAAAGCTTCATACAGATGCTGGTGAAGATAGTTCCATCCTTATACAGATGGGGGTGTAGATATTTCCGTGTTTGTACAGATGGCGGTGTAGATATTTCCATCTTTATACAGATGGCGGTGTAGATATTTCCATGTTCATAGAGATGGCGGTGTAGATATTTCCATGTTTATACAGATAGCGGTGTAGATATCTCCATGTTTATACAGATAGCTGTGTAGATATTTACATCTTTATACAAATGGCGGTGTAGATATTTCCATGTTTATATAGATGGCGGTGTAGATATTTCCATCTTCATACAGATGGCGGTGTAGGTATTTCCATGTTTATAGAGATGGCTGTGTAGATATTTCCATGTTTATAGGGATAGCGGTGTAGTTATTTCTATGTTAATAGGCATAGCGGTGTAGATATTTCCATGTTTATACAGATGGCGGTGTAGATATTTCCATCTCTATACAGATGGCCGTGAACATATATCCATGTTCATACAGATGGCGTTGTAGGTATTTCCATATTTTTAGACATGACGGGGTAGATATTTCCATGTTTATACAGATAGCGGTGTATATATTTCCATGTTTATACAGTTAGCTGTGTAGATATTTCCATCGTTATACTGATGGCGGTGTAGATATTTCAATGTTCATACAGATGGCGTGTAGATATTTCCATGTTTATACAGATGACGGTGTAGATATTTCCATGTTTATACAGAAGGCGGTGTAGATATTTCCATGTTTATAGAGAGTGCGGTGTAGATATTTCCATGTTTATACAGATAGCGGTGTAGATATTTCCATGTTTATACAGTTAGCTGTGTAGATATTTCCATCGTTATACTGATTGCGGTGTAGATATTTCCACGTTCATACACATGGCTTTGTAGATATTTCCATCTTTATACAGATGACGGTGTAGATATTTCCTTGTTTATACAGAAGGCGGTGTAGGTATTTCCATGTTTATGGAGATTGCGGTGTAGATATTTCCATGTTTATACAGATAGCAGTGTAGATATTTACATCTTTATAGAAATGGTGCTGTAGATATTTCGATGTTTATACAGATGGCGGTGTAGATATTTCCATCTTTATACAGATGGCGGTGTAGGTATTTCCATGTTTATAGAGATGGCGGTGAAGATATTTCCATGTTTATGGAGATAGCGCTGTAGTTATTTCCGTGTAAACAGGCATAGTGGTGTAGATATTTCCATGTTTATAGAGATGGCTGTGTAGATATTTCCATGTTTATACAGATAGCGGTGCAGTTATTTCAATGTAAATAGGCATACCGGTGTAGATATTTCCATGTTTATAGAGATAGAGGTGTAGATATTTCCTAGTTTATACAGATAGCGGTGTACATATTTCCATGTTTACACAGATAGCTGTGTAGATATTTACATCCCTATACAAATGGCTGTGTAGATTTTTCCATGTTTATATAGATGGCAGTGTAGATATTTCCATCTTTATACAGATGGCTGTGTAGATATTTCCATGTTTATACAGATGGCGGTGTAGATATTTCCATGTTTATAGATATGGCTGTGTAGATATTTCCATGTTTAAAGAGATGACAGTGTAGATATTTCCATTTTTATAGAGATAGCGGTGTAGTTATTTCCCTTTAAATAGGCATAGCGGTGTAGATATTTAATTGTTTATAGACATAGAGTTGTAGATATTTCCTAGTTTAAGCAGATAGCGGTGTAGATATTTACATGTTTATAGAGATAGCGGTGTAGACATTTCCATGTTTATACAGTAAGCGGTGTAGATATATCCATGTTCATACAGTTGGCGGTGTAGATATTTCCATCCTTATGGAGATAGCGGTGTAGATATTTCCATGTTTATACAGATGGCTGTGTAGATATTTCCATGTTTATGGAGATGGCGGTGTAGATATTTCCATGTTTATAGAGACAGAGGTGTAGATGTTTCCTTGTTTATACAGATAGCTGTGTAGATATTTCCATGTTTATAGAGATAGCGGTGTAGCCATTTCCAAATTTATACAGATAGCGGTGTAGATATTTAAAGGTTCATACAGATGGTGGTGAAGATATTTCCATCCTTATACAGATAGCGGAGTAGATATTTCCATGTTTATACACATGGCGGTGTAGATATTTCCATCTTTATACAGATAGCGGTGTAGTTATTTCCATCTCTATACAGATGGCGGTGTATATATTTCCATGTTCATACAGATGGCGGTGTAGATATTTCCATGTTTTTAGATATGGCGGTGTAGATATTTCCATGTTTATACAGATAGAGGTGTAGATATTTCCATGTTTATACAGTTAGCTGTGTAGATATTTCCATCGTTATACAGAAGGCGGTGTAGATATTTCCATGTTCATACAGATGGCGTTGTAGATATTTCCATGTTTATACAGATGACGGTGTAGATATTTCCATGTTTATACAGAAGGCGGTGTAGATATTTCCATGTTTATAGAGATGGCAGTGTAGATATTTCCATGTTTATACAGATAGCGGTGTAGATATTTCCATGTTTATACAGATAGCTGTGTAGATATTTACATCTTTATACAAATGGCGGTGTAGATATTTCCATGTTTATATAGATGGCGGTGTAGATATTTCCATCTTTATACAGGTGGCGGTGTAGGTATTTCCATGTTTATAGAGATGGCGGTGTAGATATTTCCATGTTTATAGAGATAACGGTGTAGTTATTTCCATGTTAATAGGCATAGCGGTGTAGATATTTCCATGTTTATAGAGATGGCGGTGTAGATATTTCCATGTTTATAGAGATATATGTGTAGATATTTCCTTGTGTATACAGATAACGGTGAAAATATTTCCATGTTTATAGAGATAGCGGTGTAGACATTGCCACGTTTATACAGATAGCGGTGTAGATATTTCCATGTTTATAGAGATGGCAGTGTAGACATTTCCATGTTTATACAGATGGCTGTGTAGATATTTCCACCTTTATACAGATGGTGGTGTAGATATTTCCATGTTTACACAGATAGCGGTGTAGATATTTCCATGTTTATACAGATGGCGGTGTAGATATTTCCATGTTTATATAGATGGCGGTGTAGATATTTCCATGTTTATACAGATGGCGGTGTAGATATTTCCATCTTTATACAGGTGGCGGTGTAGGTATTTCCATGTTTATAGAGATGGCGGTGTAGATATTTCCATGTTTATAGAGACAGACGTGTAGATGTTTCCTTGTTTATACAGATAGCGGTGAAGATATTTCCATTTTTATAGAGATAGCGGTGTAGCCATTTCCAAATTTATACAGATAGCCGTGTAGATATTTAAAGGTTCATACAGATGGCGGTGTAGATATTTCCATCCTTATACAGATAGCTGTGTAGATATTTCCATGTTTATACAGATAGCGGTGTAGATATTTCCATATTTATAGAGTTGGAGGTGTAGATATTTCCATGTTCATAGAGATGGCGGTGTAGATATTTCCATGTTTATATACTTGGCAGTGTAGATATTTCCATGTTCATACAGATGGCGGTGAAGATATTTCTATGTTTATACAGATGGCGGTGTAGATATTTCCATGTTTATACAGATAGCGGTGTAGATATTTCCATGTTTATACAGATAGCTGTGTAGATATTTCCATCTTTATACAGATGGCGGTGTAGATATTTCCATGTTTATACAGATGGCGGTGTAGATATTTCCATGTTTATAGATATGGCCGTGTAGATATTTCCATGTTTAAAGAGATGACAGTGTAGATATTTCCATTTTTATAGAGATAGCGGTGTAGTTATTTCCCTTTAAATAGGCATAGCGGTGTAGATATTTAATGGTTTATAGACATAGAGTTGTAGATATTTCCTAGTTTAAACAGATAGCGGTGTAGATATTTCCATGTTTATACCGATAGCGGTAGAGATATTTCCATGTTTATACAGATAGCTGTGTAGATATTTACATCTTTATACAAATGGCGGTGTACATATTTCCATGTTTATATAGATGGCGGTGTACATATTTCCATCTTTATACAGATGGCGGTGTAGGTATTTCCATGTTTATAGAGGTGGCGGTGTAGATATTTCCATGTTTATAGAGATAGCGGTGTAGTTATTTCCATGTTAATAGGCATAGCGGTGTAGATATTTCCACGTTAATAGAGATGGCGGTGTAGATATTTCCATGTTTATAGAGATAGAGGTGTAGCTATTTCCTTGTGTATACAGATAGCGGTGAAAATATTTCCAAGTTTATAAAGATAGCGGTGTAGCCATTGCCACGTTTATACAGATAGCGGTGTAGATATTTCCATGTTTATAGAGATGGCGGTGTAGATATTTCCATGTTTCTACAGATGGCTGTGTAGATATTTCCACCTTTATACAGATGGTGGTGTAGATGTTTCCATGTTTATACAGATAGCGGTGTAGATATTTCCATGTTTATACAGATGGCGGTGTAGATATTTCCATGTTAATTGAGATGGCGGTGTAGATATTTCCATGTTCATAGAGATAACGGTTTAGTTATTTCCATGTTAATAGGCATAGCGGTGTAGATATTTCCATGTTTATAGAGACAGAGGTGTAGATATTTCCTTGTTTATACAGATAGCGTTGTGGATATTTCCATGTATATAGAGATAGCGGTGTAGACATTTCCACATTTATACAGATAGTGGTGTAGATATTTAAAGCTTCATACAGATGCTGGTGAAGATATTTCCATCCTTATACAGATGGGGGTGTAGATATTTCCGTGTTTGTACAGATGGCGGTGTAGATATTTCCATCTTTATACAGATGGCGGTGTAGATATTTCCATGTTCATAGAGATGGCGGTGTAGATATTTCCATGTTTATACAGATAGCGGTGTAGATATCTCCATGTTTATACAGATAGCTGTGTAGATATTTACATCTTTATACAAATGGCGGTGTAGATATTTCCATGTTTATATAGATGGCGGTGTAGATATTTCCATCTTCATACAGATGGCGGTGTAGGTATTTCCATGTTTATAGAGATGGCTGTGTAGATATTTCCATGTTTATAGGGATAGCGGTGTAGTTATTTCTATGTTAATAGGCATAGCGGTGTAGATATTTCCATGTTTATACAGATGGCGGTGTAGATATTTCCATCTCTATACAGATGGCCGTGAACATATATCCATGTTCATACAGATGGCGTTGTAGGTATTTCCATGTTTTTAGACATGACGGTGTAGATATTTCCATGTTTATACAGATAGCGGTGTATATATTTCCATGTTTATACAGATGGCGGTGTAGATATTTCCATGTTAATAGAGATGGCGGTGTAGATATTTCCATGTTCATAGAGATAACGGTTTAGTTATTTCCATGTTAATAGGCATAGCGGTGTAGATATTTCCATGTTTATAGAGACAGAGGTGTAGATATTTCCTTGTTTATACAGATAGCGTTGTGGATATTTCCATGTATATAGAGATAGCGGTGTAGACATTTCCACATTTATACAGATAGTGGTGTAGATATTTAAAGCTTCATACAGATGCTGGTGAAGATAGTTCCATCCTTATACAGATGGGGGTGTAGATATTTCCGTGTTTGTACAGATGGCGGTGTAGATATTTCCATCTTTATACAGATGGCGGTGTAGATATTTCCATGTTCATAGAGATGGCGGTGTAGATATTTCCATGTTTATACAGATAGCGGTGTAGATATCTCCATGTTTATACAGATAGCTGTGTAGATATTTACATCTTTATACAAATGGCGGTGTAGATATTTCCATGTTTATATAGATGGCGGTGTAGATATTTCCATCTTCATACAGATGGCGGTGTAGGTATTTCCATGTTTATAGAGATGGCTGTGTAGATATTTCCATGTTTATAGGGATAGCGGTGTAGTTATTTCTATGTTAATAGGCATAGCGGTGTAGATATTTCCATGTTTATACAGATGGCGGTGTAGATATTTCCATCTCTATACAGATGGCCGTGAACATATATCCATGTTCATACAGATGGCGTTGTAGGTATTTCCATATTTTTAGACATGACGGGGTAGATATTTCCATGTTTATACAGATAGCGGTGTATATATTTCCATGTTTATACAGTTAGCTGTGTAGATATTTCCATCGTTATACTGATGGCGGTGTAGATATTTCAATGTTCATACAGATGGCGTGTAGATATTTCCATGTTTATACAGATGACGGTGTAGATATTTCCATGTTTATACAGAAGGCGGTGTAGATATTTCCATGTTTATAGAGAGTGCGGTGTAGATATTTCCATGTTTATACAGATAGCGGTGTAGATATTTCCATGTTTATACAGTTAGCTGTGTAGATATTTCCATCGTTATACTGATTGCGGTGTAGATATTTCCACGTTCATACACATGGCTTTGTAGATATTTCCATCTTTATACAGATGACGGTGTAGATATTTCCTTGTTTATACAGAAGGCGGTGTAGGTATTTCCATGTTTATGGAGATTGCGGTGTAGATATTTCCATGTTTATACAGATAGCAGTGTAGATATTTACATCTTTATAGAAATGGTGCTGTAGATATTTCGATGTTTATACAGATGGCGGTGTAGATATTTCCATCTTTATACAGATGGCGGTGTAGGTATTTCCATGTTTATAGAGATGGCGGTGAAGATATTTCCATGTTTATGGAGATAGCGCTGTAGTTATTTCCGTGTAAACAGGCATAGTGGTGTAGATATTTCCATGTTTATAGAGATGGCTGTGTAGATATTTCCATGTTTATACAGATAGCGGTGCAGTTATTTCAATGTAAATAGGCATACCGGTGTAGATATTTCCATGTTTATAGAGATAGAGGTGTAGATATTTCCTAGTTTATACAGATAGCGGTGTACATATTTCCATGTTTACACAGATAGCTGTGTAGATATTTACATCCCTATACAAATGGCTGTGTAGATTTTTCCATGTTTATATAGATGGCAGTGTAGATATTTCCATCTTTATACAGATGGCTGTGTAGATATTTCCATGTTTATACAGATGGCGGTGTAGATATTTCCATGTTTATAGATATGGCTGTGTAGATATTTCCATGTTTAAAGAGATGACAGTGTAGATATTTCCATTTTTATAGAGATAGCGGTGTAGTTATTTCCCTTTAAATAGGCATAGCGGTGTAGATATTTAATTGTTTATAGACATAGAGTTGTAGATATTTCCTAGTTTAAGCAGATAGCGGTGTAGATATTTACATGTTTATAGAGATAGCGGTGTAGACATTTCCATGTTTATACAGTAAGCGGTGTAGATATATCCATGTTCATACAGTTGGCGGTGTAGATATTTCCATCCTTATGGAGATAGCGGTGTAGATATTTCCATGTTTATACAGATGGCTGTGTAGATATTTCCATGTTTATGGAGATGGCGGTGTAGATATTTCCATGTTTATAGAGACAGAGGTGTAGATGTTTCCTTGTTTATACAGATAGCTGTGTAGATATTTCCATGTTTATAGAGATAGCGGTGTAGCCATTTCCAAATTTATACAGATAGCGGTGTAGATATTTAAAGGTTCATACAGATGGTGGTGAAGATATTTCCATCCTTATACAGATAGCGGAGTAGATATTTCCATGTTTATACACATGGCGGTGTAGATATTTCCATCTTTATACAGATAGCGGTGTAGTTATTTCCATCTCTATACAGATGGCGGTGTATATATTTCCATGTTCATACAGATGGCGGTGTAGATATTTCCATGTTTTTAGATATGGCGGTGTAGATATTTCCATGTTTATACAGATAGAGGTGTAGATATTTCCATGTTTATACAGTTAGCTGTGTAGATATTTCCATCGTTATACAGAAGGCGGTGTAGATATTTCCATGTTCATACAGATGGCGTTGTAGATATTTCCATGTTTATACAGATGACGGTGTAGATATTTCCATGTTTATACAGAAGGCGGTGTAGATATTTCCATGTTTATAGAGATGGCAGTGTAGATATTTCCATGTTTATACAGATAGCGGTGTAGATATTTCCATGTTTATACAGATAGCTGTGTAGATATTTACATCTTTATACAAATGGCGGTGTAGATATTTCCATGTTTATATAGATGGCGGTGTAGATATTTCCATCTTTATACAGGTGGCGGTGTAGGTATTTCCATGTTTATAGAGATGGCGGTGTAGATATTTCCATGTTTATAGAGATAACGGTGTAGTTATTTCCATGTTAATAGGCATAGCGGTGTAGATATTTCCATGTTTATAGAGATGGCGGTGTAGATATTTCCATGTTTATAGAGATATATGTGTAGATATTTCCTTGTGTATACAGATAACGGTGAAAATATTTCCATGTTTATAGAGATAGCGGTGTAGACATTGCCACGTTTATACAGATAGCGGTGTAGATATTTCCATGTTTATAGAGATGGCAGTGTAGACATTTCCATGTTTATACAGATGGCTGTGTAGATATTTCCACCTTTATACAGATGGTGGTGTAGATATTTCCATGTTTACACAGATAGCGGTGTAGATATTTCCATGTTTATACAGATGGCGGTGTAGATATTTCCATGTTTATATAGATGGCGGTGTAGATATTTCCATGTTTATACAGATGGCGGTGTAGATATTTCCATCTTTATACAGGTGGCGGTGTAGGTATTTCCATGTTTATAGAGATGGCGGTGTAGATATTTCCATGTTTATAGAGACAGACGTGTAGATGTTTCCTTGTTTATACAGATAGCGGTGAAGATATTTCCATTTTTATAGAGATAGCGGTGTAGCCATTTCCAAATTTATACAGATAGCCGTGTAGATATTTAAAGGTTCATACAGATGGCGGTGTAGATATTTCCATCCTTATACAGATAGCTGTGTAGATATTTCCATGTTTATACAGATAGCGGTGTAGATATTTCCATATTTATAGAGTTGGAGGTGTAGATATTTCCATGTTCATAGAGATGGCGGTGTAGATATTTCCATGTTTATATACTTGGCAGTGTAGATATTTCCATGTTCATACAGATGGCGGTGAAGATATTTCTATGTTTATACAGATGGCGGTGTAGATATTTCCATGTTTATACAGATAGCGGTGTAGATATTTCCATGTTTATACAGATAGCTGTGTAGATATTTCCATCTTTATACAGATGGCGGTGTAGATATTTCCATGTTTATACAGATGGCGGTGTAGATATTTCCATGTTTATAGATATGGCCGTGTAGATATTTCCATGTTTAAAGAGATGACAGTGTAGATATTTCCATTTTTATAGAGATAGCGGTGTAGTTATTTCCCTTTAAATAGGCATAGCGGTGTAGATATTTAATGGTTTATAGACATAGAGTTGTAGATATTTCCTAGTTTAAACAGATAGCGGTGTAGATATTTCCATGTTTATACCGATAGCGGTAGAGATATTTCCATGTTTATACAGATAGCTGTGTAGATATTTACATCTTTATACAAATGGCGGTGTACATATTTCCATGTTTATATAGATGGCGGTGTACATATTTCCATCTTTATACAGATGGCGGTGTAGGTATTTCCATGTTTATAGAGGTGGCGGTGTAGATATTTCCATGTTTATAGAGATAGCGGTGTAGTTATTTCCATGTTAATAGGCATAGCGGTGTAGATATTTCCACGTTAATAGAGATGGCGGTGTAGATATTTCCATGTTTATAGAGATAGAGGTGTAGCTATTTCCTTGTGTATACAGATAGCGGTGAAAATATTTCCAAGTTTATAAAGATAGCGGTGTAGCCATTGCCACGTTTATACAGATAGCGGTGTAGATATTTCCATGTTTATAGAGATGGCGGTGTAGATATTTCCATGTTTCTACAGATGGCTGTGTAGATATTTCCACCTTTATACAGATGGTGGTGTAGATGTTTCCATGTTTATACAGATAGCGGTGTAGATATTTCCATGTTTATACAGATGGCGGTGTAGATATTTCCATGTTAATTGAGATGGCGGTGTAGATATTTCCATGTTCATAGAGATAACGGTTTAGTTATTTCCATGTTAATAGGCATAGCGGTGTAGATATTTCCATGTTTATAGAGACAGAGGTGTAGATATTTCCTTGTTTATACAGATAGCGTTGTGGATATTTCCATGTATATAGAGATAGCGGTGTAGACATTTCCACATTTATACAGATAGTGGTGTAGATATTTAAAGCTTCATACAGATGCTGGTGAAGATATTTCCATCCTTATACAGATGGGGGTGTAGATATTTCCGTGTTTGTACAGATGGCGGTGTAGATATTTCCATCTTTATACAGATGGCGGTGTAGATATTTCCATGTTCATAGAGATGGCGGTGTAGATATTTCCATGTTTATACAGATAGCGGTGTAGATATCTCCATGTTTATACAGATAGCTGTGTAGATATTTACATCTTTATACAAATGGCGGTGTAGATATTTCCATGTTTATATAGATGGCGGTGTAGATATTTCCATCTTCATACAGATGGCGGTGTAGGTATTTCCATGTTTATAGAGATGGCTGTGTAGATATTTCCATGTTTATAGGGATAGCGGTGTAGTTATTTCTATGTTAATAGGCATAGCGGTGTAGATATTTCCATGTTTATACAGATGGCGGTGTAGATATTTCCATCTCTATACAGATGGCCGTGAACATATATCCATGTTCATACAGATGGCGTTGTAGGTATTTCCATGTTTTTAGACATGACGGTGTAGATATTTCCATGTTTATACAGATAGCGGTGTATATATTTCCATGTTTATACAGTTAGCTGTGTAGATATTTCCATCGTTATACTGATGGCGGTGTAGATATTTCAATGTTCATACAGATGGCGTGTAGATATTTCCATGTTTATACAGATGACGGTGTAGATATTTCCATGTTTATACAGAAGGCGGTGTAGATATTTCCATGTTTATAGAGAGTGCGGTGTAGATATTTCCATGTTTATACAGATAGCGGTGTAGATATTTCCAAGTTTATACAGTTAGCTGTGTAGATATTTCCATCGTTATACTGATTGCGGTGTAGATATTTCCACGTTCATACACATGGCTTTGTAGATATTTCCATCTTTATACAGATGACGGTGTAGATATTTCCTTGTTTATACAGAAGGCGGTGTAGATATTTCCATGTTTATAGAGATTGCGGTGTAGATATTTCCATGTTTATACAGATAGCAGTGTAGATATTTACATCTTTATAGAAATGGTGCTGTAGATATTTCGATGTTTATACAGATGGCGGTGTAGATATTTCCATCTTTATACAGATGGCGGTGTAGGTATTTCCATGTTTATAGAGATGGCGGTGTAGATATTTCCATGTTTATGGAGATAGCGCTGTAGTTATTTCCGTGTAAACAGGCATAGTGGTGTAGATATTTCCATGTTTATAGAGATGGCGGTGTAGATATTTCCATGTTTATACAGATAGCGGTGCAGTTATTTCAATGTAAATAGGCATACCGGTGTAGATATTTCCATGTTTATAGAGATAGAGGTGTAGATATTTCCTAGTTTATACAGATAGCGGTGTACATATTTCCATGTTTACACAGATAGCTGTGTAGATATTTACATCCCTATACAAATGGCTGTGTAGATTTTTCCATGTTTATATAGATGGCAGTGTAGATATTTCCATCTTTATACAGATGGCGGTGTTGGTATTTCCATGTTTATAGAGATGGCGGTGTAGATATTTCTATGTTTATAGAGATAGCGGTGTAGTTATTTACATGTTAATAGTCATAGCGGTGTTAATATTTCCATGTTTATAGAGATAGAGTTGTAGATATTTCCTTGTTAATACAGATAGCGGTGTCGATATTTCCATGTTTATAGAGATAGTGGTGTAGACATTGCCAAGTTTAAACAGATAGCGGTGTAGGTATTTCCATGTTTATAGAGAAGGCGGTGTAGATATTTCCATGTTTATACAGATAGCTCTGTAGATATTTCTATCTTTATACAAATGGTTGTGTAGATATTTCCATCCTTATACAGACAGCGGTGTAGATATTTCCATGTTTATAGAGATGGCGGTGTAGATATTTCCACGTTTATAGAGATAACGGTGTAGTTATTTCCATATTAATAGGCATAGCGGTGTAGATATTTCCATGTTTATGGAGACAGAGGTGTAGATATTTCCTTGTTTATAGAGATAGCGGTGTAGATATTTCCACATTTATACAGGTAGTGGTGTAGATATTTAAAGCTTCATACAGATGGTGGTGTAGATATTTCCATCCTTATACAGATAGCGGTGTAGATATTTCCATGTTTGTACAGATGGCGGAGTAGTTATTTCCTTCTTTGTACAGATGGCGGTGCAGATATTTCCATGTTCATAGAGAAGGCGGTGTAGATATTTCCATGTTTACAGAGATAGAGGTTTAGATATTTCCTTCTTTATAGAGATAGCGGTGTAGATATTTCCATGTTTATACGGATGGCGGTGTAGATATTTCCATCTCTATACAGATGGCGGTGTACATATATCCATGTTCATACAGATGGCGGTGTAGGTATTTCCATGTTTTTCGACATGGCGGTGTAGATATTTCAATGTTTATACAGACAGCGGTGTAGATATTTCCATGTTTATACAGTTAGCTGTGTAGATATTTCCATCGTTATACTGATTGCGGTGTAGATATTTCCACGTTCATACAGATGGCTTTGTAGATATTTCCATCTTTATACAGATGACGGTGTAGATATTTCCTTGTTTATACAGAAGGCGGTGTAGATATTTCCATGTTTATACAGATTGCGGTGTAGATATTTCCATGTTTATACAGATAGCAGTGTAGATATTTACATCTTTATAGAAATGGTGCTGTAGATATTTCGATGTTTATACAGATGGCGGTGTAGATATTTCCATCTTTATACAGATGGCGGTGTAGGTATTTCCATGTTTATAGAGATGGCGGTGTAGATATTTCCATGTTTATGGAGATAGCGCTGTAGTTATTTCCGTGTTAATAGGCATAGCGGTGTAGATATTTCCATGTTTATAGAGATGGCTGTGTAGTTATTTCCATGTTTATAGAGATAGCGGTGTAGTTATTTCAATGTAAATAGGCATACCGGTGTAGATATTTCCAGGTTTATAGAGATAGAGGCGTAGATATTTCCTAGTTTATACAGATTGCGGTGTAGATATTTCCATGTGTATAGAGATAGCGGTGTAGACATTTCCAAATTTATACAGATAGCAGTGTAGATATTTAAAGGTTCATACAGGTGGTGGTGTAGATATTTCCATCCTTATACAGATAGCGGTGTAGATATTTCCACGTTTATACAGATGGCGGTGTAGATATTTCCATGTTTATATAGACGGCGGTGTAGATATTTCCATCTTTATACAGATGGCGGTGAAGATATTTCCATCTTTATACAGATGGCGGTGCACGTATTTCCATGTTTATAGAGATGGCGGTGCAGATATTTCCATGTTGATAGAGACAGATGTGTAGATGTTTCCTTGTTTATACAGATAGTGGTGTAGATATTTCCATGTTTATAGAGATAGCGGTGTAGCCATTTCCAAATTTATACAGATAGCGGTGTAGTTATTTAAAGGTTCATACAGATGGTGGTGTAGATATTTCCATCCTTATACAGATAGCGGTGTAGATATTTCCATGTTTATAGGGATCGCGGTGTAGATATTTCCATGTTTATGGAGATAGCGCTGTAGTTATTTCCGTGTTAATAGGCATAGCGGTGTAGATATTTCCATGTTCATAGAGATAACGGTTTAGTTATTTCAATGAAAATAGGCATACCGGTGTAGATATTTCCATGTTTATACAGTTAGCTGTGTAGATATTTCCATCGTTATACTGATTGCGGTGTAGATATTTCCACGTTCATACAGATGGCGGTGTAGATATTTCCATCTTTATACAGATGGTGGTGTAGATATTTCCATATTTATAGAGATAGCGGTGTAGATATTTCCATGTTTACACAGATAGCGGTGTAGATATTTCCATGTCTTTACAGATAGCGGTGTAGATATTTCCATATTTATAGAGTTGGCGGTGTAGATATTTCCATGTTCATACAGATGGCGGTGTAGATATTTCCATGTTTATATAGGTGGCAGTGTAGATATTTCCATGTTCATACAGATGGCGGTGAAGTTATTTCTATGTTTATACACATGATGGTGTAGATATTTCCAAGTTTTAAGAGATAGCGTTGTAGATATTTTCGTGTTTACACAGATAGCGGTGTAGATATTTCCATGTTTATAGAGATGGCAGTGTAGATATTTCCATGTTCATAGAGATAGAGGTGTAGATATTTCCTTGTGTATACAGATAGCGGTTGAAATATTTCCAAGTTTATAAAGATAGCGTTGTAGACATTGCCACGTTTATACAGATAGCGGTGTAGATATTTCCATGTTTATAGAGATGGCGGCGTAGATATTTCCATGTTTCTATAGATGGCTGTGTAGATATTTCCACCTTTATACAGATGGTGGTGTAGATATTTCCATGTTTATAGAGACAGAGGTGTAGATATTTCCTTGTTTATACAGATAGCGTTGTGGATATTTCCATGTTTATAGAGATAGCGATGTAGACATTTCCACATTTATACAGATAGTGGTGTAGATATTTAAAGCTTCATACAGATGCTGGTGAAGATATTTCCATCCTTATACAGATGGGGGTGTAGATATTTCCGTGTTTGTACAGATGGCGGTGTAGGTATTTCCATGTTCATAGAGATGGCGGTGTAGATATTTCCATGTTTATACAGATAGCTGTGTAGATATTTCCATCTTTATACAGATGGCGGTGTAGATATTTCCATGTTTATACAGATGGCGGTGTAGATATTTCCATGTTTATAGATATGTCCGTGTAGATATTTCCATGTTTAAAGAGATGACAGTATAGATATTTCCATTTTTATAGAGATAGCGGTGTAGATATTTCCCTTTAAATAGGCATAGCGGTGTAGATATTTAATTGTTTATAGACATAGAGTTGTAGATATTTCCTAGTTTAAACAGATAGCGGTGTAGATATTTCCATGTTTATACCGATAGCGGTAGAGATATTTCCATGTTTATACAGATAGCTGTGTAGATATTTACATCTTTATACAAATGGCGGTGTACATATTTCCATGTTTATATAGATGGCGGTGTACATATTTCCATCTTTATACAGATGGCGGTGTAGGTATTTCCATGTTTATAGAGGTGGCGGTGTAGATATTTCCATGTTTATAGAGATAGCGGTGTAGTTATTTCCATGTTAATAGGCATAGCGGTGTAGATATTTCCATGTTAATAGAGATGGCGGTGTAGATATTTCCATGTTTATAGAGATAGAGGTGTAGCTATTTCCTTGTGTATACAGATAGCGGTGAAAATATTTCCAAGTTTATAAAGATAGCGGTGTAGCCATTGCCACGTTTATACAGATAGCGGTGTAGATATTTCCATGTTTATAGAGATGGCGGTGTAGATATTTCCATGTTTCTACAGATGGCTGTGTAGATATTTCCACCTTTATACAGATGGTGGTGTAGATATTTCCATGTTTATACAGATAACGGTGTAGATATTTCCATGTTTATACAGATGGCGGTGTAGATATTTCCATGTTAATAGAGATGGCGGTGTAGATATTTCCATGTTCATAGAGATAACGGTTTAGTTATTTCCATGTTAATAGGCATAGCGGTGTAGATATTTCCATGTTTATAGAGACAGAGGTGTAGATATTTCCTTGTTTATACAGATAGCGTTGTGGATATTTCCATGTATATAGAGATAGCGGTGTAGACATTTCCACATTTATACAGATAGTGGTGTAGATATTTAAAGCTTCATACAGATGCTGGTGAAGATATTTCCATCCTTATACAGATGGGGGTGTAGATATTTCCGTGTTTGTACAGATGGCGGTGTAGATATTTCCATCTTTATACAGATGGCGGTGTAGATATTTCCATGTTCATAGAGATGGCGGTGTAGATATTTCCATGTTTATACAGATAGCGGTGTAGATATCTCCATGTTTATACAGATAGCTGTGTAAATATTTACATCTTTATACAAATGTCGGTGTAGATATTTCCATGTTTATATAGATGGCGGTGTAGACATTTCCATCTTTATACAGATGGCGGTATAGGTATTTCCATGTTTATAGAGATGGCTGTGTAGATATTTCCATGTTTATAGGGATAGCGGTGTAGTTATTTCCATGTTAATAGGCATAGCGGTGTAGATATTTCCATGTTCATACAGATGGCGGTGTAGTTATTTCCATGTTTTTAGACATGACGGTGTAGATATTTCCATGTTTATACAGATAGCGGTGTATATATTTCCATGTTTATACAGTTAGCTGTGTAGATATTTCCATCGTTATACTGATGGCGGTGTAGATATTTCAATGTTCATACAGATGGCGTGTAGATATTTCCATGTTTATACAGATGACGGTGTAGATATTTCCATGTTTATACAGAAGGCGGTGTAGATATTTCCATGTTTATAGAGAGTGCGGTGTAGATATTTCCATGTTTATACTGATAGCGGTAGAGATATTTCCATGTTTATACAGATAGCTGTGTAGATATTTACATCTTTATACAAATGGCGGTGTACATATTTCCATGTTTATATAGATGGCGGTGTACATATTTCCATCTTTATGCAGATGGCGGTGTAGGTATTTCCATGTTTATAGAGGTGGCGGTGTAGATATTTCCATGTTTATAGAGATAGCGGTGTAGTTATTTCCATGTTAATAGGCATAGCGGTGTAGATATTTCCATGTTAATAGAGATGGCGGTGTAGATATTTCCATGTTTATAGAGATAGAGGTGTAGCTATTTCCTTGTGTATACAGATAGCGGTGAAAATATTTCCAAGTTTATAAAGATAGCGGTGTAGCCATTGCCACGTTTATACAGATAGCGGTGTAGATATTTCCATGTTTATAGAGATGGCGGTGTAGATATTTCCATGTTTCTACAGATGGCTGTGTAGATATTTCCACCTTTATACAGATGGTGGTGTAGACATTTCCATGTTTATACAGATAGCGGTGTAGATATTTCCATGTTTATACAGATGGCGGTGTAGATATTTCCATGTTAATAGAGATGGCGGTGTAGATATTTCCATGTTCATAGAGATAACGGTTTAGTTATTTCCATGTTAATAGGCATAGCGGTGTAGATATTTCCATGTTTATAGAGACAGAGGTGTAGATATTTCCTTGTTTATACAGATAGCGTTGTGGATATTTCCATGTATATAGAGATAGCGGTGTAGACATTTCCACATTTATACAGATAGTGGTGTAGATATTTAAAGCTTCATACAGATGCTGGTGAAGATATTTCCATCCTTATACAGATGGGGGTGTAGATATTTCCGTGTTTGTACAGATGGCGGTGTAGATATTTCCATCTTTATACAGATGGCGGTGTAGATATTTCCATGTTCATAGAGATGGCGGTGTAGATATTTCCATGTTTATACAGATAGCGGTGTAGATATCTCCATGTTTATACAGATAGCTGTGTAGATATTTACATCTTTATACAAATGTCGGTGTAGATATTTCCATGTTTATATAGATGGCGGTGTAGATATTTCCATCTTTATACAGATGGCGGTATAGGTATTTCCATGTTTATAGAGATGGCTGTGTAGATATTTCCATGTTTATAGGGATAGCGGTGTAGTTATTTCCATGTTAATAGGCATAGCGGTGTAGATATTTCCATGTTTATACAGATGGCGGTGTAGATATTTCCATCTCTATACAGATGGCCGTGAACATATATCCATGTTCATACAGATGGCGGTGTAGGTATTTCCATGTTTTTAGACATGACGGTGTAGATGTTTCCATGTTTATACAGATAGCGGTGTATATATTTCCATGTTTATACAGTTAGCTGTGTAGATATTTCCATCGTTATACTGATGGCGGTGTAGATATTTCAATGTTCATACAGATGGCGTGTAGATATTTCCATGTTTATACAGATGACGGTGTAGATATTTCCATGTTTATACAGAAGGCGGTGTAGATATTTCCATGTTTATAGAGAGTGCGGTGTAGATATTTCCATGTTTATACAGATAGCAGTGTAGATATTTCCATGTTTATACAGATAGCTGTGTAAATATTCACATCTTTATAGAAATGGCGGTGTAGATATTTCCATGTTTATACAGATGGCGGTGTAGATATTTCCATCTTTATACATATGGCGGTGTAGGTATTTCCATGTTTATAGAGATGGCGGTGTAGATATTTCCATGTTTATGGAGATAGCGCTGTAGTTATTTCCGTGTAAACAGGCATATTGGTGTAGATATTTCCATGTTTATAGAGATGGCGGTGTAGATATTTCCATGTTTATACAGATAGCGGTGCAGTTATTTCAATGTAAATAGGCATACCGGTGTAGATATTTCCATGTTTATAGAGATAGAGGTGTAGATATTTCCTAGTTTATACAGATAGCGGTGTACATATTTCCATGTTTACACAGATAGCTGTGTAGATATTTACATCCCTATACAAATGGCTGTGTAGATTTTTCCATGTTTATATAGATGGCAGTGTAGATATTTCCATCTTTATACAGATGGCGGTGTTGGTATTTCCATGTTTATAGAGATGGCGGTGTAGATATTTCTATGTTTATAGAGATAGCGGTGTAGTTATTTACATGTTAATAGTCATAGCGGTGTTAATATTTCCATGTTTATAGAGATAGAGTTGTAGATATTTCCTTGTTAATACAGATAGCGGTGTCGATATTTCCATGTTTATAGAGATAGTGGTGTAGACATTGCCAAGTTTAAACAGATAGCGGTGTAGGTATTTCCATGTTTATAGAGAAGGCGGTGTAGATATTTCCATGTTTATACAGATAGCTCTGTAGATATTTCTATCTTTATACAAATGGTTGTGTAGATATTTCCATCCTTATACAGACAGCGGTGTAGATATTTCCATGTTTATAGAGATGGCGGTGTAGATATTTCCACGTTTATAGAGATAACGGTGTAGTTATTTCCATATTAATAGGCATAGCGGTGTAGATATTTCCATGTTTATGGAGACAGAGGTGTAGATATTTCCTTGTTTATAGAGATAGCGGTGTAGATATTTCCACATTTATACAGGTAGTCGTGTAGATATTTAAAGCTTCATACAGATGGTGGTGTAGATATTTCCATCCTTATACAGATAGCGGTGTAGATATTTCCATGTTTGTACAGATGGCGGAGTAGTTATTTCCTTCTTTGTACAGATGGCGGTGCAGATATTTCCATGTTCATAGAGAAGGCGGTGTAGATATTTCCATGTTTACAGAGATAGAGGTTTAGATATTTCCTTCTTTATAGAGATAGCGGTGTAGATATTTCCATGTTTATACGGATGGCGGTGTAGATATTTCCATCTCTATACAGATGGCGGTGTACATATATCCATGTTCATACAGATGGCGGTGTAGGTATTTCCATGTTTTTCGACATGGCGGTGTAGATATTTCAATGTTTATACAGATAGCGGTGTAGATATTTCCATGTTTATACAGTTAGCTGTGTAGATATTTCCATCGTTATACTGATTGCGGTGTAGATATTTCCACGTTCATACAGATGGCTTTGTAGATATTTCCATCTTTATACAGATGACGGTGTAGATATTTCCTTGTTTATACAGAAGGCGGTGTAGATATTTCCATGTTTATAGAGATTGCGGTGTAGATATTTCCATGTTTATACAGATAGCAGTGTAGATATTTACATCTTTATAGAAATGGTGCTGTAGATATTTCGATGTTTATACAGATGGCGGTGTAGATATTTCCATCTTTATACAGATGGCGGTGTATGTATTTCCATGTTTATAGAGATGGCGGTGTAGATATTTCCATGTTTATGGAGATAGCGCTGTAGTTATTTCCGTGTTAATAGGCATAGCGGTGTAGATATTTCCATGTTTATAGAGATGGCTGTGTAGTTATTTCCATGTTTATAGAGATAGCGGTGTAGTTATTTCAATGTAAATAGGCATACCGGTGTAGATATTTCCATGTTTATAGAGATAGAGGCGTAGATATTTCCTAGTTTATACAGATTGCGGTGTAGATATTTCCATGTGTATAGAGATAGCGGTGTAGACATTTCCAAATTTATACAGATAGCAGTGTAGATATTTAAAGGTTCATACAGGTGGTGGTGTAGATATTTCCATCCTTATACAGATAGCGGTGTAGATATTTCCACGTTTATACAGATGGCGGTGTAGATATTTCCATGTTTATATAGACGGCGGTGTAGATATTTCCATCTTTATACAGATGGCGGTGAAGATATTTCCATCTTTATACAGATGGCGGTGCAGGTATTTCCATGTTTATAGAGATGGCGGTGCAGATATTTCCATGTTGATAGAGACAGACGTGTAGATGTTTCCTTGTTTATACAGATAGTGGTGTAGATATTTCCATGTTTATAGAGATAGCGGTGTAGCCATTTCCAAATTTATACAGATAGCGGTGTAGTTATTTAAAGGTTCATACAGATGGTGGTGTAGATATTTCCATCCTTATACAGATAGCGGTGTAGATATTTCCATGTTTATAGGGATCGCGGTGTAGATTTTTCCATGTTTATGGAGATAGCGCTGTAGTTATTTCCGTGTTAATAGGCATAGCGGTGTAGATATTTCCATGTTTATAGAGATGGCGGTGTAGATATTTCCATGTTCATAGAGATAACGGTTTAGTTATTTCAATGAAAATAGGCATACCGGTGTAGATATTTCCATGTTTATACAGTTAGCTGTGTAGATATTTCCATCGTTATACTGATTGCGGTGTAGATATTTCCACGTTCATACAGATGGTGGTGTAGATATTTCCATCTTTATACAGATGGTGGTGTAGATATTTCCATATTTATAGAGATAGCGGTGTAGATATTTCCATGTTTACACAGATAGCGGTGTAGATATTTCCATGTTTATAGAGATAGAGGTGTAGATATTTCCTTGTGTATACAGATAGCGGTGAAAATATTTCCAAGTTTATAAAGATAGCGGTGTAGACATTGCCACGTTTATACAGATAGCGGTGTAGATATATCCATGTTTATAGAGATGGCGGCGTAGATATTTCCATGTTTCTACAGATGGCTGTGTAGATATTTCCACCTTTATACAGATGGTGGTGTAGATATTTCCATGTTTATAGAGGCAGAGGTGTAGATATTTCCTTGTTTATACAGACAGCGTTGTGGATATTTCCATGTTTATAGAGATAGCGATGTAGACATTTCTACATTTATACAGATAGTGGTGTAGATATTTAAAGCTTCATACAGATGCTGGTGAAGATATTTCCATCCTTATACAGATGGGGGTGTAGATATTTCCGTGTTTGTACAGATGGCGGTGTAGATATTTCCATCTTTATACAGATGGCGGTGTAGATATTTCCATGTTCATAGAGATGGCGGTGTAGATATTTCCATGTTTATACAGATAGCGGTGTAGATATTTCCATGTTTATACAGATAGCTGTGTAGATATTTCCATCTTTATACAGATGGCGGTGTAGATATTTCCATGTTTATACAGATGGCGGTGTAGATATTTCCATGTTTATAGATATGGCCGTGTAGATATTTCCATGTTTAAAGAGATGACAGTGTAGATATTTCCATTTTTATAGAGATAGCGGTGTAGTTATTTCCCTTTAAATAGGCATAGCGGTGTAGATATTTAATTGTTTATAGACATAGAGTTGTAGATATTTCCTAGTTTAAACAGATAGCGGTGTAGATATTTCCATGTTTATAGAGATCACGGTGTAGACATTTCCACGTTTATACAGTAAGCGGTGTAGATATATCCATGTTCATACAGACGGCGGTGTAGATATTTCCATCCTTATAGAGATAGCGGTGTAGATATTTCCATGTTTATACAGATGGCTGTGTAGATATTTCCATGTTTATGGAGATGGCGGTGTAGATATTTCCATGTTTATAGAGACAGAGGTGTAGATGTTTCCTTGTTTATACGGATAGCTGTGTAGATATTTCCATGTTTATAGAGATAGCGGTGTAGCCATTTCCAAATTTATACAGATAGCGGTGTAAAGATTTAAAGGTTCATACAGATGGTCGTGTAGATATTTCCATCCTTATACAGATAGCGGAGAAGATATTTCCATGTTTATACAGATGGCGGTGTAGTTATTTCCATCTTTATACAGACAGCGGTGTAGTTATTTCCATGTTCATAGAGAAGGCGGTGTAGATATTAACATGTTTACAGAAATAGAGGTGTAGATATTTCCTTGTTTATAGAGATAGCAGTGTAGATATTTCCATGTTTATACAGATGGAGGTGTAGATATTTCCATCTCTATACAGATGGCGGTGTACATATTTCCATGTTCATACAGATGGCGGTGTAGATATTTCCATGTTTTTAGATATGGCGGTGTAGTTATTTCCATGTTTATACAGATAGAGGTGTAGATATTTCCATATTTATACAGTTAGTTGTGTAGACATTTCCATCGTTATACAGAAGGCGGTGTAGATATTTCCATGTTCATACAGATGGCGGTGTAGATATTTCCATGTTTATACAGATGACGGTGTAGATATTTCCATGTTTATACAGAAGGCGGTGTAGAAATTTCCATGTTTATAGAGATGGCAGTGTAGATATTTCCATGTTTATACAGATAGCTGTGTAGATATTTACATCTTTATACAAATGGCGGTGCAGGTATTTCCATGTTTATAGAGATGGCGGTGCAGATATTTCCATGTTGATAGAGACAGACGTGTAGATGTTTCCTTGTTTATACAGATAGTGGTGTAGATATTTCCATGTTTATAGAGATAGCGGTGTAGCCATTTCCAAATTTATACAGATAGTGGTGTAGTTATTTAAAGGTTCATACAGATGGTGGTGTAGATATTTCCATCCTTATACAGATAGCGGTGTAGATATTTCCATGTTTATAGGGATCGCGGTGTAGATATTTCCATGTTTATGGAGGTGGCGCTGTAGTTATTTCCGTGTTAATAGGCATAGCGGTGTAGATATTTCCATGTTTATAGAGATGGCGGTGTAGATATTTCCATGTTCATAGAGATAACGGTTTAGTTATTTCAATGAAAATAGGCATACCGGTGTAGATATTTCCATGTTTATACAGTTAGCTGTGTAGATATTTCCATCGTTATACTGATTGCGGTGTAGATATTTCCACGTTCATACAGATGGCGATGTAGATATTTCCATCTTTATACAGATGGTGGTGTAGATATTTCCATATTTATAGAGATAGCGGTGTAGATATTTCCATGTTTACACAGATAGCGGTGTAGATATTTCCATGTTTATAGAGATAGAGGTGTAGATATTTCCTTGTGTATACAGATAGCGGTGAAAATATTTCCAAGTTTATAAAGATAGCGGTGTAGACATTGCCACGTTTATACAGATAGCGGTGTAGATATATCCATGTTTATAGAGATGGCGGCGTAGATATTTCCATGTTTCTACAGATGGCTGTGTAGATATTTCCACCTTTATACAGATGGTGGTGTAGATATTTCCATGTTTATAGAGGCAGAGGTGTAGATATTTCCTTGTTTATACAGAGAGCGTTGTGGATATTTCCATGTTTATAGAGATAGCGATGTAGACATTTCTACATTTATACAGATAGTGGTGTAGATATTTAAAGCTTCATACAGATGCTGGTGAAGATATTTCCATCCTTATACAGATGGGGGTGTAGATATTTCCGTGTTTGTACAGATGGCGGTGTAGATATTTCCATCTTTATACAGATGGCGGTGTAGATATTTCCATGTTCATAGAGATGGCGGTGTAGATATTTCCATGTTTATACAGATAGCGGTGTAGATATTTCCATGTTTATACAGATAGCTGTGTAGATATTTCCATCTTTATACAGATGGCGGTGTAGATATTTCCATGTTTTTACAGATGGCGGTGTAGATATTTCCATGTTTATAGATATGGCCGTGTAGATATTTCCATGTTTAAAGAGATGACAGTGTAGATATTTCCATTTTTATAGAGATAGCGGTGTAGTTATTTCCCTTTAAATAGGCATAGCGGTGTAGATATTTAATTGTTTATAGACATAGAGTTGTAGATATTTCCTAGTTTAAACAGATAGCGGTGTAGATATTTCCATGTTTATAGAGATCGCGGTGTAGACATTTCCACGTTTATACAGTAAGCGGTGTAGATATATCCATGTTCATACAGACGGCGGTGTAGATATTTCCATCCTTATAGAGATAGCGGTGTAGATATTTCCATGTTTATACAGATGGCTGTGTAGATATTTCCATGTTTATGGAGATGGCGGTGTAGATATTTCCATGTTTATAGAGACAGAGGTGTAGATGTTTCCTTGTTTATACGGATAGCTGTGTAGATATTTCCATGTTTATAGAGATAGCGGTGTAGCCATTTCCAAATTTATACAGATAGCGGTGTAAGGATTTAAAGGTTCATACAGATGGTCGTGTAGATATTTCCATCCTTATACAGATAGCGGAGAAGATATTTCCATGTTTATACAGATGGCGGTGTAGATATTTCCATCTTTATACAGACAGCGGTGTAGTTATTTCCATGTTCATAGAGAAGGCGGTGTAGATATTAACATGTTTACAGAAATAGAGGTGTAGATATTTCCTTGTTTATAGAGATAGCAGTGTAGATATTTCCATGTTTATACAGATGGAGGTGTAGATATTTCCATCTCTATACAGATGGCGGTGTACATATTTCCATGTTCATACAGACGGCGGTGTAGATATTTCCATGTTTTTAGATATGGCGGTGTAGTTATTTCCATGTTTATACAGATAGAGGTGTAGATATTTCCATATTTATACAGTTAGTTGTGTAGACATTTCCATCGTTATACAGAAGGCGGTGTAGATATTTCCATGTTCATACAGATGGTGGTGTAGATATTTCCATGTTTATACAGATGATGGTGTAGATATTTCCATGTTTATACAGAAGGCGGTGTAGATATTTCCATGTTTATAGAGATGGCAGTGTAGATATTTCCATGTTTATACAGATAGCTGTGTAGATATTTACATCTTTATACAAATGGCGGTGTAGATATTTCCATGTTTATATAGATGGCGGTGTAGATATTTCCATCTTCATACAGGTGGCAGTGTAGGTATTTCCATGTTTATAGAGATGTCGGTGTAGATATTTCCATGTTTATAGAGATAACTGTGTAGTTATTTCCATGTTAATAGGCATAGCGGTGTAGATATTTCCATGTTTATAGAGATGGCGGTGTAGATATTTCCATGTTTATAGAGATAGAGGTGTAGATATTTCCTTGTGTATTCAGATAACGTTGAAAATATTTCCATGTTTACAGAGATAGCGGTGTAGACATTGCCACGTTTATACAGATAGCGGTGTAGATATTTCCATGTTTATAGAGATGGCGGTGTAGACATTTCCATGTTTATACAGAGGGCTGTGTAGATATTTCCACCTTTATACAGATGGTGGTGTAGATATTTCCATGTTTAAACAGATAGCGGTGTAGATATTTCCATGTTTATACAGATGGCGGTGTAGATATTTCCATGTTTATATAGATGGCGGTGTAGATATTTCCATCTTTATACAGATGGCGGTGTAGATATTTCCATCTTTATACAGGTGGCGGTGTAGTTATTTTCATGTTTATAGAGATGGCGGTGTAGATATTTCCATGTTTATAGAGACAGACGTGTAGAAGTTTCCTTGTTTATACAGATAGCGGTGTAGATATTTCCATGTTTATAGAGATAGCGGTGTAGCCATTTCCAAATTTATACAGATAGCCGTGTAGATATTTAAAGGTTCATACGGATGGCGGTGTAGATATTTCAATGTTTATATAGATGGCGGTGTAGATATTTCCATCTTTATACAGATGGCGGTGTAGGTATTTCCATGTTTATTGAGGTGGCGGTGTAGATATTTCCATGTTTATACAGATAGTGGTGTATTTATTTCCATGTTAATAGGCATAGCGGTGTAGATATTTCCATGTTTATAGAGATGGCGGTGTAGATATTTCCATGTTTACACAGATAACAGTGAAGATATTTACATGTTCCTACAGATGGCTGTGTAGATATTTCCATGTTTATACAGATAGCAGTGTAGATATTTCCGTGTTTTTAGAGATAGCCGTGTAGTTATTTCCATGTAAATAGGCATAGCGGTGTAGATATTTCCATGTTTATATAGATAGAGGTGTAGATATTTCCTAGTTTATACAGCCAGCGGTGTAGATATTTCCATGTTCTTACAGATGGCGGTGTAGATATTTCCATCCTTATACAGATAGCCGTGTAGATATTTCCATGTTTATACAGATGGTGGTGTAGATATTTCCATGTTTATACAGATGGCGGTGTAGATATTTCCATCTTTATACACATTGCGGAGTAGATTTTTCCATGTTCACACAGATGGCGGTGCAGATATTTCCATGTTTATAGAGATGGTGGTGTAGATATTTCCATGTTTATACAGATGGCGGTGTCGAAATTTACATGTTTATAGAGATGGCAGTGTAGATATTTCCATGTTCATACAGATGGCGGTATAGATATTTCCATCCTTATACAGATAGCGGTGAAGATATTTCCATGTTTATACAGATGACGGTGAAGATATTTCCATCTTTATACAGATGGCGGTGTAGTTATTTCCATGTTCATACAGATGGCGGTGTAGATATTTCCATGTTTATAGAGATGGCGGTGTAGATATTTCCATCTTTATAAAGATGGCGGTGGAGATATTTCCATGTTCATACACAAGGCGGTGTAGATATTTCCATCTTTATACAGATGGCGGTGTAGATATTTCCATCTTTATAAAGATGGCGGTGGAGATATTTCCATGTTCATACACAAGGCGGTGTAGATATTTCCATCTTTATACAGATGGCTGTGTAGATATTTCCATGTTTATACAGATGGCAGTGTAGGCATTTCCATGTTTATAGAGATGGCAGTGTAGATATTTCCATGTTTATACAGATATCTGTGTAGATATTTCCATCTTTATACAGATGGCAGTGTAGATATTTCCATGTTTATAGAGATGGCGGTGTAGATATTTCCATGTTTATAGAAATAGCGGTGTAGTTATTTCCATGTAAATAGGCATAGCGGTGTAGTTATTTCCATGTTTATAGAGATAGAGGTGTAGATATTTCCTAGTTTATACAGATAGCGGTGTAGATATTTCCATGTTTATAGAGATAGCTGTGTTGACATTTCCACGTTTATACAGATAGCGGTGTAGATATTTCCAAGTTCTTACAGATGGCGTTGTAGATATTTCCATCCTTATACAGATAGCCGTGTAGATATTTCCATGTTTATACAGATGGTGGTGTAGATAATTCCATGTTTATACAGATGGCTGTGTAGATATTTCCATCTTTATACACATGGCGGAGTAGATTTTTCCATGTTCATACAGATGGCGGTGCAGATATTTCCATGTTTATAGAGATGGTGGTGTAGATATTTCAATGTTTATACAGATGGTGGTGTCGATATTTCCATGTTTATGCAGATGGCGGTGTAGATATTTCCATATTTATACAGATGGCGGTGTAGATATTTCCATGTTCTTACACATGGCGGTGGAGATATTTCCATCTTTATACAGATGGCAGTGTTGATATTTCCATGTTTATAGAGATGGCAGTGTAGATATTTCCATGTTCATACAGATGGCGGTGTAGATATTTCCATCCTTATACAGATAGCGTTGTAGATATTTCCATGTTTATACAGATGACGGTGTAGTTATTTCCATCTTTATACAGATGGCGGTGTAGATATTTCCATGTTCATACAGCTGGCGGTGTAGATATGTCCATGTTCATACACAAGGCGGTGTAGATATTTCCATCTTTATACACATGGCTGTGTAGATATTTCCATGTTTATACAGATGGCAGTGTAGGCATTTCCATGTTTATAGAGATGGCAGTGTAGATATTTCCATGTTTATACAGATAGCTGTGCAGATATTTCCATCTTTATACAGATGGCAGTGTAGATATGTCCATGTTTATACAAATGGCGGTGTAGATATTTCCATGTTTATACAGATGGCAGTGTAGATATTTCCATGTTTATAGAGATGGCGGTGTAGATATTTCCATGTTTATAGAGATAGCGGTGTAGTTATTTCCATGTAAATAGGCATAGCGGTGTAGATATTTCCATGTTTATAGAGATAGAGGTGTAGATATTTCCTAGTTTATACAGATAGCGGTGTAGATATTTCCATATCCTTACAGATGGCGGTGCAGATATTTCCATCCTTATACAGATAGCCGTGTAGAAATTTCCATGTTTATACAGATGGCGGTGTAGATATTTCCATGTTTATGGAGATGGCGGTGTAGATATTTCCATGTATATAGAGATAACGGTGTAGTTATTTCAACGTTAATAGGCATAGCGGTGTAGATATTTCCATGTTTATAGAGACAGAGGTGTAGATGTTTCCTTGTTTATACAGATATAGGTGTAGATATTTCCATGTTTATAGAGATAGCGGAGTAGACATTTCCAAATTTATACAGATAGCGGTGTAGGTATTTAAAGGTTCATACAGATGGTGGTGTGGATATTTCCATCCTTATACAGATAGCGGTGTAGATATTTCCAAGTTTATGCCGATAGAGGAGAAGATATTTCCACTTTTATGCAGATAGCGGTGAAGATATTTCCATGTTTATACAGATAGCGGTGTAGATATTTCCATGTTCCTGCAGATGGCTGTGTAGATATTTACAAGTTTATACAGATAGTGGTGTAGATATTTTCATGTTTACACAGATAGCGTAGATATTTCCATGTTCCTACAGCTGGTGGTGTAGATGTTTCCATGCTTACACAGATAGTGGTGTAGATATTTCCAAGTTTATGCAGATAGCGTTGGGGATATTTCCACTTTTATGGAGTTAGCGGTGTAGATATTTCCATGTTTATACAGAAAGCGGTGTAGATATTTCCATGTTCCTACAAATGGCGCTGTAGATATTTCCATGTTTATAGAGTTGGCGGTTTAGACATTTCCATCTTCGTACAGATGGCGGTGTAGATATTTCCATCTTCATACACATAACGGTGTAGATATTTCCATGTTTATACAGGTGAGGGTGTATATATTTCCATACTCATACACATGGCGTTGTAGATATTTCCATGTTTATAGAGATAGCGGTGTAGGTATTTCCATGTTTACACAGATAGCGGTGTAGATATTTCAATGTTTACACAGATAGCATTGTAGATATTTACATTTTTATACAGATAGCGGTGTAGATATTTCCATGGTTATAGAGATATCGGTGTAGATATTTCCAGGTTTCTACAGATTGCAGTGTAGATATTTCCACGTTTATATAGGTGGCTGTGTAGATATTTCCATGTTTATAGAGATAGCGGTGTAGATATTTCCATGTTTATACAGATAGCGGTGTAGATATTTCCATGTTTACACAGATAGCGGTGTAGATATTTCCAGGTTTACACAGATAGCGTATTAGATATTTCCATGTTTATACAGATAGCGGTGTAGATATTTCCATGTTTATAGAGATAGCGGTGTAGACATTGCCACGTTTATACAGATAGCGGTGTAGATATTTCCATGTTTATAGAGATGGTGGTGTAGATATTTGAATGTTTATACAGATGGCTGTTTAGACATTTCCATCTTTATACATTTGGTGATGTAGATATTTCCATCCTTATACAGATAGCGGTGTAGATATTTCCATGTTTATACAGATGGCGGTGTAGATATATCCATGTTTATAGAGATGGCAGTGTAGATATTTCCATGTTTATAGAGATAACGGTGTAGTTATTTCCATGTTAATAGGCATAGCGGTGTAGATATTTCCATGTTTATAGAGATGGCGGTGTAGATATTTCCATCCTTATACAGATAGCGGTGTAGATATTTCCATGTTTATGTAGATGGCAGTGTAGATATTTCCATGTTTATACAGATAGCGGTATAGGTATTTCCATGTTTATACAGATAGCTGTGTAGGTATTTACATCTTTATACAAATGGCGATGTTGATATTTCAATGTTTATATAGATGGCGGTGTAGATATTTCCATCTTTATACAGATGGCGGTGTAGGTATTTACATTTTTATAGAGGAGGCGGTGTAGATATTTCCATGTTTATACAGATAGTGGTGTAGTTATTTCTATGTTAATAGGCATAGCGGTGTAGATATTTCCATGTTTATAGAGATGGCGGTGTAGATATTTCAATGTTTACATAGATAACAGTGAAGATATTTACATGTTCCTACAGATGGCTGTGTAGATATTTCCATTTTTATACAGATAGCAGTGTAGATATTTCCGTGTTTTTAGAGATAGCCGTGTAGTTATTTCCATGTAAATAGGCATAGCGGTGTAGATATTTCCATGTTTATATAGATAGAGGTGTAGATATTTCCTAGTTCATGCAGACAGCGGTGTAGATATTTCCATGTTTATAGAGATAGCGGTGTAGACATTTCCACGTTTACACAGATAGCGGTGTAGATATTTCCATGTTCTTACAGATGGCGGTGTAGATATTTCCATCTTTATACACATGGCGGAGTAGATTTTTCCATGTTCATACAGATGGCGGTGTAGATATTTCCATGTTTATAGAGATGGTGGTGTAGATATTTCCATGTTTATACAGATGGCGGTGTCGATATTTCCATGTTTATACAGATGGCGGTGTCGATATTTCCATGTTTATACAGATGACGGTGTAGTTATTTCCATCTTTATACAGATGGCGGTGTAGATATTTCCATGTTCATACAGCTGGCGGTGTAGATATTTCCATGTTCATACACAAGGCGGTGTAGATATTTCCATCTTTATACACATGGCTGTGTAGATATTTCCATGTTTATACAGATGGCAGTGTAGGCATTTCCATGTTTATAGAGATGGCGGTGTAGATATTTCCATGTTTATACAGATAGCTGTGCAGATATTTCCATCTTTATACAGATGGCAGTGTAGATATATCCATGTTTATACAAATGGCAGTGTAGATATTTCCATGTTTATACAGATGGCAGTGTAGATATTTCCATGTTTATAGAGATGGCGGTGTAGATATTTCCATGTTTATAGAGATAGCGGTGTAGTTATTTCCATGTAAATAGGCATAGCGGTGTAGATATTTCCATGTTTATAGAGATAGAGGTGTAGATATTTCCTAGTTTATACAGATAGCGGTGTAGATATTTCCATATTCTTACAGATGGCGGTGCAGATATTTCCATCCTTATACAGATAGCCGTGTAGAAATTTCCATGTTTATACAGATGGCGGTGTAGATATTTCCATGTTTATGGAGATGGCGGTGTAGATATTTCCATGTATATAGAGATAACGGTGTAGTTATTTCAACGTTAATAGGCATAGCGGTGTAGATATTTCCATGTTTATAGAGACAGAGGTGTAGATATTTCCTTGTTTATACAGATATAGGTGTAGATATTTCCATGTTTATAGAGATAGCGGAGTAGACATTTCCAAATTTATACAGATAGCGGTGTAGGTATTTAAAGGTTCATACAGATGGTGGTGTGGATATTTCCATCCTTATACAGATAGCGGTGTAGGTATTTCCAAGTTTATGCCGATAGAGGAGAAGATATTTCCACTTTTATGCAGATAGCGGTGAAGATATTTCCATGTTTATACAGATAGCGGTGTAGATATTTCCATGTTCCTGCAGATGGCTGTGTAGATATTTACAAGTTTATACAGATAGTGGTGTAGATATTTTCATGTTTACACAGATAGCGTAGATATTTCCATGTTCCTACAGCTGGTGGTGTAGATGTTTCCATGCTTACACAGATAGTGGTGTAGATATTTCCAAGTTTATGCAGATAGCGTTGGGGATATTTCCACTTTTATGGAGTTAGCGGTGTAGATATTTCCATGTTTATACAGAAAGCGGTGTAGATATTTCCATGTTCCTACAAATGGCGCTGTAGATATTTCCATGTTTATAGAGTTGGCGGTTTAGACATTTCCATCTTCGTACAGATGGCGGTGTAGATATTTCCATCTAAATACACATAACGGTGTAGATATTTCCATGTTTATACAGGTGAGGGTGTATATATTTCCATACTCATACAGATGGCGTTGTAGATATTTCCATGTTTATAGAGATAGCGGTGTAGGTATTTCCATGTTTACACAGATAGCGGTGTAGATATTTCAATGTTTACACAGATAGCATTGTAGATATTTACATTTTTATACAGATAGCGGTGTAGATATTTCCATGGTTATAGAGATATCGGTGTAGATATTTCCAGGTTTCTACAGATTGCAGTGTAGATATTTCCACGTTTATATAGGTGGCTGTGTAGATATTTCCATGTTTATAGAGATAGCGGTGTAGATATTTCCATGTTTATACAGATAGCGGTGTAGATATTTCCATGTTTACACAGATAGCGGTGTAGATATTTCCAGGTTTACACAGATAGCATATTAGATATTTCCATGTTTATACAGATAGCGGTGTAGATATTTCCATGTTTATAGAGATAGCGGTGTAGACATTGCCACGTTTATACAGATAGCGGTGTAGATATTTCCATGCTTATAGAGATGGTGGTGTAGATATTTGAATGTTTATACAGATGGCTGTTTAGACATTTCCATCTTTATACATTTGGTGATGTAGATATTTCCATCCTTATACAGATAGCGGTGTAGATATTTCCATGTTTATACAGATGGCGGTGTAGATATATCCATGTTTATAGAGATGGCAGTGTAGATATTTCCATGTTTATAGAGATAACGGTGTAGTTATTTCCATGTTAATAGGCATAGCGGTGTAGATATTTCCATGTTTATAGAGATGGCGGTGTAGATATTTCCATCCTTATACAGATAGCGGTGTAGATATTTCCATGTTTATGTAGATGGCAGTGTAGATATTTCCATGTTTATACAGATAGCGGTATAGGTATTTCCATGTTTATACAGATAGCTGTGTAGGTATTTACATCTTTATACAAATGGCGGTGTTGATATTTCAATGTTTATATAGATGGCGGTGTAGATATTTCCATCTTTATACAGATGGCGGTGTAGGTATTTACATTTTTATAGAGGTGGCGGTGTAGATATTTCCATGTTTATACAGATAGTGGTGTAGTTATCTCTATGTTAATAGGCATAGCGGTGTAGATATTTCCATGTTTATAGAGATGGCGGTGTAGATATTTCCATGTTTACATAGATAACAGTGAAGATATTTACATGTTCCTACAGATGGCTGTGTAGATATTTCCATTTTTATACAGATAGCAGTGTAGATATTTCCGTGTTTTTAGAGATAGCCGTGTAGTTATTTCCATGTAAATAGGCATAGCGGTGTAGATATTTCCATGTTTATATAGATAGAGGTGTAGATATTTCCTAGTTCATGCAGACAGCGGTGTAGATATTTCCATGTTTATAGAGATAGCGATGTAGACATTTCCACGTTTACACAGATAGCGGTGTAGATATTTCCATGTTCTTACAGATGGCGGTGTAGATATTTCCATCTTTATACACATGGCGGAGTAGATTTTTCCATGTTCATACAGATGGCGGTGTAGATATTTCCATGTTTATAGAGATGGTGGTGTAGATATTTCCATGTTTATACAGATGGCGGTGTCGATATTTCCATGTTTATACAGATGGCGGTGTCGATATTTCCATGTTTATACAGATGGCGGTGTAGATATTTCCATATTTATACAGACGGCGGTGTAGATATTTCCATGTTCTTACACATGGCGGTGGAGATATTTCCATCTTTATACAGATGGCGGTGTAGATATTTCCATCTTTATACAGATGGCGGTGTAGTTATTTCCATGTTTATAGAGATGGCTGTGTAGATATTTCCATGTTTATAGAGACAGACGTGTAGATGTTTCCTCGTTTATACAGATAGCGGTGTAGATATTTCCATGTTTATAGAGATAGTGGTGTAGCCATTTCCAAATTTATACAGACAGCCGTGTAGATATTTAAAGGTTCATTCAGATGGTGGTGTAGATATTTCCATCCTGATACAGATAGCGGTGTAGATATTTCCATGTTTATACAGATGGCGGTGAAGATATTTCCATCTTTATACAGATGGCGGTGTAGATATTTCCGTGTTCATAGAGATGGCGGTGTAGATATTTCCATCTTTATACAGATGGCGGTGTAGGTATTTCCATGTTTATAGAGGTGGCGGTGTAGATATTTCCATGTTTATACAGATAGTGTTGTAGTTATTTCCATGTTTATAGCGAAAGCGGTGTAGACATTTCCAAATTTATACAGATAGTGGTGTAGATATTTAAAGCTTCATACAGATGGTGGTGTAGATATTTCCATCCTTATACAGATAGCGGTGTAGATATTTCCATGTTTGTACAGATGGCGGAGTAGATATTTCCTTCTTTCTACAGTTGGCGGTGCAGATATTTCCATGTTAATAGAGAAGGCGGTGTAGATATTTCCATGTTTACAGAGATAGAGGTGTAGATATTTCCTTGTTTACAGAGATAGCGGTGTAGATATTTCCATGTTTATACAGATGGCGGTGTAGATATTTCCATCTCTATACAGATGGCCGTGAACATATATCCATGTTCATACAGATGGCGGTGTAGGTATTTCCATGTTTTTAGACATGACGGTGTAGATATTTCCATGTTTATACAGATAGCGGTGTATATATTTCCATGTTTATACAGTTAGCTGTGTAGATATTCCCATCGTTATACTGACGGCGGTGTAGACATTTCAATGTTCATACAGATGGCGGTGTAGATATTTCCATGTTTATACAGATGACGGTGAAGATATTTCCATGTTTATACAGAAGGCGGTGTAGATATTTCCATGTTTATAGAGAGTGCGGTGTAGATATTTCCATGTTTATACAGATAGCAGTGTAGATATTTCCATGTTTATACATATAGCTGTGTAAATATTCACATCTTTATAGTAATGGCGGTGTAGATATTTCCAAGTTTATACAGATGGCGGTGTAGATATTTCCATCTTTATACAGATGGCGGTGTAGGTATTTCCATGTTTATAGAGATGGCGGTGTAGATATTTCCATGTTTAGGGAGATAGCGCTGTAGTTATTTCCGTGTAAACAGGCATAGTGGTGTAGATATTTCCATGTTTATAGAGATGGCGGTGTAGATATTTCCATGTTTATACAGATAGCGGTGCAGTTATTTCAATGTAGATAGGCATACCGGTGTAGATATTTCCATGTTTATAGAGATAGAGGTGTAGATATTTCCTAGTTTATACAGATAGCAGTGTACATATTTCCATGTTTACACAGATAGCTGTGTAGATATTTACATCCCTATACAAATGGCTGTGTAGATTTTTCCATGTTTATATAGATGGCAGTGTAGATATTTCCATCTTTATACAGATGGTGGTGTTGGTAATTCCATGTTTATAGAGATGGCGGTGAAGATATTTCTATGTTTATAGAGATAGCGGTGTAGTTATTTACATGTTAATAGTCATAGCGGTGTAAATATTTCCATGTTTATAGAGATAGAGTTTTAGATATTTCCTTGTTTATACAGATAGCGGTGTAGATATTTCCATGTTATAGAGATAGTGGTGTAGACATTGCCAAGTTTATACAGATAGCGGTGTAGGTATTTCCATGTTTATAGAGAAGGCGGTGTAGATATTTCCATGTTTATACAGATAGCTCTGTAGATATTTCTATCTTTATACGAATGGTTGTGTAGATATTTCCATCCTTATACAGATAGCGGTGTAGATATTTCCATGTTTATACAGATGGCGGTGTAGATATTTCCATGTTTATAGAGATAGCGGTGTAGTTATTTCAATGTAAATAGGCATACCGGTGTAGATATTTCCATGTTTATACAGTTAGCTGTGTAGATATTTCCATCGTTATACTGATTGCAGTGTAGATATTTCCATGTTTATAGAGATAGCGGTGTAGACATTGCCACGTTTATACAGATAGCGGTGTAGATATTTCCATGTTTATAGAGATGGCGGTGTAGATATTTGCAGGTTTCTACAGATGGCTGTGTAGATATTTCCACCTTTATACAGATGGTGGTGTAGATATTTCCATGTTTATACAGATAGCGGTGTAGATATTTCCATGTTTATACAGATGACTGTGTAGATATTTCCATGTTAATAGAGATGGCGGTGTAGATATTTCCATGTTCATAGAGATAACGGTGTAGTTATTTCTATGTTAATAGGCATAGCGGTGTAGATATTTCCATGTTTATAGAGACAGAAGTGTAGATATTTCCTTGTTTATACAGATAGCATTGTGGATATTTCCAAGTTTATAGGGATAGCGGTGTAGACATTTCCACATTTATACAGATAGTGGTGTAGATATTTAAAGCTTCATACAGATGCTGGTGAAGATATTTCCATCCTTATACAGATGGGGGTGTAGATATTTCCGTGTTTGTACAGATGGCGGTGTAGATATTTTCATCTTTATACAGATGGCGGTGTAGATATTTCCGTGTTCATAGAGATGGCGGTGTAGATATTTCCATGTTTATACAGATAACGGTGTAGATATTTACATATTCATACAGATGGTTGTGTATATGTTTATATGTTTATACAGACTGCGGAGTAGATATTTCCATGTTTATAGAGATAGCTGTGTAGATATTCCCATGTTTCTACAGTTGGTGTTGTAGATATTTCCATGTTTACACAGATAGCGGTGTAGATATTTCCATGTTTATGCAGATAGAGGAGTAGATATTTCCATGTTCCTGCAGATGGCTTTGTAGATATTTCCAAGTTTATACAGATAGTGGTGTAGATATTTCCATGTTTACACAGATAGCATTGTAGATGTTTCCATTTTTAAACAGATAGCGGTGTAGATATTTCCATGCTTATAGAGATATCGGTGTAGATATTTCCAGGTTTCTATAGATTGCAGTGTAGATATTTCCACGTTTATATAGATAGCTGTGTAGATATTTCCATGTTTATAGAGATAGCGGTGTAGATATTTCCATGTTTATACAGATAGCGGTGTAGATATTTCCATGTTTACACAGATAGCGGTGTAGATATTTCCATGTTTACCCAGAAAGCGGAGTAGATATTTCCATGTTTATACAGATAGTGGTGTAGATATTTCCATGTTTACACAGATAACGGTGAAGATATTTACATGTTCCTACAGACGGCTGTGTAGATATTTCCATGTTTATACAGATAGCAGTGTAGATATTTCCGTGTTTTTAGAGATAGCCGTGTAGTTATTTCCATGTAAATAGGCATAGCGGTGTAGATATTTCCATGTTTATATAGATAGAGGTGTAGATATTTCCTACTTTATACAGACAGCGGTGTAGATATTTCCATGTTTATAGAGATAGCGGTGTAGACATTTCCACGTTTATACAGATAGCGGTGTAGATATTTCCATGTTCTTACAGATAGCGGTGTAGATATTTCCATCCTTATACAGATAGCCGTGTAGATATTTCCATGTTTATAGAGATGGTGGTGTAGATATTTCCATGTTTATACAGATGGCGGTGTAGATATTTCCATGTTTACACAGATAGCGGTGTAGATATTTCCATGTTTACAGAGATAGCGTATTAGATATTTCCATGTTTATACAGATAGCGGTGTAGTTATTTCCATGTTTATAGAGATAGCGGTGTAGACATTGCCACGTTTATACAGATAGCGGTGTAGATATTTCCATGTTTATAGAGATGGCGGTGTAGATATTTAAATGTTTATACAGATGGCTGTGTATATATTTCCATCTTTATACATTTGGTGATGTAGATATTTCCATCCTTATACAGATAGCGGTGTAGATATTTCCATGTTTATACAGATGGCGGTGTAGATATATCCATGTTTATAGAGATGGCAGTGTAGATATTTCCATGTTTATAGAGATAACGGTGTAGTTATTTCCATGTTAATAGGCATAGCGGTGTAGATATTTCCATGTTTATAGAGACAGAGGTGTAGATATTTCCTAGTTTAAACAGATAGCGTTGTAGACATTTCCATGTTTATAGAGATTGCGGTGTAGACATTTCCACGTTTATACAGTAAGCGGTGTAGATATATACATGTTCATACAGATCACGGTGTAGATATTTCCATCCTTATACAGATAGCGGTGTAGATATTTCCATGTTTATACAGATGGCTCTGTAGATGTTTCCATGTTTATGGAGATGGCGGTGTAGATATTTCCATGTTTATTGAGACAGAGGTGTAGATGTTTCCTTGTTTATAAAGATAGCGGTGTAGATATTTCCATGTTTATAGAGATAGCGGTGTAGCCATTTCCAAATTTATACAGAAAGCAGTGTAGATATTTAAAGGTTCATACAGATGGAGGTGTAGATATTTCCACCCTTAAACAGATAGTGGTGTAGATATTTCCATGTTTATACAGATGGCGGTGTAGATATTTCCACCTTTATACAGATAGCGGTGTAGTAATTTCCATGTTCATAGAGATGGCGGTGTAGCTATTTCCATGTTTACAGAGATAGAGGTATAGATATTTATTTGTTTATAGAGATAGCGGTGTAGATATTTCCATGTTTACAGAGATAGAGGTGTAGATATTTCCATTTCTATACAGATGGCGGTGTGCATATTTCCATGTTCATACAGATGGTGGTGTAGATATTTCCATGTTTTTAGACATGGCGGTGTAGATATTTCCATGTTTATACAGATAGCGGTGTAGATATTTCCATGTTTATATAGATGGCAGTGTAGATATTTCCATGTTTATACAGATAGCGGTATAGATATTTCAATGTTTATACAGATAGCTGTGTAGGTATTTACATCTTTATACAAATGGCGGTGTTGATATTTCAATGTTTATATAGATGGCGGTGTAGATATTTCCATCTTTATACAGATGGCGGTGTAGGTATTTCCATGTTTATAGAGGTGGCGGTGTTGATATTTCCATGTTTATACAGATAGTGGTGTAGTTATTTCCATGTTAATAGGCATAGCGGTGCAGATATTTCCATGTTTATAGAGATGGCGGTGTAGATATTTCCATGTTTACACAGATAACAGTGAAGATATTTACATGTTCCTACAGATGGCTGTGTAGATATTTCCATGTTTATGCAGATAGCTGTGTAGATATTTCCGTGTTTTTAGAGATAGCCGTGTAGTTATTTCCATGTAAATAGGCATAGCGGTGTAGATATTTCCATGTTTATATAGATAGAGGTGTAGATATTTCCTAGTTTATACAGACAGCGGTGTAGATATTTCCATGTTTATAGAGATAGCGATGTAGACCTTTCCATGTTTATACAGATAGCGGTGTAGATATTTCCATGATCTTACAGATGGCGGTGTAGATATTTCCATCTTTATACGTATGGCGGAGTAGATTTTTCCATGTTCATACAGATGGCGGTGTAGATATTTCCATGTTTATAGAGATGGTGGTGTAGATATTTCCATGTTTATACTGATGGCGGTGTCGATATTTCCATGTTTATACAGATGGCGGTGTAGATATTTCCATATTTATACAGACGGCGGTGTAGATATTTCCATGTTCTTACACATGGCGGTGGAGGTATTTCCATGTTAATAGGCATAGCGGTGCAGATATTTCCATGTTTATAGAGATGGCGGTGTAGATATTTCCATGTTTACACAGATAGCGTAGATATTTCCATGTTCCTACAGCTGGTGGTGTAGATGTTTCCATGCTTACACAGATAGTGGTGTAGATATTTCCTAGTTTATACAGATAGCGGTGTAGATATTTCCATGTTTATACAGATAGCGGTGTAGATATTTCCATGTTTACACAGATAGCGTATTAGATATTTCCATGTTTACACAGATAGCGTATTAGATATTTCCATGTTTATACAGATAGCGGTTTAGATATTTCCATGTTTATAGAGATATCGGTGTAGACATTGCCCCGTTAATGAAGATAGCGGTGTAGATATTTCCATGTTTATAGAGATGGCGGTGTAAATATTTAAATGTTTATACAGATGGCTGTGTAGATATTTCCATCTTTATACATTTGGTGATGTAGTTATTTCCGTCCTTATACAGATAGCGGTGTAGATATTACCATGTTTATACAGATGGCGGTGTAGATATATCCATGTTTATAGAGATGGCGGTGTAGATATTTCCATGTTTATATAGATAACGGTGTAATTATTTCCATGTTAATAGGCATAGCGGTGTAGATATTTCCATGTTTATGGAGACAGAGGTGTAGATGTTTCCTAGTTTGAACAGATAGCGTTGTAGATATTTCCATGTTTACAGATATAGCGGTGTAGACATTTCCACGTTTATACAGATAGTGGTGTAGATATTTAAAGCTTCAGATGCTGGTGTAGATATTTCCATCCTTATACAGACAGCGGTGTAGATATTTCCTTGTTTGTACAGATGGCGGTGTAGAAATTTCCATGTTTATGGAGATGGCGGTGTAGATATTTCCATGTTTATTGAGACAGAGGTGTAGATATTTCCATGTTTATACAGATAGCGTTGTAGATATTTCCATGTTCATACAGATAGCTGTGTAGATATTTCCATCTTTATACAGAGGGCGGTGTAGATATTTCCATGTTTATTCAGATGGCGGTGTAGATATTTCCATGTTAATAGATATGGCCGTGTAGATATTTCCATGTTTAAAGAGGTGACAGTGTAGATATTTCCATTTTTATAGAGATAGTGGTGTATTTATTTCCAGGTAAATAGGCATAGCGGTGTAGATATTTCCTTGTTTATAGAGATAGAGGTGTAGATATTTCCTAGTTTAAACAGATAGCGGTGTAGATATTTCCATGTTTATTGAGACAGAGGTGTAGATATTTCCATGTTTATACAGATAGCGGTGTAGATATTTCCATGTTTATACAGAGAGCTGTGTAGATAATTCCATCTTTATACAGATGGCGGTGTAGATATTTCCATGTTTATACAGATGGCGGTGTAGATATTTCCATGTTAATAGATATGGTAGTGTAGATATTTCCATGTTTAAAGAGATGACAGTGTAGATATTTCCATTTTTATAGAGATACGGTGTATTTATTTCCATGTAAATAGGCATAGCGGTGTAGATATTTCCTTGTTTATAGAGATAGAGGTGTAGATATTTCCTAGTTTAAACAGATAGCGGTGTAGATATTTCCATGTTTATAGAGATAGCGGTGTAGACATTTCCACGTTTATACAGTAAGCGGTGTAGATATATCCATGTTCATACAGATGGCAGTGTAGATATTTCCATCCTTATACAGATAGCGGTGTAGATATTTCCATGTTTATACAGACGGCTGTGTAGATATTTCCATGTTTATGGAGATGGCGGTGTAGTTATTTCCATGTTTATAGAGACAGAGGTGTAGATGTTTCCTTGTTTATACAGATAGCGGTGTAGATATTTCCATGTTAATAGAGATAGCGGTGTAGCCATTTCCAAATTTATACAGATAGCGGTGTAGATATTTAAAGGTTCATACAGATGGTGGTGTAGATATTTCCATCCTTATACAGATAGCGGTGTAGATATTTCCATGTTTATACAGATGGCAGTGTAGATATTTCCATCTTTATACAGATAGCGGTGTAGTTATTTCCATGTTCATAGAGATGGCGGTGCAGATATTTACATGTTTACAGAGATAGAGGTGTAGATATTTCCTTGTTTATAGAGATAGCGGTGTAGATATTTCCATGTTTATACAGATGGCGGTGTAGATATTTCCATCTCTATACAGATGGCGGTGTACATATTTCCATGTTCATACAGATGGCGGAGTAGATATTTCCATGTTTTTAGATATGGCGGTGTAGATAATTCCATGTTTATACAGATAGCGGTGTAGATATTTCCATGTTTATACAGTTAGCTTTGTAGATAATTCCATCGTTATGCAGAAGGCGGTGTAGATATTTCCATGTTCATTCAGACGGCGGTGTAGATATTTCCATGTTTATACAGATGACGGTGTAGATATTTCCATGTTTATACAGAATGCGGTGTAGATATTTCCATGTTTATATAGATGGCAGTGTAGATATTTCCATGTTTATACAGATAGCGGTGTAGATATTTACATGTTTATACAGATAGCAGTGTAGATATTTACATCTTTATACAAATGGCGGTGTAGATATTTCCATGTTTTTATAGATGGCGGTGTAGATATTTCCATCTTTGTAGGGATAGCGGTGTAGTTATTTCCATGTTAATAGGCATAGCGGTGTAGATATTTCCATGTTTATAGAGATGGTGGTGTAGATATTTCCATGTTTATAGAGATAGAGGTGTAGATATTTCCTTGTGTATACAGATAGAGGTGAAAATATTTCCATGTTTATAGAGATAGCGGTGTAGACATTTCCATGTTTATACAGATGGCTGTGTAGATATTTCCACCTTTATACAGATGGTGTTGTAGATATTTCCATGTTTACACAGATAGCGGTGTAGATATTTCCATGTTTATACAGATGGCGGTGTAGATATTTCCATGTTTATAGAGATGGCGGTGTAGATATTTCCATGTTTATAGAGATAACGGTGTAGACATTTCCACGTTTATACAGTAAGCGGTGTAGATATATCCATGTTCATACAGATGGCGGTGTAGATATTTCCATCCTTATACAGATAGCGTTGTGGATATTTCCATGTCTATACAGATGGCTGTGTAGATATTTCCATGTTTATGGAGATGGCGGTGTAGATATTTCCATGCTTATAGAGACAGAGGTGTAGATGTTTCCTTGTTTATACAGATAGCGGTGTAGATATTTCCATGTTTATAAAGATAGTGGTGTAGCCATTTCCAAATTTATACAGATAGCGGTGTAGATATTTAAAGGTTCATACAGATGGTGGTGTAGATATTTCCATCCTTATACAGATAGCGGTGTAGATATTTCCATGTTTATACAGATGGCGTTGTAGATATTTCCATCTTTATACAGATGCCGGTGTAGATATTTCCATGTTCAGAGAGATGGCAATGTAGATATTTCCATGTTTACAGAGATAGAGGTGTAGATATTTCCTTGTTTATAGAGATAGCAGTGTAGATATTTCCATGTTTATACAGATGGCGGTGTAGATATTTCCATGTCTATACAGATGGCGGTGTACGTATTTCCATGTTCATACAGATGGAGGTGTAGATATTTCCATGTTTATACAGTTAGCTGTGTAGATATTTCCATAGTTATACAGATGGCAGTGTAGATATTTCCGTGTTCATACAGATGGAGGTGTAGATATTTCCATGTTTATACAGATGACGGTGTAGATATTTCCAAGTTTATACAAAAGGCGGTGTAGATATTTCCATGTTTATAGAGATGGCAGCGTAGATATTTCCATGTTTACACAGTTAGCGGTGTAGATATTTCCATGTTTATACAGATAGCTGTGTAGATATTTACATCCTTATACAAATGGCAGTGTAGATATTTCCATGTTTATATAGATGGTGGTGTAGATATTTCCATCTTTATACAGATGGTGGTGTAGGTATTTCCATGTTTATAGAGCTGGCGGTGTAGATATTTCCATGTTTATACAGATAGTGGTGTAGTTATTTCCATGTTAATAGGCATAGCGGTGAAGATATTTCCATGTTTATAGAGATGGCGGTGTAGATATTTCCATGTTTACACAGATAACAGTGAAGATATTTACATGTTCCTACAGATGGCTGTGTAGATATTTCCATGTTTATACAGATAGCAGTGTAGATATTTCCGTGTTTTTAGAGATAGCCGTGTAGTTATTTCCATGTAAATAGGCATAGCGGTGTAGATATTTCCTTGTTTATATAGATAGAGGTGTAGATATTTCCTAGTTTATACAGACAGCGGTGTAGATATTTCCATGTTTATAGAGATAGCGATGTAGACATTTCCACGTTTATACAGATAGCTGTGTAGATATTTCCATGTTCTTACAGATGGCGGTGTAGATATTTCCATCCTTATACAGATAGCCGTGTAGATATTTCCATGTGTATACAGATGGTGGTGTAGATGTTTCCATGTTTATACAGATGGCGTTGTAGGTATTTCCATCTTTATACACATGGCGGAGTAGATTTTTCCATATTCATACAGATGGCGGTGTAGATATTTCCATGTTTATAGAGATGGTGGTGTAGATATTTCCATGTTTATACAGATGGCGGTGTCGATATTTCCATGTTTATACGGATGGCGGTGTAGATATTTCCATATTTATACAGATGGCGGTGTAGATATTTCCTTGTTTATACAGATGGCAGTGTAGGCCTTTCCATGTTTATAGAGATGGCGGTGTAGATATTTCCATGTTTATACAGATAGCTGTGTAGATATTTCCATCTTTATACAGATGGCAGTGTAGATATATCCATGTTTATACAAATGGCGGTGTAGATATTTCCATGTTTATACAGATGGCAGTGTAGATATTTCCATGTTTATAGAGATGGCGGTGTAGATATTTCCATGTTTATAGAGATAGCGGTGTAGTTATTTCCATGTAAATAGGCATAGCGGTGTAGATATTTCCATGTTTATAGAGATAGAGGTGTAGATATTTCCTAGTTTATACAGATAGCGGTGTAGATATTTCCATGTTTATAGAGATAGCGGTGTAGACATTTCCACGTTTATACAGATAGCGGTGTAGATATTTCCATATTCTTATAGATGGCGGTGCAGATACTTCCATCCTTATACAGATAGCCGTGTAGAAATTTCCATGTTTATACAGATGGCGGTGTAGATATTTCCATGTTTATTGAGATGGCAGTGTAGATATTTCCATGTTTATAGAGATAACGGTGTAGGTATTTCAAAGTTAATAGGCATAGCGGTGTAGATATTTCCATCTTTATAGAGACAGAGGTGTAGATGTTTCCTTGTTTATACAGATAGCGGTGTAGATATTTCCATGTTTATAGAGATAGCGGTGTAGACATTTCCACATTTATACAGATAGCGGTGTAGGTATTTAAAGGTTCTTACAGATGGTGGTGTGGATATTTCCATCCTTATACAGATAGCGGTGTAGATATTTCCAAGTTCATGCAGAAAGAGGAGTAGATATTTCCACTTTTATGCAGATAGCGGTGAAGATATTTCCCTGTTTATACAGAAAGCGGTGTAGATATTTCCATGTTCCTGCAGATGGTTGTGTAGATATTTCCAAGTTTATACAGATAGTGGTGTAGATATTTCCATCTTTACACAGATAGCGTAGATATGTCCATGTTTCTACAGCTGCTGGTATAGATGTTTCCATGTTTACACAGATAGTGGTGTAGATATTTCCAAGTTTCTGCAGATAGCGGTGGAGATATTTCCACTTTTATGGATATAGCGGTGTAGATATTTCCATGTTTATACAGAAAGCGGTGTAGATATTTCCAAGTTCCTACAAATGGCGCTGTAGATATTTCCATGTTTATAGAGTTGGGGGTTTAGACATTTCCATCTTCGTACAGATGGCGGTGTAGATATTTCCATCTTCATATACATAACGGTGTAGATATTTCCATGTTTATACAGGTGAGGGTGTATATATTTCCATACTCATACAGATGGCGTTGTAGATATTTCCATGTTTATAGAGATAGCGGTGCAGGTATTTCCATGTTTACACAGATAGCGGTGTAGATATTTCAATGTTTACACCGATAGCATTGTAGATATTTACATTTTTATACAGATAGCGGTGTAGATATTTCCATGGTTATAGAGATATCGGTGTAGATCTTTCCAGGTTTCTACAGATTGCAGTGTAGATATTTCCACGTTTATATAGATGGCTGTGTAGATATTTCCATGTTTATAGAGATAGCGGTGTAGATATTTCCATGTTTATACAGATAGCGGTGTAGATATTTCCATGTTTACACAGATAGCGGTGTAGATATTTCCATGTTTACACAGATAGCGTATTAGATATTTCCATGTTTATACAGATAGCGGTGTAGATATTTCCATGTTTACACAGATAGCGGTGTAGATATTTCCATGTTTACACAGATAGCGTATTAGATATTTCCATTTTTATACAGTTAGCTGTGTAGATATTTCCATCTTTATATATCTGGTGATGTAGATATTTCCATCCTTATACAGATAGCGGTGTAGATATTTCCATGTTTATACAGATGGCGGTGTAGATATATCCATGTTTTTAGAGATGGCAGTGTAGATATTTCCATGTTTATAGAGATAACGGTGTAGTTATTTCCATGTTAATAGGCATAGGGGTGTAGTTATTTCCATATTTATAGAGACAGAGGTGTAGATATTTCCTAGTTTAAACAGATAGCAGTGTAGATATTTCCATCTTTATAGAGATATTGGTGTAGACATTTCCACGTTTATACAGTAAGCGGTGTAGATATATACATGTTCATACAGATCACGGTGTAGATATTTCCATCCTTATACTGATAGCGGTGTAGATATTTCCATGTTTATACATATGGCTGTGCAGATGTTTCCATGTTTATGGAGATGGCGGTGTAGATATTTCCATGTTTATTGAGACAGAGGTGTAGATGTTTCCTTGTTTATAGAGATAGCGGTGTAGATATTTCCATGTTTATAGAGATAGCGGTGTAGACATTTCCAAATTTATACAGATAGCGGTGTAGATATTTAAAGGCTCATACAGATGGTGTTGTAGATATTTCCATCCTTATACAGATAGTGGTGTAGATATTTCCATGTTTATACAGATGGCGGTGTAGATATTTCCCCCTTTATACAGATAGCGGTGTAGTTATTTCCATGTTCATAGAGATGGCGGTGTAGATATTTCCATGTTTACAGAGATAGAGGTGTAGATATTTATTTGTTTATAGAGATAGCGGTGTATATATTTCCATGTTTATACAGATGTTGGTGTAGATATTTCCATTTCTATACAGATGGCGGTGTACATATTTCCATGTTCATACAGATGGCGGTGTAGATATTTCCATGTTTTTAGACATGGCGGTGTAGGTATTTCCATGTTTATACAGGTAGCGGTGTAGATATTTCCATGTTTATATAGATGGCAGTGTAGATATTTCCATGTTTATACAGATAGCGGTATAGATATTTCCATGTTTATACAGATAGCTGTGTAGGTATTTACATCTTTATACAAATGGCGGTGTAGATATTTCCACCTTTATATAGAAGGCGGTGTAGATATTTCCATCTTTATACAGATGGCGGTGTAGGTATTTCCATGTTTATAGAGGTGGCGGTGTAGATATTTCCATGTTTATACAGATAGTGGTGTAGTTATTTCCATGTTAATATTCATAGCGGTGTAGATATTTCCATGTTTATAGAGATGGCGGTGTAGATATTTCCATGTTTACACAGATAACAGTGAAGATATTTAAATGTTCCTACAGATGGCTGTGTAGATATTTCCATGTTTATACAGATAGCAGTGTAGATATTTCCGTGTTTTTAGAGATAGCCGTGTAGTTATTTCCATGTAAATAGGCATAGCGGTGTAGATATTTCCATGTTTATATAGATAGAGGTGTAGATATTTCCTAGTTTATACAGACAGCGGTGTAGATATTTCCATGTTTATAGAGATAGCGGTGTAGACATTTCCACGTTTATACAGATAGCGGAGTAGATATTTCCATGTTTTTACAGATGACGGTGTAGATATTTCCATCCTTATACAGATAGCTGTGTAGTTATTTCCATGTTTATACAGATGGTGGTGTAGATATTTCCATGTTTATTCAGATGGCGGTGTAGATATTTCCATCTTTATACACATGGCGGAGTAGATTTTTCCATGTTCATACAGATGGCGGTGTAGATATTTCCATGTTTATAGAGATGGTGGTGTAGGCGTTTCCATGATTATAGAGATGGCGGTGTAGATATTTCCATGTTTATACAGATAGCTGTGTAGTTATTTCCATCTTTATACAGATGGCAGTGTATATATATCCATGTTTATACAAATGGCGGTGTAGATATTTCCATGTTTATACAGATGGCAGTGTAGATATTTCCATGTTTATAGAGATGGCGGTGTCGATATTTCCATGTTTATAGAGATAGCGGTGTAGTTATTTCCATGTAAATAGGCATAGCGGTGTAGATATTTCCATGTTTATAGAGATAGAGGTGTAGATATTTCCTAGTTTATACAGATAGCGGTGTAGATATTTCCATGTTTATAGAGATAGCGGTGTAGACATTTCCACGTTTATACAGATAGCAGTGTAGATATTTCCATATTCTTATAGACGGCCGTGCAGATATTTCCATCCTTATACAGATGGCCGTGTAGAAATTTCCATGTTTATACAGATGGTGGTGTAGATATTTCCATGTTTATGGAGATGGCGGTGTAGATATTTCCATGTTTATAGAGATAACGGTGTAGTTATTTCAAACTTAATAGGCATAGCGGTGTAGATATTTCCATGTTTATAGAGACAGAGGTGTAGATGTTTCCTTGTTTATACAGATATAGGTGAAGATATTTCCATGTTTATAGAGATAGCGGTGTAGACATTTCCAAATTTATACAGATAGCGGTGTAGGTATTTAAAGGTTCATACAGATGGTGGTGTGGATATTTCCATCCTTATACAGATAGCGGTGTAGATATTTCCAAGTTTATGCAGATAGAGGAGTAGATATTTCCACTTTTATGCAGATAGCGGTGAAGATATTTCCCTGTTTATACAGATAGCGGTGTAGATATTTCCATGTTCCTGCACATGGCTGTGTAGATATTTACAAGTTTATACAGATAGTGGTGTAGATATTTCCATGTTTACACAGATAGCGTAGATATTTCCATGTTCCTTCAGCTGGTGGTGTAGATGTTTCCATGCTTACACAGATAGTGGTGTAGATATTTCCAAGTTTATGCAGATAGCGGTGGAGATATTTCCACTTTTATGGAGTTTGCGGTGTAGATATTTCCATGTTTATACAGAAAGCGGTGCAGATATTTCCATGTTCATAGAGAAGGCGGTGTAGATATTTCCATGTTTACAGAGATAGCGGTGTAGATATTTCCATGTTTATACAGATGGCGGTGTAGATATTTCCATCTCTATACAGATGGCCGTGAACATATATCCATGTTCATACAGATGGCGGTGTAGGTATTTCCATGTTTTTAGACATGGCGGTGTAGATATTTCCATGTTTATACAGATAGCGGTGTAGATATTTCCATGTTTATACAGTTAGCTGTGTAGATATTTCCATTGTTATACTGATTGCGGTGAAGATATTTCCACGTTCATACACATGGCGGTGTAGATATTTCCATGTTTATACAGATGACGGTGTAGATATTTCCATGTTTATACAGAAGGCGGTGTAGATATTTCCATGTTTATAGAGATTGCGTAGTAGATATTTCCATGTTTATACAGATAGCAGTGTAGATATTTCCATGTTTATACTGATAGCTGTGTAGATATTTACATCTTTACAGAAAAGGCGGTGTAGATATTTCGATGTTTATACAGATGGCGGTGTAGATATTTCCATGTTTAAAGAGATGGCGGTGTAGGTATTTCCAAGTTTATAGAGATGGCGGTGTAGATATTTCCATGTTTATGGAGATAGCGCTGTAGTTATTTCCGTGTTAATAGGCATAGCGGTGTAGATATTTCCATGTTTATAGACATGGCCGTGTAGATATTTCCATGTTTATAGAGATAGCGGTGTAGTTATTTCAATGTAAATAGGCATACCGGTGTAGATATTTACATGTTTATAGAGATAGAGGTGTAGATATTTCCTAGTTTATACAGATTGCGGTGTAGATATTTCCATGTGTATAGAGATAGCGGTGTAGACATTTCCAAATTTATACAGATGGCGGTGTATATATTTAAGGGTTCGTACAGATGGTGGTGTAGATATTTCCATCCTTATACAGATAGCGGTGTAGATATTTCCATGTTTATACAGATGGCAGTGTAGATATTTCCATGTCTATATAGATGGCGGTGTAGATATTTCCATGTTTATAGAGATGGCGGTGTAGATATTTCCATCTTTATACAGATGGCGGTGTAGGTATTTCCATGTTTATAGAGATGGAGGTGCAGATATTTCCATGTTGATAGAGACAGACGTGTAGATGTTTCCTTGTTTATACAGATAGCGGTGTAGATATTTCCATGTTTATACAGAAGGCGGTGTAGATATTTCCATGTTTATAGAGATTGCGGTGTAGATATTTCTATGTTTATACAGATAGCAGTGTAGATATTTCCATGTTTATACAGACAGCTGTGTAGATATTTACATCTTTATAGAAAAGGCGGTGTAAATATTTCGATGTTTATACAGATGGCGGTGTAGATATTTCCATGTTTATAGAGATGGCGGTGTAGGTATTTCCATGTTTATAGAGATGGCGGTGTAGATATTTCCATGTTTATGGAGATAGCGCTGTAGTTATTTCCGTGTTAATAGGCATAGCGGTGTAGATATTTCCATATTTATAGAGATGGCCGTGTAGATATTTCCATGTTTATGGTGATAGCGGTGTAGTTATTTCAATGTAAATAGGCATACCGGTGTAGATATTTCCATGTTTATAGAGATAGACGTGTAGATATTTCCTAGTTTATACAGATTGCGGTGTAGATATTTCCATGTGTATAGAGATAGCGGTGTAGACATTTCCAAATTTATACAGATGGCGGTGTAGATATTTAAAGGTTCATACAGATGGTGGTGTAGATATTTCCATCCTTATACAGATAGCGGTGTAGATATTTCCATGTTTATACAGATGGCGGTGTAGACATTTCCATCTTTATACTGATGGCTGTGTAGATATTTCCATGTTTATACAGATGGCAGTGTAGGCATTTCCATGTTTATAGAGATGGCGGTGTAGATATTTCCATGTTTATACAGAGAGCTGTGTAGATATTTCCATCTTTATACAGATGGCAGTGTAGATATATCCACGTTTATAAAATGGCGGTGTAGATATTTCGAAGTTTATACAGATGGCAGTGTAGATATTTCCATGTTTATAGAGATGGTAGTGTAGATATTTCCATGTTTATAGAGATAGCGGCGTAGTTATTTACATGTTAATAGGCATAGCGGTGTAGATATTTCCATGTTTATAGAGATGGCGGTGTAATTATTTCCATGTTTATAGAGATAGAGGTGAAGATATTTCCTTGTTTATACAGATAGCGGTGTAGATATTTCCATGTTTATAGAGATAGCGGTGTAGACATTGCCACTTTTATACAGATAGCGGTGTAGATATTTCCATGTTTATAGAGATGGCGGTGTAGATATTTCCATGTTTATACAGATGGCTTTGTAGATATTCCCATCTTTATACAGATGGTGGTGTAGATATTTCCATCCTTACACAGATAGCGGTGTAGATATTTCCATGTGCATACAGATGGCGGTGTAGATATTTCCATGTTTATAGAGATGGCGGTGTAGGTATTTCCATGTTTATAGAGATAACGGTGTAGTTATTTCCATGTTAATAGGTATAGCGTTGTAGATGTTTCCATGTTTATAGAGATGGCGGTATAGATATTTCCATGTTTATACAGATAGCGGTGTACATATGTCCATGTTTATACAGTTAGCTGTGTAGATATTTCCATCGTTATACAGATGGCGGTGAAGATATTTCCATGTTCATACAGATGGCGGTGTAGATATTTCCATGTTTATACAGATGACGGTGTAGATATTTCCATGTTTATACAGAATGCGTTGTAGATATTTCCATGTTTATAGAGATGGCGGTATAGATATTTCCATGTTTATACAGATAGCGGAGTACATATTTCCATGTTTATACAGATAGCTGTGTAGATATTTTCATCTTTATACAAATGGCGGTGTAGATATTTCCATGTTTATACAGATGGCGGTGTAGATATTTCCATCTTTATACAGATGACGGTGTAGGTATTTCCATGTTTATAGAGATGGCGTTGTAGATATTTCCATGTTTATAGAGATAGCGGTGTAGTTATTTCCATGTTAATAGGCATAGCGGTGTAGATATTTCCATGTTTATAGAGATGGCGGTATAGATATTTCCATGTTTATTGAGATAGCGGTGTAGATATTTCCTTGTTTATAAAGATAGCGGTGTAGATATTTCCATATTTATAGAGATGGCCGTGTAGATATTTCCATGTTTTTACACTTAGCTGTGTAGATATTTCCATCGTTATACAGATGGCGGTGAAGATATTTCCATGTTCATAAAGATGGCTGTGTAGGTATTACCATCTTTATACAGATGGTGGTGTAGATATTTCCATCCTTATACAGATAGCGGTGTATATATTTCCATGTTTATACAGATGGCGGTGTAGATATATCCATGTTTATAGAGATGGCGGTGTAGATATTTCCACGTTTATAGAGAAAACGGTGTCGTTATTTCCATGTTAATAGGCATAGCGGTGTAGATATTTCCATGTTTATAGAGACAGAGTTGTAGATACTTCCTTGTTTAAACAGATAGCGTTGTAGATATTTCCATGTTAATAGAGATAGCGGTGTAGACATTTCCACCTTTATTCAGATAGCGGTGTAGATATTTCCATGTTTATACAGATAGCGGTGTAGATATTTCCATGTTTATACAGATAGCTGTGTAGATATTTACAACTTTATACAAATGGCGGTGTAGATATTTCCATGTTTATAGAGATAACGGTGTAGTTATTTCCATGTTAATAGGTATAGCGGTGTAGACGTTTCCATGTTTATAGAGACAGAGGTGTAGATATTTCCTTGTTTATACAGATATCGTTGCAGATATTTACATGTTTATAGAGATAGCGGTGTAGACATTTCCACATTTATTCAGATAGTGGTGTACATATTGAAAGCTTCATACAGATGCTAGTGTAGATATTTCCATCCTTATAAAGATAGCGGTGTAGATATTTTCATGTTTGTACTGATGGGGGTGTAGATATTTCCATGTTTATACAGATGGCGGTGTAGATATTTCAATGTTTCTACAGATGTCTGTGTAGATATTTCCATGTTTATGGAGATGGCGGTGTAGATATTTCCATGTTTATAGAGACAGAGGTGTAGATGTTTCCTTGTTTATACAGATAGCGGTGTAGATATTTCCATATTTATAGAGATAGCAGTGTAGCCATTTACAAATTTATACAGATAGCGGTGTAGATATTTAAAGGTTCATACAGATGGTGGTGTAGATATTTCCATCCTTATACAGATAGCAGTGTAGATATTTCCATGTTTATATAGATGGCGGTGTAGATATTTCCATCTTTATACAGATAGCGGTGTAGTTATTTCCATGTTCATAGAGATGGCGGTGTAGTTATTTACATGTTTAAAGAGATAGAGGTGTAGATATTTCCTTGTTTATAGAGATAGCGGTGTAGATATTTCCATGTTTATACAGATGGCGGTGCAGATATTTACATCTCAATACAGATGGCGGTGTACATATTTCCATGTTCATACAGATGGCGGTGTAGGTATTTCCATGCTTTTAGACATGGCGGTGTAGATATTTCAATGTTTATAAAGATAGCGGTGTAGATATTTCCATGTTTATACAGTTAGCTGTGTAGATATTTCCATTGTTATACAGAAGGCGGTGTAGATATTTCCATGTTTATAGAGATGGCGGTGTAGATATTTCCATGTGTATACAGATGGCTTTGTAGATATTCCCATCTTTATACAGATGGTGGTGTAGATATTTCCATCCTTACACAGATAGCGGTGTAGATATTTCCATGTGCATACAGATGGCGGTGTATATATTTCCATATTTATAGAGATGGCGGTGTAGGTATTTCCATGTTTATAGAGATAACTGTGCAGTTATTTCCATGTTAATAGGTATAGCGTTGTAGATGTTTCCATGTTTATAGAGACAGAGGTGTAGATATTTCCTTGTTTATACAGATATCGTTGTAGATATTTACATGTTTATAGAGATAGCGGTGTAGACATTTCCAAATTTATTCAGATAGTGGTGTAGATATTGAAAGATTCATACAGATGCTGGTGTAGATATTTCCATCCTTATACAGATAGCGGTGTAGATATTTCCATGTTTGTACAGATGGCGGTGTAGATATTTCCATCTTTATACAGATGACGGTGTAGATATTTCCATGTTTATACAGATGGCGGTGTAGATATTTCCATGTTTATAGAGATTGCCGTGTAGATATTTCCATGTTTAAAGAGATGACAGTGTAGGTATTTCCATGTTTATAGAGATAACGGTGGAGTTATTTCCATGTAAATAGGCATAGCGGTGTAGATATATCCTTGTTTATAGAGATAGAGGTGTAGATATTTCCTAGTTTAAACAGATAGCGGTGTAGATATTACCATGTTTATAGAGATCGCGGTGTAGACATTTCCACGTTTATACAGTAAGCGGTGTAGGTATATCCATGTTCATACAGATGGCGGTGTAGATATTTCCATCCTTATACGGATAGCGGTGTAGGTATTTCCATGTTTCTACAGATGGCTGTGTAGATATTTCCATGTTTATGGAGATGGCGGTGTAGATATTTCCATGTTTATAGAGACAGAGCTGTAGATGTTTCCTTGTTTATACAGATAGCTGTGTAGGTATTTCCATGTTTATAGAGATAGCGGTGTAGCCATTTCCAAATTTATACTGATAGCAGTGTAAATATATAAAGGTTCATACAGATGGTGGTGTAGATATTTCCATATCTTTACAGATGTCGGTGTACATATTTCCAAGTTCATACAGATGGCGGTGTAGATATTTCCATGTTTTTAGACATGGCGGTGTAGATATTTCCATGTTTATACAGATAGCGGTGTAGATATTTCCATGTTTATACAGTTAGCTGTGTAGGTATTTCCAACATTATACAGATGGCGGTGAAGACATTTCCATGTTCATACAGATGGCGGTGTAGATATTTCCATCTTTATACAGATGACGGTGTAGATATTTCCATGTTTATACAGAATGCGGTGTAGATATTTCCATGTTTATAGAGATGGCTTTATAGATATTTCCATGTTTATACAGATAGCGGTGTAGATATTTCCATGTTTATACAGATAGCTGTGTAGATATTTACATCTTTATACAAATGGCGGTGTAGATATTTCCATGTTTATACAGATGGCGGTGTAGATATTTCCATCTTTATACAGATCGCGGTGTAGGTATTTCCATGTTTATAGAGATCGTGTTGTAGATATTTCCATGTTTATAGAGATAGCGGTGTAGTTATTTCCATGTTAATAGGCATAGCGGTGTAGATATTTCCATGTTTATAGAGACAGAGGTGTAGATACTTCCTTGTTTAAACAGATAGCGTTGTAGATATTTCCATGTTAATAGAGATAGCGGTGTAGACATTTCCACGTTTATACAGATAGCGGTGTAGATATTTCCATGTTTATACAGATAGCGGTGTAGATATTTCCATGTTTATACAGATAGCTGTGTAGATATTTACAACATTATACAAATGGCGGTGCAGATATTTCCATGTTTATATAGATGGCGGTGTAGATATTTCCATCTTTATACAGATGGCGGTGTAGGTATTTCCATGTTTATAGATATGGCAGTGTAGATATTTCCATGTTTATAGAGATAGCGGTGTAGTTATTTCCATGTTAATAGGCATAGAGGTGTAGATATTTCCGTGTTTATAGAGATGGCGGTGTAGATATTTCCATGTTTATAGAGATAGAGGTGTAGATATTTCCTTGTTTATACAGATAGCCGTGTAGATATTTCCATGTTTATAGAGATAGCGGTGTAGACATTGCCACGTTTATACAGATAGCGGTGTAGATATTTCCATGTTTTTAGAGATGGCAGTGTAGATATTTCCATGTTTATACAGATGGCTGTGTAGATATTTCCATCTTTATACAGATGGTGGTGTAGATATTTCCATCCTTACCCAGATAGCGGTGTAGATATTTCCATGTGCATACAGATGGCGGTGTACATATTTCCATGTTTATAGAGATGGCGGTGTAGGTATTTCCATGTTTATAGAGATAACGGTGCAGTTATTTCCATGTTAATAGGTATAGCGTTGTAGATGTTTCCATGTTTATAGAGACAGAGGTGTAGATATTTCCTTGTTTATACAGATATCGTTGTAGATATTTACATGTTTATAGAGATAGCGGTGTAGACATTTCCACATTTATTCAGATAGTGGTGTAGATATTTAAAGCTTCATACAGATGCTGGTGTAGATATTTCCATCCTTATACAGATAGCGGTGTAGATATTTCCATGTTTGTACAGATGGCGGTGTAGATATTTCCATCTTTATACAGATGACGGTGTAGATATTTCCATGTTTATACAGATGGCGGTGTAGATATTTCCATGTTTATAGAGATTGCCGTGTAGATATTTCCGTGTTTAAAGAGATGACAGTGTAGGTATTTCCATGTTTATAGAGATAACGGTGGAGTTATTTCCATGTAAATAGGCATAGCGGTGTACATATATCCTTGTTTATAGAGATAGAGGTGTAGATATTTCCTAGTTTAAACAGATAGCGGTGTAGATATTTCGATGTTTATAGAGATCGCGGTGTAGACATTTCCACGTTTATACAGTAAGCGGTGTAGGTATATCCATGTTCATACAGATGGCGGTGTAGATATTTCCATCCTTATACAGATAGCGGTGTAGGTATTTCCATGTTTCTACAGATGGCTGTGTAGATATTTCCATGTTTATGGAGATGGCGGTGTAGATATTTCCATGTTTATAGATACAGAGGTGTAGATGTTTCCTTGTTTATACAGATAGCTGTGTAGGTATTTCCATGTTTATAGAGATAGCGGTGTAGCCATTTCCAAATTTATACTGATAGCAGTGTAAATATTTAAAGGTTCATACAGATGGTGGTGTAGATATTTCCATATCTTTACAGATGGTGGTGTACATATTTCCAAGTTCATACAGATGGCGGTGTAGATATTTCCATGTTTTTAGACATGGCGGTGTAGATATTTCCATCTTTATACAGATCTCGGTGTAGGTATTTCCATGTTTATAGAGATGGCGTTGTAGATATTTCCATGTTTATAGAGATAGCGGTGTAGTTATTTCCATGTTAATAGGCATAGTGGTGTAGATATTTCCATGTTTATAGAGATGGCGGTGTAGATATTTCCATGTTTATAGAGATAGCGGTGTAGATATTTCCTTGTTTATAAAGATAGCGGTGTAGATATTTCCATGTTTATAGAGATGGCCGTGTAGATATTTCCATGTTTATACAGTTAGCTGTGTAGATATTTCCATCGTTATACAGATGGCGGTGAAGATATTTCCATGTTCATAAAGATGGCTGTGTAGATATTACCATCTTTATACAGATGGTGGTTTAGATATTTCCATCCTTATACAGATATTGGCGTATATATTTCCTTGATTATACAGATGGCGGTGTAGATATATCCATGTTTATAGAGATGGCGGTGTAGATATTTCCACGTTTATAGAGATAACGGTGTCGTTATTTCCGTGTTAATAGGCATGGCAGTGTAGATATTTCCATGTTTATAGAGACAGAGGTGTAGATACTTCCTTGTTTAAACAGATAGCGTTGTAGATATTTCCATGTTAATAGAGATAGCGGGGTAGACATTTCCACGTTTATACAGGTAGCAGTGTAGATATTTCCATGTTTATACAGATAGCGGTGTAGATATTTCCATGTTTATACAGATAGCTGTGTAGATATTTACAACTTTATACAAATGGCGGTGTAGATATTTCCATGTTTATATAGATGGCGGTGTAGATATTTCCATCTTTATACAGATGGCGGTGTAGGTATTTCCATGTTTATAGATATGGCGGTGTAGATATTTCCATGTTTATAGAGATAGCGGTGTAGTTATTTCCATGTTAATAGGCATAGCGGTGTAGATATTTCCATGTTTATAGAGATGGCGGTGTAGATATTTCCATGTTTATAGAGATAGAGGTGTAGATATTTCCTTGTTTATACAGATAGCGGTGTAGATATTTCCATGTTTATAGAGATAGCGGTGTAGACATTGCCACGTTTATACAGATAGCGGTGTAGATATTTCCATGTTTTTAGAGATGGCGGTGTAGATTTTTCCATGTTTATACAGATGGCTGTGTAGATATTTCCATCTTTATACAGATGGTGGTGTAGATATTTCCATCCTTACACAGATAGCGGTGTAGATATTTCCATGTGTATACAGATGGCGGTGTAGATATTTCCATGTTTATAGAGATAACGGTGTAGTTATTTCCATGTTAATAGGTATAGCGGTGTAGATGTTTCCATGTTTATAGAGACAGAGGTGTAGATATTTCCTTGTTTATACAGATATCGTTGCAGATATTTACATGTTTATAGAGATAGCGGGGTAGACATTTCCACATTTATTCAGATAGTGGTGTACATATTGAAAGCTTCATACTGATGCTGGTGTAGATATTTCCATCCTTATACAGATAGCGGTGTAGATATTTTCATGTTTGTATAGATGGCAGTGTAGATATTTCCATGTTTATACAGATGGCGGTGTAGATATTTCCATGTTTCTACAGATGGCTGTGTAGATATTTCCATGTTTATGGAGATGGCGGTGTAGATATTTCCATGTTTATAGAGACAGAGGTGTAGATGTTTCCTTGTTTATACAGATAGCGGTGTAGATATTTCCATCATTATACAGATGGCGGTGTAGATATTTCCATGTTCATACAGATGGTGGTGTAGATTTTTCCATGTTTATACAGATGACGGTGTAGATATTTCCATGTTTATACAGAAGGCGGTGTAGATATTTCCATGTTTATAGAGATTGCGATGTAGATATTTCCATGTTTATTCAGATAGCGGTGTAGATATTTCCATGTTTATACAGATAGCTGTGTAGATATGTACATCTTTATAGAAATGGCGGTGTAGATATTTCCAGGTTTATACAGATGGCGGTGTAGATATTTCCATCTTTATACGGATGGTGGTGTAGGTATTTCCATGTTTATAGAGATGGCGGTGTAGATATTTCCATGTTTATAGAGATAGCGGTGTAGTTATTTCCATGTTAATAGGCTTAGCGGTGTAGAAATTTCCATGTTTATAGAGATGGCGGTGTAGCTATTTCCATGTTTATAGAGATAGCGTTGTAGTTATTTCCATGTAAATAGGCATACCGGTGTAGCTATTTCCATGTTTATAGAGATAGCGTTGTAGTTATTTCCATGTAAATAGGCATACCGGTGTAGATATTTCCATGTTTATAGAGATAGCGGTGTAGACATTTCCACGTTTATACAGATAGCGGTGTAGATATATACATGTTCATACAGATGGCGGTGTAGATATTTCCATCCTTATAGAGATAGCGGTGCAGATATTTCCATGTTTATGGAGATGGCGGTGTAGATATTTCCATGCTGTAGAGATAACGGTGTAGTTATTTCAACGTTAATGGGAATAGCGGTGTAGATATTTCCATGTGTATAGAGATAGCGGTGCAGACATTTCCAAATTTATACAGATAGCGGTGTAGATATTTAAAGGTTCATACAGATGGTGGTGTAGATATTTCCATCCTTATACAGATAGCGGTGCAGATATTTCCATGTTTATGCAGATGGCAGTGTGGATATTTCCATCTTTATACAGATGGCGGTGTAGATATTTCCATGTTCATAGAGATGGCATTGTAGATATTTCCATGTTTACAGAGATAGCGGTGTAGATATTTCCTTGTTTATTGAGATAGCAGGGTAGATATTTCCATGTTTATACAGATGGCGGTGTAGATATTTCCATGTTTTTAGACATGGCGGTGTAGATATATTCATGTTTATACAGAAAGCGGTGTAGATATTTCCAAGTTTATACAGTTAGCTGTGTAGATATTTCCATCATTATACAGATGGCAGTGTAGATATTTCCATGTTCATACAGATGGCGGTGTAGATATTTCCATCTTTATACAGATGACGGTGTAGATATTTCCATGTTTATACAGAAGGTGGTGTAGATATTTCCATGTTTACAGAGATGGCGGTGTAGATATTTCCATGTATAGACAGATAGCGGTGTAGATATTTCCATGTTTATACAGATAGCTGTGTATATATTTACATCTTTATACAAATGGTGGTGTAGATATTTCCATGTTTATACAGATGGCCGTGTAGATATTTCCATCTTTATACAGATGGCAGTGTAGGTATTTCCATGTATATAGAGATGGCGGTGTAGATATTTCCATCTTTATAGAGATAGCCGTGTAGTCATTTCCATGTTAATATGCAAAGCGGTGTAGATATTTCCATGTTTATAGAGATAGAGGTGTAGATATTTCCTTGTTTATAGAGATAGCGGTGTAGACGTTGCCACGTTTATACTGATAGCGGTGTAGATATTTCCATCTTTACAGAGATGACGGTGTAGATATTTCCATGTTTATTCAGATAGCTGTGTAGATATTTCCATCTATATACACATGGTTTTGCAGATATTTCCATCCTTATACAGATAGCGGTGTAGATATTTCCATGTTTATACAGATGGCAGTGTAGATATTTCTATGTTTATACAGATAGCTCTGTATATATTTCCATCTTTATACAGATGGTGGTGTAGATATTTCCATCCTTATACAGATAGCGGTGTAGATATTTCCATGTTTATAGAGATGGCGGTGTTGATATTTCCATGTATATAGAGAAAACGGTGTAGTTATTTCCATGTTAATAGGCATAGCGGTGAAGATATTTCCATGTTTATAGAGACAGAGCTGTAGATATTTCCTTGTTTATACAGATAGCGGTGTAGATATTTCCATGTTTACAGAGATATCGGTGTAGACATTTCCACTTTTATACAGATAGTGGTGTAGATATTTAAAGGTTCATACAGACGTTGGTGTAGATATTTCCATCCTTATACAGATAGCAGTGTTGATATTTCCATGTTTGTACAGATGGCGGTGTAGATATTTCCATCTTTTTACAGATGGCGGTGTAGATATTTCCATGTTCATAGAGATGGTGGTGTAGATATTTACATGTTTACAGAGATAGAGGTGTAGATATTTCCTTGTTTATAGAGATAGTGGTGTAGATATTTCCATGTTTATACAGATGGCCGTGTAGATTTTTCCATTTCTATACAGATGGCGGTGTACATATATCCATGTTCATACAGATGGCGGTGTAGGTATTTCCATGTTTTTAGACACGGCGGTGTAGATATTTCCATGTTTATACAGATAGCGGTGTAGATATTTCGATGTTTATACAGTTAGCTGTGTAGATATTTCCATCGTTATACTGATGGCGGTGTAGATATTTCCATGTTCATACAGATGGCGGTGTAGATATTTCCATGTTTATACAGATGACGGTGCAGATATTTCCATGTTTATACAGAAGGCGGTGTAGATATTTCCATGTTTATAGAGATTGCGATGTAGATATTTCCATGTTTAGACAGATAGCGGTGTAGATATTTCCATGTTTATACAGATAGCTGTGTAGATATGTACATCTTTATAGAAATGGCGGTGTAGATATTTCCATGTTTATACAGATGGCGGTGTAGATATTTCCATCTTTATACAGATGGCGGTGTAGGTATTTCCATGTTTATAGCGATGGCGGTGTAGATATTTCCATGTTTATACAGATGGCCTTGTAGATATTTCCATGTTTATGGAGATGGTGGTGTAGATATTTGCATGTTTATAGAGATAACGGTGTAGTTATTTCAAAGTTAATGGGCATAGCGGTGTAGATATTTCCATGTTTATAGAGAGAGAGGTGTAGATGTTTCCTTGTTCATACAGATAGCGGTGTAGATATTTCCATGTGTATAGAGATAGCGGTGTATACATTTCCAAATTTATACAGATAGCGGTGTAGATATTTAAAGGTTCATACAAATGGTGATGTAGATATTTCCATGCTTATACAGATAGCGGTGTAGATATTTTCATGTTTATCCAGATGGCGGTGTGGATATTTCCATCTTTATACAGATGGCGGTGTAGATATTTCCATGTTCATAGAGATGGCGGTGTAGATATTTCCATGTTTACAGAGATAGCGGAGTAGATACTTCCTTGTTTATAGAGATAGTGGTGTAGATATTTCCAAGTATATACAGATGGCGGTGTAGATATTTCCATGTTTATAGAGATAGCGGTGTAGTTATTTCCATGTAAATAGGCATACCGGTGTAGATATTTCCATGTTTATAGAGATAGACGTGTAGATATTTCCTAGTTTATTCAGATAGCGGTAGAGATATTTCCATGTTTATAGAGATAGCGGTGTAGACATTGCCACGTTTATACAGATAGCGGTGTAGATATATCCATGTTCATACAGATGGCGGTGTAGATATTTCCATCCTTATAGAGATAGCGGTGTAGATATTTCCATGTTTATACAGATGGCCGTGTAGATATTTCCATGTTTATGGAGATGGCGGTGTAGTTATTTCCATGTTTATAGATATAACGGTGTAGTTATTTCAACCTTAATGGGCATAGCGGTGTAGATATTTCCATGTTTATAGAGAGAGAGGTGTAGATGTTTCCTTGTTTATACAGAAGGCGGTGTAGATATTTCCATGTTTATAGAGATTGCGATGTAGATATTTCCATGTTTAGACAGATAGCGGTGTAGATATTTCCATGTTTATACAGATAGCTGTGTAGATATGTACATCTTTATAGAAATGGCGGTGTAGATATTTCCATGTTTATACAGACGGCGGTGTAGATATTTCCATCTCTATACAGATGGCGGTGTACGTATTTCCATGTTCATACAGATGGTGGTGTAGATATTTCCATCCTTATACAGATAGCGGTGTAGATATTTCCTTGTTTATGCAGATGGCGGTGTGGATATTTCCATCTTTATACAGATGGCGGTGTAGATATTTCCATGTTCATAGAGATGGCGGTGTAGATATTTCCATGTTTAGAGAGATAGCAGTGTAGATATTTCCTTGTTTATAGAGATAGCAGTGTAGATATTTCCATGTTTATACAGATGGCGTTGTAGATATTTCCATCTCCATACAGATGGCGTTGTACATATGTCCATGTTCACACAGATGGTGGTGTAGATATTTCCATGTTCATAGAGATGGCGGTGTAGATATTTCCATGTTTATACAGGTGGCGGTGTAGGTATTTCCATGTTTATACAGATTGCGGTGTAGATATTTCCATGTTTATACAGTTAGCTGTGTAGATATTTCCATCATTATGCAGAAGGCGGTGTAGATATTTCTAGGTTCATACAGATGGCGGTGTAGATATTTCCATGTTTATACAGATGATGGTGTAGATATTTCCATGTTTATACAGAAGGCGGTGTAGATATTTCCATGTTTATAGAGATGGCGGTGTAGATATTTCCATGTTTGGACATATAGCGGTGTAGATATTTCCATGTTAATACAGATAGCTGTGTTTATATTTACATCTTTATACAAATGGCGGTGTATATATTTCCATGTTTATTCAGATGGCGGTGTAGATATTTCCATCTTTATACAGATGGCAGTGTATGTATTTCCATGTATATAGAGATAGCGGTGTAGATATTTCCATGTTTATAGAGATAGCCGTGTAGTTATTTCCATGTTAATACGCAAAGCGGTGTAGATATTTCCATGTTTATAGAAATAGAGGTGTAGATATTTACCTGTTTATACAGATAGCGGTGTAGATATTTCCGTGTTTATAGAGATAGCTTTGTAGACATTGCCATGTTTATACTGATAGCGGTGTAGATATTTCCATGTTTATAGAGATGGCGGTGTAGATAGTTCCATGTTTATACAGATAGCTGTGTAGATATTTCCATCTTTATACAGATGGTTGTGTAGATATTTCCATCCTTATACAGATGGCGGTGTAGATATTTCCATGTTTATAGAGATGGCGGTGTAGATATTTCCATGTTTATAGAGATAACGGTGTACTTATTTCCATGTTAATAGGCATAGCGGTGTAGATATTTCCATGTTTACAGAGACAGAGCTGTAGATATTTCCTTGTTTATACAGATAGCGGTGTAGATATTTCCGTGTTTATAGAGATATCGCTGTAAACATTTCCACTTTTATACAGATAATGGTGTAGATTTTTAAAGGTTCATAAGACGGTGGTGTAGATATTTCCATCCTTATACAGATAGCAGTGTAGATATTTCCATGTTTGTACAGATGGCGGTGTAGATATTTCCATCTTTTTACAGATGGCGGTGTAGATATTTCCATGTTCATAGAGATGGCGGTGTAGATATTGCCATGTTCATAGAGATGTCGGTGTAGATATTTCCATGTTTACAGAGGTAGCGGTGTAGATATTTCCATGTTTATAGAGAAGCGGTGCAGATATTTCCATGTTTATACAGATGGCGGTGTAGATATTTCCATCCTTATACAGATGGCGGTGTACATATTTCCATGTTCATACAGATGGCGGTGTAGATATTTCAATGTTTTTAGACATGGCGGTGTAGATATATTCATGTTTATACAGATAGCGGTGTAGATATTTCCATGTTTATACAGTTAGCTGTGTAGATATTTCCATCATTATACAGATGGCGGTGTAGATATTTCCATGTTCATACAGATGGCGGTGTAGATATTTCCATCTTTATACAGATGACGGTGTAGATATTTCCATGTTTATACAGAAGGCGGTGTACATATTTCCATGTTTATAGAGATGGCGGTGTAGATATTTCCATGTTTAGACAGATAGCGGTGTAGATATTTCCATGTTTATACATATAGCTCTGTATATATTTACATCTTTATACAAATGGCGGTGTAGATATTTCCACGTTTATACAGATGGCGGTGTAGACATTTCCATCTTTGTACAGATGGCAGTGTAGGTAATTCCATGTATATAGAGATGGCCGTGTAGATATTTCCATGTTTACAGAGATAGAGGTGTAGATATTTCCTTGTTTATAGAAATAGCGGTGTAGATATTTCCATGTTTATACAGATGGCCTTGTTGATTTTTCCATCTCTATACAGATGGCGGTGTACATATATCCATATTAATACAGATGGCGGTGTATGTATTTCCATGTTTTTAGACATGGCGGTGTAGATATTTCCATGTTTATACAGATAGCGGTGTATATATTTCCATGTTTATACAGTTAGCTGTGTAGATATTTCCATCGTTATACTGATGGTGGTGTAGATATTTCCATGTTCATTCAGATGGCGGTGTAGATATTTCCATGTTTATACAGATGACAGTGAAGATATTTCCATGTTTATACAGAAGGCGGTGTAGGTATTTCCATGTTTATAGAGATAGCGGTGTAGTTATTTCCATGTAAATAGGCATACCGGTGTACATATTTCCATGTTTATAGAGATAGAGTTGTAGATATTTCGTAGTTTATACAGATAGCGGTGTAGATATTTCCATGTTTATAGAGATAGTGGTGTAGACATTGCCACGTTTATACTGATAGCGGTGTAGATATTTCCATGTTTATAGAGATGGCGGTGTAGATATTTCCATGTTTATACAGATAGCTGTGTAGATATTTCCATCTTTATACAGATGGTTGTGTAGATATTTCCATCCTTATACAGATAGCGGTGTAGATATTTCCATGATTATACAGATGGCGGTGTAGATATTTCCATGTTTATAGAGATGGCGGTGTAGATATTTCCATGTTTATATAGATAACGGTGTAGTTATTTCCATGTTAATAGGCATAGCGGTGTAGATATTTCTTTGTTTATAGAGACAGAGCTGTAGATATTTACTTGTTTATACAGATAGCGGTGTAGATATTTCCATGTTTATAGAGATATCAGTGTAGACATTTCCACTTTTATACAGATAGTGGTGTAGATATTTTAAGTTTCATACAGACGGTGGTGTAGATATTTCCATCCTTATACAGATAGCAGGGTAGATATTTCCATGTTTATACAGATATCAGTGTAGATATTTCCATCTTTTTACAGATGGCGGTGTAGATATTTCCATGTTCATAGAGATGGCAGTGTAGATATTTCCATGTTTACAGAGATAGAAGTGTAGATATTTCCTTGTTTATAGAGATAGCGGTGTAGATATTTCCATGTTTATACAGATGGCCGTGTAGATTTTTCCTTCTCTATACAGATGGCGGTGTACATATATCCATGTTCATACAGATGGCGGTGTAGGTATTTACATGTTTTTAGACATGACGTTGTAGATATTTCCATGTTTATACAGATAGCGGTGCAGATATTTCCATATTTATACAGTTAGCTGTGTAGATATTTCCATCGTTATACTGATGGCGGTGTAGATATTTCCATGTTCATACAGATGGCGGTGTAGATATTTCCATGTTTATATAGATGACGGTGTAGGTATTTCCATGTTTATACAGAAGGCGGTGTCGATATTTCCATGTTTATAGAGATTGCGGTGTAGATATATCCATGTTTATACAGACAGCGATGTAGATATTTCCATGTTTATACAGATAGCTCTTTAGATATGTACATCTTTATAGAAATGGCGGTGTAGGTATTTCCATGTTTATGCAGATGGCGGTGTAGATATTTCCATCTTTATACAGATGGCGGTGTAGGTATTTCCATGTTTATAGAGATGGCGGTGTAGATATTTCCATGTTTATAGAGATAGCGGTGTTGTTATTTCCATGTTAATAGGCATAGCGGTGTAGAAATTTCCATGTTTATAGAGATGGCGGTGTAGATATTTCCATGTTTATAGAGATAGCGGTGTAGTTATTTCCATGTAAATAGGCATACCGGTGTAGATATTTCCATGTTTATAGAGATAGCGTTGTAGACATTTCCACGTTTATACAGATATCGGTGTAGACATATCCATGTTCATACAGATGGCGGTGTAGATATTTCCATCCTTATAGAGATAGCGGTGTAGATATTTCCGTGTTTATACAGATGGCAGTGTAGGTATTTCCATGTTTATGGAGATGGCGGTGTGGATACTTCCATGTTTGTAGAGATAACGGTGTAGTTATTTCAACGTTAATGGGCATAGCGGTGTAGATATTCCCATGTTTATAGAGAGAGAGGTGTAGATGTTTCCTTGTTTATACAGATAGCGGTGTAGATATTTTCATGTGTATAGAGAAAGCGGTGTAGACATTTCCAAATTTATACAGATAGCGGTGTAGATATTTAAAGGTTCATACAGAAGGCGGTGTAGATATTTCCATGTTTATAGAGATGGCAGTGTAGTTATTTCCATGTTTATACAGATAGCGGTGTAGATATTTCCATGTTTATACAGATAGCTGTGTAGATATTTACATCTTTATACACATGGCGGTGTAGATATTTCCATGTTTATAGAGATGGCGGTGTAGTTATTTCCATGTTTATACAGATAGCTGTGTAGATATTTCCATCTATATACTGATGGTTGTGTAGATATTTCCATCCTTATACAGATAGCGGTGTAGATATTTCCATGTTTATACAGATGGCGGTGTAGATATTTCCATGTTTATAGACATGGCGGTGTACATATTTCCATGTTTATAGAGATAACGGTGTAGTTATTTCCATGTTAATAGGCATAGCGGTGTAGATATTTCCATGTTTATAGAGACAGAGCTGTAGATATTTCCTTGTTTATACAGATAGCGGTGTAGATATTTCCATGTTTATAGAGATATCGTTGTAGACATTTCCACTTTTATACAGATAGTGGTGTAGATATTTAAAGGTTCATACAGACGGTGGTGTAGATATTTCCATCCTTATACAGATAGCAGTGTAGATATTTCCATGTTTGTACAGATGGCGGTGCAGATATTTCCATCTTTTTACAGATGGAGGTGTAGATATTTCCATGTTCATAGAGATGGCGGTTTAGATATTTCCATGTTTACAGAGATAGAGGTGAAGATAATTCCTTGTTTATAGAGATAGCGGTGTAGATACTTCCATGTTTATACAGATGGCCTTGTAGATTTTTCCATCTCTATACAGATGGTGGTGTACATATATCCATGTTCACGCAGATGGCGGTGTAGGTATTTCCATGTTTTTAGACATGGCGGTGTAGATATTTCCATGTTTATACAGATAGCGGTGTACATATTTCCATGTTTATACAGTTAGCTGTGTAGATATTTCCATCGTTATACTGATTTCGGTGTAGATATTTCCATGTTTATACAGATGGCGGTGTAGATATTTCCATGTTTTTACAGATGACGGTGTAGATATTTCCATGTTTATACAGAAGGCGGTGTAGATATTTCCATGTTTATAGAGATTGCGGTGTGGATATTTCCATGTTTAGACAGATAGCTGTGTTGATATGTACATCTTTATAGAAATGGCGGTGTAGATATTTCCATGTTTATAGAGATTGCAGTGTAGATATTTCCATGTTTAGACAGATAGCTGTGTAGATATGTACATCTTTATAGAAATGGCGTTGTAGATATTTCCATGTTTATACAGATGGCGGTGTAGATATTTCCATCTTTATACAGATGGCGGTGTAGATATTTCCATGTTCAGGCAGATGGCGGTGTGGATATTTCCATCTTTATACAGATGGCGGTGTAGATATTTCCATGTTCATAGAGATGGCGGTGTAGATATTTCCATGTTTACAGAGATAGCGGTGTAGATATTTCCATCTTTATAGAGATAGCGGTGTAGATATTTCCATGTTTATACAGATGGCGGTGTAGATATTTCCATGTTTATAGAGATAGCGGTGTAGTTATTTCCATGTAAATAGGCATACCGGTGTAGATATTTCCATGTTTATAGAGATAGAGGTGTAGATATTTCGTAGTTTGTACAGATAGCTGTGTAGATATTTCCAAGTTTATAGAGATAGCGGTGTAGACATTGCCATGTTTATACAGATTGCGGTGTAGATATATCCATGTTCATACAGATGGTGGTGTAGATATTTCCTTGTTTATAGAGATAGCGGTGTAGATATTTCCATGTTTATACAGATGGCGGTGTAGATATTTCCATCTTTATACAGATGGCAGAGTAGGTATTTCCATGTATATAGAGATGGCGGTGTAGATGTTTCCATATTTATAGAGATAGCCGTGTAGTTATTTCCATGTTAGTAGGCAAAGCGGTGCAGATATTTCCATGTTTATAGAGGTAGAGGTGTAGATATTTCCTTGTTTATACAGATAGCGGTGTAGATATTTCCGTGTTTATAGAGATAGCGGAGTAGACATTGCCACGTTTATACTGATAGCGCTGTAGATATTTCCATGTTTATAGAGATGGCGGTGCAGATATTTCCATGTTTATACAGATAGCTGTGCAGATATTTCCATCTTTATACAGATGGTTGTGTAGATATTTCCATCCTTATACAGATAGCGGTGCAGATATTTCCATGTTTATACAGATGGCGGTGTAGATATTTCCATGTTTATAGAGATTGTGGTGTAGATATTTCCATGTTTAGACAGATAGCTGTGCAGATATGTACATTTTTATAGAAATGGCGGTGTATATATTTCCATGTTTATACAGATGGCGGTGTAGATATTTCCATCTTTATACAGATGGCGGTGTAGATATTTCCATGTTTTTGCACATGGCGGTGTGGATATTTACATCTTTATACAGATGGCGGTGTAGATATTTCCATGTTCATAGAGATGGCGGTGTAGATATTTCCATGTTTACAGAGATAGCGGTGTAGATATTTCCATGTTTATAGAGATAGCAGTGTAGATATTTCCATGTTTGTACAGATGGCGTTGTAGGTATTTCCATGTTTATAGAGATAGCGGTGTAGTTATTTCCATGTAAATAGGCATACCAGTGTAGATATTTCCATGTTTATACAGATAGAGGTGTAGATATTTCGTAGTTTATACAGATAGCGGTGTAGATATTTCCATGTTTATAGAGATAGCGGTGTAGACATTGCCACGTTTATAGTGATAGCGGTGTAGATATTTCCATGTTTATAGAGATGGCGGTGTAGATATTTCCATGTTTATACAGATAGCTGGGTAGATATTTCCATCTTTATACAGATGGTTCTTTAGATATTTCCATCCTTATACAGATAGCGGTGTAGATATTTCCATGTTTGTACAGATGGCGGTGTGATTATTTCCATGTTTATAGAGATGGTGGTGTAGATATTTACATGTTTATAGAGATAACGGTGTAGTTATTTCCATGTTAATAGGCATAGCGGTGTAGATATTTCCATGTTTATAGAGACAGAGCTGTAGATATTTCCTTGTTTATACAGATAGCGGTGTAGATATTTCCATGTTTATAGAGATATCGGTGTAGACATTTCCACTTTTATACAGATAGTGGTTTAGATATTTAAAGGTTCATACAGACGGTGGTGTAGATATTTCCATCCTTATACAGATAGCAGTGTAGATATTTCCATGTTTGTACAGATGGCGGTGTAGATATTTCCATCTTTTTACAGATGGCGGTGTAGATATTTCCATGTTCATAGAGATGGCGGTGTAGATATTTCCATGTTTACAGAGATAGAGGTGTAGATATTTCCTTGTTTATACAGATAGCGGTGTAGATATTTCCATGTTTGTACAGTTAGCTGTGTAGATATTTCCATCGTTATACTGATGGCGTTGTAGATATTTCCATGTTCCTACAGATGGCTGTGTAGATATTTCCATGTTTATACAGATGACGGTTTAGATATTTCCATGCTTATACAGAAGGTGGTGTAGATATTTCCATGTTTATAGAGATTGTGGTGTAGATATTTCCATGTTTATACAGATAGCGGTGTAGATATTTCCATGTTTATACAGATAGCTGTGTAGATATCTACATCTTTATAGAAATGGCGGTGTAGATATTTCCATGTTTATACAGATGGTGGTATAGATATTTCCATGTTTATAGAGATAGTCGTGTAGTTATTTACATGTTAATAGCATAGCGGTGTAGATATTTACATGTTTATAGAGATAGAGGTGTAGATATTTCCTTGTTTATACAGATAGCGGTGTAGAAATTTCCATGTTTATAGAGATAGCGGTGTAGACATTGCGACATTTATACAGATAGTGGTGTAGATATTTCCATGTTTATAGAGATGGCGGTGTAGATATTTCCATGTTATACAGATAGCTCTGTAGATATTTCCATGTTTATACAGATGGCGGTGTAGATATTTCCATGTTTATAGAGATGGCGGTGTAGATATTTCCACGTTTATAGAGATAACGGTGTAGTTATTTCCATACTAATAGGCATAGCGGCGTAGATATTTCCATGTTTATAGAGACAGAAGTGTAGATATTTCCTTGTTTATACAGATAGCGGTGTAGATATTTCCATGTTTATACAGTTAGGTGTGTAGATATTTCCATCGTTATGCAGATGGCGGTGTAGATATTTCCATGTTCCTACAGATGGCGGTGTAGATATTTCCATGTTTAAAGAGATGGCAGTGTAGATATTTCCATGTTTATACAGAAGGTGGTGTAGATATTTCCATGTTTATAGAGATGGAAGTGTAGATATTTCCATGTTTATACAGATAACGGTGTAGATATTTCCATGTTTATACAGATAGCTGTGTAGATATTTACATCTTTATACAAAAGGCGGTGTAGGTTTTTCCATGTTTATATAGATGGCAGTGTAGATATTTCCATCTTTATACAGATGGCGGTGTAGGTATTTCCATGTTTATAGAGATGGCAGTGTAGATATTTCCATGTTTATAGAGATAGAGGTGTAGATATTTCCTTGTTTATACAGATAGCGATGTAGATATTTCCATGTTTATAGAGATAGCGGTGTAGACATTGCCACGTTTATACAGAGAGCGGGGTAGATATTTCCATGTTTAAAGAGATGGCGGTGTAGATATTTCCATGTTTATACAGATAGCTCTGTAGATATTTCCATCTTTATACAGATGATGGTGTAGATATATCCATCCTTATACAGAGGGCGGTGGAGATATTTCCATGTTTATACAGATGGCGGTGTAGATATTTCCATGTTTATACAGTTAGCTTTGGAGATATTTCCTTCGTTATACTGATGGCGGTGTAGATATTTCCATGTTCATACAGATGGTGGTGTAGATATTTCCATGTTTATACAGATGGCGGTGTAGATATTTCCATGTTTATACATATAGCGGTGTAGATATTTCCGTGTTTATACAGATAGCTCTGTAGATATTTCCATCTTTATACAGATGATGGTGTAGATATATCCATCCTTATACAGAGGGCGGTGGAGATATTTCCATGTTTATACAGATGGCGGTGTAGATATTTCCATGTTTATATAGATGGCGGAGAAGGTATTTCCATGTTTATACAGATAGATGTGTAGATATTTACATCTTTATACAAATGGCGGTGTAGGTTTTTCCATGTTTATATAGATGGCAGTGTAGATATTCCCATCTTTATACAGATGGCGCTGTAGGTATTTTCATGTTTATAGAGATGGCGGTGTAGCTATTTCCATGTTTATAGAGATAGCGGTGTAGTTATTTCCATGTTAATAGGCATAGCGGTGTAGATATTTCCATGTTTATAGAGATAGAGGTGTAGATATTTCCTTGTTTATACAGATAGCGGTGTAGATATTTCCATGTTTATAGAGATAGCGGTGTAGACATTGCCACGTTTATACAGATAGCGGTGTAGATATTTCCATGTTTATAGGGATGGCGGTGTAGATATTTCCATGTTTATACAGATAGCTCTGTAGATATTTCCATCTTTATACAGATGGCGGTGTAGGTATTTCCATTTTTATTGAGATGGCAGTGTAGATATTTCCATGTTTATAGAGATAGCGGTGTAGTTATTTACATGTTAATAGGCATAGCGGTGTAGATACTTCCAGGTATATAGAGATAGTGGTGTAGATATTTCCATGTTTATAGAGATAACGGTGTAGTTATTTCCATGTTAATAGGCATAGCGGTGTAGATATTTCCATGTTTATAGAGACAGAGCTGTAGGTATTTCTTTGTTTATACAGATAGCGGTGTAGATATTTCCATGTTTATAGAGATATCGGTGTAGACATTTCCATTATATACAGATAGTGGTGTAGATATTTAAAGGTTCATACAGATGGTGTTGTAGATATTTCCATCCTTATACAGATAGCAGTTTAGATATTTCCATGTTTGTACAAATGGCGTTGTAGATATTTCCATCTTTTTACAGATGGCGGTGTAGATATTTCCATGTTTATACAGATGGCCGTGTAGATTTTCCCATCTCTATACAGATGGCGGTGTACATATATCCATGTTCATACAGACGGCGGTGTAGGTATTTCCATGTTTTTAGACATGGATGTGTAGATATTTCCATGTTTATACAGATAGCGGTATAGATATTTCCATGTTTATACAGTTAGCTTTGGAGATATTTCCTTCGTTATACTGATGGCGGTGTAGATATTTCCATGTTCATACAGATGGTGGTGTAGATATTTCCATGTTTATACAGATGGCGGTGTAGATATTTCCATGTTTATACATATAGCGGTGTAGATATTTCCGTGTTTATACAGATAGCTGTGTGGATATTTACATCTTTATACAAATGGCGGTGCAGGTTTTTCCATGTTTATATAGATGGCAGTGTAGATATTTCCATCTTTATACAGATGGCGGTGTAGGTATTTCCATTTTTATAGAGATGGCGCTGTAGATATTTCCATATTTATAGAGATAGTGGTGTAGTTATTTACAAGTTAATAGGCATAGCGGTGTAGATATTTCCATGTTTATAGAGATAGCGGTGTAGACATTGCCACGTTTATACAGATAGCCGTGTAGATATTTCCATGTTTATAGGGATGGCGGTGTAGATATTTCCATGTTTATACAGATAGCTCTGTAGATATTTCCATCTTTATACAGATGGCGGTGTAGGTATTTCCATTTTTATTGAGATGGCAGTGTAGATATTTCCATGTTTATAGAGATAGCGGTGTAGTTATTTACATGTTAATAGGCATAGCGGTGTAGATACTTCCAGGTATATAGAGATAGTGGTGTAGATATTTCCATGTTTATAGAGATAACGGTGTAGTTATTTCCATGTTAATAGGCATAGCGGTGTAGATATTTCCATGTTTATAGAGACAGAGCTGTAGGTATTTCTTTGTTTATACAGATAGCGGTGTAGATATTTCCATGTTTATAGAGATATCGGTGTAGACATTTCCATTATATACAGATAGTGGTGTAGATATTTAAAGGTACATACAGATGGTGTTGTAGATATTTCCATCCTTATACAGATAGCAGTTTAGATATTTCCATGTTTGTACAAATGGCGTTGTAGATATTTCCATCTTTTTACAGATGGCGGTGTAGATATTTCCATGTTTATACAGATGGCCGTGTAGATTTTCCCATCTCTATACAGATGGCGGTGTACATATATCCATGTTCATACAGACGGCGGTGTAGGTATTTCCATGTTTTTAGACATGGAGGTGTAGATATTTCCATGTTTATACAGATAGCGGTATAGATATTTCCATGTTTATACAGTTAGCTTTGGAGATATTTCCTTCGTTATACTGATGGCGGTGTAGATATTTCCATGTTCATACAGATGGTGGTGTAGATATTTCCATGTTTATACAGATGGCGGTGTAGATATTTCCATGTTTATACATATAGCGGTGTAGATATTTCCGTGTTTATACAGATAGCTGTGTGGATATTTACATCTTTATACAAATGGCGGTGCAGGTTTTTCCATGTTTATATAGATGGCAGTGTAGATATTTCCATCTTTATACAGATGGCGGTGTAGGTATTTCCATTTTTATAGAGATGGCGCTGTAGATATTTCCATATTTATAGAGATAGTGGTGTAGTTATTTACAAGTTAATAGGCATAGCGGTGTAGATATTTCCATGTTTATAGAGATAGCGGTGTAGACATTGCCACGTTTATACAGATAGCCGTGTAGATATTTCCATGTTTATAGGGATGGCGGTGTAGATATTTCCATGTTTATACAGATAGCTCTGTAGATATTTCCATCTTTATACAGATGGCGGTGTAGGTATTTCCATTTTTATTGAGATGGCAGTGTAGATATTTCCATGTTTATAGAGATAGCGGTGTAGTTATTTACATGTTAATAGGCATAGCGGTGTAGATACTTCCAGGTATATAGAGATAGTGGTGTAGATATTTCCATGTTTATAGAGATAACGGTGTAGTTATTTCCATGTTAATAGGCATAGCGGTGTAGATATTTCCATGTTTATAGAGACAGAGCTGTAGGTATTTCTTTGTTTATACAGATAGCGGTGTAGATATTTCCATGTTTATAGAGATATCGGTGTAGACATTTCCATTATATACAGATAGTGGTGTAGATATTTAAAGGTACATACAGATGGTGTTGTAGATATTTCCATCCTTATACAGATAGCAGTTTAGATATTTCCATGTTTGTACAAATGGCGTTGTAGATATTTCCATCTTTTTACAGATGGCGGTGTAGATATTTCCATGTTTATACAGATGGCCGTGTAGATTTTCCCATCTCTATACAGATGGCGGTGTACATATATCCATGTTCATACAGACGGCGGTGTAGGTATTTCCATGTTTTTAGACATGGAGGTGTAGATATTTCCATGTTTATACAGATAGCGGTATAGATATTTCCATGTTTATACAGTTAGCTTTGGAGATATTTCCTTCGTTATACTGATGGCGGTGTAGATATTTCCATTTTCATACAGATGGTAGTGTAGATATTTCCATGTTTATACAGATGGCGGTGTAGATATTTCCATGTTTATACATATAGCGGTGTAGATATTTCCGTGTTTATACAGATAGCTGTGTGGATATTTACATCTTTATACAAATGGCGGTGCAGGTTTTTCCATGTTTATATAGATGGCAGTGTAGATATTTCCATCTTTATACAGATGGCGGTGTAGGTATTTCCATTTTTATAGAGATGGCGCTGTAGATATTTCCATATTTATAGAAATAGTGGTGTAGTTATTTACAAGTTAATAGGCATAGCGGTGTAGATATTTCCATGTTTATAGAGATAGAGGTGTAGACATTTCCTTGTTTATACAGATAGCGGTGTACATATTTCCATGTTTATAGAGATAGCGGTGTAGACATTGCGACGTTTATACAGATAGCTGTGTAGATATTTCCATGTTTATAGAGATGGCGGTGTAGATATTTCCATGTTTATACAGATAGCACTGTAGATATTTCCATCTTTATACAGATGGTGGTGTAGATATTTCCATCCTTATACAGATAGCGCTGTAGATATTTCCATGTTTATACAGATGGCGGTGTAGATATTTCCAAGTTTATAGAGATGGCGATATGGATATTTCCACGTTTATAGAGATAACGGTGTAGTTATTTCCATATTATTAGGCATAGCGGCGTAGATATTTCCATGTTTATAGAGACAGAGGTGTAGATATTTCCTTGTTTATACATATAGTGGTGTAGATATTTCCATGTTTATACAGTTAGCTGTGTAGATATTTCCATCGTTATACAGATGGCGGTGTAGACATTTCGATGTTTATAGAGATGACGGTGTAGATATTTCCATGTTCATACAGAAGGCGGTGTAGATATTTCCATGTTTATAGAGATGGCAGTGTAGATATTTCCATGTTTATACAGATAGCGGTGTAGATATTTCCATGTTTATACAGATAGCTGTGTAGATATTTACATCTTTATACAAATGGCTGTGTAGGTTTTTCCATGTTTATATAGATGGCAGTATAGATATTTCCATCTTTGTACAGATGTCAGTCTAAGTATTTCCATATTTATAGAGATGGCTGTGTAGATATTTCCATGTTTATAGAGATAGCGGTGTAGTTATTTACATGTTAATAGGCATAGCGGTGTAGATATTTCCATGTTTATAGAGATAGCGTTGTAGACATTTCCACGTTTATACAGATAGCGGTGTAGATATTTCCATGTTCATAGAGATGGCGGTGTAGATATTTCCATGTTTATACAGATAGCTCTGTAGATATTTCCATCATTATACAGATGGTGGTGTAGATATTTCCATCCTTATACAGATAGTGGTGTAGATATTTCCATGTTTATACAGATGGCGGTGTAGGTATTTCCATGTTTATAGAGATGGCGGTGTAGATATTTCCAAGTTTATAGAGACAGAAGTGTAGATATTTCCTTGTTTATACAGATAGCGGTGTAGATATTTCCATGTTTATAGAGATAGTGGTGTAGACATTTCCACATTTATACAGATAGTGGTGTAGATATTTAAAGGTTCATACAGATGGTGGTGTAGATATTTCCATACTTATACAGATAGCGGTGTACATATTTCCATGTTTGTACAGATGGCGGAGTAGATATTTCCTTCTTTATACAGATGGCGATGCAGATATTTCCATGTTCATAGAGAAGGCGGTGTAGATATTTCCATGTTTACAGAGATAGAGGTGTAGATATTTCCTTGTTTATAGAGATAGCGGTGTAGATATTTCCATCTCTACACAGATGGCGGTGTACATATATCCATGTTCAAACAGATGGCGGTGTAGGTATTTCCATGTTTTTAGTCGTGGCCGTGTAGATATTTCCATGTTTATACAGATAGCTGTGTAGATATTTCCATGTTTATACAGTTAGCTGTGTAGATATTTCCATCATTATACTGATGGCGGTGTAGATATTTCCATGTTCGTACAGATGGCGGTGTAGATATTTCCATGTTTATACAGATGACGGTGTAGATATTTCCATGTTTATACAGAAGGCGGTGTAGATATTTCCATGTTTATAGAGATGGCAGTGTAGATATTTCCATGTATATATAGATAGCGGTGTAGATATTTCCATGTTTATACAGATAGCTGTGTAGATATTTACATCTTTATACAAATGGCGGTGTAGGTTTTTCCATGTTTATATAGATGGCAGTGTAGATATTTCCATCTTTGTACAGATGGCTGTGTAGGTATTTCCATGTTTATAGAGATGGCGGTGTAGATATTTCCATGTTTATAGAGATAGTCGTGTAGTTATTTACATGTTAATAGCATAGCGGTGTAGATATTTCCATGTTTATAGAGATAGAGGTGTAGATATTTCCTTGTTTATACAGATAGCGGTGTAGATATTTCCATGTTTATAGAGATGGCGGTGTAGATATTTCCATGTTATACAGATAGCTCTGTAGATATTTCCATGTTTATACAGATGGCGGTGTAGATATTTACATGTTTATAGAGATGGCGGTGTAGATATTTCTACGTTTATAGAGATATCGGTGTAGTTATTTCCATACTAATAAGTATAGCGGCGTAGACATTTCCATGTTTATAGAGACAAAAGTGTAGATATTTCCTTGTTTATACAGAGAGCGGTGTAGATATTTCCATGTTTATACAGATAACGGTGTAGATATTTCCATGTTTATACAGATAGCTGTGTAGATATTTACATCTTTATACAAATGGCGGTGTAGGTTTTTCCATGTTTATATAGATGGCAGTGTAGATATTTCCATCTTTATACAGATGGCGGTGTAGGTATTTCCATGTTTATAGAGATGGCGGTGTAGATATTTCCATGTTTATAGAGATAGAGGTGTAGATATTTCCTTGTTTATACAGATGGCGGTGTAGATTTTTCCATGTTTATAGAGATAGAGGTGTAGATATTTCCTTGTTTATACAGATAGCGGTGTAGATATTTCCATGTTTATAGAGATAGCGGTGTAGACATTGCCACGTTTATACAGATAGCGAGGTAGATATTTCCATGTTTATAGAGATGGCGGTGTAGATATTTCCATGTTTATACAGATAGCTCTGCAGATATTTCCATGTTTATACAGATGGTGGTGTAGATATTTCCATGCTTAAACAGATGGCGGTGTAGATATTTCCATGTTTATACAGATGGCGGTGTAGATATTTCCATGTTTATATAGATGGCGGAGTAGATATTTCCATGTTTATACAGATAGCTGTGTAGATATTTACATCTTTATACAAATGGCGGTGTAGGTTTTTCCATGTTTATATAGATGGCAGTGTAGATATTCCCATCTTTATACAGATGGCGGTGTAGGTATTTTCATGTTTATAGAGATGGAGGTGTAGCTATTTCCATGTTTATAGAGATAGCGGTGTAGTTATTTCCATGTTAATAGGCATAGCGGTGTAGATATTTCCATGTTTATAGAGATAGAAGTGTAGATATTTCCTTGTTTATACAGATAGCGGTGTAGATATTTCCATGTTTATAGAAAGCGGTGTAGACATTGCCGCGTTTATACAGATAGCGGTGTAGATATTTCCATGTTTATAGAGATGACGGTGTAGATATTTCCATGTTTATACAGATAGCTCTGTAGATATTTCCATCTTTATACAGATGGCGGTGTAGGTATTTCCATTTTTATAGAGATAGCGGTGTAGTTACTTACATGTTAATAGGCATAGCGGTGTAGATATTTCCATGTTTATAGAGGCAGAGCTGTAGGTATTTCTTTGTTTATACAGATAGTGGTGTAGATATTTCCATGTTTATGGAGATATCGGTGTAGACATTTCCATTATATACAGATAGTGGTGTAGATATTTGAAGGTTCATACAGATGGTGGTGTAGATATTTCCATACTTATACAGATAGCGGTGTAGATATTTCCATGTTTGTACAGATGGCGGAGTAGATATTTCCTTCTTTATACAGATGGCGGTGCAGATATTTCCATGTTCATACAGATGGCGGTGTAGATATTTCCATGTTTATAGAGATGACGGTGTAGATATTTCCATGTTTATACAGAAGGCGGTGTAGATATTTCCATGTGTATAGAGATGGCAGTGTAGATATTTCCATGTTTATACAGATAGCGGTGTAGATATTTCCATGTTTATACAGATAGCTGTGTAGATATTTACATCTTTATACAAAAGGCGGTGTAGGTTTTTCCATGTTTATATAGATGGCAGTGTATATATTTCCATCTTTATACAGACGGCGGTGTAGGTATTTCCATGTTTATAGAGATGGCGGTGTAGATATTTCCATGTTTATAGAGATAGCGGTGTAGTTATTTACATGTTAATAGGCATAGCGGTGTAGTTATTTCCATGTTTATAGAGATAGAGGTGTAGATATTTCCTTGTTTATACAGATAGCGGTGTAGATATTTTCATGTTTATAGAGATAGCGGTGTAGACATTGCCACGTTTATACAGATAGCGGGGTAGATATTTCCATGTTTATAGAGATGGCGGTGTAGATATTTCCATCGTTATACTGATGGCGGTGTAGATATTTCCATGTTCATACTTATGGCGGTGTAGATATTTGCATGTTTGTACAGAAGGCGGTGTAGATATTTCCATGTTTATGGAGATGGCGGTGTAGATATTTCCATGTTTGTAGAGATAACAGAGTAGTTATTTCAACGTTAATGGGAATAGCGGTGTAGATATTTCCATGTTTATTGAGAGAGAGGTGTAGATTTTTCCTTGTTTATACAGATAGCGGTGTAGATATTTCCATGTTTATAGAGATAGCGGTGTAGACATTTCCACGTTTAAACAGATAGCGGTGTAGATATTTCCATATTCTTACAGATGGCGGTGCAGATATTTCCATCCTTATACAGATAGCCGTGTAGAAATTTCCATGTTTATACATATGGCTGTGTAGATATTTCCATGTTTATGGAGATGGCGGTGTAGATATTTCCATGTTTATAGAGATAACAGTGTAGTTATTTCAAAGTTAATAGGCATAGCGGTGTAGATATTTCCATGTTTATAGAGACAGAGGTGTAGATGTTTCCTTGTTTATACAGATATAGGTGTAGATATTTCCATGTTTATAGAGATAGCGGTGTAGACATTTCCAAATTTATACAGAAAGCGGTGTAGATATTTAAAGGTTCATACAGATGGTGGTGTAGATATTTCCATCATTATACAGATAGCGGTGTAGATATTTCCATGTTTATACAGAAGGCGGTGTAGATATTCCCACCTTTTTACAGATAGCGGTGTAGTTATTTCCATGTTCATAGAGATGGCGGTGTAGATATTTCCATGTTTATAGAGATAGAGGTGTAGATATTTCCTTGTTTATAGAGATAGCGGTGTAGATATTTCCAGGTTTATACAGATGCCGGTGTAGATATTTCCATATTCTTACAGATGGCGGTGCACATATTTCCATCCTTATACAGATAGCCATGTAGAAATTTCCATGTTTATACAGATGGCGGTGTAGATATTTCCATGTTTATGGAGATGGCGGTGTAGATATTTCCATGTATATAGAGATAACGGTGTAGTTATTTCAAAGTTAATAGGCATAGCGGTGTAGATATTTCCATTTTTATAGAGACAGAGGTGTAGATGTTTCCTTGTTTATACAGATATAGGTGAAGATATTTCCATGTTTATAGAGATAGCAGTGTAGACATTTCCAAATTTATACAGATAGCGGTGTAGGTATTTAAAGGTTCATACAGATGGTGGTGTGGATATTTCCATCCTTATACAGATAGCGGTGTAGATATTTCCAAGTTTATGCAGATAGAGTAGATATTTCCACTTTTATGCAGATAGCGGTGAAGATATTTCCATGTTTATACAGATAGCGGTGTAGATATTTCCATGTTCCTGCAGATGGCTGTGTAGATATTTACAAGTTTATACAGATAGTGGTGTAGATATTTCCATGTTTACACAGACAGCGTAGATATTTCCATGTTCCTACAGCTGGTGGTGTAGATATTTCCATGCTTACACAGATAGTGGTGTAGATATTTCCAAGTTTATGCAGATAGCGGTGGAGATATTTCCACTTTTATGGAGATAGCGATGTAGATATTTCCATGTTTATACAGAAAGGGGTGTAGATATATCCATGTTCCTAAAAATGGCGCTGTAGATATTTCCATGTTTACAGAGTTGGCGGTTTAGACATTTCCATCTTCATACAGATGGCGGTGTAGATATTACCATCTTCATACACATAACGGTGTAGATATTTCCATGTTTATACAGGTGACGGTGTATATATTTCCATACTCATACAGATGGCGTTGTAGATATTTCCATGTTTATAGAGATAGCGGTGTAGGTATTTCCATGTTTACACAGATAGCGGTGTAGATATTTCCATGTTTATAGAGACAGAGGTGTAGATGTTTCCTTGTTTATACAGATATAGGTGTAGATATTTCCATGTTTATAGAGATAGCGGTGTAGAGATTTCCAAATTTATACAGATAGCAGTGTAGGTATTTAAATGTTCATACAGATGGTGGTGTAGATATTTCCATCCATATACAGATAGCGGTGTAGATATTTCCATGTTTATACAGATGGCTGTGTAGATGTTTCCATGTTTATGGAGATTGCGGTGTAGATATTTCCATGTTTATTGAGACAGAGGTGTAGATGTTTCCTTGTTTATACAGATAGCGGTGTAGATATTTCCATGTTTATAGAGATGGCGGTGTAGCCATTTTCAAATTTATACAGATAGCCGTGTAGATATTTAAAGGTTCATACAGATGGTGGTGTAGATATTTCCATCCTTATACAGATAGCGGTGTAGATATTTCCATGTTTATACAGATGGCGGTGTAGATATTTCCATCTTTTTACGGATGGCGGTGTAGATATTTCCATGTTGATAGAGATGGTGGTGTAGATATTTCCATGCTTACAGAGATAGAGGTGTAGACATTTCCTTGTTTGTAGAGATAGCGGGGTAGATATTTCCATGTTTATACAGATAGCGGAGTAGTTATTTCCATGTTTATACAGTTAGCTGTGTAGATATTTCCATCCTTATACAGATGGCGGTGTAGATATTTCCATGTTCAAACAGATGGTGGTGTAGATATTTCCATGTTTATACAGATGACGGTGTAGATATTTCCATGTTTATACAGAAGGCGGTGTAGATATTTCCATGTTTATAGAGATGGCAGTGTAGATATTTCCATGTTTATACAGATAGCGGTGTAGATATTTCCATGTTTATACAGATAGCTGTGTAGATATTTACATCCTTATACAAATGGCGGTGTAGATTTTCCATGTTTATATAGATGGCAGTGTAGATATTTCCATGTTTATACAGAAGTCGGTGTTGGTATTTCCATGTTTATAGAGATGACGGTGTAGATATTTCGATGTTTATAGAGATAGCGGTGTAGTTATTTACATGTTAATAGGTATAGCGGTGTAGATATTTCCAAGTTTATAGAGATAGAGGAGTAGATATTTCCTTGTTTATACAGATAGCGGTGTAGATATTTCCATGTTTATAGAGATAGCGGTGTAGACATTGCCACGTTTATACAGATAGCGGTGTAGATATTTCAATGTTTATAGAGATGGCGGTGTAGCTATTTCCATGTTTATACAGATAGCTCTGCAGATATTTCCATCTTTATACAGATGGTGGTGTAGATATTTCAATCCTTATAAAGATAGCGGTGTAGATATTTCCATGTTTATACAGATGGCGGTGTAGATATTTCCATGTTTATAGAGATGGCGGTGTAGATATTTCCACGTTTATAGAGATAACGGTGTAGTTATTTCCATATTAATAGGCATAGCGCTGTAGATATTTCCATGTTTATAGAGACAGAGGTGTAGATATTTCCTTGTTTATAGAGATAGTGGTGTAGATATTTCCATGTTTATAGAGTTAGCGGTGTAGACATTTCCACATTTATACAGATAGTGGTGTAGATATTTAAAGCTTTATACAGATGGTGGAGTAGATATTTCCATCCTTATACAGATAGCGGTGTAGATATTTCCATGTTTGTACAGATGGCAGAGTAGATATTTCCTTCTTTGTACAGATGGCGGTGCAGATATTTCCATGTTCATAGAGAAGGCGGTGTAGATATTTCCTTGTTTACAGAGATAGAGGTGTAAATATTTCCTTGTTTATAGAGATAACGGTGTAGATATTTCCATGTTTATACAGATGGCGGTGTAGATATTTCCATATTTATATAGATGGCGGTGTAGATATTTCCATCTTTATACAGATGGGGTGTAGATATTTCCATCTTTATACAGATGGCGGTGTAGGTATTTCCATGTTTATAGAGATGGCGGTGAAGATATTTCCATGTTTATAGAGACAGACGTGTAGATGTTTCCTTGTTTATACAGATAGCGGTGTAGATATTTCCATGTTTATAGAGATAGCGGTGTAGCCATTTCCAAATTTATACAGATAGCCGTGTAGATATTTAAAGGTTCATACAGATGGTGGTGTAGATATTTCCAACCTTATACAGATAGCGGTGAAAATATTTCCATGTTTATACAGATGGCGGTGTAGATATTTCTATCTTTATACAGATGGCGGTGTAGATATTTCCATGTTCATAGAGATGGCGGTGTAGATATTTCCATGTTTACAGAGATAGAGGTGTAGACATTTCCTTGTTTGTAGAGATAGCGGGTTATATATTTCCATGTTTATACAGATGGCGGTGTAGTTATTTCCATCTATATACAGATGGTGGTGTACATATTTCCATGTTCATACGGATGGCGTTGTAGATATTTCCATGTTTTTAGACATGGCGGTGAAGATATTTCCATGTTTATACAGATAGCGGTGTCGATATTTCCATGTTTATACAGTTAGCTGTGTAGATATTTCCATCGTTATACAGATGGCGGTGTAGATATTTCCATGTTCATACAGATGGTGGTGTAGATATTTCCATCTTTATACAGATGACGGTGTAGATATTTCCATGTTTATACATAAGGCGGTGTAGATATTTCCATGTTTATAGAGATTGCGGTGAAGATATTTACTTGTTTATACAGATAGCGGTGTAGATATTTCCATGTTTATAGAGATAGCGGTGTAGCCATTTTCAAATTTATACTGATTGCCGTGTAGATATTTAAAGGTTCATACAGATGGGGGTTTAGATAATTCCATCCTTATACAGATAGCGGTGTAGATATTTCCATGTTTATACAGATGGCGGTGTAGATATTTCCAACTTTTACGGATGGCGGTGTAGATATTTCCATGTTCATAGAGATGGCGGTGTAGATATTTCCATGTTTACAGAGATAGAGGTGTAGACATTTCCTTGTTTGTAGAGATAGCGGGGTAGATATTTCCATGTTTATACAGATAGCAGAGTAGATATTTCCATGTTTACACAGTTAGCTGTGTAGATATTTCCATCGTTATACAGATGGCGGTGTAGATATTTCCATGTTCAAACAGATGGCGGTGTAGATATTTCCATGTTTATACAGATGACGGTGTAGATATTTCCATGTTTATACATAAGGCGGTGTAGATATTTCCATGTTTATAGAGATTGCGGTGTAGATATTTCCTTGTTTATACAGATAGCGTTGTAGATATTTCCATGTTTATGGAGATAGCGGTGTAGACATTTCCACATTTATACAGATAGTGGTGTAGATATTTAAAGCTTCATACAGATGCTGGTGTAGTTATTTCCATTCTTATACAGATAGGGGTGTAGATGTTTCCGTGTTTGTACAGATGGCGGTGTAGATATTTCCATCTTTATACAGATGGTGGTGTAGATATTTCCATGTTTATAGAGAGAGCGGTGTAGATATTTCCATGTTTACACAGATAGCGGTGTAGATATTTCCATCTTTATACAGATGGCGGTGTAGTTATTTCCATGTTCATAGAGATGGTGGTGTAGATATTTCCATGTTTATAGAGATAGAGGTGTAGATATTTCCTTGTGTATACAGATAACGGTGAAAATATTTCCATGTTTATTGAGATAGCGATGTAGACATTGCCACGTTTATACAGATAGCGGTGTAGATATTTCCATGTTTTTAGAGATGGCGGTGTAGACATTTCCATGTTTATATAGATGACTGTGTAGATATTTCCACCTTTATACAGATGGTGCTGTTGATATTTCCATGTTTACACAGATAGCCGTGTAGATATTTCCATGTTTATGCAGATGGCGGTGTAGATATTTCCATGTTTATATAGATGTCGGTGTAGATATTTCCATCTTTATACAGATGGCGGTGTAGATATTTCCATCTTTATACAGATGGCGGTGTAGGTATTTCCATGTTTATGGAGATGGCGGTGTAGATATTTCCATGTTTATAGAGACAGATGTGTAGATGTTTCCTTGTTGATAGAGATAGCGGTGTAGATATTTCCATGTTTATAGAGATAGCGGTGTAGCCATTTCCAAATTTATACAGATAGCCGTGTAGATATTTAAAGGTTCATACAGATGGCGGTGTAGATATTTCCATCCTTATACAGATAGCGGTGTAGATATTTCCATGTTTATACAGATAGCGGTGTAGATATTTCCATATTTATAGAGTTGGAGGTGTAGATATTTCCATGTTCATAGAGATGGCGGTGTAGATATTTCCATGTTTATATACTTGGCAGTGTAGATATTTCCATGTTCATACAGATGGTGGTGAGGATATTTCTATGTTTATGCACATGATGGTGTACATATTTCCCAGTTTTAAGAGATTGCGGTGTAGATATTTCCGTGTTTACACAGATAGCAGTGTAGATATTTCCATGTTTACACAGATAGCGGTGTAGATATTTCCATGTTTATACTGATAGCTGTGTAGATATTTCCATGTGTATACAGATAACGGTGTAGATACTTACATATTCCTACAGATGGCTGTGTAGTTATTTATATGTTTATACAGATTGTGGAGTAGATATTTCCATGTTCATAGAGATAGCGGTGTAGATATTTCCATGTTTCTACAGTTGTTGTTGTAGATATTTCCATGTTTACCCTGATAGTGGAGTAGATATTTCCATGTTTACAAAGAAATCGGTGTAGATATTTCCATGTTTGTACAGATAGCGGTGTAGATATTTCCATGTTTATAAAGATGGCTGTGTAGCTATTTCCATGTTTATAGAGATAGCGGTGTAGATTTTTCCATGTTTTCATAGATAGCGGTGTAGATATTTCCATGTTTACACAGATAGCGGTGTAGATATTTCCAAGTTTATACAGAAAGCGGTGTAGATATTTCCATGTTTATAGAGATTTCGGAGAAGATATTTCCATGTTCACACAGATAGCGGTGTAGATATTTCCATGTTTACACATATAGCGGTGTAGATATTTCCAAGTTTATGCAAATAGCGTTGTAGATATTTCCACTTTTATGCAGATAGAGGTATAGATATTTGGATGTTTATACAGAGAGCGGTGTAGATATTTCCATGTTCCTACAGATGGCGCTGTAGATATTTCCATGTTTATAGAGTTGGCGGTTAAGGCATTTTCATGTTCATACAGATGGTGGAGTAGATATTTCCATGTTTATACAGATAGCGGTGTAGATATTTCCATGTTTACACAGATAGCGGTGTAGATATTTCCATGTTTTTACAGATAGCGGTGTAGATATTTCCATATTTATAGAGTTGGCGGTGTAGATATTTCCATGTTCATACAGATGGCGGTGTAGATATTTCCATGTTTATATAGTTGGCAGTGTAGATATTTCCATGTTCATACAGATGGCGTTGAAGATATTTCTATGTTTATACACATGATGGTGTAGATATTTCCAAGTTTTAAGAGATAGCGGTGTAGATATTTTCGTGTTTACACAGATAGCGGTGTAGATATTTCCATGTTTACACAGATAGCGGTGTAGATATTTCCATGTTTATACAGATGACGGTGTAGATATTTCCATGTTTATACAGAAGGCGGTGTAGATATTTCCATGTTTATAGAGATGGCAGCGTAGATATTTCCATGTTTACACAGAGAGCTGTGTAGATATATCTATGTTTATACAGATAGCTGTGTAGATATTTACATCTTTATACAAATGGCGGTGTAGATATTTCCATGTATATATAGATGGCGGTGTAGATATTTCCATCTTTATACAGATGGTGGTGTAGTTATTTCCATCTTTATACATATGGCGGTGTAGGTATTTCCATGTTTATAGAGATGGCGGTGTAGATATTTCCATGTTTATAGAGACAGATGTGTAGATGTTTCCTTGTTTATACAGATAGCGGTGTAGATATTTCCATGTTTATAGAGATAGCGGTGTAGCCATTTCCAAATTTATACAGATAGCCGTGTAGATATTTAAAGGTTCATACAGATGGCGGTGTAGGTATTTCCATCCTTATACAGATAGCGTTGTAGGTATTTCCATGTTTATACACATAGCGGTGTAGATATTTCCATATTTATAGAGTTGGAGGTGTAGATATTTCCATGTTCATAGAGATGGCGGTGTAGATATTTCCATGTTTATATAGTTGGCAGTGTAGATATTTACATGTTCATACAGATGGCGGTGAAGGTATTTCTATGTTTATACACATGATGGTGTACATATTTCCCAGTTTTAAGAGATAGCGGTGTAGATATTTCCGTTTTTACACAGATAGCAGTGTAGATATTTCCATGTTTACACAGATAGCGGTGTAGATATTTCCATGTTTATACTGATAGCAGTGTAGATATTTCCAAGTGTATACAGATAACGGTGTAGATATTTACATATTCCTACAGATGGCTGTGAAGGTATTTATATATTTATACAGATTGTGGAGTAGATATTTCCATGTTTATACAGATAGCGGTGTAGATATTTCCATGTTTCTACAGTTGGTGTTGTAGATATTTCCATGTTTACCCTGAGAGCGGTGTAGACATTTCCATGTTTACAAAGAAAGCGGTGAAGATACTTCCATGTTTATACAGATAGTGGTCTAGATATTTCCATGTTTATAAAGATGGCTGTGTAGCTATTTCCATGTTTATAGAGATAGCGGCGTAGATATTTCCATGTTTACATAGATAGCGGTGTAGGTATTTCCATGTTTACACTGATAGCGGTGTAGATATTTCCAAGTTTATACAGAAAGTGGTGTAGATATTTCCATGTTTATAGAGATATCGGAGTAGATATTTCCATGTTCACACAGATAGAGGTGTAGATATTTCCATGTTTACACATATAGCGGTGTAGATATTTCCAAGTTTATGCAAATAGCGTTGTAGATATTTCCACATTTATGCAGATAGAGGTATAGATATTTCGATGTTTATACAGAGAGCGGTGTAGATTTTTTCGTGTTCCTACAGATGGCGCTGTAGATATTTCCATGTTTATAGAGTTGGCGGTTAAGGCATTTTCATGTTCATACAGATGGCGGAGTAGATATTTCCATGTTTATACAGATAGCAGTGTAGATATTTCCATGTTTACACAGATAGCGGTGTAGATATTTCCATGTTTTTACAGATAGCGGTGAAGATATTTCCATATTTATAGAGTTGGCGGTGTAGATATTTCCATGTTCATACAGATGGCGGTGTAGATATCTCCATGTTTATATAGTTGGCAGTGTAGATATTTCCATGTTCATACAGATGGCGGTGAAGATATTTCTATGTTTATACACATGATGGTGTAGATATTTCCAAGTTTTAAGAGATAGCGGTGTAGATATTTCCATGTTTATACAGATGGCGGTGTAGATATTTCCATACTCATACAGATGGCGGTGTTGATATTTCCATGTGTATAGAGATAGCGGTGTAGGTATTTCCATGTTTACACAGATAGCGGTGTAGATATTTTTATGTTTACACAGATAGCGGTGTAGATATTTCCATGTTTATACAGATAGCGGTGTAGTTATTTCCATGATTATACAGAGAGCGGTGTAAATATTTCCATATGTATAGAGGTGGAGGTGTAGATATCTCCATGTTCATACAGATGGCGTTGAAGATATTTCCATGTTTAGAGAGATAGCGGTGTAGATATTTCCATGTTTACACAGATAGCGGTGTAGATATTTCCATGTTTATACAGATAGCGTTGTAGATATTTCCATATTTATAGAGTTGGCGGTGTAGATATTTCCATGTTCATACAGATGGCGGTGTAGATATTTCCATGTTTATATAGTTGGCAGTGTAGATATTTCCATGTTCATACAGATGGCGGTGAAGTTATTTCCATGTTTATACACATGACGTTGTAGATATTTCCAAGTTTTAAGAGGTAGCGGTGTAGATATTTCCGTGTTTACACAGATGGCGGTGAAGATATTTCCATGTTTAGAGAGATAGCGGTGTAGATATTTCCATGTTTATACTGATAGCGGTGTAGGTATTTCCATGTTTATACAGATAACGGTGTAGATATTTACATATTCATACAGATGTTTGTGTATATATTTATATGTTTATACAGATTGCGGAGTAGATATTTCCATTTTATAGAGATAGCGGTGTAGATATTTCCATGTTTCTACAGTTGGTGTTGTAGAAATTTCCATGTTTACACAGATAGCGGTGTAGATATTTCCAAGTTTAAGCAGATAGCGGAGTAGATATTTCCACTTTTATGCAGATAGCGGTGAAGATATTTCCATGTTTATGCAGAAAGCGGTGTAGATATTTCCATGTTCCTGGAGATGGCTGTGTAGATATTTCCAAGTTTATACAGATACTGGTGTAGATATTTCCATGTTGACACACATAGCGTTGTAGATATTTCCATGTTCCTACAGAGGGCGGTGTACATATTTACATGTTTGTAGAGTTGGCGGTTTAGACATTTCCACGTTCATACAGATGGTGGTGTAGATATTTCCATGTTTATACAGATAGCGGTGTGGATATTTCCATCTTTATACACATAATGGTGTAGATCTTTCCATGTTTTTAGAGATAGCGGTGCAGTTATTTCCATGTTTACACAGATAGCGGTGTAGATATTTCCATGTTTATACAGATGACTCTGTAGATATTTCCATGTTTACAGAGATAGCGGTGTAGATATTTCCATATTTACAGAGATAGCGGTGTAGATATTTCCATGTTTACACAGATAGCGGTGTAGATATTTCCATATTTATACAGAAAGCGGTGAAGATATTTCCATGTTTATAGAGATATCGGTGTAGATATTTCCATGTTTATACAGATAGCAGTGTAGATATTTCCATGCTAATACACATGGCGCTGCAGATATTTCCATGTTCATACAGATGGTGGTGAAGATATTTCCATGTTTATACAGATAACGGTGTATATATTTCCATGTTTACACAGATAGCGGTGTAGATATTTCTATGTTTACACAGATCGCGGTGCAGATATTTCCATGTTTATACAGATAGGGGTGTAGATATTTCCATGTTCATACAGATGGCGTAGATATTTCCATCTTTATATAGTTGGCAGTGTAGATATTTCCATGTTCATACAGATGGCGGTGAAGATATTTCCATGTTTATACACATAACGGTGTAGATATTTCCAAGTTTTAAGAAATAGCGGAGTAGATATTTCCATGTATACACAGATAGCGGTGTAGATATTTCCATGTTTACACAGATAGCGGAGTATTTTCATGTTTATACAGATAGCGATGTAGATATTTCCATGTGTATACAGAAAGCGGTGTAGATACTTACATGTTCCTACAGATGGCTGTGTAGATATTTCCAAGTTTATACTGATAGTGGTGTAGATATTTCCGTGTTTATAGAGATACCGTTGTACATATTTCCATCTTCCTTCTGTGGGTGGTGTAGATATTTCCATGTTTACACAGATAGCAGTGTATATATTTCCAAGTTTATGCAGATAGCGGTGGAGATATTTCCACTTTTATGGAGATAGCAGTGTAGATATTTCCATGTTTATACAGAAAGCGGTGTAGATAATTCCATGTTCCTACAGATTGCGCTGTAGATATTTCCATGTTTATAGAGCTGGCGGTTTAGACATTTCCATATTAATGCAGATGGCAGTGTAGATATTTCCGTGTTTATACAGATAGCAGTGAAGATATTTCCATCTTTATACACGTAACGGTGCAGATATTTCCATGTTTATACAGATGGCGGTGTAGATATTTCCATACTCATACAGATGGCGGTGTAGACATTTCCATGTGTATAGAGATAGCGGTGTAGGTATTTCCGTGTTTACACAGATAGCAGTGTAGATATTTTTATGTTTACACAGATAGCGGTGTAGATATTTCCATGTTTATACAGATAGCGGTGTAGTTATTTCCATGTTTATACAGAGAGCGGTGTAGATGTTTCCATATTTATAGAGTTGGAGGTGTAGATATCTCCATGTTCATACAGATGGCGTTGAAGATATTTCCATGTTTAGAGAGATAGCGGTGTAGATATTTCCATGTTTACACAGATAGCGGTGTAGATATTTCCATGTTTATACAGATAGCAGTGTAGATATTTCCATATTTATGGAGTTGGCGGTGTAGATATTTCCATGTTCATACTGATGGCGGTGTAGATATTTCCATGTTTATATAGTTGGCAGTGTAGATATTTCCATGTTCATACAGATGGCGGTGAAGTTATTTCCATGTTTATACACATGACGGTGTAGATATTTCCAAGTTTTAAGAGGTAGCGGTGTAGATATTTCCATGTTTACACAGATAGCGGTGTAGATATTTCCGTGTTTACACAGATGGCGGTGTAGATATTTCCATGTTTATAGAGATATCGGTGTAGATATTTCCATGTTCATACAGATGGCGGTGAAGATATTTCCATGTTTATACAGATAACGGTGTATATATTTCCATGTTTACACAGATAGCGGTGTAGATATTTCTATGTTTACACAGATCGCGGTGTAGATATTTCCATGTTTATACAGATAGGGGTGTAGATATTTCCATGTTCATACAGATGGCGTAGATATTTCCATCTTTATATAGATGGCAGTGTAGATATTTCCATGTTCATACAGATGGCGGTGAAGATATTTTCATGTTTATACACATAACGGTGTAGATATTTCCAAGTTTTAAGAGATAGCGGAGTAGATATTTCCATGTATACACAGATAGCGGTAGAGATATTTCCATGTTTACACAGATAGCGGTGTATTTTCATGTTTATACAGATAGCGATGTAGATATTTCCATGTGTATACAGAAAGCGGTGTAGATAGTTACATGTTCCTACAGATGTCTGTGTACATTTTTCCAAGTTTATACTGATAGTGGTGTAGATATTTCCGTGTTTATAGAGATACCGTTGTACATATTTCCATCTTCCTTCGGTGGGTGGTGTAGATATTTCCATGTTTACACAGATAGCGGTGTAGATATTTCCAAGTTTATGCAGATAGCGGTGGAGATATTTCCACTTTTATGCAGATAGCAGTGTAGATATTTCCATGTTTATACAGAAAGCGGTGTAGATAATTCCATGTTCCTACAGATTGCGCTGTAGATATTTCCATGTTTATAGAGTTGGCGGTTTAGACATTTCCATATTCATGCAGATGGCAGTGTAGATATTTCCGTGTTAATATAGATAGCAGTGTAGATATTTCCTTCTTTATACACGTAACGGTGTAGGTATTTCCATGTTTATACAGATGGCGGTGTAGATATTTCCATACTCATACAGATGGCGGTGTAGATATTTCCATGTGTATAGAGATAGCGGTGTAGGTATTTCCATGTTTACACAGATAGCGGTGTAGATATTTTTATGTTTACACAGATAGCAGTGTAGATATTTCCATGTTTATACAGATAGCGGTGTAGTTATTTCCATGTTTATACAGAGAGCGGTGTAGATATTTCCATATTTATAGAGGTGGAGGTGTAGATATCTCCATGTTCATACAGATGGCGTTGAAGATATTTCCATGTTTAGAGAGATAGCGGTGTAGATATTTCCATGTTTACACAGATAGCGGTGTAGATATTTCCATGTTTATACAGATAGCGTTGTAGATATTTCCATATTTATAGAGTTGGCGGTGTAGATATTTCCATGTTCATACAGATGGCGGTGTAGATATTTCCATGTTTATATAGTTGGCAGTGTAGATATTTCCATGTTCATACAGATGGCGGTAAAGTTATTTCCATGTTTATACACATGACGTAGGTATTTCCAAGTTTTAAGAGGTAGCGGTGTAGATATTTCCGTGTTTACACAGATGGCGGTGAAGATATTTCCATGTTTAGAGAGATAGCGGTGTAGATATTTCCATGTTTATACTGATAGCGGTGTAGATATTTCCATTTTTATACAGATAACGGTGTAGATATTTACATATTCATACAGATGGTTGTGTATATATTTATATGTTTATACAGATTGCGGAGTAGATATTTCCATGTTTATATAGATAGCGGTGTAGATATTTCCATGTTTCTACAGTTGGTGTTGTAGATATTTCCATGTTTACACAGATAGCGGTGTAGATATTTCCAAGTTTAAGCAGATAGCGGAGTAGATATTTCCACTTTTATGCAGATAGCGGTGAAGATATTTCCATGTTTATGCAGAAAGCGGTGTAGATATTTCCAAGTTCCTGCAGATGTCTGTGTAGATATTTCCAAGTTTATAAAGATACGGGTGTAGATATTTCCATGCTGACACACATAGCGTTGTAGATATTTCCATGTTCCTACAGAGGGCGGTGTACATATTTACATGTTTGTAGAGTTGGCGGTTTAGACATTTCCACGTTCATACAGATGGTGGTGTAGATATTTCCATGTTTACACAGATAGCGGTGTAGATATTTCCATGTTTATACAGATGACTCTGTAGATATTTCCATGTTTACAGAGATAGCGGTGAAGATATTTCCATGTTTATAGAGATAGCGGTGTAGATATTTCCATGTTTACACAGATAGCGGTGTAGATATTTCCATATTTATACAGAAAGCGGTGTAGATATTTCCATGTTTATAGAGATATCGGTGTAGATATTTCCATGTTTATACAGATAGCAGTGTAGATATTTCCATGCTAATACACATGGCGGTGTAGATATTTCCATGTTCATACAGATGGGGGTGAAGATATTTCCATGTTTATAGAGTTGGCGGTTAAGGCATTTTCATGTTCATACAGATGGCGGAGTAGATATTTTCATGTTTATACAGATAGCGGTGTAGATATTTCCATGTTTACACAGATAGCGGTGTAGATATTTCCATGTTTTTACAGATAGCGGTGAAGATATTTCCATATTTATAGAGTTGGCGGTGTAGATATTTCCATGTTCATAAAGATGGCGGTGTAGATATTTCCATGTTTATATAGTTGGCAGTGTAGATATTTCCATGTTCATACAGATGGCGGTGAGGATATTTCTATGTTTATACACATGATGGTGTAGATATTTCCAAGTTTTAAGAGATAGCGGTGTAGATATTTTCGTGTTTACACAGATAGCGGTGTAGATATTTCCATGTTTACACAGATAGCAGTGTAGATATTTCCATGTTTATACTGATAGCGGTGTAGATATTTCCATGTGTATGCAGATAACAGTGTAGATATTTACATATTCCTACAGATGGCTGTGTAGATATTTATATGTTTATACAGAATGCGGAGTAGATATTTCCATGTTTATAGAGATAGCGGTGTAGATATTTCCATGTTTCTACAGTTGGTGTTGTAGATATTTCCATGTTTACACAGATACCGGTGTAGATATTTCCAAGTTTATGCAGATAGCGGAGTAGATATTTCCACTTTTATGCAGATAGCGGTGAAGATATTTCCATGTTTATGCAGAAAGCGGTGGAGATATTTCCATGTTCCTGCAGATGGCTGTGTAGATATTTCCAAGTTTATACAGATACTGGTGTAGATATTTCCATGTTGACACACATAGCGTTGTAGATATTTCCATGTTCCTACAGAGGGCGGTGTACATATTTACATGTTTGTAGAGTTGGCGGTTTAGACATTTCCACGTTCATACAGATGGTGGTGTAGATATTGCCATGTTTATACAGATAGCAGTGTGGATATTTCCATCTATATACACATAATGTTGTAGATCTTTCCATGTTTTTAGAGATAGCGGCGTAGTTATTTCCATGTTTACACAGAAAGCGGTGTAGATATTTCCATGTTTATACAGATGACTCTGTAGATATTTCCATGTTTACAGAGATAGCGGTGTAGATATTTCCATGTTTACACAGATAGCGGTGTAGATATTTCCATATTTATACAGAAAGCGGTGTAGATATTTCCATGTTTATAGAGATATCGGTGTAGATATTTCCATGTTTATACAGATAGCAGTGTAGATATTTCCATGCTAATACACATGGCGGTGTAGATATTTCCATGTTCATACAGATGGCGTTGAGGATATTTCCATGTTTATACAGATAACGGTGTATATATTTCCATGTTTACACAGATAGCGGTGTAGATATTTCCATGTTTATACAGATAGGGGTGTAGATATTTCCATGTTCATACAGATGGCGTAGATATTTCCATCTTTATATAGTTGGCAGTGTAGATATTTCCATGTTCATACAGATGGCGGTGAAGTTATTTCCATGTTTATACACATGACGTAGATATTTCCAAGTTTTAAGAGGTAGCGGTGTAGATATTTCCGTGTTTACACAGATGGCGGTGAAGATATTTCGATGTTTAGAGAGATAGCGGTGTATATATTTCCATGTTTATACTGATAGTGGTGCAGATATTTCCATGTTTATACAGATAACGGTGTAGGTATTTACATATTCATACAGATGGTTGTGTATATATATATATGTTTATACAGATTGCGGAGTATATATTTCCATGTTTATAGAGATAGCGGTGTAGATATTTCCATGTTTCTACAGTTGGTGTTGTAGATATTTCCATGTTTACACAGATAGCAGTGTAGATATTTCCAAGTTTAAGCAGATAGCGGAGTAGATATTTCCACTTTTATGCAGATAGCGGTGAAGATATTTCCATGTTTATGCAGAAAGCGGTGTAGATATTTCCATGTTTATACAGATGACGGTGTAGATATTTCCATGTTTATACAGAAGGCGGTGTAGATATTTCCATGTTTATAGAGATGGCAGTGTAGATATTTCCGTGTTTATACAGATAGCGGTGTAGATATTTCCCTGTTTATACAGATAGCTGTGTAGATATTTACATCTTTATAGAAATGGCGGTGTAGATATTTCCATGTTTATATAGATGGCGGTGTAGATATTTCCATGTTTATACAGGTGGCGGTGTAGGTATTTCCATGTTTATACAGATGGCGGTGTAGATATTTCCATGTTTATAGAGATAACGGTGTAGTTATTTCCATGTTAATAGGCATAGCGGTGTAGATATTTCCATGTTTATAGAGATGGCAGTGTAGATATTTCCATGTTTATAGAGATAGAGCTGTAGATATTTCCTTGTGTATACAGATAACGGTGAAAATATTTCCATGTTTATAGAGATAGCGGTGTAGACATTGCCACGTTTATACAGATAGCGGTGTAGATATTTCCATGTTTATAGAGATGGCGTTGTAGACATTTCCATGTTTATACAGATGGCTGTGTAGATATTTCCACCTTTATACAGATGGTGGTGTAGATATTTCCATGTTTACACAGATAGCCGTGTAGATATTTCCATGTTTATACAGATGGCGGTGTAGATATTTCCATGTTTATATAGATGGCGGTGTAGATATTTCCATCTTTATACAGATGGCGGTGTAGATATTTCCATCTTTATACAGATGGCGGTGTAGGTATTTCCATGTTTATAGAGATGGCGGTGTAGATATTTCCATGTTTATAGAGACAGACGTGTAGATGTTTCCTTGTTTATACAGATAGCGGTGTAGATATTACCATGTTTATAGAGATAGCGGTGTAGCCATTTCCAAATTTATACAGATAGCCGTGTAGATATTTAAAGGTTCATATAGATGGCGGTGTAGATATTTCCACCCTTATACAGATAGCGGTGTAGATATTTCCATGTTTATACAGATAGCGGTGTAGATATTTCCATATTTATAGAGTTGGAGGTGTAGATATTTCCATATTCATAGAGATGGCGGTGTAGATATTTCCATGTTTATATACTTGGCAGTGTAGATATTTCCATGTTCATACAGATGGCGGTGAAGATATTTCTATGTTTATACACATGATGGTGTACATATTTCCCAGTTTTAAGAGATAGCGGTGTAGATATTTCCGTGTTTACACAGATAGCAGTGTAGATATTTCCATGTTTACACAGATAGCGGTGTAGATATTTCCATGTTTATACTGACAGCTGTGTAGATATTTCCATGTGTATACAGGTAACGGTGTAGATATTTACATATTCCTACAGATGGCTGTGTAGATATTTATATGTTTATACAGATTGTGGAGTAGATATTTCCATGTTCATAGAGATAGCAGTGTAGATATTTCCATGTTTCTACAGTTGGTGTTGTAGGTATTTCCATGTATACCCTGATAGTGCTGTAGACATTTCCATGTTTACAAAGAAATTGGTGTAGATATTTCCATGTTTATACAGATAGCGGTGTAGATATTTCCATGTTTATAAAGATGGCTGTGTAGCTATTTCCATGTTTATAGAGATAGTGGCGTAGATATTTCCATGTTTACATAGATAGCGGTGTAGGTATTTCCATGTTTACACAGATAGCGGTGTAGATATTTCCAAGTTTATACAGAAAGCGGTGTAGATATTTCCATGTTTATGGATATATCGGAGTAGATATTTCCATGTTCACACAGCGGTGTAGATATTTCCATGTTTACACACATAGCGGTGTAGATATTTCCAAGTTTATGCAAATAGCGTTGTAGATATTTCCACTTTTATGCAGATAGAGGTAGAGATATTTCGATGTTTATACAGAGAGCGGTGTAGATATTTCCATGTTCCTACAGATGGCGCTTTAGATATTTCCATGTTTATAGAGTTGGCGGTTAAGGCATTTTCATGTTCATACAGACGGCGGAGTAGATATTTCCATGTTTATACAGATAGTGGTGTAGATATTTCCATGTTTACACAGATAGCGGTGTAGATATTTCCATGTTTTTACAGATAGCGGTGTAGATATTTCCATATTTATAGAGTTGGCAGTGTAGATATTTCCATGTTCATACAGATGGCGGTGTAGATATTTCCATGTTTATATAGTTGGCAGTGTAGATATTTCCATGTTCATACAGATGGCGGTGAAGATATTTTTATGTTTATACACATGATGGTGTAGATATTTCCAAGTTTTAAGAGATAGCGGTGTAGATATTTTCGTGTTTACACAGATAGCGGTGTAGATATTTCCATGTTTACACAGATAGCAGTGTAGATATTTCCATGTTTATACTGATAGCGGTGTAGATATTTCCATGTGTATGCAGATAACAGTGTAGATATTTACATATTCCTACAGATGGCTGTGTAGATATTTATATGTTTATACAGAATGCGGAGTAGATATTTCCATGTTTATAGAGATAGCGGTGTAGATATTTCCATGTTTCTACAGTTGGTGTTGTAGATATTTCCATGTTTACACAGATAGCGGTGTAGATATTTCCAAGTTTATGCAGATAGCGGAGTAGATATTTCCACTTTTATGCAGATAGCGGTGAAGATATTTCCATGTTTATGCAGAAAGCGGTGGAGATATTTCCATGTTCCTGCAGATGGCTGTGTAGGTATTTCCAAGTTTATACAGATACTGGTGTAGATATTTCCATGTTGACACACATAGCGTTGTAGATATTTCCATGTTCCTACAGAGGGCGGTGTACATATTTACATGTTTGTAGAGTTGGCGGTTTAGACATTTCCACGTTCATACAGATGGTGGTGTAGATATTGCCATGTTTATACAGATAGCAGTGTGGATATTTCCATCTATATACACATAATGTTGTAGATCTTTCCATGTTTTTAGAGATAGCGGCGTAGTTATTTCCATGTTTACACAGAAAGCGGTGTAGATATTTCCATGTTTATACAGATGACTCTGTAGATATTTCCATGTTTACAGAGATAGCGGTGTAGATATTTCCATGTTTACACAGATAGCGGTGTAGATATTTCCATATTTATACAGAAAGCGGTGTAGATATTTCCATGTTTATAGAGATATCGGTGTAGATATTTCCATGTTTATACAGATAGCAGTGTAGATATTTCCATGCTAATACACATGGCGGTGTAGATATTTCCATGTTCATACAGATGGCGTTGAGGATATTTCCATGTTTATACAGATAACGGTGTATATATTTCCATGTTTACACAGATAGCGGTGTAGATATTTCCATGTTTATACAGATAGGGGTGTAGATATTTCCATGTTCATACAGATGGCGTAGATATTTCCATCTTTATATAGTTGGCAGTGTAGATATTTCCATGTTCATACAGATGGCGGTGAAGTTATTTCCATGTTTATACACATGACGTAGATATTTCCAAGTTTTAAGAGGTAGCGGTGTAGATATTTCCGTGTTTACACAGATGGCGGTGAAGATATTTCGATGTTTAGAGAGATAGCGGTGTATATATTTCCATGTTTATACTGATAGTGGTGCAGATATTTCCATGTTTATACAGATAACGGTGTAGGTATTTACATATTCATACAGATGGTTGTGTATATATATATATGTTTATACAGATTGCGGAGTATATATTTCCATGTTTATAGAGATAGCGGTGTAGATATTTCCATGTTTCTACAGTTGGTGTTGTAGATATTTCCATGTTTACACAGATAGCAGTGTAGATATTTCCAAGTTTAAGCAGATAGCGGAGTAGATATTTCCACTTTTATGCAGATAGCGGTGAAGATATTTCCATGTTTATGCAGAAAGCGGTGTAGATATTTCCATGTTTATACAGATGACGGTGTAGATATTTCCATGTTTATACAGAAGGCGGTGTAGATATTTCCATGTTTATAGAGATGGCAGTGTAGATATTTCCATGTTTATACAGATAGCGGTGTAGATATTTCCATGTTTATACAGATAGCTGTGTAGATATTTACATCTTTATAGAAATGGCGGTGTAGATATTTCCATGTTTATATAGATGGCGGTGTAGATATTTCCATGTTTATACAGGTGGCGGTGTAGGTATTTCCATGTTTATACAGATGGCGGTGTAGATATTTCCATGTTTATAGAGATAACGGTGTAGTTATTTCCATGTTAATAGGCATAGCGGTGTAGATATTTCCATGTTTATAGAGATGGCGGTGTAGATATTTCCATGTTTATAGAGATAGAGCTGTAGATATTTCCTTGTGTATACAGATAACGGTGAAAATATTTCCATGTTTATAGAGATAGCGGTGTAGACATTGCCACGTTTATACAGATAGCGGTGTAGATATTTCCATGTTTATAGAGATGGCGTTGTAGACATTTCCATGTTTATACAGATGGCTGTGTAGATATTTCCACCTTTATACAGATGGTGGTGTAGATATTTCCATGTTTACACAGATAGCCGTGTAGATATTTCCATGTTTATACAGATGGCGGTGTAGATATTTCCATGTTTATATAGATGGCGGTGTAGATATTTCCATCTTTATACAGATGGCGGTGTAGATATTTCCATCTTTATACAGATGGCGGTGTAGGTATTTCCATGTTTATAGAGATGGCGGTGTAGATATTTCCATGTTTATAGAGACAGACGTGTAGATGTTTCCTTGTTTATACAGATAGCGGTGTAGATATTACCATGTTTATAGAGATAGCGGTGTAGCCATTTCCAAATTTATACAGATAGCCGTGTAGATATTTAAAGGTTCATATAGATGGCGGTGTAGATATTTCCACCCTTATACAGATAGCGGTGTAGATATTTCCATGTTTATACAGATAGCGGTGTAGATATTTCCATATTTATAGAGTTGGAGGTGTAGATATTTCCATATTCATAGAGATGGCGGTGTAGATATTTCCATGTTTATATACTTGGCAGTGTAGATATTTCCATGTTCATACAGATGGCGGTGAAGATATTTCTATGTTTATACACATGATGGTGTACATATTTCCCAGTTTTAAGAGATAGCGGTGTAGATATTTCCGTGTTTACACAGATAGCAGTGTAGATATTTCCATGTTTACACAGATAGCGGTGTAGATATTTCCATGTTTATACTGATAGCTGTGTAGATATTTCCATGTGTATACAGGTAACGGTGTAGATATTTACATATTCCTACAGATGGCTGTGTAGATATTTATATGTTTATACAGATTGTGGAGTAGATATTTCCATGTTCATAGAGATAGCGGTGTAGATATTTCCATGTTTCTACAGTTGGTGTTGTAGGTATTTCCATGTATACCCTGATAGTGCTGTAGACATTTCCATGTTTACAAAGAAATTGGTGTAGATATTTCCATGTTTATACAGATAGCGGTGTAGATATTTCCATGTTTATAAAGATGGCTGTGTAGCTATTTCCATGTTTATAGAGATAGTGGCGTAGATATTTCCATGTTTACATAGATAGCGGTGTAGGTATTTCCATGTTTACACAGATAGCGGTGTAGATATTTCCAAGTTTATACAGAAAGCGGTGTAGATATTTCCATGTTTATGGATATATCGGAGTAGATATTTCCATGTTCACACAGCGGTGTAGATATTTCCATGTTTACACACATAGCGGTGTAGATATTTCCAAGTTTATGCAAATAGCGTTGTAGATATTTCCACTTTTATGCAGATAGAGGTAGAGATATTTCGATGTTTATACAGAGAGCGGTGTAGATATTTCCATGTTCCTACAGATGGCGCTTTAGATATTTCCATGTTTATAGAGTTGGCGGTTAAGGCATTTTCATGTTCATACAGACGGCGGAGTAGATATTTCCATGTTTATACAGATAGTGGTGTAGATATTTCCATGTTTACACAGATAGCGGTGTAGATATTTCCATGTTTTTACAGATAGCGGTGTAGATATTTCCATATTTATAGAGTTGGCAGTGTAGATATTTCCATGTTCATACAGATGGCGGTGTAGATATTTCCATGTTTATATAGTTGGCAGTGTAGATATTTCCATGTTCATACAGATGGCGGTGAAGATATTTTTATGTTTATACACATGATGGTGTAGATATTTCCAAGTTTTAAGAGATAGCGGTGTAGATATTTTCGTGTTTACACAGATTGCGGTGTAGATATTTCCATGTTTACACAGATAGCGGTGTAGATATTTCCATGTTTATACTGATAGCGGTGTAGATATTTCCATGTGTATGCAGATAACGGTGTAGATATTTACATATTCCTACAGATGGCTGTTTAGATATTTATATGTTTATACAGATTGCAGAGTAGATATTTCCATGTTTATAGAGATAGCGGTGTAGCCATTTCCAAATTTATACAGATAGCGGTGTAGATATTTAAAGGTTCATACAGATGGTGGTGTAGATATTTCCATCCTTATACAGATAGCGGTGTAGATATTTCCATGTTTATACAGATGGCGGTGTAGATATTTCCACCTTTGTACAGATAGCGGTGTAGTTATTTCCATGTTCATAGAGATGGCGGTGTAGATATTTCCATGTTTATAGAGATAGAGGTGTAGATATTTCCTTGTTTATAGAGATAGCGGTGTAGATATTTCCATGTTTATACAGATGGCGGTGTACATACTTCCATCTCTATACAGATGGCGGTGTCCATATTTCCATGTTCATACAGATGGCGGTGTAGATATTTAAATGTTTTTAGACATGGCGTTGTAGATATTTCCGTGTTTATACAGATAGCGGTATAGATATTTCCATGTTTATACAGTTAGCTGTGTAGATATTTCCATCGTTATACAGATGGCGGTGTAGATATTTCCATGTTCATACAGATGGCGGTGTAGATATTTCCATGTTTATACAGATAGCGGTGTAGATATTTCCATGTTTATAGGGAAGGTGGTGTAGATATTTCCATGTTTATAGAGATGGCAGTGTAGATATTTCCATGTTTATACAGATAGCGGTATAGATATTTCCATGTTTATACAGATATCTGTGTAGATATTTACATCTTTATACAAATGGCGGTGTAGATATTTCCATGTTTATATAGATGGCGGTGTAGATATTTCCATCTTTATACAGATGGCGGTGTAGGTATTTCCATGTTTATAGAGGTGGCGGTGTAGATATTTCCATGTTTATAGAGATAGTGGTGTAGTTATTTCCATGTTAATAGGCATAGCGGTGTAGATATTTCCATGTTTATAGAGATAGAGGTGTAGATATTTCCTTGTGTATACAGATAGCGGTGAAAATATTTCCATGTTTATAAAGATAGCTGTCTAGACATTGCCACGTTTATACAGATAGCGGTGTAGATATTTCCATGTTTATAGAGATGGCGGTGTAGATATTTCCATGTTTCTACAGATGGCTGTGTAGATATTTCCACCTTTATACAGATGGTGGTGTAGATATATCCATGTTTATACAGATAGCGGTTTAGATATTTCCATGTTTATACAGATGGCGGTGTAGATATTTCCATGTTAATAGAGATGGCGGTGTAGATATTTCCATGTTCATAGAGATAACGGTGTAGTTATTTCCAAGTTAATAGGCATAGCGGTGTAGATATTTCCATGTTTATAAAGAAAGAGGTGTAGATATTTCCTTGTTTATACAGATAGCGTTGTAGATATTTCCATGTTTATAGAGATAGCGGTGTAGACATTTCCACTTTTATACCGATAGTGGTGTAGATATTTAAAGCTTCATACAGATGCTGGTGTAGATATTTCCATCCTTATACAGATAGCAGTGTAGATATTTCCGTGTTTGTACAGATGGCGGTGTAGATATTTCCATCTTTATACAGATGGCGGTGTAGATATTTCCATGTTCATAGAGATGGCAGTGTAGATATTTCCATGTTTATACAGATAGCGGTGTAGATATTTCCATGTTTATACAGGTAGCTGTGTAGATATTTCCATCTTTATACAGATGGCGGTGTAGATATTTCCATGTTTATACAGATGGTGGTGTAGATACTTCCATGTTTATAGATATGGCCGTGTAGATATTTCCATGTTTAAAGAGATGACAGTGTAGATATTTCCATTTTTATAGAGATAGCAGTGTAGTTATTTCCCTTTAAATGGGCATAACGGTGTAGATATTTAATTGTTTATAGACATAGAGTTGTAGATATTTCCTAGTTTAAACAGATAGAGGTGTAGATATTTCCATGTTTATAGAGATAGCGGTGTAGACATTTCCACATTTATACAGTAAGCGGTGTAGATATATCCATGTTCATACAGATGGTGGTGTAGATATTTCCATCCTTACAGAGATAGCGGTGTAGTTATTTCCATGTTCATAGAGATGGCGGTGTAGATATTTACATGTTTACAGAGATAGAGGTGTAGATATTTCCTTGTTTATAGAGATAGCGGTGTAGATATTTCCATGTTTATACAAATGGCGGTGTAGACATTTCCATCTCTATACAGATGGCGGTGTACATATATCCATGTTCATACAGATGGCGGTGTAGATATTTCCATGTTTTTAGATATGGCTGTGTAGATATTTCCATGTTTATACAGATAGCGGTGTAGATATTTCCATGTTTATACAGTGAGCTGTGTAGATATTTCCATCGTTATACAGAAGGCGGTGTAGATATTTCCATGTTCATACAGATGGAGGTGTAGATATTTCCATGTTTATACAGATGACGGTGTAGATATTTCCATGTTTATACAGAAGGCGGTGTAGATATTTCCATGTTTATAGAGATGGCAGTGTAGATATTTCCATGTTTATACAGATAGCTTTGTAGATATTTCTATGTTTATACAGATACCTGTGTAGATATTTACATCTTTATGCAAATGTCGGTGTAGATATTTCCATGTTTATATAGATGGCGGTGTAGATATTTCCATCTTTATACAGATGGCGGTCTAGGTATTTCCATGTTTATAGAGGTGGCGGTGTAGATATTTCCATGTTTATAGAGATAGCGGTGTAGTTATTTCCATGTTAATAGGCATAGCGGTGTAGATATTTCCATGTTTATAGAGATGGCGGTGTAGATATTTCCATGTTTATAGACATAGAGTTGTAGATATTTCCTTGTTCATACAGATAGCGGTGAAAGTATTTCTATGTTTATAGAGATAGCGTTGTAGACATTGCCACGTTTATACAGATAGCGGTGCAGATATTTCCATGTTTATAGAGATGGCGGTGTAGACATTTCCATGTTTATAAAGATGGCTGTGTAGATATTTCCACCTTTATTCAGATGGTGGTGTAGATATTTCCATGTTTACACAGATAGCGGTGTAGATATTTCCATGTTTATACAGATGGCGGTGTAGATATTTCCATGTTTATAGAGATGGTGGTGTAGATATTTCCATGTTTATAGAGATAACGGTGTAGACATTTCCACGTTTATACAGTAAGCGGTGTAGATATATCCATGTTCATACAGATGGCGGTGTAGATATTTCCATCCTTATACAGATAGCGTTGTGGATATTTCCATGTTTATACAGATGGCTGTGTAGATATTTCCATGTTTATGGAGATGGCGGTGTAGATATTTACCATGTTTATAGAGACAGAGGTTTAGATGTTTCCTTGTTTATACAGATAGCGGTGTAGATATTTCAATGTTTATAAAGATAGCGGTGTAGCCATTTCCAAATTTATACAGATAGCGGTGGAGATATTTAAAGGTCCATACAGATGATGGTGTAGATATTTCCATCCTTATACAGATAGCGGTGTAGATATTTCCATGTTTATACAGATGGCGTTGTAGATATTTCCATCTGTATACAGATGGCGGTGTAGATATTTCCATGTTCATAGACATGGCAGTGTAGATATTTCCATGTTTACAGAGATAGAGGTGTAGATATTTCCTTGTTTATAGAGATAGCGGTGTAGATATTTCCATGTTTATACAGATGGCGGTGTAGATATTTCCATCTCTATACAGATGGCGGTGTACATATTTCCATGTTCATACAGATGGCGGTGTAGATATTTCCATGTTTTTAGACGTGGCGGTGTAGATATTTCCATGTTTATACAGATAGCAGTGTAGATAATTCCATGTTTATACAGTTAGCTGTGTAGATATTTCCTTCGTTATACAGATGGCGGTGTAGATATTTCCATGTTCATACAGATGGAGGTGTAGATATTTCCATGTTGATACAGATGATGGTGTAGATGTTTCCATGTTTATACAGAAGGTGGTGTAGATATTTCCATGTTTATAGAGATGGCAGCGTAGATATTTCCATGTTTACACAGATAGCTGTGTAGATATATCCATGTTTATACAGATAGCTGTGTAGATATTTACATCTTTATACAAATGGCGGTGTAGATATTTCCATGTACATAAAGATGGCGGTGTAGATATTTCCATCTTTATACAGATGGCGGTGTAGATATTTCCATCTTTATACAGATGGCGGTGTAGGTATTTCCATGTTTATAGAGATGGCGGTGTAGATATTTCCATGTTTATAGAGACAGATGTGTAGATGTTTCCTTGTTTATACAGATAGCGGTGTAGATATTTCCATGTACATAAAGATGGAGGTGTAGATATTTCCATCTTTCTACAGATGGCGGTGTAAATATTTCCATGTTTATAGAGACAGATGTGTAGATGTTTCCTTGTTTATACAGATAGCGGTGTAGATATTTCCATGTTTATACAGATAGCGGTGTAGATATTTCCATATTTATAGAGTTGGAGGTGTAGATATTTCCATGTTCATAGAGATGGCGGTGTAGATATTTCCATGATTATATACTTGGCGGTGTAGATATTTCCATGTTCATACAGATGGCGGTGAAGATATTTCTATGTTTATACACATGATGGTGTACATATTTCCCAGTTTTAAGATATAGCGGTGTAGATATTTCCGTTTTTACACAGATAGCAGTGTAGATATTTCCATGTTTACACAGATAGCGGTGTAGATATTTCCATGTTTATACAGATAGCGGTGTTGTTATTTCCATGTTTATACAGAGAGCGGTGTAGATATTTCCATATTTATAGAGTTGGAGGTGTAGATATCTCTATATTCATACAGATGGCGTTGAAGATATTTCCGTGTTTAGAGAGATAGCGGTGTAGATATTTCCATCTTTATACACGTAACGGTGTAGATATTTCCATGTTTATACAGATGGCGGTGTAGATATTTCCATCCTTACAGAGATAGCAGTGTAGTTATTTCCATGTTCATAGAGATGGCGGTGTAGATATTTACATGTTTACAGAGATAGAGGTGTAGATATTTCCTTGTTTATAGAGATAGCGGTGTAGATATTTCCATGTTTATACAGATGGCGGTGTAGACATTTCCATCTCTATACAGATGGCGGTGTACATATTTCCATGTTCATACAGATGGCGGTGTAGATATTTCCATGTTTTTAGGTATGGCTGTGTAGATATTTCCATGTTTATACAGATATCGGTGTAGATATTTCCATGTTTATACAGTGAGCTGTGTTGATATTTCCATCGTTATACAGAAGGCGGTGTAGATATTTCCATGTTCATACAGATGGAGGTGTAGATATTTCCATGTTTATACAGATGACGGTGTAGATATTTCCATGTTTATACAGAAGGCGGTGTAGATATTTCCATGTTTATAGACATGGCAGTGTAGATATTTCCATGTTTATACAGATAGCGGTGTAGATATTTCTATGTTTATACAGATACCTGTGTAGATATTTACATCTTTATACAAATGTCGGTGTAGATATTTCCATGTTTATATAGATGGCGGTGTAGATATTTCCATCTTTATACAGATGGCGGTCTAGGTATTTCCATGTTTATAGAGATGGCGGTGTAGATATTTCCATGTTTATAGAGATAGCGGTGCAGTTATTTCCATGTTAATAGGCATAGCGGTGTAGATATTTCCATGTTTATAGAGATGGCGGTGTAGATATTTCCATGTTTATAGACATAGAGTTGTAGATATTTCCTTGTTTATACAGATAGCGGTGAAAGTATTTCTATGTTTATAGAGATAGCGTTGTAGACATTGCCACGTTTATACAGATAGTGGTGTAGATATTTCCATGTTTATAGAGATGGCGGTGTAGACATTTCCATGTTTATAAAGATGGCTGTGTAGATATTTCCACCTTTATTCAGATGGTGGTGTAGATATTTCCATGTTTACACAGATAGTGGTGTAGATATTTCCATGTTTATACAGATGGCGTTGTAGATATTTCCATGTTTATAGAGATGGCGGAGTAGATATTTCCATGTTTATAGAGATAACGGTGTAGACATTTCCACGTTTATACAGTAAGCGGTGTAGATATATCCATGTTCATACAGATGGCGGTGTAGATGTTTCCATCCTTATACAGATAGCGTTGTGGATATTTCCATGTTTATACAGATGGCTGTGTAGATATTTCCATGTTTATGGAGATGGCGGTGTAGATATTTACCATGTTTATAGAGACAGAGGTTTAGATGTTTCCTTGTTTATACAGATAGCGGTGTAGATATTTCAATGTTTATAAAGATAGCGGTGTAGCCATTTCCAAATTTATACAGATAGCGGTGGAGATATTTAAAGGTTCATACAGATGATGGTGTAGATATTTCCATCCTTATACAGATAGCGGTGTAGATATTTCTATGTTTATACAGATGGCGTTGTAGATATTTCCATCTGTATACAGATGGCGGTGTAGATATTTCCATGTTCATAGACATGGCAGTGTAGATATTTCCATGTTTACAGAGATAGAGGTGTAGATATTTCCTTGTTTATAGAGATAGCGGTGTAGATATTTCCATGTTTATACAGATGGCGGTGTAGATATTTCCATCTCTATACAGATGGCGATGTACATATTTCCATGTTCATACAGATGGCGGTGTAGATATTTCCATGTTTTTAGACGTGGCGGTGTAGATATTTCCATGTTTATACAGATAGCAGTGTAGATAATTCCATGTTTATACAGTTAGCTGTGTAGATATTTCCTTCGTTATACAGATGGCGGTGTAGATATTTCCATGTTGATACAGATGACGGTGTAGATGTTTCCATGTTTATACAGAAGGCGGTGTAGATATTTCCATGTTTATAGAGATGGCAGCGTAGATATTTCCATGTTTACACAGATAGCTGTGTAGATATATCCATGTTTATACAGATAGCTGTGTAGATATTTACATCTTTATACAAATGGCGGTGTAGATATTTCCATGTATATAAAGATGGCGGTGTAGATATTTCCATCTTTATACAGATGGCGGTGTAGATATTTCCATCTTTATACAGATGGCGGTGTAGGTATTTCCATGTTTATAGAGATGGCGGTGTAGATATTTCCATGTTTATAGAGACAGATGTGTAGATGTTTCCTTGTTTATACAGATAGCGGTGTAGATATTTCCATGTTTATACAGATAGCGGTGTAGATATTTCCATATTTATAGAGTTGGAGGTGTAGATATTTCCATGTTCATAGAGATGGCGGTGTAGATATTTCCATGATTATATACTTGGCGGTGTAGATATTTCCATGTTCATACAGATGGCGGTGAAGATATTTCTATGTTTATACACATGATGGTGTACATATTTCCCAGTTTTAAGAGATAGCGGTATAGATATTTCCGTTTTTACACAGATAGCAGTGTAGATATTTCCATGTTTACACAGATAGCGGTGTAGATATTTCCATGTTTATACTGATAGCGGTGTAGATATTTCGAAGTGTATACAGACAACGGTGTAGATATTTACATATTCCTAAAGATGGCTGGGTAGATATTTATATGTTGATACAGATTGTGGAGTAGTTATTTCCATGTTTATACAGATAGCGGTGTAGATATTTCCATGTTTTTCAGTTGGTGTTGTAGATATTTCCATGTTTACCCTGATAGCGGTGTAGACATTTCCATGTTTACAAAGAAAGCGGTGAAGATATTTCCATGTTTATACAGATAGCGGTCTAGATATTTCCATGTTTATTAATATGGCTGTGTAGCTATTTCCATGTTTATAGAGATAGCGGCGTAGATATTTCCATGTTTACATAGATAGCGGTGTAGATATTTCCATGTTTACACAGATAGCGGTGTAGATATTTCCAAGTTTATACAGAAAGCGGTGTAGATATTTCCATGTTTATAGAGATATCGGAGTAGATATTTCCATGTTCACATAGATAGCGGTGTAGATATTTCCATGTTTACACATATAGCGGTGTAGATATTTCCAAGTTTATGCAAATAGCGTTGTAGATATTTCCACATTTATGCAGATAGAGGTATAGATATTTCGATGTTTATACAGAGAGCGGTGTAGATATTTCCATGTTCCTACAGATGGCGCTGTAGATATTTCCATGTTTATAGAGTTGGCGGTTAAGGCATTTTCATGTTCATACAGATGGCGGAGTAGATATTTCCATGTTTATACAGATAGCGGTGTAGATATTTCCATCTTTACACAGATAGCGGAGTAGATATTTCCATGCTTTTACAGATAGCGGTGAAGATATTTCCATATTTATAGAGTTGGCGGTGTAGATATTTCCATGTTCATACAGATGGCGGCGTAGATATTTCCATGTTTATATAGTTGGCAGTGTAGATATTTCCATGTTCATACAGATGGCGGTGAGGATATTTCTATGTTTATACACATGATGGTGTAGATATTTCCAAGTTTTAAGAGATAGCGGTGTAGATATTTTCGTGTTTACACAGATAGCGGTGTAGATATTTCCATGTTTACACAGATAGCGGTGTAGATATTTCCATGTTTATACTGATAGCGGTGTAGATATTTCCATGTGTATGCAGATAACGTTGTAGATATTTACATATTCCTACAGATGGCTGTGTAGATATTTATATGTTTATACAGAATGCGGAGTAGATATTTCCATGTTTATAGAGATAGCGGTGTAGATATTTCCATGTTTCTACAGTTGGTGTTGTAGATATTTCCGTGTTTACACAGATAGCGGTGTAGATATTTCCAAGTTTATGCAGATAGAGGAGTAGATATTTCCTCTTTTATGCAGATAGCGGTGAAGATATTTCCATGTTCATGCAGAAAGCGGTGGAGATATTTCCATGTTCCTGCAGATGGCTGTGTATATATTTCCAAGTTTATACAGATACTGGTGTAGATATTTCCATGTTTACACACATAGCGTTGTAGATATTTCCATGTTCCTACAGAGGGCGGTGTACATATTTACATGTTTGTAGAGTTGGCGGTTTAGACATTTCCACGTTCATACAGATGGTGGTGTAGATATTTCCATGTTTATACAGATAGTGGTGTGGATATTTCCATCTTTATACACATAATGTTGTAGATCTTTCCATGTTTTTAGAGATAGCGGCGTAGTTATTTCCATGTTTACACAGATAGCGGTGTAGATATTTCCATGTTTACACAGATAGCGGTGTAGATATTTCCATATTTGTACAGAAAGCGGTGTAGATATTTCCATGTTTATAGAGATATCGGTGTAGATATTTCCATGTTTATACAGATAGCAGTGTAGATATTTCCATGCTAATACACATGGCGGTGTAGATATTTCCATGTTCATACAGATGGCGGTGAAGATATTTCCATGTTTATACAGATAACGGTGTATATATTTCCATGTTTACACAGATAGCGGTGTAGATATTTCTATGTTTACACAGATAGCGGTGTAGATATTTCCATGTTTATACAGATAGGGGTGTAGATATTTCCATGTTCATACAGATGGCGTAGATATTTCCATCTTTATATAGTTGGCAGTGTAGATATTTCCATGTTCATACAGATGGCGGTGAAGATATTTCCATGTTTATACACATAACGGTGTAGATATTTCCAAGTTTTAAGAGATAGCGGAGTAGATATTTCCATGTATACACAGATAGCGGTAGAGATATTTCCATGTTTACACAGATAGCGGTGTATTTTCATGTTTATACAGATAGCGATGTAGATATTTCCATGGGTATACAGAAAGCGGTGTAGATAGTTATATGTTCCTACAGATGTCTGTGTAGATATTTCCAAGTTTATACTGATAGTGGTGTAGATATTTCCGTGTTTATAGAGATACCGTTGTACATATTTCCATCTTCCTTCTGTGGGTGGTGTTGATATTTCCATGTTTACACAGATAGCGGTGTAGATATTTCCAAGTTTATGCAGATAGCGGTGGAGATATTTCCACTTTTATGCACATAGAAGTGTAGATATTTCCATGTTTATACAGAAAGCGGTGTAGATAATTCCATGTTCCTACAGATTGTGCTGTAGATATTTCCATGTTTATAGAGTTGGCGGTTTAGACATTTCCATATTCATGCAGATGGCAGTGTAGATATTTCCGTGTTCATACAGATAGCAGTGTAGATATTTCCATCTTTATACACGTAACGGTGTAGATATTTCCATGTTTATACAGATGGCGGTGTAGATATTTCCATACTCATACAGATGGCGGTGTAGATATTTCCATGTGTATAGAGATAGCGGTGTAGGTATTTCCATGTTTACACAGATAGCGGTGTAGATATTTTTATGTTTACACAGATAGCGGTGTAGATATTTCCATGTTTATACAGATAGCGGTGTTGTTATTTCCATGTTTATACAGAGAGCGGTGTAGATATTTCCATATTTATAGAGTTGGAGGTGTAGATATCTCCATGTTCATACAGATGGCGTTGAAGTTATTTCCATGTTTAGAGAGATAGCGGTGTACATATTTCCGTGTTTACACAGATAGCGGTGTAGATATTTCCATGTTTATACAGATAGCGGTGTAGATATTTCCATATTTATAGAGTTGGCGGTGTAGATATTTCCATGTTCATACAGATGGCGGTGTAGATATTTCCAAGTTTATATAGGTGGCAGTGTAGATATTTCCATGTTCATACAGATGGCGGTGAAGTTATTTCCATGTTTATACACATGACGTAGATATTTCCAAGTTTTAAGAGGTAGCGGTGTAGATATTTCCGTGTTTACACAGATGGCGGTGAAGATATTTCGATGTTTAGAGAGATAGCGGTGTATATATTTCCATGTTTATACTGATAGTGGTGTAGATATTTCCATGTTTATACAGATAACGGTGTAGATATTTACATATTCATACAGATGGTTGTGTATATATATATATGTTTATACAGATTGCGGAGTAGATATTTCCATGTTTATAGAGATAGCGGTGTAGATATTTCCATGTTTCTACAGTTGGTGTTGTAGATATTTCCATGTTTACACAGATAGCGGTGTAGATATTTCCAAGTTTAAGCAGATAGCGGAGTAGATATTTCCACTTTTATGCAGATAGCGGTGAAGATATTTCCATGTTTATGCAGAAAGCGGTGTAGATATTTCCATGTTTATACAGATGACGGTGTAGATATTTCCATGTTTATACAGAAGGCGGTGCAGATATTTCTATGTTTATAGAGATGGCAGTGCAGATATTTCCATGTTTATACAGATAGCGGTGTAGATATTTCCATGTTTATACAGATAGCTGTGTAGATATTTACATCTTTATAGAAATGGCGGTGTAGATATTTCCATGTTTATATAGATGGCGGTGTAGATATTTCCATGTTTATACAGGTGGCGGTGTAGGTATTTCCATGTTTATAGAGATGGCAGTGTAGATATTTCCATGTTTATAGAGATAACGGTGTAGTTATTTCCATGTTAATAGGCATAGCAGTGTAGATATTTCCATGTTTATAGAGATGGCGGTGTAGATATTTCCATGTTTATAGAGATAGAGGTGTAGATATTTCCTTGTGTATACAGATAACGGTGAAAATATTTCCATGTTTATAGAGATAGCGGTGTAGACATTGCCATGTTTATACAGATAGCTGTGTAGATATTTCCATGTTTATAGAGATGGCGTTGTAGACATTTCCATGTTTATACAGATGGCTGTGTAGATATTTCCACCTTTATACAGATGGTGGTGTAGATATTTCCATGTTTACACAGATAGCCGTGTAGATATTTCCATGTTTATACAGATGGCGGTGTAGATATTTCCATGTTTATATAGATGTCGGTGTAGATATTTCCAACTTTATACTGATGGCGGTGTAGATATTTCCATCTTTATACAGATGGCGGTGTAGGTATTTCCATGTTTATAGAGATGGCGGTGTAGATATTTCCATGTTTAGAGACAGACGTGTAGATGTTTCCTTGTTTATACTGATAGCGGTGTAGATATTTCCATGTTTATAGAGATAGCGGTGTAGCCATTTCCAAATTTATACAAATAGCCGTGTGGATATTTAAAGGTTCATATAGATGGCGATGTAGATATTTCCACCCTTATACAGATAGCGGTGTAGATATTTCCATGCTTATACAGATAGCGGTGTAGATATTTCCATATTTATAGAGTTGGAGGTGTAGATATTTCCATATTCATAGAGATGGCGGTGTAGATATTTCCATGTTTATATACTTGGCAGTGTAGATATTTCCATGTTCATACAGATGTCGGTGAAGATATTTCTATGTTTATAAACATGATGGTGTACATATTTCCCAGTTTTAAGAGATAGCGGTGTAGATATTTCCGTGTTTACACAGATAGCAGTGTAGATATTTCCATGTTTACACAGATAGCGGTGTAGATATTTCCATGTTTATACTGATAGCTGTGTAGATATTTCCATGTGTATACAGATAACGGTGTAGATATTTACATATTCCTACAGATGGCTGTGTAGATATTTATATGTTTATACAGATTGTGGAGTAGATATTTCCATGTTCCTAGAGATAGCGGTGTAGATATTTCCATGTTTCTACAGTTGGTGTTGTAGGTATTTCCATGAATACCCTGATATTGGTGTAGACATTTCCATGTTTACAAAGAAATCGGTGTAGATATTTCCATGTTTATGCAGATAGCGGTGTAGATATTTCCATGTTTATAAAGATGGCTGTGTAGCTATTTCCATGTTTATAGAGATAGCGGCGTAGATATTTCCATGTTTACATAGATAGCGGTGTAGATATTTCCATGTTTACACAGATAGCGGTGTAGATATTTCCAAGTTTATACAGAAAGCGGTGTAGATATTTCCATGTTTATAGAGATATCGGAGTAGATATTTCCATGTTCACACAGCGGTGTAGATATTTCCATGTTTACACACATAGCGGTGTAGATATTTCCAAGTTTATGCAAATAGCGTTGTAGATATTTCCACTTTTATGCAGATTGTGGTAGAGATATTTCGATGTTTTTACAGAGAGCGGTGTAGATATTTCCATGTTCCTACAGATGGCGCTGTAGATATTTCCACGTTTATAGAGTTGACGGTTAAGGCATTTTCATGTTCATACAGATGGCGGAGTAGATATTTCCATGTTTATACAGATAGCGGTGTAGATATTTCCATGTTTACACAGATAGCGGTGTAGATATTTCCATGTTTTTACAGATAGCGGTGTAGATATTTCCATATTTATAGAGTTGGCGGTGTAGACATTTCCATGTTCATACAGATGGCGGTGTAGATATTTCCATGTTTATATAGTTGGCAGTGTAGATATTTCCATGTTCATACAGATGGCGGTGAAGATATTTCTATGTTTATAAACATGATGGTGTAGATATTTCCAAGTTTTAAGAGATAGCGGTGTAGATATTTTCGTGTTTACACAGATAGCGGTGTAGATATTTCCATGTTTACACAGATAGCGGTGTAGATATTTCCATGTTTATACTGATAGCGGTGTAGGTATTTCCATGTGTATGCAGATAATGGTGTAGATATTTACATATTCCTACAGATGGCTGTGTAGATATTTATAAGTTTATACAGATTGCAGAGTAGTTATTTCCATGTTTATAGAGATAGCGGTGTAGCCATTTCCAAATTTATACAGATAGCGGTGTAGATATTTAAAGGTTCATACAGATGTTGGTGTAGATATTTCCATCCTTATACAGATAGCGGTGTAGATATTTCCATGTTTATACAGATGGCGGTGTAGATATTTCCACCTTTATACAGATAGCGGTGTAGTTATTTCCATGTTCATAGAGATCGCGGTGTAGATATTTCCATGTTTACAGAGATAGAGGTGTAGATATTTCCTTGTTTATAGAGATAGCGGTGTAGATATTTCCATGTTTATACAGATGGCTGTGTAGACATTTCCATCTCTATACAGATGGCGGTGTACATATTTCCATGTTCATACAGATGGCGGTGTAGATATTTCCATGTTTTTAGATATGGCGGTGTAGATATTTCCATGTTTATACAGATAGCGGTGTAGATATTTCCATGTTTATACAGTTAGCTGTGTAGATATTTCCATCGTTATACAGAAGGCGGTGTAGATATTTCCATGTTCATACAGATGGAGGTGTAGATATTTCCATGTTTATACAGATACCTGTGTAGATATTTACATCTTTATACAAATGGCGGTGTAGATATTTCCATGTTTATATAGATGGCGGTGTAGATATTTCCATCTTTATACAGATGGCGGTCTAGGTATTTCCATGTTTATAGAGATGGCGGTGTAGATATTTCCATGTTTAGAGACAGACGTGTAGATGTTTCCTTGTTTATACTGATAGCGGTGTAGATATTTCCATGTTTATAGAGATAGCGGTGTAGCCATTTCCAAATTTATACTGATAGCCGTGTGGATATTTAAAGGTTCATATAGATGGCGGTGTAGATATTTCCACCCTTATACAGATAGCGGTGTAGATATTTCCATGCTTATACAGATAGCGGTGTAGATATTTCCATATTTATAGAGTTGGAGGTGTAGATATTTCCATATTCATAGAGATGGCGGTGTAGATATTTCCATGTTTATATACTTGGCAGTGTAGATATTTCCATGTTCATACAGATGTCGGTGAAGATATTTCTATGTTTATACACATGATGGTGTACATATTTCCCAGTTTTAAGAGATAGCGGTGTAGATATTTCTGTGTTTACACAGATAGCAGTGTAGATATTTCCATGTTTACACAGATAGCGGTGTAGATATTTCCATGTTTATACTGATAGCTGTGTAGATATTTCCATGTGTATACAGATAACGGTGTAGATATTTACATATTCCTACAGATGGCTGTGTAGATATTTATATGTTTATACAGATTGTGGAGTAGATATTTCCATGTTCCTAGAGATAGCGGTGTAGATATTTCCATGTTTCTACAGTTGGTGTTGTAGGTATTTCCATGAATACCCTGATATTGGTGTAGACATTTCCATATTTACAAAGAAATCGGTGTAGATATTTCCATGTTTATGCAGATAGCGGTGTAGATATTTCCATGTTTATAAAGATGGCTGTGTAGCTATTTCCATGTTTATAGAGATAGCGGCGTAGATATTTCCATGTTTACATAGATAGCGGTGTAGATATTTCCATGTTTACACAGATAGCGGTGTAGATATTTCCAAGTTTATACAGAAAGCGGTGTAGATATTTCCATGTTTATAGAGATATCGGAGTAGATATTTCCATGTTCACACAGCGGTGTAGATATTTCCATGTTTACACACATAGCGGTGTAGATATTTCGAAGTTTATGCAAATAGCGTTGTAGATATTTCCACTTTTATGCAGATTGTGGTAGAGATATTTCGATGTTTTTACAGAGAGCGGTGTAGATATTTCCATGTTCCTACAGATGGCGCTGTAGATATTTCCACGTTTATAGAGTTGGCGGTTAAGGCATTTTCATGTTCATACAGATGGCGGAGTAGATATTTCCATGTTTATACATATAGCGGTGTAGATATTTCCATGTTTACACAGATAGCGGTGTAGATATTTCCATGTTTTTACAGATAGCGGTGTAGATATTTCCATATTTATAGAGTTGGCGGTGTAGACATTTCCATGTTCATACAGATGGCGGTGTAGATATTTCCATGTTTATATAGTTGGCAGTGTAGATATTTCCATGTTCATACAGATGGCGGTGAAGATATTTCTATGTTTATACACATGATGGTGTAGATATTTCCAAGTTTTAAGAGATAGCGGTGTAGATATTTTCGTGTTTACACAGATAGCGGTGTAGATATTTCCGTGTTTACACAGATAGCGGTGTAGATATTTCCATGTTTATACTGATAGCGGTGTAGGTATTTCCATGTGTATGCAGATAACGGTGTAGATATTTACATATTCCTACAGATGGCTGTGTAGATATTTATAAGTTTATACAGATTGCAGAGTAGTTATTTCCATGTTTATAGAGATAGCGGTGTAGCCATTTCCAAATTTATACAGATAGCGGTGTAGATATTTAAAGGTTCATACAGATGTTGGTGTAGATATTTCCATCCTTATACAGATAGCGGTGTAGATATTTCCATGTTTATACAGATGGCGGTGTAGATATTTCCACCTTTATACAGATAGCGGTGTAGTTATTTCCATGTTCATAGAGATGGCGGTGTAGATATTTCCATGTTTACAGAGATAGAGGTGTAGATATTTCCTTGTTTATAGAGATAGCGGTGTAGATATTTCCATGTTTATACAGATGGCTGTGTAGACATTTCCATCTCTATACAGATGGCGGTGTACATATTTCCATGTTCATACAGATGGCGGTGTAGATATTTCCATGTTTTTAGATATGGCGGTGTAGATATTTCCATGTTTATACAGATAGCGGTGTAGATATTTCCATGTTTATACAGTTAGCTGTGTAGATATTTCCATCGTTATACAGAAGGCGGTGTAGATATTTCCATGTTCATACAGATGGAGGTGTAGATATTTCCATGTTTATACAGATACCTGTGTAGATATTTACATCTTTATACAAATGGCGGTGTAGATATTTCCATGTTTATATAGATGGCGGTGTAGATATTTCCATCTTTATACAGATGGCGGTCTAGGTATTTCCATGTTTATAGAGATGGCGGTGTAGATATTTCCATGTTTAGAGACAGACGTGTAGATGTTTCCTTGTTTATACTGATAGCGGTGTAGATATTTCCATGTTTATAGAGATAGCGGTGTAGCCATTTCCAAATTTATACAGATAGCCGTGTGGATATTTAAAGGTTCATATAGATGGCGGTGTAGATATTTCCACCCTTATACAGATAGCGGTGTAGATATTTCCATGCTTATACAGATAGCGGTGTAGATATTTCCATATTTATAGAGTTGGAGGTGTAGATATTTCCATATTCATAGAGATGGCGGTGTAGATATTTCCATGTTTATATACTTGGCAGTGTAGATATTTCCATGTTCATACAGATGTCGGTGAAGATATTTCTATGTTTATACACATGATGGTGTACATATTTCCCAGTTTTAAGAGATAGCGGTGTAGATATTTCTGTGTTTACACAGATAGCAGTGTAGATATTTCCATGTTTACACAGATAGCGGTGTAGATATTTCCATGTTTATACAGATAGCTGTGTAGATATTTCCATGTGTATACAGATAACGGTGTAGATATTTACATATTCCTACAGATGGCTGTGTAGATATTTATATGTTTATACAGATTGTGGAGTAGATATTTCCATGTTCCTAGAGATAGCGGTGTAGATATTTCCATGTTTCTACAGTTGGTGTTGTAGGTATTTCCATGAATACCCTGATATTGGTGTAGACATTTCCATGTTTACAAAGAAATCGGTGTAGATATTTCCATGTTTATGCAGATAGCGGTGTAGATATTTCCATGTTTATAAAGATGGCTGTGTAGCTATTTCCATGTTTATAGAGATAGCGGCGTAGATATTTCCACGTTTACATAGATAGCGGTGTAGATATTTCCATGTTTACACAGATAGCGGTGTAGATATTTCCAAGTTTATACAGAAAGCGGTGTAGATATTTCCATGTTTATAGAGATATCGGAGTAGATATTTCCATGTTCACACAGCGTTGTAGATATTTCCATGTTTACACACATAGCGGTGTAGATATTTCCAAGTTTATGCAAATAGCGTTGTAGATATTTCCACTTTTATGCAGATTGAGGTAGAGATATTTCGATGTTTTTACAGAGAGCGGTGTATATATTTCCATGTTCCTACAGATGGCGCTGTAGATATTTCCACGTTTATAGAGTTGGCGGTTAAGGCATTTTCATGTTCATACAGATGGCGGAGTAGATATTTCCATGTTTATACAGATAGCGGTGTAGATATTTCCATGTTTACACAGATAGCGGTGTAGATATTTCCATGTTTTTACAGATATCGGTGTAGATATTTCCATATTTATAGAGTTGGCGGTGTAGACATTTCCATGTTCATACAGATGGCGGTGTAGATATTTCCATGTTTATATAGTTGGCAGTGTAGATATTTCCATGTTCATACAGATGGCGGTGAAGATATTTCTATGTTTATACACATTATGGTGTAGATATTTCCAAGTTTTAAGAGGTAGCGGTGTAGATATTTTCGTGTTTACACAGATAGCGGTGTAGATATTTCCGTGTTTACACAGATAGCGGTGTAGATATTTCCATGTTTATACTGATAGCGGTGTAGGTATTTCCATGTGTATGCAGATAACGGTGTAGATATTTACATATTCCTACAGATGGCTGTGTAGATATTTATAAGTTTATACAGATTGCAGAGTAGTTATTTCCATGTTTATAGAGATAGCGGTGTAGCCATTTCCAAATTTATACAGATAGCGGTGTAGATATTTAAAGGTTCATACAGATGTTGGTGTAGATATTTCCATCCTTATACAGATAGCGGTGTAGATATTTCCATGTTTATACAGATGGCGGTGTAGATATTTCCACCTTTATACAGATAGCGGTGTAGTTATTTCCATGTTCATAGAGATGGCGGTGTAGATATTTCCATGTTTACAGAGATAGAGGTGTAGATATTTCCTTGTTTATAGAGATAGCAGTGTAGATATTTCCATGTTTATACAGATGGCTGTGTAGACATTTCCATCTCTATACAGATGGCGGTGTACATATTTCCATGTTCATACAGATGGCGGTGTAGATATTTCCATGTTTTTAGATATGGCGGTGTAGATATTTCCATGTTTATACAGATAGCGGTGTAGATATTTCCATGTTTATACAGTTAGCTGTGTAGATATTTCCATCGTTATACAGAAGGCGGTGTAGATATTTCCATGTTCATACAGATGGAGGTGTAGATATTTCCATGTTTATACAGATACCTGTGTAGATATTTACATCTTTTTACAAATGACGGTGTAGATATTTCCATGTTTATATAGATGGCGGTGTAGATATTTCCATCTTTATACAGATGGCGGTCTAGGTATTTCCATGTTTATAGAGATGGCAGTGTAGATATTTCCATGTTTATAGAGATAGCGGTGTAGTTATTTCCATGTTAATTGGCATAGCGGTGTAGATATTTCCATGTTTATAGAGATGGCGGTGTAGATATTTCCATGTTTATAGACATAGAGGTGTAGATATTTCCTTGTTTATACAGATAGCGGTGAAAATATTTCTATGTTTATAGAGATAGCGTTGTAGACATTGCCACGTTTATACAGATAGCGGTGTAGATATTTCCATGTTTATAGAGATGGCGGTGTAGACATTTCCATGTTTATAAAGATGGCTGTGTAGATATTTCCACCTTTATTCAGATGGTGGTGTAGATATTTCCATGTTTACACAGATAGCGGTGTAGACATTTCCATGTTTATACAGATGGCAGTGTAGATATTTCCATGTTTATAGAGATGGCGGTGTAGATATTTCCATGTTTATAGAGATAACGGTGTAGACATTTCCACGTTTATACAGTAAGCGGTGTAGATATATCCATGTTCATACAGATGGCGGTGTAGATATTTCCATCCTTATACAGATAGCGTTGTGGATATTTCCATGTTTATACAGATGGCTGTGTAGATATTTCCATGTTTATGGAGATGGTGGTGTAGATATTTCCATGTTTATAGAGACAGAGGTGTAGATGTTTCCTTGTTTATACAGATAGCGGTGTAGATATTTCAATGTTTATAAAGATAGCGGTGTAGACATTTCCAAATTTATACAGATAGCGGTGTAGATATTTAAAGGTTCATAGAGATGGTGGTGTAGATATTTCCATCCTTATACAGATAGCGGTGTAGATATTTCCATGTTTATACAGATGGCGGTGTAGATATTTCCATCTGTATACAGATGGCGGTGTAGATATTTCCATGTTCATAGACATGGCAGTGTAGATATTTCCATGTTTACAGAGATAGAGGTGTAGATATTTCCTTGTTTATAGAGATAGCGGTGTAGATATTTCCATGTTTATACAGATGGCGGTGTAGATATTTCCATCTCTATACAGATGGCGGTGTACATATTTCCATGTCCATACAGATGGCGGTGTAGATATTTCCATGTTTTTAGACGTGGCAGTGTAGATATTTCCATGTTTATACAGATAGCAGTGTAGATATTTCCATGTTTATACAGTTAGCTGTGTAGATATTTCCTTCGTTATACAGATGGCGGTGTAGATATTTCCATGTTCATACAGATGGAGGTGTAGATATTTCCATGTTGATACAGATGACGGTGTAGATATTTCCATGTTTATACAGAAGGCGGTGTAGATATTTCCATGTTTATAGAGATGGCAGCGTAGATATTTCCATGTTTACACAGATAGCTGTGTAGATATATCCATGTTTATGCAGATAGCTGTGTAGATATTTACATCTTTATGCAAATGGCGGTGTAGGTATTTCCATGTATATAAAGATGGCGGTGTAGATATTTCCATCTTTATACAGATGGCGGTGTAGATATTTCCATCTTTATACAGATGGCGGTGTAGGTATTTCCATGTTTATAGAGATGGCGGTGTAGATATTTCCATGTTTATAGAGACAGATGTGTAGATGTTTCCTTGTTTATACAGATAGCGGTGTAGATATTTCCATGTTTATAGAGATAGCGGTGTAGCCATTTCCAAATTTATACAGATAGCTGTGTAGATATTTAAAGGTTCATACAGATGGCGGTGTTGGTATTTCCATCCTTATACAGATAGCGGTGTAGATATTTCCATGTTTATACAGATAGCGGTGTAGATATTTCCATATTTATAGAGTTGGAGGTGTAGATATTTCCATGTTCGTAGAGATGGCGGTGTAGATATTTCCATGATTATATAGTTGGCAGTGTAGATATTTCCATGTTCATACAGATGGCGGTGAAGATATTTCTATGTTTATACACATGATGGTGTACATATTTCCCAGTTTTAAGAGATAGCGGTGTAGATATTTCCGTTTTTACACAGATAGCAGTGTAGATATTTCCATGTTTACACAGATAGCGGTGTAGATATTTCCATGTTTATACTGATAGCGGTGTAGATATTTCCAAGTGTATACAGATAACGGTGTAGATATTTTCATATTCCTACAGATGGCTGTGTAGATATTTATATGTTGATACAGATTGTGGAGTAGATATTTCCATGTTTATACAGATAGCGGTGTAGATATTTCCATGTTTTTCAGTTGGTGTTGTAGATATTTCCATGTTTACCCTGATAGCGGTGTAGACATTTCCATGTTTACAAAGAAAGCGGTGAAGATATTTCCATGTTTATACAGATAGCGGTCTAGATATTTCCATGTTTATAAAGATGGCTGTGTAGCTATTTCCATGTTTATAGAGATAGCGGCGTAGATATTTCCATGTTTACATAGATAGCGGTGTAGATATTTCCATGTTTACACAGATAGTGGTGTAGATATTTCCAAGTTTATACAGAAAGCGGTGTAGATATTTCCATGTTTATAGAGATATCGGAGTAGATATTTCCATGTTCACACAGATAGCGGTGTAGATATTTCCATGTTTACACATATAGCGGTGTAGATATTTCCAAGTTTATGCAAGTAGCGTTGTAGATATTTCCACATTTATGCAGATAGAGGTATAGATATTTCGATGTTTATACAGAGAGCGGTGTTGATATTTTCATGTTCCTACAGATGGCGCTGTAGATATTTCCACGTTTATAGAGTTGGCGGTTAAGGCATTTTCATGTTCATACAGATTGCGGAGTAGATATTTCCATGTTTACACGTATAGCGGTGTAGATATTTCCATGTTTACACGGATAGCGGTGTAGATATTTCCATGTTTTTACAGATAGCGGTGAAGATATTTCCATATTTACAGAGTTGGCGGTGTAGATATTTCCATGTTCATACAGATGGCGGTGAGGATATTTCTATGTTTATACACATGATGCTGTAGATATTTCCAAGTTTTAAGAGATAGCGGTGTAGATATTTTCGTGTTTACACAGATAGCGGTGTAGATATTTCCCTGTTTACACAGATAGCGGTGGAGATATTTCCACTTTTATGCAGATAGCAGTGTAGATATTTCCATGTTTATACAGAAAGCGGTGTAGATAATTCCATGTTCCTACAGATTGCACTGTAGATATTTCCATGTTTATAGAGTTGGCGGTTTAGACATTTCCATATTCATGCAGATGGCAGTGTAGATATTTCCGTGTTCATACAGATAGCAGTGTAGATATTTCCATCTTTATACACGTAACGGTGTAGATATTTCCATGTTTATACAGATGGCGGTGTAGATATTTCCATACTCATACAGATGGCGGTGTAGATATTTCCATGTGTATTGAGATAGCGGTGTAGGTATTTCCATGTTTACACAGATAGCGGTGTAGATATTTTTATGTTTACACAGATAGCGGTGTAGATATTTCCATGTTTATACAGATAGCGGTGATGTTATTTCCATGTTTATACAGAGAGCGGTGTAGATATTTCCGTATTTATAGAGTTGGAGGTGTAGATATCTCCATGTTCATATAGATGGCGTTGAAGATATTTCCATGTTTAGAGAGATAGCGGTGTAGATATTTCCATGTTTATAGAGATGGCGGTGTAGATATTTCCATGTTTATAGACATAGAGGTGTAGATATTTCCTTGTTTATACAGATAGCGGTGAAAATATTTCTATGTTTATAGAGATAGCGTAGACATTGCCACGTTTATACAGATAGCGGTGTAGATATTTCCATGTTTATAGAGATGGCGGTGTAGACATTTCCATGTTTATAAAGATGGCTGTGTAGATACTTCCACCTTTATTCAGATGGTGGTGTAGATATTTCCATGTTTACACAGATAGCGGTGTAGACATTTCCATGTTTATACAGATGGCAGTGTAGATATTTCCATGTTTATAGAGATGGCGGTGTAGATATTTCCATGTTTATAGAGATAACGGTGTAGACATTTCCACGTTTATACAGTAAGCGGTGTAGATATATCCATGTTCATACAGATGGCGGTGTAGATATTTCCATCCTTATACAGATAGCGTTGTGGATATTTCCATGTTTATACAGATGGCTGTGTAGATATTTCCATGTTTATGGAGATGGTGGTGTAGATATTTCCATGTTTATAGAGACAGAGGTGTAGATGTTTCCTTGTTTATACAGATAGCGGTGTAGATATTTCAATGTTTATAAAGATAGCGGTGTAGACATTTCCAAATTTATACAGATAGCGGTGTAGATATTTAAAGGTTCATACAGATGGTGGTGTAGATATTTCCATCCTTATACAGATAGCGGTGTAGATATTTCCATGTTTATACAGATGGCGGTGTAGATATTTCCATCTGTATACAGATGGCGGTGTAGATATTTCCATGTTCATAGACATGGCAGTGTAGATATTTCCATGTTTACAGAGATAGAGGTGCAGATATTTCCTTGTTTATAGAGATAGCGGTGTAGATATTTCCATGTTTATACAGATGGCGGTGTAGATATTTCCATCTCTATACAGATGGCGGTGTACATATTTCCATGTCCATACAGATGGCGGTGTAGATATTTCCATGTTTTTAGACGTGGCAGTGTAGATATTTCCATGTTTATACAGATAGCAGTGTAGATATTTCCATGTTTATACAGTTAGCTGTGTAGATATTTCCTTCGTTATACAGATGGCGGTGTAGATATTTCCATGTTCATACAGATGGAGGTGTAGATATTTCCATGTTGATACAGATGACGGTGTAGATATTTCCATGTTTATACAGAAGGCGGTGTAGATATTTCCATGTTTATAGAGATGGCAGCGTAGATATTTCCATGTTTACACAGATAGCTGTGTAGATATATCCATGTTTATGCAGATAGCTGTGTAGATATTTACATCTTTATGCAAATGGCGGTGTAGGTATTTCCATGTATATAAAGATGGCGGTGTAGATATTTCCATCTTTATACAGATGGCGGTGTAGATATTTCCATCTTTATACAGATGGCGGTGTAGGTATTTCCATGTTTATAGAGATGGCGGTGTAGATATTTCCATGTTTATAGAGACAGATGTGTAGATGTTTCCTTGTTTATACAGATAGCGGTGTAGATATTTCCATGTTTATAGAGATAGCGGTGTAGCCATTTCCAAATTTATACAGATAGCTGTGTAGATATTTAAAGGTTCATACAGATGGCGGTGTTGGTATTTCCATCCTTATACAGATAGCGGTGTAGATATTTCCATGTTTATACAGATAGCGGTGTAGATATTTCCATATTTATAGAGTTGGAGGTGTAGATATTTCCATGTTCGTAGAGATGGCGGTGTAGATATTTCCATGATTATATAGTTGGCAGTGTAGATATTTCCATGTTCATACAGATGGCGGTGAAGATATTTCTATGCTTATACACATGATGGTGTACATATTTCCCAGTTTTAAGAGATAGCGGTGTAGATATTTCCGTTTTTACACAGATAGCAGTGTAGATATTTCCATGTTTACACAGATAGCGGTGTAGATATTTCCATGTTTATACTGATAGCGGTGTAGATATTTCCAAGTGTATACAGATAACGGTGTAGATATTTTCATATTCCTACAGATGGCTGTGTAGATATTTATATGTTGATACAGATTGTGGAGTAGATATTTCCATGTTTATACAGATAGCGGTGTAGATATTTCCATGTTTTTCAGTTGGTGTTGTAGATATTTCCATGTTTACCCTGATAGCGGTGTAGACATTTCCATGTTTACAAAGAAAGCGGTGAAGATATTTCCATGTTTATACAGATAGCGGTCTAGATATTTCCATGTTTATAAAGATGGCTGTGTAGCTATTTCCATGTTTATAGAGATAGCGGCGTAGATATTTCCATGTTTACATAGATAGCGGTGTAGATATTTCCATGTTTACACAGATAGCGGTGTAGATATTTCCAAGTTTATACAGAAAGCGGTGTAGATATTTCCATGTTTATAGAGATATCGGAGTAGATATTTCCATGTTCACACAGATAGCGGTGTAGATATTTCCATGTTTACACATATAGCGGTGTAGATATTTCCAAGTTTATGCAAATAGCGTTGTAGATATTTCCACATTTATGCAGATAGAGGTATAGATATTTCGATGTTTATACAGAGAGCGGTGTTGATATTTTCATGTTCCTACAGATGGCGCTGTAGATATTTCCACGTTTATAGAGTTGGCGGTTAAGGCATTTTCATGTTCATACAGATTGCGGAGTAGATATTTCCATGTTTACACGGATAGCGGTGTAGATATTTCCATGTTTACACGGATAGCGGTGTAGATATTTCCATGTTTTTACAGATAGCGGTGAAGATATTTCCATATTTACAGAGTTGGCGGTGTAGATATTTCCATGTTCATACAGATGGCGGTGAGGATATTTCTATGTTTATACACATGATGCTGTAGATATTTCCAAGTTTTAAGAGATAGCGGTGTAGATATTTTCGTGTTTACACAGATAGCGGTGTAGATATTTCCCTGTTTACACAGATAGCGGTGGAGATATTTCCACTTTTATGCAGATAGCAGTGTAGATATTTCCATGTTTATACAGAAAGCGGTGTAGATAATTCCATGTTCCTACAGATTGCACTGTAGATATTTCCATGTTTATAGAGTTGGCGGTTTAGACATTTCCATATTCATGCAGATGGCAGTGTAGATATTTCCGTGTTCATACAGATAGCAGTGTAGATATTTCCATCTTTATACACGTAACGGTGTAGATATTTCCATGTTTATACAGATGGCGGTGTAGATATTTCCATACTCATACAGATGGCGGTGTAGATATTTCCATGTGTATTGAGATAGCGGTGTAGGTATTTCCATGTTTACACAGATAGCGGTGTAGATATTTTTATGTTTACACAGATAGCGGTGTAGATATTTCCATGTTTATACAGATAGCGGTGTTGTTATTTCCATGTTTATACAGAGAGCGGTGTAGATATTTCCGTATTTATAGAGTTGGAGGTGTAGATATCTCCATGTTCATATAGATGGCGTTGAAGATATTTCCATGTTTAGAGAGATAGCGGTGTAGATATTTCCATGTTTACACAGATAGCGGTGTAGATATTTCCATGTTTATACAGATAGCGGTGTAGATATTTCCATATTTATGGAGTTGGCGGTGTAGATATTTCCATGTTCATACAGATGGCGGTGTAGATATTTCCATGTTTATATAGTTGGCAGTGTAGATATTTCCATGTTCATACAGATGGCGGTGAAGTTATTTCCATGTTTATACACATGACGGTGTAGATATTTCCAAGTTTTAAGAGGTAGCGGTGTGGATATTTCCGTGTTTACACAGATGGTGGTGAAGATATTTCCATGTTTAGACAGATAGCGGTGTAGATATTTCCATGTTTATACTGATAGCGGTGTAGATATTTCCATGTTTATACAGATAACGGTGTAGATATTTACATATTCATACAGATGGTTGTGTATATGTTTATATGTTTATACAGATTGCGGAGTAGATATTTCCATGTTTATAGAGATAGCTGTGTAGATATTTCCATGTTTCTACAGTTGGTGTTCTAGATATTTCCATGTTTACACAGATAGCGGTGTAGATATTTCCAAGTTTGAGCAGATAGCGGAGTAGATATTTCCACTTTTATGCAGATAGCGGTGAAGATATTTCCATGTTTATACAGAAAGCGGTGTAGATATTTCCATGTTCCTGGAGATGGCTGTGTAGATATTTCCAAGTTTGTACAGATAGTGGTGTAGATATTTCCATGTTTACACAGATAGCATTGTAGATGTTTCCATTTTTAAACAGATAGCGGTGTAGATATTTCCATGCTTATAGAGATACCGGTGTAGATATTTCCAGGTTTCTATAGATTGCAGTGTAGATATTTCCACGTTTATATAGATGGCTGTGTAGATATTTCCATGTTTATAGAGATAGCGGTGTAGATATTTCCATGTTTATACAGATAGCGGTGTAGATATTAACATGTTTGCACAGATAGCGGTGTAGATATTTCCATGTTTACCCAGATAGCGGAGTAGATATTTCCATGTTTATACAGATAGCGGTGTAGATATTTCCATGTTTACACAGATAACGGTGAAGATATTTACATGTTCCTACAGATGGCAGTGTAGATATTTCCAGGTTTATACAGATAGCAGTGTAGATATTTCCGTGTTTTTAGAGATAGCCGTGTAGTTATTTCCATGTAAATAGGCATAGCGGTGTAGATATTTCCATGTTTATATAGATAGAGGTGTAGATATTTCCTAGTTTATACAGACAGCGGTGTAGATATTTCCATGTTTATAGAGATAGCGGTGTAGACATTTCCACGTTTATACATATAGCGGTGTAGATATTTCCATATTCTTACAGATGGCGGTGCAGATATTTCCATCCTTATACAGATAGCCGTGTAGAAATTTCCATGTTTATACAGATGGCAGTGTAGATATTTCCATGTTTATGGAGATGGCGGTGTAGATATTTCCATGTTTATAGAGATAACGGTGTAGTTATTTCAAAGTTAATAGGCATAGCGGTGTAGATATTTCTATGTTTATAGAGACAGAGGTGTAGATGTATCCTTGTTTATACAGATATAGGTGTAGATATTTCCATGTTTATAGAGATAGCGGTGTAGACATTTCCAAATTTATACAGATAGCGGTGTAGGTATTTAAAGGTTCATACAGATGGTGGTGTGGATATTTCCATCCTTATACAGATAGCGGTGTAGGTATTTCCAAATTTATGCAGATAGAGGAGTAGATATTTCCACTTTTATGCAGATAGCGGTGAAGATATTTCCATGTTTATACAGATAGCGGTGTAGATATTTCCATGTTCCTGCAGATGGCTGTGTAGATATTTCCAAGTTTATAGAGATAGTGGTGTAGATATTTCCATGTTTACACAGATAGCGTAGATATTTCCTTGTTCCTACAGCTGGTGGTGTAGATGTTTCCATGCTTACACAGACAGTGGTGTAGATATTTCCAAGTTTATGCAGATAGCGGTGGAGATATTTCCACTTTTATGGAGTTAGCGGTGTTGATATTTCCATGTTTATACAGAAAGCGGTGTAGATATTTCCATGTTCCTACAAAAGGCACTGTAGATATTTTCATGTTTATAGAGTTGGCGGTTTTGACATTTCCATCTTCGTACAGATGGCGGTGTAGATATTTCCATCTTCATACACATAACGGTGTAGATATTTCCATGTTTATACAGGTGACGGTGTATATATTTCCATAATCATACAGATGGCGTTGTAGATATTTCCATGTTTATAGAGATAGCGGTGTAGGTATTTCCATGTTTACACGGATAGCGGTGTAGATATTTCCATGTTTATAGAGACAGAGGTGTAGATGTTTCCTTGTTTTTACAGATATAGGTGTAAATATTTCCATGTTTATAGAGATAGCGGTGTAGACTTTTCCAAATTTATACAGATAGCGGTGTAGGTATTTAAAGGTTCATACAGATGGTGGTGTGGATATTTCCATCCTTATACAGATAGCGGTGTAGATATTTCCACTTATATGCAGATAGCGGTGAAGATATTTCCATGTTTATACAGATAGCGGTGTAGATATTTCCATGTTCCTGCAGATGGTTGTGTAGATATTTCCAAGTTTATACAGATAGTGGTGTAGATATTTCCATGTTTACACAGATAGCGTAGATATTTCCATGTTCCTACAGCTGGTGGTGTAGATGTTTCCATGTTTACACAGATAGTGGTGTAGATATTTCCAAGTTTATGCAGATAGCGGTGGAGATATTTCCACTTTTATGGAGATAGCTGTGTAGATATTTCCATGTTTATACAGAAAGCGGTGTAGATATTTCCATGTTCCTACAAATGGCGCTGTAGATATTTCCATGTTTATAGAGTTGGCGGTTTAGACATTTCCATCTTCGTACAGATGGCGGTGTAGATATTTCCATCTTCATACACATAACGGTGTAGGTATTTCCATGTTTATACAGGTGAGGGTGTATATATTTCCATACTCATACAGATGGCGTTGTAGATATTTCCATGTTTATAGAGATAGCAGTTTAGGTATTTCCATGTTTACACAGATAGCGGAGTAGATATTTCAATGTTTACACAGATAGCATTGAAGATATTTACATTTTTACACAGATAGCGGTGTAGATATTTCCATGGTTATAGAGATATCGGTGTAGATATTTCCAGGTTTCTACAGATTGCAGTGTAGATATTTCCACGTTTATATAGATGGCTGTGTAGATATTTCCATGTTTATAGAGACAGCGGTGTAGATATTTCCATGTTTATACAGATAGCGGTGTAGATATTTCCATATTTACACAGATAGCGGTGTAGATATTTCCATGTTTACACAGATATCGTATTAGATATTTCCATGTTTATACAGATAGCGGTGTAGATATTTCCATGTTTATAGAGATAGCGGTGTAGACATTGCCACATTTATACAGATAGCGGTGTAGATATTTCCATGTTTATAGAGATGGCGGTGTAGATATTTAAATGTTTATACAGATGGCTGTGTAGATATTTCCATCTTTATACATATGGTGATGTAGATATTTCCATCCTTATACATATTGTGGTGAAGATATTTCCATGTTTATACAGATGGCGGTGTAGATATATCCATGTTTATAGAGATGGCAGTGTAGATATTTCCATGTTTATTGAGTTGGCGGTTAAGGCATTTTCATGTTCATACAGATGGCGGAGTAGATATTTCCATGTTTATACAGATAGCAGTGTAGATATTTCCATGTTTACACAGATAGCGGTGTAGATATTTCCATGTTTATAGAGACAGCAGTGTAGATATTTCTATATTTATAGAGATAGCGGTGCAGATATTTCCATGTTTATAGAGATAGCAGTGTAGATATTTCCATGTTTATAGATTTGGCGTTTTAGACATATCCAAGTTCGTACAGACGGCGATGTAGATATTTTCATGTTTATACAGATAGCGGTGTGGATATTTCAATCTTTATACACTTAACGGTGTAGATATTTCCATGTTTACATAGTTGGCAGTGTACATATTTCCATGTTCATACAGATGACGGTGAATGTATTTCCGTGTCTATACACATAACGGTATAGATATCTCAAAGTTTTAAGAGATGGCGGTGTAGATATATCCATGTTTACACAGATAGCCGTGTAGATATTTCCATGTTTACACAGATAGCGGTGTAGATATTTCCATGTTTATACAGATAGCGGTGTAGATATTTCCATGTGTAAAGAGATAACTGTGTAGATATTTACATATTCCAACAGATGGCTGTGTAGATATTTCCATATTTATACAGTTAGCGGTGTAGATATTTCCATATTTATAGAGTTGGCGGTTTAGACATTTCCATGTTCATACAAATGGCGGTGTAGATGTTTCCATGTTTATACAGATAGCGGTGTAGAAGTTTCCATCTTTATACACATAACGGTGTAGATATTTCCATGTTTGCACAGATGGAGTTGTAGGTATTTCCATGTTTACACAGATAGCGGTGTAGATATTTCCAAGTTTATGCAAATAGCGTTGTAGATATTTCCACTTTTATGCAGATAGAGGTATAGATATTTGGATGTTTATACAGAGAGCGGTGTAGATATTTCCATGTTCCTACAGATGGCGCTGTAGATATTTCCATGTTTATAGAGTTGGCGGTTAAGGCATTTTCATGTTCATACAGATGGCGATGTAGATATTTCCATGTTTATACAGATAGCGGTGCAGATATTTCCATGTTTACACAGATAGCGGTGTAGATATTTCCATGTTTTTACAGATAGCGGTGTTGATATTTCCATATTTATAGAGTTGGCGGTGTAGATATTTCCATGTTCATACAGATGGCGGTGTAGATATTTCCATGTTTATATAGTTGGCAGTGTAGATATTTCCATGTTCATACAGATGGCGGTGTAGATATTTCCATGTTTATATAGTTGGCAGTGTAGATATTTCCATGTTCATGCAGATGGCGGTGACGATATTTCTATGTTTATACACATGATGGTGTAGATATTTCCAAGTTTTAAGAGATAGCGCTGTAGATATTTCCGTGTTTACACAGATAGCGGTGTAGATATTTCCATGTTTACACAGATAGCGGTGTAGATATTTCCATGTTTACACAGATAGCGGAGTAGATATTTCCATGTGTATACAGATAACGGTGTAGATATTTACAAATTCCTACAGATGGCTGTGTAGATATTTATATGTTTATGCAGATTGCGGAGTAGATATTTCCATGTTTATAGAGATAGCGGTGTAGATATTTCCATGTTTCTACAGTTGGTGTTGTAGATATTTGCTTGTTTACACAGATAGCGGTGTAGATATTTCCAAGTTTATGCAGATAGCGGAGTAGATATTTCCACTTTTATGCCGATAGCGGTGAAGATATTTCCATGTTTATGCAGAAAGCAGTGTAGATATTTCCATGTTCCTGCAGATGTCTGTGTAGATATTTCCAAGTTTATACAGATACTGGTGTAGATATTTCCGTGTTGACACACATAGTGTTGTTGATATTTCCATATTCCTACAGAGGGCGGTGTACATATTTACATGTTTGTAGAATTGGCGGTTTAGACATTTCCACGTTCATAGAGATGTTGGTGTGGATATTTCCATGTGTATACAGATAGCGGTGTGGATATTTCCATCTTTATACACATAATGGTGTAGATCTTTCCATGTATTTAGAGATAGCGGTATAGTTATTTCCATGTTTTCACAGATCGCGGTGTAGATATTTCCATGTTTATACAGATGACTCTGTAGATATTTCCATGTTTACAGAGATAGCGGTGTAGATATTTCCATGTTTATAGAGATAGCGGTGTAGATATTTCCATGTTTACACAGATAGCGGTGTAGAAATTTCCATATTTATACAGAAAGCAGTGTAGATATTTCCATGTTTATAGAGATATCGGTGTAGATATTTCCATGTTTATACAGATAGCAGTGTAGATATTTCCATGCTAATACACATGGCGGTGTAGATATTTCCATGTTTATACAGATGGCGGTGAAGATATTTCCATGTTTATACAGATAACGGTGTATATATTTCCATGTTTACAGAGATAGCGGTGTAGATATTTCCATGTTTATAGAGATAGCGGTGTAGATATTTCCATGTTTACACAGATAGCGGTGTAGAAATTTCCATATTTATACAGAAAGCAGTGTAGATATTTCCATGTTTATAGAGATATCGGTGTAGATATTTCCATGTTTATACAGATAGCAGTGTAGATATTTCCATGCTAATACACATGGCGGTGTAGATATTTCCATGTTCATACAGATGGCGGTGAAGATATTTCCATGTTTATACAGATAACGGTGTATATATTTCCATGTTTACACAGATAGCGGTGTAGATATTTCTATGGCTACACAGATCGCGGTGTAGATATTTCCATGTTTATACTGATAGGGGTGTAGATATTTCCATGTTCATACAGATGGCGTAGATATTTCCATCTTTATATAGTTGGCAGTGTAGATATTTCCATGTTCATAGAGATGGCGTTGAAGATATTTCCATGTTTATACACATAACGGTGTAGATATTTCCAAGTTTTAAGAGATAGCGGAGTAGATATTTCCATGTATACACAGATAGCAGTATAGATATTTCCATGTTTACCCAGATAGCGGTGTATTTTCATGTTTATACAGATAGCGATGTAGATATTTCCATGTGTATACAGAAAGCGGTGTAGATAGTTACATGTTCCTACAGATGGCTGTGTAGATATTTCCAAGTTTATACTGATAGAGGTGTAGATATTTCCGTGTTTATAGAGATACCATTGTACATATTTCCATCTTCCTTCGGTGGGTGGTGTAGATATTTCCATGTTTACTCAGATAGCGGTGTAGATATTTCCAAGTTTATGCAGATAGCGGTGGAGATATTTCCACTTTTATGCAGATAGCAGTGTAGATATTTCCATGTTTATACAGAAAGCGGTGTAGATAATTCCATGTTCCTACAGATTGCGCTGTAGATATTTCCATGTTTATAGAGTTGGCGGTTTAGACATTTCCATGTTCATGCAGATGGCAGTGTAGTTATTTCCGTGTTTATACAGATAGCAGTGTAGATATTTCCATCTTTATACACGTAACGGTGTAGATATTTCCATGTTTATACAGACGGCGGTGTAGATATTTCCATACTCATGCAGATGGCAGTGTAGATATTTCCATGTGTATAGAGAGAGCGGTGTAGGTATTTCCATGTTTACACAGATAGCGGGGTAGATATTTTTATGTTAACACAGATAGCGGTGTAGATATTTCCATGTTTATACAGATAGCGGTGTAGTTATTTCCATGTTTATACAGAGAGCGGTGTAGATATTTCCATATTTATAGAGTTGGAGGTGTAGATATCTCCATGTTCATACAGATGGCGTTGAAGATATTTCTATGTTTAGAGAGATAGCGGTGTAGATATTTCCATGTTTATAGAGATGGCGGTGTAGATATTTCCATCCTTTTACAGATAGCGGTGTAGATATTTCCATGTTTATACAGAAAGCGGTGTAGATATTTCCATGTTCCTACAAATGGCGCTGTAGATATTTCCATGTTTATAGAGTTGGCGGTTTAGACATTTCCATCTTCGTACAGATGGCGGTGTAGATATTTCCATCTTCATACACATAACGGTGTAGGTATTTCCATGTTTATACAGGTGAGGGTGTATATATTTCCATACTCATACAGATGGCGTTGTAGATATTTCCATGTTTATAGAGATAGCAGTTTAGGTATTTCCATGTTTACACAGATAGCGGAGTAGATATTTCAATGTTTACACAGATAGCATTGAAGATATTTACATTTTTACACAGATAGCGGTGTAGATATTTCCATGGTTATAGAGATATCGGTGTAGATATTTCCAGGTTTCTACAGATTGCAGTGTAGATATTTCCACGTTTATATAGATGGCTGTGTAGATATTTCCATGTTTATAGAGACAGCGGTGTAGATATTTCCATGTTTATACAGATAGCGGTGTAGATATTTCCATATTTACACAGATAGCGGTGTAGATATTTCCATGTTTACACAGATATCGTATTAGATATTTCCATGTTTATACAGATAGCGGTGTAGATATTTCCATGTTTATAGAGATAGCGGTGTAGACATTGCCACATTTATACAGATAGCGGTGTAGATATTTCCATGTTTATAGAGATGGCGGTGTAGATATTTAAATGTTTATACAGATGGCTGTGTAGATATTTCCATCTTTATACATATGGTGATGTAGATATTTCCATCCTTATACATATTGTGGTGAAGATATTTCCATGTTTATACAGATGGCGGTGTAGATATATCCATGTTTATAGAGATGGCAGTGTAGATATTTCCATGTTTATTGAGTTGGCGGTTAAGGCATTTTCATGTTCATACAGATGGCGGAGTAGATATTTCCATGTTTATACAGATAGCAGTGTAGATATTTCCATGTTTACACAGATAGCGGTGTAGATATTTCCATGTTTATAGAGACAGCAGTGTAGATATTTCTATATTTATAGAGATAGCGGTGCAGATATTTCCATGTTTATAGAGATAGCAGTGTAGATATTTCCATGTTTATAGATTTGGCGTTTTAGACATATCCAAGTTCGTACAGACGGCGATGTAGATATTTTCATGTTTATACAGATAGCGGTGTGGATATTTCAATCTTTATACACTTAACGGTGTAGATATTTCCATGTTTACATAGTTGGCAGTGTACATATTTCCATGTTCATACAGATGACGGTGAATGTATTTCCGTGTCTATACACATAACGGTATAGATATCTCAAAGTTTTAAGAGATGGCGGTGTAGATATATCCATGTTTACACAGATAGCCGTGTAGATATTTCCATGTTTACACAGATAGCGGTGTAGATATTTCCATGTTTATACAGATAGCGGTGTAGATATTTCCATGTGTAAAGAGATAACTGTGTAGATATTTACATATTCCAACAGATGGCTGTGTAGATATTTCCATATTTATACAGTTAGCGGTGTAGATATTTCCATATTTATAGAGTTGGCGGTTTAGACATTTCCATGTTCATACAAATGGCGGTGTAGATGTTTCCATGTTTATACAGATAGCGGTGTAGAAGTTTCCATCTTTATACACATAACGGTGTAGATATTTCCATGTTTGCACAGATGGAGTTGTAGGTATTTCCATGTTTACACAGATAGCGGTGTAGATATTTCCAAGTTTATGCAAATAGCGTTGTAGATATTTCCACTTTTATGCAGATAGAGGTATAGATATTTGGATGTTTATACAGAGAGCGGTGTAGATATTTCCATGTTCCTACAGATGGCGCTGTAGATATTTCCATGTTTATAGAGTTGGCGGTTAAGGCATTTTCATGTTCATACAGATGGCGATGTAGATATTTCCATGTTTATACAGATAGCGGTGCAGATATTTCCATGTTTACACAGATAGCGGTGTAGATATTTCCATGTTTTTACAGATAGCGGTGTTGATATTTCCATATTTATAGAGTTGGCGGTGTAGATATTTCCATGTTCATACAGATGGCGGTGTAGATATTTCCATGTTTATATAGTTGGCAGTGTAGATATTTCCATGTTCATACAGATGGCGGTGTAGATATTTCCATGTTTATATAGTTGGCAGTGTAGATATTTCCATGTTCATGCAGATGGCGGTGACGATATTTCTATGTTTATACACATGATGGTGTAGATATTTCCAAGTTTTAAGAGATAGCGCTGTAGATATTTCCGTGTTTACACAGATAGCGGTGTAGATATTTCCATGTTTACACAGATAGCGGTGTAGATATTTCCATGTTTACACAGATAGCGGAGTAGATATTTCCATGTGTATACAGATAACGGTGTAGATATTTACAAATTCCTACAGATGGCTGTGTAGATATTTATATGTTTATGCAGATTGCGGAGTAGATATTTCCATGTTTATAGAGATAGCGGTGTAGATATTTCCATGTTTCTACAGTTGGTGTTGTAGATATTTGCTTGTTTACACAGATAGCGGTGTAGATATTTCCAAGTTTATGCAGATAGCGGAGTAGATATTTCCACTTTTATGCCGATAGCGGTGAAGATATTTCCATGTTTATGCAGAAAGCAGTGTAGATATTTCCATGTTCCTGCAGATGTCTGTGTAGATATTTCCAAGTTTATACAGATACTGGTGTAGATATTTCCGTGTTGACACACATAGTGTTGTTGATATTTCCATATTCCTACAGAGGGCGGTGTACATATTTACATGTTTGTAGAATTGGCGGTTTAGACATTTCCACGTTCATAGAGATGTTGGTGTGGATATTTCCATGTGTATACAGATAGCGGTGTGGATATTTCCATCTTTATACACATAATGGTGTAGATCTTTCCATGTTTTTAGAGATAGCGGTATAGTTATTTCCATGTTTTCACAGATCGCGGTGTAGATATTTCCATGTTTATACAGATGACTCTGTAGATATTTCCATGTTTACAGAGATAGCGGTGTAGATATTTCCATGTTTATAGAGATAGCGGTGTAGATATTTCCATGTTTACACAGATAGCGGTGTAGAAATTTCCATATTTATACAGAAAGCAGTGTAGATATTTCCATGTTTATAGAGATATCGGTGTAGATATTTCCATGTTTATACAGAGAGCAGTGTAGATATTTCCATGCTAATACACATGGCGGTGTAGATATTTCCATTTTTATACAGATGGCGGTGAAGATATTTCCATGTTTATACAGATAACGGTGTATATATTTCCATGTTTACAGAGATAGCGGTGTAGATATTTCCATGTTTATAGAGATAGCGGTGTAGATATTTCCATGTTTACACAGATAGCGGTGTAGAAATTTCCATATTTATACAGAAAGCAGTGTAGATATTTCCATGTTTATAGAGATATCGGTGTAGATATTTCCATGTTTATACAGATAGCAGTGTAGATATTTCCATGCTAATACACATGGCGGTGTAGATATTTCCATGTTCATACAGATGGCGGTGAAGATATTTCCATGTTTATACAGATAACGGTGTATATATTTCCATGTTTACACAGATAGCGGTGTAGATATTTCTATGGCTACACAGATCGCGGTGTAGATATTTCCATGTTTATACTGATAGGGGTGTAGATATTTCCATGTTCATACAGATGGCGTAGATATTTCCATCTTTATATAGTTGGCAGTGTAGATATTTCCATGTTCATAGAGATGGCGTTGAAGATATTTCCATGTTTATACACATAACGGTGTAGATATTTCCAAGTTTTAAGAGATAGCGGAGTAGATATTTCCATGTATACACAGATAGCAGTATAGATATTTCCATGTTTACCCAGATAGTGGTGTATTTTCATGTTTATACAGATAGCGATGTAGATATTTCCATGTGTATACAGAAAGCGGTGTAGATAGTTACATGTTCCTACAGATGGCTGTGTAGATATTTCCAAGTTTATACTGATAGAGGTGTAGATATTTCCGTGTTTATAGAGATACCATTGTACATATTTCCATCTTCCTTCGGTGGGTGGTGTAGATATTTCCATGTTTACTCAGATAGCGGTGTAGATATTTCCAAGTTTATGCAGATAGCGGTGGAGATATTTCCACTTTTATGCAGATAGCAGTGTAGATATTTCCATGTTTATACAGAAAGCGGTGTAGATAATTCCATGTTCCTACAGATTGCGCTGTAGATATTTCCATGTTTATAGAGTTGGCGGTTTAGACATTTCCATGTTCATGCAGATGGCAGTGTAGTTATTTCCGTGTTTATACAGATAGCAGTGTAGATATTTCCATCTTTATACACGTAACGGTGTAGATATTTCCATGTTTATACAGACGGCGGTGTAGATATTTCCATACTCATGCAGATGGCAGTGTAGATATTTCCATGTGTATAGAGAGAGCGGTGTAGGTATTTCCATGTTTACACAGATAGCGGGGTAGATATTTTTATGTTAACACAGATAGCGGTGTAGATATTTCCATGTTTATACAGATAGCGGTGTAGTTATTTCCATGTTTATACAGAGAGCGGTGTAGATATTTCCATATTTATAGAGTTGGAGGTGTAGATATCTCCATGTTCATACAGATGGCGTTGAAGATATTTCTATGTTTAGAGAGATAGCGGTGTAGATATTTCCATGTTTATAGAGATGGCGGTGTAGATATTTCCATCCTTTTACAGATAGCGGTGTAGATATTTCCATGTTTATACAGATGACGATGTAGATATTTACATCTTTATACAGATGGCGGTGTAGAGATTTCCATGTTCATACACAAGGCGGTGTAGATATTTCCATCTTTATACAGATGGCTGTGTAGATATTTCCATGTTTATACAGATGGCAGTGTAGGCATTTCCATGTTTATAGAGATGGTGGTGAAGATATTTCCATGTTTATACAGATAGCTGTGTAGATATTTCCATCTTTATACAGATGGCAGTGTAGATATATCCATGTTTATACAAATGGCGGTGTAGATATTTCCATGTTTATACAGATGGCAGTGTAGATATTTCCATGTTTATAGAGATGGCGGTGTAGATATTTCCATGTTTATAGATATAGCGGTGTAGTTATTTCCATGTAAATAGGAATAGTGGTGTAGATATTTCCATGTTTATAGAGATAGAGGTGTAGATATTTCCTAGTTTATACAGATAGCGGTGTTGATATTTCCATGTTTATAGAGATAGCGGTGTAGACATTTCCACATTTATACAGATAGCGGTGTAGATATTTCCATATTCTTACAGATGGCGGTGCAGATATTTCCATCCTTATACAGATAGCCGTGTAGAAATTTCCATGTTTATACAGATGGCGGTGTAGATATTTCCATGTTTATGGAGATGGCGGTGTAGATATTTCCATGTTTATAGAGATAACGGTGTAGTTATTTCAAAGTTAATAGGCATAGCGGTGTAGATATTTCCATGTTTATAGAGACAGAGGTGTAGATGTTTCCTTGTTTATACAGATATAGGTGTAGATATTTCCATGTTTATAGAGATAGCGGTGTAGACATTTCCAAATTTATGCAGATAGCGGTGTAGGTATTAAACGGTTCATACAGATGGTGGTGTGGATATTTCCATCCTTATAGAGATAGCGGTGTAGATATTTCCAAGTTTATGCAGATAGAGGAGTAGATATTTCCACTTTTATGCAGATAGCGGTGAAGATATTTCCATGTTTATACAGATAGCGGTGTAGATATTTCCATGTTCCTGCAGATGGCTGTGTAGATATTTACAGGTTTATACAGATAGTGGTGTAGATATTTCCATGTTTACACAGATAGCGTAGATATTTCCATATTCCTACAGCTGGTGGTGTAGATGTTTCCATGCTTACACAGATAGTGGTGTAGATATTTCCAAGTTTATGCAGATAGCGGTGGAGATATTTCCACTTTTATGGAGATAGCTGTGTAGATATTTCCATGTTTATACAGAAAGCGGTGTAGATATTTCCATGTTCCTACAAATGGCGCTGTAGATATTTCCATGTTTATAGAGTTGGCGGTTTAGACATTTCCATTTTCGTACAGATGGCGGTGTAGATATTTCCATCTTCATACACATAACGGTGTAGATATTTCCATGTTTATACAGGTGACTGTGTATATATTTCCATACTCATACAGATGGCGTTGTAGATATTTCCATGTTTATAGAGATAGCGGTGTAGATATTTCCATGTTTATAAAGATAGCGGTGTAGATATTTCCATGTTTACACAGATGGCGGTGTAGATATTTCCATGTTTACACAGATAGCGGATTAGATATTTCCATGTTTATACAGATAGCGGTGTAGATATTTCCATGTTTATAGAGATAGAGGTGTAGACATTGCCACATTTATACAGATAGCGGTGTAGATATTTCCATGTTTATAGAGATGGCGGTGTAGATATTTAAATGTGTATACATATGGCTGTGTAGATATTTCCATCTTTATACATTTGGTGATGTAGATATTTCCATCCTTATACAGATAGCGGTGTAGATATTTCCATGTTTATACAGATGGCGATGTAGATATATCCATGTTTATAGAGATGGCAGTGTAGATATTTCAATGTTTATAGAGATAGCGGTGTAGATATTTCCATGTTTATACAGATAGCGGTGTAGATATTTCCATGTTTACACAGATGGCGGTGTAGATATTTCCATGTTTACACAGATAGCAGATTAGATATTTCCATGTTTATACAGATAGCGGTGTAGATATTTCCATGTTTATAGAGATAGCGGTGTAGACATTGCCACATTTATACAGATAGCGGTGTAGATATTTCCATGTTTATAGAGATGGCGGTGTAGATATTTAAATGTTTATACATATGGCTGAGTAGATATTTCCATCTTTATACATTTGGTGATGTAGATATTTCCATCCTTATACAGATAGCAGTGTAGATATTTCCATGTTTATACAGATGGCGATGTAGATATATCCATGTTTATAGAGATGGCAGTGTAGATATTTCCATGTTTATAGAGATAACGGTGTAGTTATTTCCATGTTAATAGGCATAGCGGTGTAGATATTTCCATGTTTATAGAGACAGAGGTGTAGATGTTTCCTTGTTTATACAGATAGCGGTGTAGATATTTCCATGTTTATACAGATAGCGATGTAGTTATTTCCATGTTTATACAGAGAGCTGTGTAGATATTTCCGTATTTATAGAGTTGGAGGTTTAGATATCTCCATGTTCATACAGATGACGTTGAAGATATTTCCATGTTTAGAGAGATAGCGGTGTAGATATTTCCATGTTTACACAGAAAGCGGTGTAGATATTTCCTTATTTATAGAGTTGGCGGTGTAGATATTTCCATGTTCATACAGATGGTGGTGTAGATATTTCCATGTTCATAAAGATGGCAGTGTAGATATTTCCATGTTTATATAGTTGGCAGTGTAGATATTTCCAAGTTCATACAGATGGCGGTGAAGTTATTTCCATGTTTATACACATGACGGTGTAGATATTTCCAAGTTTTAAGAGGTAGCGGTGTAGATATTTCCGTGTTTACACAGATGGCGGTGAAGATATTTCCATGTTTAGAGAGATAGCGGTGTAGATATTTCCATGTTTATACTGATAGCGGTGTATATATTCCCATGTTTATACAGATAATGGTGTAGATACATACATATTCATACGGATGGTTGTGTATATATTTATATGTTTATACAGATTGCGGAGTAGATATTTCCATGTTTATAGAGATAGCGGTGTAGATATTTCCATGTTTCTACAGATGGTGTTGTAGATATTTCCATGTTTACACAGATATCGGTGTAGATATTTCCAAGTTTATGCAGATAGCGGAGTAGATATTTCCACTTTTATGCAGATAGCAGTGAAGATATTTCCATGTTTATACAGAAATCGGTGTAGATATCTCCATGTTCCTGCAGATGGCTGTGTAGATATTTCCAAGTTTATACAGATAGTGGTGTAGATATTTCCATGTTTACACAGATAGCATTGTAGATATTTACATTTTTATACAGATAGCGGTGTAGATATTTCCATGCTTATAGAGATATCGGTGTAGATATTTCCAGGTTTCTACAGATTGCAGTGTAGGTATTTCCACGTTTATATAGATGGCTGCGTAGATATTTCCATGTTTATAGAGATAGCGGTGTAGATATTTCCATGTTTATACAGATAGCGGTGTGGATATTTCCATGTTTACACAGATAGCGGTGTAGATATTTCCAATTTACCCAGATAGCGGAGTAGATATTTCCATGTTTATACAGAAAGCGGTGTAGATATTTCCATGTTCCTACAAATGGCGCTGTAGATATTTCCATGTTTATAGAGTTGGCGGTTTAGACATTTCCATTTTCGTACAGATGGCGGTGTAGATATTTCCATCTTCATACACATAACGGTGTAGATATTTCCATGTTTATACAGGTGACTGTGTATATATTTCCATACTCATACAGATGGCGTTGTAGATATTTCCATGTATATAGAGATAGCGGTGTAGATATTTCCATGTTTATAAAGATAGCGGTGTAGATATTTCCATGTTTACACAGATGGCGGTGTAGATATTTCCATGTTTACACAGATAGCGGATTAGATATTTCCATGTTTATACAGATAGCGGTGTAGATATTTCCATGTTTATAGAGATAGAGGTGTAGACATTGCCACATTTATACAGATAGCGGTGTAGATATTTCCATGTTTATAGAGATGGCGGTGTAGATATTTAAATGTGTATACATATGGCTGTGTAGATATTTCCATCTTTATACATTTGGTGATGTAGATATTTCCATCCTTATACAGATAGCGGTGTAGATATTTCCATGTTTATACAGATGGCAATGTAGATATTTCCATGTTTACACAGATAGCAGATTAGATATTTCCATGTTTATACAGATAGCGGTGTAGATATTTCCATGTTTATAGAGATAGCGGTGTAGACATTGCCACATTTATACAGATAGCGGTGTAGATATTTCCATGTTTATAGAGATGGCGGTGTAGATATTTAAATGTTTATACATATGGCTGTGTAGATATTTCCATCTTTATACATTTGGTGATGTAGATATTTCCATCCTTATACAGATAGCGGTGTAGATATTTCCATGTTTATACAGATGGCGATGTAGATATATCCATGTTTATAGAGATGGCAGTGTAGATATTTCCATGTTTATAGAGATAACGGTGCAGTTATTTCCATGTTAATAGGCATAGTGGTGTAGATATTTCCATGTTTATAGAGACAGAGGTGTAGATGTTTCCTTGTTTATACAGATAGCGGTGTAGATATTTCCATGTTTATACAGATAGCGATGTAGTTATTTCCATGTTTATACAGAGAGCAGTGTAGATATTTCCATATTTATAGAGTTGGAGGTTTAGATATCTCCATGTTCATACAGATGACGTTGAAGATATTTCCATGTTTAGAGAGATAGCGGTGTAGATATTTCCATGTTTACACAGAAATCGGTGTAGATATTTCCATATTTATAGAGTTGGCGGTGTAGATATTTCCATGTTCATACAGATGGTGGTGTAGATATTTCCATGTTCATAAAGATGGCAGTGTAGATATTTCCATGTTTATATAGTTGGCAGTGTAGATATTTCCAAGTTCATACAGATGGCGGTGAAGTTATTTCCATGTTTATACACATGACGGTGTAGATATTTCTAAGTTTTAAGAGGTAGAGGTGTAGATATTTCCGTGTTTACACAGATGGCGGTGAAGATATTTCCATGTTTAGAGAGATAGCGGTGTAGATATTTCCATGTTTATACTGATAGCAGTGTATATATTCCCATGTTTATACAGATAATGGTGTAGATACATACATATTCATACAGATGTTTGTGTATATATTTATATGTTTATACAGATTGTGGAGTAGATATTTCCATGTTTATAGAGATAGCGGTGTAGATATTTCCATGTTTCTACAGTTGGTGTTGTAGATATTTCCATGTTTACACAGATATCGGTGTAGATATTTCCAAGTTTATGCAGATAGCGGAGTAGATATTTCCACTTTTATGCAGATAGCAGTGAAGATATTTCCATGTTTATACAGAAATCGGTGTAGATATCTCCATGTTCCTGCAGATGGCTGTGTAGATATTTCCAAGTTTATACAGATAGTGGTGTAGATATTTCCATGTTTACACAGATAGCATTGTAGATATTTCCATTTTTATACAGATAGCGGTGTAGATATTTCCATGCTTATAGAGATATCGGTGTAGATATTTCCAGGTTTCTACAGATTGCAGTGTAGGTATTTCCACGTTTATATAGATGGCTGTGTAGATATTTCCATGTTTATAGAGATAGCGGTGTAGATATTTCCATGTTTATACAGATAGCGGTGTAGATATTTCCATGTTTACACAGATAGTGGTGTAGATATTTCCAATTTACCCAGATAGCGGAGTAGATATTTCCATGTTTATACAGATAGCCGTGTAGATATTTCCATGTTTACACAGACAACGGTGAAGATATTTACATGTTCCTACAGATGGCTGTGTAGATATTTCCATGTTTATACAGATAGCAGTGTAGATATTTCAGTGTTTTTAGAGATAGACGTGTAGTTATTTCCATGTAAATAGGCATAGCGGTGTAGATATTTCCATGTTTATATAGATAGAGGTGTAGATATTTCCTAGTTTATACAGACAGCGGTGTAGATATTTCCATGTTTATAGAGATAGCGGTGTAGACATTTCCACGTTTATACAGATAGCGGTGTAGATATTTCCATGCTCTTACCGATGGCGGTGTAGATATTTCCATCCTTATACAGATAGCCGTGTAGATATTTCCATGTTTATACAGATGGTGGTGTAGATATTTCCATGTTTATACAGATGGCGGTGTAGATAATTCCATCTTTATACACATGGCGGAGTAGATTTTTCCATGTTCCTACAGATGGCAGTGTAGATATTTCCATGTTTATAGAGATGGTGGAGTAGATATTTCCATGTTTATACAGATGGCAGGGTCGATATTTCCATGTTTATACAGATGGCGGTGTAGATATTTCCATATTTATACAGAAGGCGGTGTAGATATTTCCATTTTGTTACACATGGCTGTGGAGATATTTCCATCTTTATACAGATGGCAGTGTAGATATTTCCATGTTTATAGAGATGGCAGTGTAGATATTTCCATGTTCATACAGATGGCGGGGTAGATATTTCCATCCTTATACAGATAGCGGTGTAGATATTTCCATGTTTATACAGATGACGGTGTAGATATCTCCATCTTTATACAGATGGCGGTGTAGATATTTCCATGTTCATACAGATGGCGGTGTAGATATTTCCATGTTTATAGAGATGGCGGTTTAGATATTTCCATGTTTATACAGGTGGCGGTGTAGATATTTCCATCTTTATACAGATGGCGGTGTAGATATTTCCATGTTCATACACAAGACGGTGTAGATATTTCCATCTTTATACAGATGGCTGTGTAGATATTTCAATGTTTATACAGATGGCAGTGTAGGCATTTCCATGTTTATAGAGATGGCGGTGTAGATATTTCCATGTTTATACAGATAGCTGTGTAGGTATTTCCATCTTTATACAGAAGGTAGTGTAGATATATCCATGTTTATACAAATGGCGGTGGAGATATTTCCAAGTTTATACAGATGGCAGTGTAGATATTTCCATGTTTAAAGAGATGACAGTGTAGATATTTCAATGTTTATAGAGATAGCGGTGTAGTTATTTCCATGTAAATAGGCATAGCGGTGTAGATATTTCCATGTTTATAGAGATAGAGGTGTAGATATTTCCTAGTTTATACATATAGCGGTGTAGATATTTCCATGTTTATAGAGATAGCGGTGTACACATTTCCACGTTTATAAAGATAGCGGTGTAGATATTTCCATATTCTTACAGATGGCGGTGCAGATATTTCCATCCTTATACAGATAGCCGTGTAGAAATTTCCATGTTTATACATATGGCTGTGTAGATATTTCCATGTTTATGGAGATGGCGGTGTAGATATTTCCATGTTTATAGAGATAACAGTGTAGTTATTTCAAAGTTAATAGGCATAGCGGTGTAGATATTTCCATGTTTATAGAGACAGAGGTGTAGATGTTTCCTTGTTTATACAGATATAGGTGTAGATATTTCCATGTTTATAGAGATAGCGGTGTAGACATTTCCAAATTTATACAGAAAGCGGTGTAGATATTTAAAGGTTCATACAGATGGTGGTGTAGATATTTCCATCCTTATACAGATAGCGGTGTAGATATTTCCATGTTTATACAGAAGGCGGTGTAGATATTCCCACCTTTTTACAGATAGCGGTGTAGTTATTTCCATGTTCATAGAGATGGCGGTGTAGATATTTCCATGTTTATAGAGATAGAGGTGTAGATATTTCCTTGTTTATAGAGATAGCGGTGTAGATATTTCCATGTTTATACAGATGCCGGTGTAGATATTTCCATATTCTTACAGATGGCGGTGCACATATTTCCATCCTTATACAGATAGCCATGTAGAAATTTCCATGTTTATACAGATGGCGGTGTAGATATTTCCATGTTTATGGAGATGGCGGTGTAGATATTTCCTTGTTTATAGAGATAGCGGTGTAGTTATTTCAAAGTTAATAGGCATAGCGGTGTAGATATTTCCATTTTTATAGAGACAGAGGTGTAGATATTTCCTTGTTTATACAGATATAGGTGAAGATATTTCCATGTTTATAGAGATAGCACTGTAGACATTTCCAAATTTATACAGATAGCGGTGTAGGTATTTAAAGGTTCATACAGATGGTGGTGTGCATATTTCCATCCTTATACAGATAGCGGTGTAGATATTTCCAAGTTTATGCAGATAGAGTAGATATTTCCACTTTTATGCAGATAGCGGTGAAGATATTTCCATGTTTATACAGATAGCGGTGTAGATATTTCCATGTTCCTGCAGATGGCTGTGTAGATATTTACAAGTTTATACAGATAGTGGTGTAGATATTTCCATGTTTACACAGACAGCGTAGATATTTCCATGTTCCTACAGCTGGTGGTGTAGATATTTCCATGCTTACACAGATAGTGGTGTAGATATTTCCAAGTTTATGCAGATAGCGGTGGAGATATTTCCACTTTTATGGAGATAGCGATGTAGATATTTCCATGTTTATACAGAAAGGGGTGTAGATATTTCCATGTTCCTAAAAATGGCGCTGTAGATATTTCCATGTTTACAGAGTTGGCGGTTTAGACATTTCCATCTTCATACAGATGGCGGTGTAGATATTTCCATCTTCATACACATAACGGTGTAGATATTTCCATGTTTATACAGGTGACGGTGTATATATTTCCATACTCATACAGATGGCGTTGTAGATATTTCCATGTTTATAGAGATAGCGGTGTAGGTATTTCCATGTTTACACAGATAGCGGTGTAGATATTTCCATGTTTATAGAGACAGAGGTGTAGATGTTTCCTTGTTTATACAGATATAGGTGTAGATATTTCCATGTTTATAGAGATAGCGGTGTAGAGATTTCCAAATTTATACAGATAGCGGTGTAGGTATTTAAAGGTTCATACAGATGGTGGTGTAGATATTTCCATCCATATACAGATAGCGGTGTAGATATTTCCATGTTTATACAGATGGCTGTGTAGATGTTTCCATGTTTATGGAGATTGCGGTGTAGATATTTCCATGTTTATTGAGACAGAGGTGTAGATGTTTCCTTGTTTATACAGATAGCGGTGTAGATATTTCCATGTTTATAGAGATGGCGGTGTAGCCATTTTCAAATTTATACAGATAGCCGTGTAGATATTTAAAGGTTCATACAGATGGTGGTGTAGATATTTCCATCCTTATACAGATAGCGGTGTAGATATTTCCATGTTTATACAGATGGCGGTGTAGATATTTCCATCTTTATACAGATGGCGGTGTAGATATTTCCATGTTGATAGAGATGGCGGTGTAGATATTTCCATGCTTACAGAGATAGAGGTGTAGACATTTCCTTGTTTGTAGAGATAGCGGGGTAGATATTTCCATGTTTATACAGATAGCGGAGTAGATATTGCCATGTTTATACAGTTAGCTGTGTAGATATTTCCATCCTTATACAGATGGCGGTGTAGATATTTCCATGTTCAAACAGATGGTGGTGTAGATATTTCCATGTTTATACAGATGACGGTGTAGATATTTCCATGTTTATACAGAAGGCGGTGTAGATATTTCCATGTTTATAGAGATGGCAGTGTAGATATTTCCATGTTTATACAGATAGCGGTGTAGATATTTCCATGTTTATACAGATAGCTGTGTAGATATTTACATCCTTATACAAATGGCGGTGTAGATTTTCCATGTTTATATAGATGGCAGTGTAGATATTTCCATGTTTATACAGAAGTCGGTGTTGGAATTTCCATGTTTATAGAGATGACGGTGTAGATATTTCGAAGTTTATAGAGATAGCGGTGTAGTTATTTACATGTTAATAGGTATAGCGGTGTAGATATTTCCATGTTTATAGAGATAGAGGAGTAGATATTTCCTTGTTTATACAGATAGCGGTGTAGATATTTCCATGTTTATAGAGATAGCGGTGTAGACATTGCCACGTTTATACAGATAGCGGTGTAGATATTTCAATGTTTATAGAGATGGCGGTGTAGCTATTTCCATGTTTATACAGATAGCTCTGCAGATATTTCCATCTTTATACAGATGGTGGTGTAGATATTTCAATCCTTATACAGATAGCGGTGTAGATATTTCCATGTTTATACAGATGGCGGTGTAGATATTTCCATGTTTATAGAGATGGCGGTGTAGATATTTCCACGTTTATAGAGATAACGGTGTAGTTATTTCCATATGAATAGGCAAAGCGGTGTAGATATTTCCATGTTTATAGAGACAGAGGTGTAGATATTTCCTTGTTTATAGAGATAGTGGTGTAGATATATCCATGTTTATAGAGTTAGCGGTGTAGACATTTCCACATTTATACAGATAGTGGTGTAGATATTTAAAGCTTTATACAGATGGTGGAGTAGATATTTCCATCCTTATACAGATAGCGGTGTAGATATTTCCATGTTTGTACAGATGGCAGAGTAGATATTTCCTTCTTTGTACAGATGGCGGTGCAGATATTTCCATGTTCATAGAGAAGGCGGTGTAGATATTTCCATGTTTACAGAGATAGAGGTGTAAATATTTCCTTGTTTATAGAGATAACGGTGTAGATATTTCCATGTTTATACAGATGGCGGTGTAGATATTTCCATATTTATATAGATGGCGGTGTAGATATTTCCATCTTTATACAGATGGGGTGTAGATATTTCCATCTTTATACAGATGGCGGTGTAGGTATTTCCATGTTTATAGAGATGGCGGTGAAGATATTTCCATGTTTATAGAGACAGACGTGTAGATGTTTCCTTGTTTATACAGATAGCCGTGTAGATATTTAAAGGTTCATACAGATGGTGGTGTAGATATTTCCAACCTTATACAGATAGCGGTGAAAATATTTCCATGTTTATACAGATGGCGGTGTAGATATTTCTATCTTTATACAGATGGCGGTGTAGATATTTCCATGTTCATAGAGATGGCGGTGTAGATATTTCCATGTTTACAGAGATAGAGGTGTAGACATTTCCTTGTTTGTAGAGATAGCGGGTTATATATTTCCATGTTTATACAGATGGCGGTGTAGTTATTTCCATCTCTATACAGATGGTGGTGTACATATTTCCATGTTCATACGGATGGCGTTGTAGATATTTCCATGTTTTTAGACATGGCGGTGAAGATATTTCCATGTTTATACAGATAGCGGTGTCGATATTTCCATGTTTATACAGTTAGCTGTGTAGATATTTCCATCGTTATACAGATGGCGGTGTAGATATTTCCATGTTCATACAGATGGTGGTGTAGATATTTCCATCTTTATACAGATGACGGTGTAGATATTTCCATGTTTATACATAAGGCGGTGTAGATATTTCCATGTTTATAGAGATTGCGGTGTAGATATTTACTTGTTTATACAGATAGCGGTGTAGATATTTCCATGTTTATAGAGATAGCGGTGTAGCCATTTTCAAATTTATACAGATAGCCGTGTAGATATTTAAAGGTTCATACAGATGGGGGTTTAGATAATTCCATCCTTATACAGATAGCGGTGTAGATATTTCCATGTTTATACAGATGGCGGTGTAGATATTTCCAACTTTTACGGATGGCGGTGTATATATTTCCATGTTCATAGAGATGGCGGTGTAGATATTTCCATGTTTACAGAGATAGAGGTGTAGACATTTCCTTGTTTGTAGAGATAGCGGGGTAGATATTTCCATGTTTATACAGATAGCAGAGTAGATATTTCCATGTTTACACAGTTAGCTGTGTAGATATTTCCATCGTTATACAGATGGCGGTGTAGATATTTCCATGTTCAAACAGATGGCGTTGTAGATATTTCCATGTTTATACAGATGACGGTGTAGATATTTCCATGTTTATACATAAGGCGGTGTAGATATTTCCATGTTTATAGAGATTGCGGTGTAGATATTTCCTTGTTTATACAGATAGCGTTGTAGATATTTCCATGTTTATAGAGATAGCGGTGTAGACATTTCCACATTTATACAGATAGTGGTGTAGATATTTAAAGCTTCATACAGATGCTGGTGTAGTTATTTCCATTCTTATACAGATAGGGGTGTAGATGTTTCCGTGTTTGTACAGATGGCGGTGTAGATATTTCCATCTTTATACAGATGGTGGTGTAGATATTTCCATGTTTATAGAGAGAGCGGTGTAGATATTTCCATGTTTACACAGATAGCGGTGTAGATATTTCCATCTTTATACAGATGGCGGTGTAGTTATTTCCATGTTCATAGAGATGGTGGTGTAGATATTTCCATGTTTATAGAGATAGAGGTGTAGATATTTCCTTGTGTATACAGATAACGGTGAAAATATTTCCATGTTTATAGAGATAGCGATGTAGACATTGCCACGTTTATACAGATAGCAGTGTAGATATTTCCATGTTTTTAGAGATGGCGGTGTAGACATTTCCATGTTTATATAGATGGCTGTGTAGATATTTCCACCTTTATACAGATGGTGCTGTTGATATTTCCATGTTTACACAGATAGCCGTGTAGATATTTCCATGTTTATGCAGATGGCGTTGTTCATATTTCCATGTTTATATAGATGTCGGTGTAGATATTTCCATCTTTATACAGATGGCGGTGTAGATATTTCCATCTTTATACAGATGGCGGTGTAGGTATTTCCATGTTTATGGAGATGGCGGTGTAGATATTTCCATGTTTATAGAGACAGATGTGTAGATGTTTCCTTGTTGATAGAGATAGCGGTGTAGTTATTTCCATGTTTATAGAGATAGCGGTGTAGCCATTTCCAAATTTATACAGATAGCCGTGTAGATATTTAAAGGTTCATACAGATGGCGGTGTAGATATTTCCATCCTTATACAGATAGCGGTGTAGATATTTCCATGTTTATACAGATAGCGGTGTAGATATTTCCATATTTATAGAGTTGGAGGTGTAGATATTTCCATGTTCATAGAGATGGCGGTGTAGATATTTCCATGTTTATATACTTGGCAGTGTAGATATTTCCATGTTCATACAGATGGTGGTGAGGATATTTCTATGTTTATGCACATGAAGGTGTACATATTTCCCAGTTTTAAGAGATTGCGGTGTAGATATTTCCGTGTTTACACAGATAGCAGTGTAGATATTTCCATGTTTACACAGATAGCGGTGTAGATATTTCCATGTTTATACTGATAGCTGTGTAGATATTTCCATGTGTATACAGATAACGGTGTAGATACTTACATATTCCTACAGATGGCTGTGTAGTTATTTATATGTTTATACAGATTGTGGAGTAGATATTTCCATGTTCATAGAGATAGCGGTGTAGATATTTCCATGTTTCTACAGTTGGTGTTGTAGATATTTCCATGTTTACCCTGATAGTGGTGTAGATATTTCCATGTTTACAAAGAAATCGGTGTAGATATTTCCATGTTTGTACAGATAGCGGTGCAGATATTTCCATGTTTATAAAGATGGCTGTGTAGCTATTTCCATGTTTATAGAGACAGCAGTGTAGATTTTTCCATGTTTTCATAGATAGCGGTGTAGATATTTCCATGTTTACACAGATAGCGGTGTAGATATTTCCAGGTTTATACAGAAAGCGGTGTAGATATTTCCATGTTTATAGAGATTTCGGAGAAGATATTTCCATGTTCACACAGATAGCGGTGTAGATATTTCCATGTTTACACATATAGCGGTGTAGATATTTCCAAGTTTATGCAAATAGCGTTGTAGATATTTCCACTTTTATGCAGATAGAGGTATAGATATTTGGATGTTTATACAGAGAGCGGTGTAGATATTTCCATGTTCCTACAGATGGCGCTGTAGATATTTCCATGTTTATAGAGTTGGCGGTTAAGGCATTTTCATGTTCATACAGATGGCGGAGTAGATATTTCCATGTTTATACAGATAGCGGTGTAGATATTTCCATGTTTACACAGATAGCGGTGTAGATATTTCCATGTTTTTACAGATAGCGGTGTAGATATTTCCATATTTATAGAGTTGGCGGTGTAGATATTTCCATATTCATACAGATGGCGGTGTAGATATTTCCATGTTTATATAGTTGGCAGTGTAGATATTTCCATGTTCATACAGATGGCGTTGAAGATATTTCTATGTTTATACACATGATGGTGTAGATATTTCCAAGTTTTAAGAGATAGCGGTGTAGATATTTTCGTGTTTACACAGATAGCGGTGTAGATATTTCCATGTTTACACAGATAGCGGTGTAGATATTTCCATGTTTATACAGATGACGGTGTAGATATTTCCATGTTTATACAGAAGGCGGTGTAGATATTTCCATGTTTATAGAGATGGCAGCGTAGATATTTCCATGTTTACACAGAGAGCTGTGTAGATATATCTATGTTTATACAGATAGCTGTGTAGATATTTACATCTTTATACAAATGGCGGTGTAGATATTTCCATGTATATATAGATGGCGGTGTAGATATTTCCATCTTTATACAGATGGCGGTGTAGATATTTCCATCTTTATACATATGGCGGTGTAGGTATTTCCATGTTTATAGAGATGGCGGTGTAGATATTTCCATGTTTATAGAGACAGATGTGTAGATGTTTCCTTGTTTATACAGATAGCGGTGTAGATATTTCCATGTTTATAGAGATAGCGGTGTAGCCATTTCCAAATTTATACAGATAGCCGTGTAGATATTTAAAGGTTCATACAGATGGCGGTGTAGGTATTTCCATCCTTATACAGATAGCGTTGTAGGTATTTCCATGTTTATACACATAGCGGTGTAGATATTTCCATATTTATAGAGTTGGAGGTGTAGATATTTCCATGTTCATAGAGATGGCGGTGTAGATATTTCCATGTTTATATACTTGGCAGTGTAGATATTTACATGTTCATACAGATGGCGGTGAAGGTATTTCTATGTTTATACACATGATGGTGTACATATTTCCCAGTTTTAAGAGATAGCGGTGTAGATATTTCCGTTTTTACACAGATAGCAGTGTAGATATTTCCATGTTTACACAGATAGCGGTGTAGATATTTCCATGTTTATACTGATAGCAGTGTAGATATTTCCAAGTGTATACAGATAACGGTGTAGATATTTACATATTCCTACAGATGGCTGTGAAGATATTTATATATTTATACAGATTGTGGAGTAGATATTTCCATGTTTATACAGATAGCGGTGTAGATATTTCCATGTTTCTACAGTTGGTGTTGTAGATATTTCCATGTTTACCCTGAGAGCGGTGTAGGCATTTCCATGTTTACAAAGAAAGCGGTGAAGATATTTCCATGTTTATACAGATAGTGGTCTAGATATTTCCATGTTTATAAAGATGGCTGTGTAGCTATTTCCATGTTTATAGAGATAGCGGCGTAGATATTTCCATGTTTACATAGATAGCGGTGTAGGTATTTCCATGTTCATACAGATGGCGGTGAAGATATTTCTATGTTTATACACATGATGGTGTAGATATTTCCAAGTTTTAAGAGATAGCGGTGTAGATATTTCCATGTTTATACAGATGGCGGTGTAGATATTTCCATACTCATACAGATGGCGGTGTTGATATTTCCATGTGTATAGAGATAGCGGTGTAGGTATTTCCATGTTTACACAGATAGCGGTGTAGATATTTTTATGTTTACACAGATAGCGGTGTAGATATTTCCATGTTTATACAGATAGCGGTGTAGTTATTTCCATGATTATACAGAGAGCGGTGTAAATATTTCCATATTTATAGAGGTGGAGGTGTAGATATCTCCATGTTCATACAGATGGCGTTGAAGATATTTCCATGTTTAGAGAGATAGCGGTGTAGATATTTCCATGTTTACACAGATAGCGGTGTAGATATTTCCATGTTTATACAGATAGCGTTGTAGATATTTCCATATTTATAGAGTTGGCGGTGTAGATATTTCCATGTTCATACAGATGGCGGTGTAGATATTTCCATGTTTATATAGTTGGCAGTGTAGATATTTCCATGTTCATACAGATGGCGGTGAAGTTATTTCCATGTTTATACACATGACGTTGTAGATATTTCCAAGTTTTAAGAGGTAGCGGTGTAGATATTTCTGTGTTTACACAGATGGCGGTGAAGATATTTCCATGTTTAGAGAGATAGCGGTGTAGATATTTCCATGTTTATACTGATAGCGGTGTAGGTATTTCCATGTTTATACAGATAACGGTGTAGATATTTACATATTCATACAGATGTTTGTGTATATATTTATATGTTTATACAGATTGCGGAGTAGATATTTCCATTTTATAGAGATAGCGGTGTAGATATTTCCATGTTTCTACAGTTGGTGTTGTAGAAATTTCCATGTTTACACAGATAGCTGTGTAGATATTTCCAAGTTTAAGCAGATAGCGGAGTAGATATTTCCACTTTTATGCAGATAGCGGTGAAGATATTTCCATGTTTATGCAGAAAGCGGTGTAGATATTTCCATGTTCCTGGAGATGGCTGTGTAGATATTTCCAAGTTTATACAGATACTGGTGTAGATATTTCCATGTTGACACACATAGCGTTGTAGATATTTCCATGTTCCTACAGAGGGCGGTGTACATATTTACATGTTTGTAGAGTTGGCGGTTTAGACATTTCCACGTTCATACAGATGGTGGTGTAGATATTTCCATGTTTATACAGATAGCGGTGTGGATATTTCCATCTTTATACACATAATGGTGTAGATCTTTCCATGTTTTTAGAGATAGCGGTGCAGTTATTTCCATGTTTACACAGATAGCGGTGTAGATATTTCCATGTTTGTACAGATGACTCTGTAGATATTTCCATGTTTACAGAGATAGCAGTGTAGATATTTCCATATTTATAGAGATAGCGGTGTAGATATTTCCATGTTTACACAGATAGCGGTGTAGATATTTCCATATTTATACAGAAAGCGGTGAAGATATTTCCATGTTTATAGAGATATCGGTGTAGATATTTCCATGTTTATACAGATAGCAGTGTAGATATTTCCATGCTAATACACATGGCGCTGCAGATATTTCCATGTTCATACAGATGGCGGTGAAGATATTTCCATGTTTATACAGATAACGGTGTATATATTTCCATGTTTACACAGATAGCGGTGTAGATATTTCTATGTTTACACAGATCGCGGTGCAGATATTTCCATGTTTATACAGATAGGGGTGTAGATATTTCCATGTTCATACAGATGGCGTAGATATTTCCATCTTTATATAGTTGGCAGTGTAGATATTTCCATGTTCATACAGATGGCGGTGAAGATATTTCCATGTTTATACACATAACGGTGTAGATATTTCCAAGTTTTAAGAAATAGCGGAGTAGATATTTCCATGTATACACAGATAGCGGTGTAGATATTTCCATGTTTACACAGATAGCGGAGTATTTTCATGTTTATACAGATAGCGATGTAGATATTTCCATGTGTATACAGAAAGCGGTGTAGATACTTACATGTTCCTACAGATGGCTGTGTAGATATTTCCAAGTTTATACTGTTAGTGGTGTAGATATTTCCGTGTTTATAGAGATACCGTTGTACATATTTCCATCTTCCTTCGGTGGGTGGTGTAGATATTTCCATGTTTACACAGATAGCAGTGTATATATTTCCAAGTTTATGCAGATAGCGGTGGAGATATTTCCACTTTTATGGAGATAGCAGTGTAGATATTTCCATGTTTATACAGAAAGCGGTGTAGATAATTCCATGTTCCTACAGATTGCGCTGTAGATATTTCCATGTTTATAGAGTTGGCGGTTAAGGCATTTTCATGTTCATACAGATGGCGGAGTAGATATTTCCATGTTTATACAGATAGCAGTGTAGATATTTCCTTGTTTACACAGATAGCGGTGTAGATATTTCCATGTTTTTACAGATAGCGGTGAAGATATTTCCATATTTATAGAGTTGGCGGTGTAGATATTTCCATGTTCATACAGATGGCGGTGTAGATATCTCCATGTTTATATAGTTGGCAGTGTAGATATTTCCATGTTCATACAGATGGCGGTGAAGATATTTCTATGTTTATACACATGATGGTGTAGATATTTCCAAGTTTTAAGAGATAGCGGTGTAGATATTTCCATGTTTATACTGATGGCGGTGTAGATATTTCCATACTCATACAGATGGCGGTGTTGATATTTCCATGTGTATAGAGATAGCGGTGTAGGTATTTCCATGTTTACACAGATAGCGGTTTAGATATTTTTATGTTTACACAGATAGCGGTGTAGATATTTCCATGTTTATACAGATAGCGGTGTAGTTATTTCCATGATTATACAGAGAGCGGTGTAAATATTTCCATATTTATAGAGGTGGAGGTGTAGATATCTCCATGTTCATACAGATGGCGTTGAAGATATTTCCATGTTTAGAGAGATAGCGGTGTAGATATTTCCATGTTTACACAGATAGCGGTGTAGATATTTCCATGTTTATACAGATAGCGTTGTAGATATTTCCATATTTATAGAGTTGGCGGTGTAGATATTTCCATGTTCATACAGATGGCGGTGTAGATATTTCCATGTTTATATAGTTGGCAGTGTAGATATTTCCATGTTCATACAGATGGCGGTGAAGTTATTTCCATGTTTATACACATGACGTTGTAGATATTTCCAAGTTTTAAGAGGTAGCGGTGTAGATATTTCTGTGTTTACACAGATGGCGGTGAAGATATTTCCATGTTTAGAGAGATAGCGGTGTAGATATTTCCATGTTTATACTGATAGCGGTGTAGGTATTTCCATGTTTATACAGATAACGGTGTAGATATTTACATATTCATACAGATGTCTGTGTATATATTTATATGTTTATACAGATTGCGGAGTAGATATTTCCATTTTATAGAGATAGCGGTGTAGATATTTCCATGTTTCTACAGTTGGTGTTGTAGAAATTTCCATGTTTACACAGATAGCGGTGTAGATATTTCCAAGTTTAAGCAGATAGCGGAGTAGATATTTCCACTTTTATGCAGATAGCGGTGAAGATATTTCCATGTTTATGCAGAAAGCGGTGTAGATATTTCCATGTTCCTGGAGATGGCTGTGTAGATATTTCCAAGTTTATACAGATACTGGTGTAGATATTTCCATGTTGACACACATAGCGTTGTAGATATTTCCATGTTCCTACAGAGGGCGGTGTACATATTTACATGTTTGTAGAGTTGGCGGTTTAGACATTTCCACGTTCATACAGATGGTGGTGTAGATATTTCCATGTTTATACAGATAGCGGTGTGGATATTTCCATCTTTATACACATAATGGTGTAGATCTTTCCATGTTTTTAGAGATAGCGGTGCAGTTATTTCCATGTTTACACAGATAGCGGTGTAGATATTTCCATGTTTATACAGATGACTCTGTAGATATTTCCATGTTTACAGAGATAGCGGTGTAGATATTTCCATATTTATAGAGATAGCGGTGTAGATATTTCCATGTTTACACAGATAGCGGTGTAGATATTTCCATATTTATACAGAAAGCGGTGAAGATATTTCCATGTTTATAGAGATATCGGTGTAGATATTTCCATGTTTATACAGATAGCAGTGTAGATATTTCCATGCTAATACACATGGCGCTGCAGATATTTCCATGTTCATACAGATGGCGGTGAAGATATTTCCATGTTTATACAGATAACGGTGTATATATTTCCATGTTTACACAGATAGCGGTGTAGATATTTCTATGTTTACACAGATCGCGGTGCAGATATTTCCATGTTTATACAGATAGGGGTGTAGATATTTCCATGTTCATACTGATGGCGTAGATATTTCCATCTTTATATAGTTGGCAGTGTAGATATTTCCATGTTCATACAGATGGCGGTGAAGATATTTCCATGTTTATACACATAACGGTGTAGATATTTCCAAGTTTTAAGAAATAGCGGAGTAGATATTTCCATGTATACACAGATAGCGGTGTAGATATTTCCATGTTTACACAGATAGCGGAGTATTTTCATGTTTATACAGATAGCGATGTAGATATTTCCATGTGTATACAGAAAGCCGTGTAGATACTTACATGTTCCTACAGATGGCTGTGTAGATATTTCCAAGTTTATACTGATAGTGGTGTAGATATTTCCGTGTTTATAGAGATACCGTTGTACATATTTCCATCTTCCTTCGGTGGGTGGTGTAGATATTTCCATGTTTACACAGATAGCAGTGTATATATTTCCAAGTTTATGCAGATAGCGGTGGAGATATTTCCACTTTTATGGAGATAGCAGTGTAGATATTTCCATGTTTATACAGAAAGCGGTGTAGATAATTCCATGTTCCTACAGATTGCGCTGTAGATATTTCCATGTTTATAGAGCTGGCGGTTTAGACATTTCAATATTAATGCAGATGGCAGTGTAGATATTTCCGTGTTTATACAGACAGCAGTGAAGATATTTCCATCTTTATACACGTAACGGTGCAGATATTTCCATGTTTATACAGATGGCGGTGTAGATATTTCCATACTCATACAGATGGCGGTGTAGACATTTCCATGTGTATAGAGATAGCGGTGTAGGTATTTCCGTGTTTACACAGATAGCAGTGTAGATATTTTTATGTTTACACAGATAGCGGTGTAGATATTTCCATGTTTATACAGATAGCGGTGTAGTTATTTCCATGTTTATACAGAGAGCGGTGTAGATGTTTCCATATTTATAGAGTTGGAGGTGTAGATATCTCCATGTTCATACAGATGGCGTTGAAGATATTTCCATGTTTAGAGAGATAGCGGTGTAGATATTTCCATGTTTACACAGATAGCGGTTTAGATATTTCCATGTTTATACAGATATCAGTGTAGATATTTCCATATTTATGGAGTTGGCGGTGTAGATATTTCCATGTTCATACTGATGGCGGTGTAGATATTTCCATGTTTATATAGTTGGCAGTGTAGATATTTCCATGTTCATACAGATGGCGGTGAAGTTATTTCCATGTTTATACACATGACGGTGTAGATATTTCCAAGTTTTAAGAGGTAGCGGTGTAGATATTTCCATGTTTACACAGATAGCGGTGTAGATATTTCCGTGTTTACACAGATGGCGGTGTAGATATTTCCATGTTTATAGAGATATCGGTGTAGATATTTCCATGTTCATACAGATGGCGGTGAAGATATTTCCATGTTTATACAGATAACGGTGTATATATTTCCATGTTTACACAGATAGCGGTGTAGATATTTCTATGTTTACACAGATCGCGGTGTAGATATTTCCATGTTTATACAGATAGGGGTGTAGATATTTCCATGTTCATACAGATGGCGTAGATATTTCCATCTTTATATAGATGGCAGTGTAGATATTTCCATGTTCATACAGATGGCGGTGAAGATATTTTCATGTTTATACACATAACGGTGTAGATATTTCCAAGTTTTAAGAGATAGCGGAGTAGATATTTCCATGTATACACAGATAGCGGTAGAGATATTTCCATGTTTACACAGATAGCGGTGTATTTTCATGTTTATACAGATAGCGATGTAGATATTTCCATGTGTATACAGAAAGCGGTGTAGATAGTTACATGTTCCTAGAGATGTCTGTGTACATATTTCCAAGTTTATACTGATAGTGGTGTAGATATTTCCGTGTTTATAGAGATACCGTTGTACATATTTCCATCTTCCTTCGGTGGGTGGTGTAGATATTTCCATGTTTACACAGATAGCGGTGTAGATATTTCCAAGTTTATGCAGATAGCGGTGGAGATATTTCCACTTTTATGCAGATAGCAGTGTAGATATTTCCATGTTTATACAGAAAGCGGTGTAGATAATTCCATGTTCCTACAGATTGCGCTGTAGATATTTCCATGTTTATAGAGTTGGCGGTTTAGACATCTCCATATTCATGCAGATGGCAGTGTAGATATTTCCGTGTTAATACAGATAGCAGTGTAGATATTTCCTTCTTCATACACGTAACGGTGTAGGTATTTCCATGTTTATACAGATGGCGGTGTAGATATTTCCATACTCATACAGATGGCGGTGTAGATATTTCCATGCGTATAGAGATAGCGGTGTAGGTATTTCCATGTTTACACAGATAGCGGTGTAGATATTTTTATGTTTACACAGATAGCAGTGTAGATATTTCCATGTTTATACAGATAGCGGTGTAGTTATTTCCATGTTTATACAGAGAGCGGTGTAGATATTTCCATATTTATAGAGGTGGAGGTGTAGATATCTCCATGTTCATACAGATGGCGTTGAAGATATTTCCATGTTTAGAGAGATAGCGGTGTAGATATTTCCATGTTTACACAGATAGCGGTGTAGATATTTCCATGTTTATACAGATAGCGTTGTAGATATTTCCATATTTATAGAGTTGGCGGTGTAGATATTTCCATGTTCATACAGATGGCGGTGTAGATATTTCCATGTTTACATAGTTGGCAGTGTAGATATTTCCATGTTCATACAGATGGCGGTAAAGTTATTTCCATGTTTATACACATGACGTAAGTATTTCCAAGTTTTAAGAGGTAGCGGTGTAGATATTTCCGTGTTTACACAGATGGCGGTGAAGATATTTCCATGTTTAGAGAGATAGCGGTGTAGATATTTCCATGTTTATACTGATAGCGGTGTAGATACTTCCATTTTTATACAGATAACGGTGTAGATATTTACATATTCATACAGATGGTTGTGTATATATTTATATGTTTATACAGATTGCGGAGTAGATATTTCCATGTTTATATAGATAGCGGTGTAGATATTTCCATGTTTCTACAGTTGGTGTTGTAGATATTTCCATGTTTACACAGATAGCGGTGTAGATATTTCCAAGTTTAAGCAGATAGCGGAGTAGATATTTCCACTTTTATGCAGATAGCGGTGAAGATATTTCCATGTTTATGCAGAAAGCGGTGTAGATATTTCCAAGTTCCTGCAGATGGCTGTGTAGATATTTCCAAGTTTATAAAGATACGGGTGTAGATATTTCCATGTTTACACATATAGCGGTGTAGATATTTCCAAGTTTATGCAAATAGCGTTGTAGATATTTCCACATTTATGCAGATAGAGGTATAGATATTTCGATGTTTATACAGAGAGCGGTTTAGATATTTCCATGTTCCTACAGATGGCGTTGTAGTTATTTCCATGTTTATAGAGTTGGCGGTTAAGGCATTTTCATGTTCATACAGATGGCGGAGTAGATATTTTCATGTTTATACAGATAGCGGTGTAGATATTTCCATGTTTACACAGATAGCGGTGTAGATATTTCCATGTTTTTACAGATAGCGGTGAAGATATTTCCATATTTATAGAGTTGGCGGTGTAGATATTTCCATGTTCATAAAGATGGCGGTGTAGATATTTCCATGTTTATATAGTTGGCAGTGTAGATATTTCCATGTTCATACAGATGGCGGTGAGGATACTTCTATGTTTATACACATGATGGTGTAGATATTTCCAAGTTTTAAGAGATAGCGGTGTAGATATTTTCGTGTTTACACAGATAGCGGTGTAGATATTTCCATGTTTACACAGATAGCAGTGTAGATATTTCCATGTTTATACTGATAGCGGTGTAGATATTTCCATGTGTATGCAGATAACGGTGTAGATATTTACATATTCCTACAGATGGCTGTGTAGATATTTATATGTTTATACAGAATGCGGAGTAGATATTTCCATGTTTATAGAGATAGCGGTGTAGATATTTCCATGTTTCTACAGTTGGTGTTGTAGATATTTCCATGTTTACACAGATAGCGGTGTAGATATTTCCAAGTTTATGCAGATAGCGGAGTAGATATTTCCACTTTTATGCAGATAGCGGTGAAGATATTTCCATGTTTATGCAGAAAGCGGTGGAGATATTTCCATGTTCCTGCAGATGGCTGTGTAGATATTTCCAAGTTTATACAGATACTGGTGTAGATATTTCCATGTTGACACACATAGCGTTGTAGATATTTCCATGTTCCTACAGAGGGCGGTGTACATATTTACATGTTTGTAGAGTTGGCGGTTTAGACATTTCCACGTTCATACAGATGGTGGTGTAGATATTGCCATGTTTATACAGATAGCAGTGTGGATATTTCCATCTATATACACATAATGTTGTAGATCTTTCCATGTTTTTAGAGATAGCGGCGTAGTTATTTCTATATTTACACAGATAGCGGTGTAGATATTACCATGTTTATACAGATGACTCTGTAGATATTTCCATGTTTACAGAGATAGCGGTGTAGATATTTCCATGTTTACACAGATAGCGGTGTAGATATTTCCATATTTATACAGAAAGCGGTGTAGATATTTCCATGTTTATAGAGATATCGGTGTAGATATTTCCATGTTTATACAGATAGCAGTGTAGATATTTCCATGCTAATACACATGGCGGTGTAGATATTTCCATGTTCATACAGATGGCGGTGAGGATATTTCCATGTTTATACAGATAACGGTGTATATATTTCCATGTTTACACAGATAGCGGTGTAGATATTTCCATGTTTATACAGATAGGGGTGTAGATATTTCCATGTTCATACAGATGGCGTAGATATTTCCATCTTTATATAGTTGGCAGTGTAGATATTTCCATGGTCATACAGATGGCGGTGAAGTTATTTCCATGTTTATACACATGACGTAGATATTTCCAAGTTTTAAGAGGTAGCGGTGAAGATATTTCCGTGTTTACACAGATGGCGGTGAAGATATTTCGATGTTTAGAGAGATAGCGGTGTATATATTTCCATGTTTATACTGATAGTGGTGTAGATATTTCCATGTTTATACAGATAACGGTGTAGGTATTTACATATTCATACAGATGGTTGTGTATATATATATATGTTTATACAGATTGCGGAGTATATATTTCCATGTTTATAGAGATAGCGGTGTAGATATTTCCATGTTTCTACAGTTGGTGTTGTAGATATTTCCATGTTTACACAGATAGCGGTGTAGATATTTCCAAGTTTAAGCAGATAGCGGAGTAGATATTTCCACTTTTATGCAGATAGCGGTGAAGATATTTCCATGTTTATGCAGAAAGCGGTGTAGATATTTCCATGTTTATACAGATGACGGTGTAGATATTTCCATGTTTATACAGAAGGCGGTGTAGATATTTCCATGTTTATAGAGATGGCAGTGTAGATATTTCCATGTTTATACAGATAGCGGTGTAGATATTTCCATGTTTATACAGATAGCTGTGTAGATATTTACATCTTTATAGAAATGGCGGTGTAGATATTTCCATGTTTATATAGATGGCGGTGTAGTTATTTCCATGTTTATACAGGTGGCGGTGTAGGTATTTCCATGTTTATACAGATGGCGGTGTAGATATTTCCATGTTTATAGAGATAACGGTGTAGTTATTTCCATGTTAATAGGCATAGCGGTGTAGATATTTCCATGTTTATAGAGATGGCGGTGTAGATATTTCCATGTTTATAGAGATAGAGCTGTAGATATTTCCTTGTGTATACAGATAACGGTGAAAATATTTCCATGTTTATAGAGATAGCGGTGTAGACATTGCCACGTTTATACAGATAGCGGTGTAGATATTTCCATGTTTATAGAGATGGCGTTGTAGACATTTCCATGTTTATACAGATGGCTGTGTAGATATTTCCACCTTTATACAGATGGTGGTGTAGATATTTCCATGTTTACACAGATAGCCGTGTAGATATTTCCATGTTTATACAGATGGCGGTGTAGATATTTCCATGTTTATATAGATGTCGGTGTAGATATTTCCATCTTTATACAGATGGCGGTGTAGATATTTCCATCTTTATACAGATGGCGGTGTAGGTATTTCCATGTTTATAGAGATGGCGGTGTAGATATTTCCATGTTTATAGAGACAGACGTGTAGATGTTTCCTTGTTTATACAGATAGCGGTGTAGATATTTCCATGTTTATACAGATAGCGGTATAGGTATTTCCATGTTTATACAGATATCTGTGTAGATATTTACATCTTTATAGAGATAGCGGTGTAGATATTTCCATGTTTATAGAGATAGCGGTGTAGCCATTTCCAAATTTATACAGATAGCCGTGTAGATATTTAAAGGTTCATATAGATGGCGGTGTAGATATTTCCACCCTTATACAGATAGCGGTGTAGATATTTCCATGTTTATACAGATAGCGGTGTATATATTTCCATATTTATAGAGTTGGAGGTGTAGATATTTCCATATTCATAGAGATGGCGGTGTAGATATTTCCATGTTTATATACTTGGCAGTGTAGATATTTCCATGTTCATACAGATGGCGGTGAAGATATTTCTATGTTTATACACATGATGGTGTACATATTTCCCAGTTTTAAGAGATAGCGGTGTAGATATTTCCGTGTTTACACAGATAGCAGTGTAGATATTTCCATGTTTACACAGATAGCGGTGTAGATATTTCCATGTTTATACTGATAGCTGTGTAGATATTTCCATGTGTATAAAGGTAACGGAGTAGATATTTACATATTCCTACAGATGGCTGTGTAGATATTTATATGTTTATACAGATTGTGGAGTAGATATTTCCATGTTCATAGAGATAGCGGTGTAGATATTTCCATGTTTCTACAGTTGGTGTTGTAGGTATTTCCATGTATACCCTGATAGTGGTGTAGACATTTCCATGTTTACAAAGAAATTGGTGTAGATATTTCCATGTTTATACAGATAGCGGTGTAGATATTTCCATGTTTATAAAGATGGCTGTGTAGCTATTTCCATGTTTATAGAGATAGTGGCGTAGATATTTCCATGTTTACATGGATAGCGGTGTAGGTATTTCCATGTTTACACAGATAGCGGTGTAGATATTTCCAAGTTTATACAGAAAGCGGTGTAGATATTTCCATGTTTATGGATATATCGGAGTAGATATTTCCATGTTCACACAGCGGTGTAGATATTTCCATGTTTACACATATAGCGGTGTAGATATTTCCAAGTTTATGCAAATAGCGTTGTAGATATTTCCACTTTTATGCAGATAGAGGTAGAGATATTTCGATGTTTATACAGAGAGCGGTGTAGATATTTCCATGTTCCTACAGATGGCGCTGTAGATATTTCCATGTTTATAGAGTTGGCGGTTAAGGCATTTTCATGTTCACACAGACGGCGGAGTAGATATTTCCATGTTTATACAGATAGAGGTGTAGATATTTCCATGTTTACACAGATAGCGGTGTAGATATTTCCATGTTTTTACAGATAGCGGTGTAGATATTTCCATATTTATAGAGTTGGCGGTGTAGATATTTCCATGTTCATACAGATGGCGGTGTAGATATTTCGATGTTTATATAGTTGGCAGTGTAGATATTTCCATGTTCATACAGATGGCGGTGAAGATATTTTTATGTTTATACACATGATGGTGTAGATATTTCCAAGTTTTAAGAGATAGCGGTGTAGATATTTTCGTGTTTACACAGATTGCGGTGTAGATATTTCCATGTTTATACAGATAGCGGTGTAGATATTTCCATGTTTATACTGATAGCGGTGTAGATATTTCCATGTGTATGCAGATAACGGTGTAGATATTTACATATTCCTACAGATGGCTGTTAAGATATTTATATGTTTATACAGATTGCAGAGTAGATATTTCCATGTTTATAGAGATAGCGGTGTAGCCATTTCCAAATTTATACAGATAGCGGTGTAGATATTTAAAGGTTCATACAGATGGTGGTGTAGATATTTCCATCCTTATACAGATAGCGGTGTAGATATTTCCATGTTTATACAGATGGCGGTGTAGATATTTCCACCTTTGTACAGATAGCGGTGTAGTTATTTCCATGTTCATAGAGATGGCGGTGTAGATATTTCCATGTTTACAGAGATAGAGGTGTAGATATTTCCTTGTTTATAGAGATAGCGGTGTAGATATTTCCATGTTTATACAGATGGCGGTGTACATATTTCCATCTCTATACAGATGGCGGTGTCCATATTTCCATGTTCATACAGATGGCGGTGTAGATATTTAAATGTTTTTAGACATGGCGTTGTAGATATTTCCGTGTTTATACAGATAGCGGTATAGATATTTCCATGTTTATACAGTTAGCTGTGTAGATATTTCCATCGTTATACAGATGGCGGTGTAGATATTTCCATGTTCATACAGATGGCGGTGTAGATATTTCCATGTTTATACAGATAGCGGTGTAGATATTTCCATGTTTATAGGGAAGGTGGTGTAGATATTTCCATGTTTATAGAGATGGCAGTGTAGATATTTCCATGTTTATACAGATAGCGGTATAGATATTTCCATGTTTATACAGATATCTGTGTAGATATTTACATCTTTATACAAATGGCGGTGTAGATATTTCCATGTTTATATAGATGGCGGTGTAGATATTTCCGTCTTTATACAGATGGCGGTGTAGGTATTTCCATGTTTATAGAGGTGGCGGTGTAGATATTTCCATGTTTATAGAGATAGCGGTGTAGTTATTTCCATGTTAATAGGCATAGCGGTGTAGATATTTCCATGTTTATAGAGATAGAGGTGTAGATATTTCCTTGTATATACAGATAGCGGTGAAAATATTTCCATGTTTATAAAGATAGCTGTCTAGACATTGCCACGTTTATACAGATAGCGGTGTAGATATTTCCATGTTTATAGAGATGGCGGTGTAGATATTTCCATGTTTCTACAGATGGCTGTGTAGATATTTCCACCTTTATACAGATGGTGGTGTAGATATATCCATGTTTATACAGATAGCGGTTTAGATATTTCCATGTTTATACAGATGGCGGTGTAGATATTTCCATGTTAATAGAGATGGCGGTGTAGATATTTCCATGTTCATAGAGATAACGGTGTAGTTATTTCCAAGTTAATAGGCATAGCGGTGTAGATAATTCCATGTTTATAAAGAAAGAGGTGTAGATATTTCCTTGTTTATACAGATAGCGTTGTAGATATTTCCATGTTTATAGAGATAGCGGTGTAGACATTTCCACTTTTATACCGATAGTGGTGTAGATATTTAAAGCTTCATACAGATGCTGGTGTAGATATTTCCATCCTTATACAGATAGCAGTGTAGATATTTCCGTGTTTGTACAGATGGCGGTGTAGATATTTCCATCTTTATACAGATGGCGGTGTAGATATTTCCATGTTCATAGAGATGGCGGTGTAGATATTTCCATGTTTATACAGATAGCGGTGTAGATATTTCCATGTTTATACAGGTAGCTGTGTAGATATTTCCATCTTTATACAGATGGCGGTGTAGATATTTCCATGTTTATACAGATGGTGGTGTAGATACTTCCATGTTTATAGATATGGCCGTGTAGATATTTCCATGTTTAAAGAGATGACAGTGTAGATATTTCCATTTTTATAGAGATAGCAGTGTATTTATTTCCCTTTAAATAGGCATAACGGTGTAGATATTTAATTGTTTATAGACATAGAGTTGTAGATATTTCCTAGTTTAAACAGATAGCGGTGTAGATATTTCCATGTTTATAGAGATAGCGGTGTAGACATTTCCACATTTATACAGTAAGCGGTGTAGATATATCCATGTTCATACAGATGGTGGTGTAGATATTTCCACCCTTACAGAGATAGCGGTGTAGTTATTTCCATGTTCATTAGAGATGGCGGTGTAGATATTTACATGTTTACAGAGATAGAGGTGTAGATATTTCCTTGTTTATAGAGATAGCGGTGTAGATATTTCCATGTTTATACAAATGGCGGTGTAGACATTTCCATCTCTATACAGATGGCGGTGTACATATTTCCATGTTCATACAGATGGCGGTGTAGATATCTCCATGTTTTTAGATATGGCTGTGTAGATATTTCCATGTTTATACAGATAGCGGTGTAGATATTTCCATGTTTATACAGTGAGCTGTGTAGATATTTCCATCGTTATACAGAAGGCGGTGTAGATATTTCCATGTTCATACAGATGGAGGTGTAGATATTTCCATGTACATAAAGATGGCGGTGTAGATATTTCCATCTTTATACAGATGGCGGTGTAGATATTTCCATCTTTATACAGATGGCGGTGTAGGTATTTCCATGTTTATAGAGATGGCGGTGTAGATATTTCCATGTTTATAGAGACAGATGTGTAGATGTTTCCTTGTTTATACAGATAGCTGTGTAGATATTTCCATGTACATAAAGATGGCGTTGTAGATATTTCCATCTTTATACAGATGGCGGTGTAGATATTTCCATGTTTATAGAGACAGATGTGTAGATGTTTCCTTGTTTATACAGATAGCGGTGTAGATATTTCCATGTTTATACAGATAGCGGTGTAGATATTTCCATATTTATAGAGTTGGAGGTGTAGATATTTCCATGTTCATAGAGATGGCGGTGTAGATATTTCCATGATTATATACTTGGCGGTGTAGATATTTCCATGTTCATACAAATGGCGGTGAAGATATTTCTATGTTTATACACATGATGGTGTACATATTTCCCAGTTTTAAGAGATAGCGGTGTAGATATTTCCGTTTTTACACAGATAGCAGTGTAGATATTTCCATGTTTACACAGATAGCGGTGTAGATATTTCCATGTTTATACAGATAGCGGTGTTGTTATTTCCATGTTTATACAGAGAGCGGTGTAGATATTTCCATATTTATAGAGTTGGAGGTGTAGATATCTCTATATTCATACAGATGGCGTTGAAGATATTTCCGTGTTTAGAGAGATAGCGGTGTAGATATTTCCATCTTTATACACGTAACGGTGTAGATATTTCCATGTTTATACAGATGGCGGTGTAGATATTTCCATCCTTACAGAGATAGCAGTGTAGTTATTTCCATGTTCATAGAGATGGCGGTGTAGATATTTACATGTTTACAGAGATAGAGGTGTAGATATTTCCTTGTTTTTAGAGATAGCGGTGTAGATATTTCCATGTTTATACAGATGGCGGTGTAGACATTTCCATCTCTATACAGATGGCGGTGTACATATTTCCATGTTCATACAGATGGCGGTGTAGATATTTCCATGTTTATACAGTGAGCTGTGTTGATATTTCCATCGTTATACAGAAGGCGGTGTAGATATTTCCATGTTCATACAGATGGAGGTGTAGATATTTCCATGTTTATACAGATGACGGTGTAGATATTTCCATGTTTATACAGAAGGCGGTGTAGATATTTCCATGTTTATAGACATGGCAGTGTAGATATTTCCATGTTTATACAGATAGCGGTGTAGATATTTCTATGTTTATACAGATACCTGTGTAGATATTTACATCTTTATACAAATGTCGGTGTAGATATTTCCATGTTTATATAGATGGCGGTGTAGATATTTCCATCTTTATACAGATGGCGGTCTAGGTATTTCCATGTTTATAGAGATGGCGGTGTAGATATTTCCATGTTTATAGAGATAGCGGTGTAGTTATTTCCATGTTAATAGGCATAGCGGTGTAGATATTTCCATGTTTATAGAGATGGCGGTGTAGATATTTCCATGTTTATAGACATAGAGTTGTAGATATTTCCTTGTTTATACAGATAGCGGTGAAAGTATTTCTATGTTTATAGAGATAGCGTTGTAGACATTGCCACGTTTATACAGATAGCGGTGTAGATATTTCCATGTTTATAGAGATGGCGGTGTAGACATTTCCATGTTTATAAAGATGGCTGTGTAGATATTTCCACCTTTATTCAGATGGTGGTGTAGATATTTCCATGTTTACACAGATAGTGGTGTAGATATTTCCATGTTTATACAGATGGCGTTGTAGATATTTCCATGTTTATAGAGATGGCGGTGTAGATATTTCCATGTTTATAGAGATAACGGTGTAGACATTTCCACGTTTATACAGTAAGCGGTGTAGATATATCCATGTTCATACAGATGGCGGTGTAGATGTTTCCATCCTTATACAGATAGCGTTGTGGATATTTCCATGTTTATACAGATGGCTGTGTAGATATTTCCATGTTTATGGAGATGGCGGTGTAGATATTTACCATGTTTATAGAGACAGAGGTTTAGATGTTTCCTTGTTTATACAGATAGCAGTGTAGATATTTCAATGTTTATAAAGATAGCGGTGTAGCCATTTCCAAATTTATACAGATAGCGGTGGAGATATTTAAAGGTTCATACAGATGATGGTGTAGATATTTCCATCCTTATACAGATAGCGGTGTAGATATTTCCATGTTTATACAGATGGCGTTGTAGATATTTCCATCTGTATACAGATGGCGGTGTAGATATTTCCATGTTCATAGACATGGCAGTGTAGATATTTCCATGTTTACAGAGATAGAGGTGTAGATATTTCCTTGTTTATAGAGATAGCGGTGTAGATATTTCCATGTTTATACAGATGGCGGTGTAGATATTTCCATCTCTATACAGATGGCGATGTACATATTTCCATGTTCATACAGATGGCGGTGTAGATATTTCCATGTTTTTAGACGTGGCGGTGTAGATATTTCCATGTTTATACAGATAGCAGTGTAGATAATTCCATGTTTATACAGTTAGCTGTGTAGATATTTCCTTCGTTATACAGATGGCGGTGTAGATATTTCCATGTTGATACAGATGACGGTGTAGATGTTTCCATGTTTATACAGAAGGCGGTGTAGATATTTCCATGTTTATAGAGATGGCAGCGTAGATATTTCCATGTTTACACAGATAGCTGTGTAGATATATCCATGTTTATACAGATAGCTGTGTAGATATTTACATCTTTATACAAATGGCGGTGTAGATATTTCCATGTATATAAAGATGGCGGTGTAGATATTTCCATCTTTATACAGATGGCGGTGTAGATATTTCCATCTTTATACAGATGGCGGTGTAGGTATTTCCATGTTTATAGAGATGGCGGTGTAGATATTTCCATGTTTATAGAGACAGATGTGTAGATGTTTCCTTGTTTATACAGATAGCGGTGTAGATATTTCCATGTTTATACAGATAGCGGTGTAGATATTTCCATATTTATAGAGTAGGAGGTGTAGATATTTCCATGTTCATAGAGATGGCGGTGTAGATATTTCCATGATTATATACTTGGCGGTGTAGATATTTCCATGTTCATACTGATGGCGGTGAAGATATTTCTATGTTTATACACATGATGGTGTACATATTTCCCAGTTTTAAGAGATAGCGGTGTAGATATTTCCGTTTTTACACAGATAGCAGTGTAGATATTTCCATGTTTACACAGATAGCGGTGTAGATATTTCCATGTTTATACTGATAGCGGTGTAGATATTTCCAAGTGTATACAGACAACGGTGTAGATATTTACATATTCCTAAAGATGGCTGGGTAGATATTTATATGTTGATACAGATTGTGGAGTAGTTATTTCCATGTTTATACAGATAGCGGTGTAGATATTTCCATGTTTTTCAGTTGGTGTTGTAGATATTTCCATGTTTACCCTGATAGCGGAGTAGACATTTCCATGTTTACAAAGAAAGCGGTGAAGATATTTCCATGTTTATACAGATAGCGGTCTAGATATTTCCATGTTTATAAATATGGCTGTGTAGCTATTTCCATGTTTATAGAGATAGCGGCGTAGATATTTCCATGTTTACATAGATAGCGGTGTAGATATTTCCATGTTTACACAGATAGCGGTGTAGATATTTCCAAGTTTATACAGAAAGCGGTGTAGATATTTCCATGTTTATAGAGATATCGGGGTAGATATTTCCATGTTCACATAGATAGCGGTGTAGATATTTCCATGTTTACACATATAGCGGTGTAGATATTTCCAAGTTTATGCAAATAGCGTTGTAGATATTTCCACATTTATGCAGATAGAGGTATAGATATTTCGATGTTTATACAGAGAGCGGTGTAGATATTTCCATGTTCCTACAGATGGCGCTGTAGATATTTCCATGTTTATAGAGTTGGCGGTTAAGGCATTTTCATGTTCATACAGATGGCGGAGTAGATATTTCCATGTTTATACAGATAGCGGTGTAGATATTTCCATCTTTACACAGATAGCGGAGTAGATATTTCCATGCTTTTACAGATAGCGGTGAAGATATTTCCATATTTATAGAGTTGGCGGTGTAGATATTTCCATGTTCATACAGATGGCGGCGTAGATATTTCCATGTTTATGTAGTTGGCAGTGTAGATATTTCCATGTTCATACAGATGGCGGTGAGGATATTTCTATGTTTATACACATGATGGTGTAGATATTTCCAAGTTTTAAGAGATAGCGGTGTAGATATTTTCGTGTTTGCACAGATAGCGGTGTAGATATTTCCATGTTTACACAGATATCGGTGTAGATATTTCCATGTTTATACTGATAGCGGTGTAGATATTTCCATGTGTATGCAGATAACGTTGTAGATATTTACATATTCCTACAGATGGCTGTGTAGATATTTATATGTTTATACAGAATGCGGAGTAGATATTTCCATGTTTATAGAGATAGCGGTGTAGATATTTCCATGTTTCTACAGTTGGTGTTGTAGATATTTCCGTGTTTACACAGATAGCGGTGTAGATATTTCCAAGTTTATGCAGATAGAGGAGTAGATATTTCCTCTTTTATGCAGATAGCGGTGAAGATATTTCCATGTTTATGCAGAAAGCGGTGGAGATATTTCCATGTTCCTGCAGATGGCTGTGTATATATTTCCAAGTTTATACAGATACTGGTGTAGATATTTCCATGTTTACACACATAGCGTTGTAGATATTTCCATGTTCCTACAGAGGGCGGTGTACATATTTACATGTTTGTAGAGTTGGCGGTTTAGACATTTCCACGTTCATACAGATGGTGGTGTAGATATTTCCATGTTTATACAGATAGTGGTGTGGATATTTCCATCTTTATACACATAATGTTGTAGATCTTTCCATGTTTTTAGAGATAGCGGCGTAGTTATTTCCATGTTTACACAGATAGCGGTGTAGATATTTCCATGTTTACACAGATAGCGGTGTAGATATTTCCATATTTGTACAGAAAGCGGTGTAGATATTTCCATGTTTATAGAGATATCGGTGTAGATATTTCCATGTTTATACAGATAGCAGTGTAGATATTTCCATGCTAATACACATGGCGGTGTAGATATTTCCATGTTCATACAGATGGCGGTGAAGATATTTCCATGTTTATACAGATAACGGTGTATATATTTCCATGTTTACACAGATAGCGGTGTAGATATTTCTATGTTTACACAGATAGCGGTGTAGATATTTCCATGTTTATACAGATAGGGGTGTAGATATTTCCATGTTCATACAGATGGCGTAGATATTTCCATCTTTATATAGTTGGCAGTGTAGATATTTCCATGTTCATACAGATGGCGGTGAAGATATTTCCATGTTTATACACATAACGGTGTAGATATTTCCAAGTTTTAAGAGATAGCGGAGTAGATATTTCCATGTATACACAGATAGCGGTAGAGATATTTCCATGTTTACACAGATAGCGGTGTATTTTCATGTTTATACAGATAGCGATGTAGATATTTCCATGGGTATACAGAAAGCGGTGTAGATAGTTACATGTTCCTACAGATGTCTGTGTAGATATTTCCAAGTTTATACTGATAGTGGTGTAGATATTTCCGTGTTTATAGAGATACCGTTGTACATATTTCCATCTTCCTTCTGTGGGTGGTGTTGATATTTCCATGTTTACACAGATAGCGGTGTAGATATTTCCAAGTTTATGCAGATAGCGGTGGAGATATTTCCACTTTTATGCACATAGAAGTGTAGATATTTCCATGTTTATACAGAAAGCGGTGTAGATAATTCCATGTTCCTACAGATTGCGCTGTAGATATTTCCATGTTTATAGAGTTGGCGGTTTAGACATTTCCATATTCATGCAGATGGCAGTGTACATATTTCCGTGTTCATACAGATAGCAGTGTAGATATTTCCATCTTTATACACGTAACGGTGTAGATATTTCCATGTTTATACAGATGGCGGTGTAGATATTTCCATACTCATACAGATGGCGGTGTAGATATTTCCATGTGTATAGAGATAGCGGTGTAGGTATTTCCATGTTTACACAGATAGCGGTGTAGATATTTTTATGTTTACACAGATAGCGGTGTAGATATTTCCATGTTTATACAGATAGCGGTGTTGTTATTTCCATGTTTATACAGAGAGCGGTGTAGATATTTCCATATTTATAGAGTTGGAGGTGTAGATATCTCCATGTTCATACAGATGGCGTTGAAGTTATTTCCATGTTTAGAGAGATAGCGGTGTACATATTTCCGTGTTTACACAGATAGCGGTGTAGATATTTCCATGTTTATACAGATAGCGGTGTAGATATTTCCATATTTATAGAGTTGGCGGTGTAGATATTTCCATGTTCATACAGATGGCGGTGTAGATATTTCCATGTTTATATAGGTGGCAGTGTAGATATTTCCATGTTCATACAGATGGCGGTGAAGTTATTTCCATGTTTATACACATGACGTAGATATTTCCAAGTTTTAAGAGGTAGCGGTGTAGATATTTCCGTGTTTACACAGATGGCGGTGAAGATATTTCGATGTTTAGAGAGATAGCGGTGTATATATTTCCATGTTTATACTGATAGTGGTGTAGATATTTCCATGTTTATACAGATAACGGTGTAGATATTTACATATTCATACAGATGGTTGTGTATATATGTATATGTTTATACAGATTGCGGAGTAGATATTTCCATGTTTATAGAGATAGCGGTGTAGATATTTCCATGTTTCTACAGTTGGTGTTGTAGATATTTCCATGTTTACACAGATAGCGGTGTAGATATTTCCAAGTTTAAGCAGATAGCGGAGTAGATATTTCCACTTTTATGCAGATAGCGGTTAAGATATTTCCATGTTTATGCAGAAAGCGGTGTAGATATTTCCATGTTTATACAGATGATGGTGTAGATATTTCAATGTTTATACAGAAGGCGGTGCAGATATTTCCATGTTTATAGAGATGGCAGTGCAGATATTTCCATGTTTATACAGATAGCGGTGTAGATATTTACATCTTTATAGATATGGCGGTGTAGATATTTCCATGTTTATAGAGATGGCAGTGTAGATATTTCCATGTTTATAGAGATAACGGTGTAGTTATTTCCATGTTAATAGGCATAGCAGTGTAGATATTTCCATGTTTATAGAGATGGCGGTGTAGATATTTCCATGTTTATAAAGATAGAGGTGTAGATATTTCCTTGTGTATACAGATAACGGTGAAAATATTTCCATGTTTATAGAGATAGCGGTGTAGACATTGCCATGTTTATACAGATAGCTGTGTAGATATTTCCATGTTTATAGAGATGGCGTTGTAGACATTTCCATGTTTATACAGATGGCTGTGTAGATATTTCCACCTTTATACAGATGGTGGTGTAGATATTTCCATGTTCATACAGATGGAGGTGTAGATATTTCCATGTTGATACAGATGACGGTGTAGATATTTCCATGTTTATACAGACGGCGGTGTAGATATTTCCATGTTTATAGAGATGGCAGCGTAGATATTTCCATGTTTACACAGATAGCTGTGTAGATATATCCATGTTTATGCAGATAGCTGTGTAGATATTTACATCTTTATGCAAATGGCGGTGTAGGTATTTCCATGTATATAAAGATGGCGGTGTAGATATTTCCATCTTTATACAGATGGCGGTGTAGATATTTCCATCTTTATACAGATGGCGGTGTAGGTATTTCCATGTTTATAGAGATGGCGGTGTAGATATTTCCATGTTTATAGAGACAGATGTGTAGATGTTTCCTTGTTTATACAGATAGCGGTGTAGATATTTCCATGTTTATAGAGATAGCGGTGTAGCCATTTCCAAATTTATACAGATAGCTGTGTAGATATTTAAAGGTTCATACAGATGGCGGTGTTGGTATTTCCATCCTTATACAGATAGCGGTGTAGATATTTCCATGTTTATACAGATAGCGGTGTAGATATTTCCACATTTATAGAGTTGGAGGTGTAGATATTTCCATGTTCGTAGAGATGGCGGTGTAGATATTTCCATGATTATATAGTTGGCAGTGTAGATATTTCCATGTTCATACAGATGGCGGTGAAGATATTTCTATGTTTATACACATGATGGTGTACATATTTCCCAGTTTTAAGAGATAGCGGTGTAGATATTTCCGTTTTTACACAGATAGCAGTGTAGATATTTCCATGTTTACACAGATAGCGGTGTAGATATTTCCATGTTTATACTGATAGCGGTGTAGATATTTCCAAGTGTATACAGATAACGGTGTAGATATTTACATATTCCTACAGATGGCTGTGTAGATATTTATATGTTGATACAGATTGTGGAGTAGATATTTCCATGTTTATACAGATAGCGGTGTAGATATTTCCATGTTTTTCAGTTGGTGTTGTAGATATTTCCATGTTTACCCTGATAGCGGTGTAGACATTTCCATGTTTACAAAGAAAGCGGTGAAGATATTTCCATGTTTATACAGATAGCGGTCTAGATATTTCCATGTTTATAAAGATGGCTGTGTAGCTATTTCCAAGTTTATACAGAAAGCGGTGTAGATATTTCCATGTTTATAGAGATATCGGAGTAGATATTTCCATGTTCACACAGATAGCGGTGTAGATATTTCCATGTGTACACATATAGCGGTGTAGATATTTCCAAGTTTATGCAAATAGCGTTGTAGATATTTCCACATTTATGCAGATGGAGGTATAGATATTTCGATGTTTATACAGAGAGCGGTGTTGATATTTTCATGTTCCTACAGATGGCGCTGTAGGTATTTCCACGTTTATAGAGTTGGCGGTTAAGGCATTTTCATGTTCATACAGATTGCGGAGTAGATATTTCCATGTTTATACAGATAGCGGTGTAGATATTTCCATGTTTACACGGATAGCGGTGTAGATATTTCCATGTTTTTACAGATAGCGGTGAAGATATTTCCATATTTACAGAGTTGGCGGTGTAGATATTTCCATGTTCATACAGATGGCGGTGAGGATATTTCTATGTTTATACACATGATGCTGTAGATATTTCCAAGTTTTAAGAGATAGCGGTGTAGATATTTTCGTGTTTACACAGATAGCGGTGTAGATATTTCCCTGTTTACACAGATAGCGGTGGAGATATTTCCACTTTTATGCAGATAGCAGTGTAGATATTTCCATGTTTATACAGAAAGCGGTGTAGATAATTCCATGTTCCTACAGATTGCACTGTAGATATTTCCATGTTTATAGAGTTGGCGGTTTAGACATTTCCATATTCATGCAGATGGCAGTGTAGATATTTCCGTGTTCATACAGATAGCAGTGTAGATATTTCCATCTTTATACACGTAACGGTGTAGATATTTCCATGTTTATACAGATGGCGGTGTAGATATTTCCATACTCATACAGATGGCGGTGTAGATATTTCCATGTGTATTGAGATAGCGGTGTAGGTATTTCCATGTTTACACAGATAGCGGTGTAGATATTTTTATGTTTACACAGATAGCGGTGTAGATATTTCCATGTTTATACAGATAGCGGTGTTGTTATTTCCATGTTTATACAGAGAGCGGTGTAGATATTTCCGTATTTATAGAGTTGGAGGTGTAGATATCTCCATGTTCATATAGATGGCGTTGAAGATATTTCCATGTTTAGAGAGATAGCGGTGTAGATATTTCCATATTTACACAGATAGCGGTGTAGATATTTCCATGTTTATACAGATAGCGGTGTAGATATTTCCATATTTATGGAGTTGGCGGTGTAGATATTTCCATGTTCATACAGATGGCGGTGTAGATATTTCCATGTTTATATAGTTGGCAGTGTAGATATTTCCATGTTCATACAGATGGCGGTGAAGTTATTTCCATGTTTATACACATGACGGTGTAGATATTTCCAAGTTTTAAGTGGTAGCGGTGTGGATATTTCCGTGTTTACACAGATGGTGGTGAAGATATTTCCATGTTTAGACAGATAGCGGTGTAGATATTTCCATGTTTATACTGATAGCGGTGTAGATATTTCCATGTTTATACAGATAACGGTGTAGATATTTACATATTCATACAGATGGTTGTGTGTATGTTTATATGTTTATACAGATTGCGGAGTAGATATTTCCTTGTTTATAGAGATAGCTGTGTAGATATTTCCAAGTTTCTACAGTTGGTGTTCTAGATATTTCCATGTTTACCCAGATAGAGGTGTAGATATTTCCAAGTTTAAGCAGATAGCGGAGTAGATATTTCCACTTTTATGCAGATAGCGGTGAAGATATTTCCATGTTTATACAGAAAGCGGTGTAGATATTTCCATGTTCCTGGAGATGGCTGTGTAGATATTTCCAAGTTTGTACAGATAGTGGTGTAGATATTTCCATGTTTACACAGATAGCATTGTAGATGTTTCCATTTTTAAACAGATAACGGTGTAGATATTTCCATGCTTATAGAGATACCGGTGTAGATATTTCCAGGTTTCTATAGATTGCAGTGTAGATATTTCCACGTTTATATAGATGGCTGTGTAGATATTTCCATGTTTATAGAGATAGCGGTGTAGATATTTCCATGTTTATACAGATAGCGGTGTAGATATTAACATGTTTGCACAGATAGCGGTGTAGATATTTCCATGTTTACCCAGATAGCGGAGTAGATATTTCCATGTTTATACAGATAGCGGTGTAGATATTTCCATGTTTACACAGATAACGGTGAAGATATGTACATGTTCCTACAGATGGCAGTGTAGATATTTCCAGGTTTATACAGATAGCAGTGTAGATATTTCCGTGTTTTTAGAGATAGCCGTGTAGTTATTTCCATGTAAATAGGCATAGCGGTGTAGATATTTCCATGTTTATATAGATAGAGGTGTAGATATTTCCTAGTTTATACAGACAGCGGTGTAGATATTTCCATGTTTATAGAGATAGCGGTGTAGATATTTCCATCCTTATACAGATAGCCGTGTAGATATTTCCATGTTTATACAGATGGTGGTGTAGATATTTCCATGTTTATACAGATGGCGGTGTAGATATTTCCATCTTTATACACATGGCGGAGTAGATTTTTCCATGTTTATACCGATGGTGGTGCAGATATTTCCATGTTTATAGAGATGGCGGTATAGATATTTCCATGTTTATACAGGTGGCGGTGTAGATATTTCCATCTTTATACAGATGGCGGTGTAGATATTTCCATGTTTATGGAGATGGCGGTGTAGTTATTTCAAAGTTAATAGGCATAGCGGTGTAGATATTTCCATGTTTATAGAGACAGAGGTGTAGATGTTTCCTTGTTTATACAGATATTGGTGTGGATATTTCCATGTTTATAGAGATAGCAGTGTAGACATTTCCAAATTTATACAGATAGCGGTGTAGATATTTCCATGTTTATACAGATGACGGTGTAGATATTTCCATCTTTATACAGATGGCGGTGTAGATATTTCCATGTTCATACAGAGGGCGGTGCAGATATTTCCATGTTCATACACAAGGCGGTGTAGATATTTCCATCTGTTTACAGATGGCTGTGTAGATATTTCCATGTTTATACAGATGGCAGTGTAGATATTTCCATGTTCATAGAGATAGCGGTGTAGTTATTTCCATGTAAATAGGCATAGCGGTGTAGATATTTCCATGTTTATAGAGATGGAGGTGTAGATATTTCCTAGTTTATGCAGATAGCGGTGTAGATATTTCCATGTTTATAGAGTTAGCGGTGTAGACATTTCCACGTTTATACATATAGCGGTGTAGATATTTCCATATTCTTACAGATGGCGGTGCAGATATTTCCATCCTTATACAGATAGCCGTGTAGAAATTTCCATGTTTATACAGATGGCAGTGTAGATATTTCCATGTTTATGGAGATGGCGGTGTAGATATTTCCATGTTTATAGAGATAACGGTGTAGTTATTTCAAAGTTAATAGGCATAGCGGTGTAGATATTTCCATGTTTATAGAGACAGAGGTGTAGATGTATCCTTGTTTATACAGATATAGGTGTAGATATTTCCATGTTTATAGAGATAGCGGTGTAGACATTTCCAAATTTATACAGATAGCGGTGTAGGTATTTAAAGGTTCATACAGATGGTGGTGTGGATATTTCCATCCTTATACAGATAGCGGTGTAGGTATTTCCAAATTTATGCAGATAGTGGAGTAGATATTTCCACTTTTATGCAGATAGCGGTGAAGATATTTCCATGTTTATACAGATAGCGGTGTAGATATTTCCATGTTCCTGCAGATGGCTGTGTAGATATTTCCAAGTTTATAGAGATAGTGGTGTAGATATTTCCATGTTTACACAGATAGCGTAGATATTTCCTTGTTCCTACAGCTGGTGGTGTAGATGTTTCCATGCTTACACAGATAGTGGTGTAGATATTTCCAAGTTTATGCAGATAGCGGTGGAGTTATTTCCACTTTTATGGAGTTAGCGGTGTTGATATTTCCATGTTTATACAGAAAGCGGTGTAGATATTTCCATGTTCCTACAAAAGGCACTGTAGATATTTTCATGTTTATAGAGTTGGCGGTTTTGACATTTCCATCTTCGTACAGATGGCGGTGTAGATATTTCCATCTTCATACACATAACGGAGTAGATATTTCCATGTTTATACAGGTGACGGTGTATATATTTCCATAATCATACAGATGGCGTTGTAGATATTTCCATGTTTATAGAGATAGAGGTGTAGGTATTTCCATGTTTACAAGGATAGCGGTGTAGATATTTCCATGTTTATAGAGACAGAGGTGTAGATGTTTCCTTGTTTTTACAGATATAGGTGTAAATATTTCCATGTTTATAGAGATAGCGGTGTAGACTTTTCCAAATTTATACAGATAGCGGTGTAGGTATTTAAAGGTTCATACAGATGGTGGTGTGGATATTTCCATCCTTATACAGATAGCGGTGTAGATATTTCCACTTATATGCAGATAGCGGTGAAGATATTTCCATGTTTATACAGATAGCGGTGTAGATATTTCCATGTTCCTGCAGATGGTTGTGTAGATATTTCCAAGTTTATACAGATAGTGGTGTAGATATTTCCACGTTTACACAGATAGCGTAGATATTTCCATGTTCCTACAGCTGGTGGTGTAGATGTTTCCATGTTTACACAGATAGTGGTGTAGATATTTCCAAGTTTATGCAGATAGCGGTGGAGATATTTCCACTTTTATGGAGATAGCGGTGTAGATATTTCCATGTTTATACAGAAAGCGGTGTAGATATTTCCATGTTCCTACAAATGGCGCTGTAGATATTTCCATGTTTATAGAGTTGGCGGTTTAGACATTTCCATCTTCGTACAGATGGCGGTGTAGATTTTTCCATCTTCATACACATAACGGTGTAGGTATTTCCATGTTTATACAGGTGAGGGTGTATATATTTCCATACTCATACAGATGGCGGTGTAGATATTTCCATGTTCATACAGATGGCGGTGAAGATATTTCCATGTTTATACACATAACGGTGTAGATATTTCCAAGTTTTAAGAGATAGCGGAGTAGATATTTCCATGTATACACAGATAGTGGTATAGATATTTCCATGTTTACCCAGATAGCGGTGTATTTTCATGTTTATACAGATAGAGATGTAGATATTTCCATGTGTATACAGAAAGCGGTGTAGATAGTTACATGTTCCTACAGATGGCTGTGTAGATATTTCCAAGTTTATACTGATAGAGGTGTAGATATTTCCGTGTTTATAGAGATACCATTGTACATATTTCCATCTTCCTTCGGTGGGTGGTGTAGATATTTCCATGTTTACTCAGATAGCGGTGTAGATATTTCCAAGTTTATGCAGATAGCGGTGGAGATATTTCCACTTTTATGCAGATAGCAGTGTAGATATTTCCATGTTTATACAGAAAGCGGTGTAGATAATTCCATGTTCCTACAGATTGCGCTGTAGATATTTCCATGTTTATAGAGTTGGCGGTTTAGACATTTCCATGTTCATGCAGATGGCAGTGTAGTTATTTCCGTGTTTATACAGATAGCAGTGTAGATATTTCCATCTTTATACACGTAACGGTGTAGATATTTCCATGTTTATACAGACGGCGGTGTAGATATTTCCATACTCATACAGATGGCGGTGTAGATATTTCCATGTGTATAGAGATAGCGGTGTAGGTATTTCCATGTTTACACAGATAGCGGGGTAGATATTTTTATGTTAACACAGATAGCGGTGTAGATATTTCCATGTTTATACAGATAGCGGTGTAGTTATTTCCATGTTTATACAGAGAGCGGTGTAGATATTTCCATATTTATAGAGTTGGAGGTGTAGATATCTCCATGTTCATACAGATGGCGTTGAAGATATTTCTATGTTTAGAGAGATAGCGGTGTAGATATTTCCATGTTTATAGAGATGGCGGTGTAGATATTTCCATCCTTTTACAGATAGCGGTGTAGATATTTCCATGTTTATACAGATGACGATGTAGATATTTACATCTTTATACAGATGGCGGTGTAGAGATTTCCATGTTCATACACAAGGCGGTGTAGATATTTCCATCTTTATACAGATGGCTGTGTAGATATTTCCATGTTTATACAGATGGCAGTGTAGGCATTTCCATGTTTATAGAGATGGCGGTGAAGATATTTCCATGTTTATACAGATAGCTGTGTAGATATTTCCATCTTTATACAGATGGCAGTGTAGATATATCCATGTTTATACAAATGGCGGTGTAGATATTTCCATGTTTATACAGATGGCAGTGTAGATATTTCCATGTTTATAGAGATGGCGGTGTTGATATTTCCATGTTTATAGATATAGCGGTGTAGTTATTTCCATGTAAATAGGAATAGTGGTGTAGATATTTCCATGTTTATAGAGATAGAGGTGCAGATATTTCCTAGTTTATACAGATAGCGGTGTTGATATTTCCATGTTTATAGAGATAGCGGTGTAGACATTTCCACATTTATAAAGATAGCGGTGTAGATATTTCCATATTCTTACAGATGGCGGTGCAGATATTTCCATCCTTATACAGATAGCCGTGTAGAAATTTCCATGTTTATACAGATGGCGGTGTAGATATTTCCATGTTTATGGAGATGGCGGTGTAGATATTTCCATGTTTATAGAGATAACGGTGTAGTTATTTCAAAGTTAATAGGCATAGCGGTGTAGATATTTCCATGTTTATAGAGACAGAGGTGTAGATGTTTCCTTGTTTATACAGATATAGGTGTAGATATTTCCATGTTTATAGAGATAGCGGTGTAGACATTTCCAAATTTATGCAGATAGCGGTGTAGGTATTAAACGGTTCATACAGATGGTGGTGTGGATATTTCCATCCTTATACAGATAGCGGTGTAGATATTTCCAAGTTTATGCAGATAGAGGAGTAGATATTTCCACTTTTATGCAGATAGCGGTGAAGATATTTCCATGTTTATACAGATAGCGGTGTAGATATTTCCATGTTCCTGCAGATGGCTGTGTAGATATTTACAGGTTTATACAGATAGTGGTGTAGATATTTCCATGTTTACACAGATAGCGTAGATATTTCCATATTCCTACAGCTGGTGGTGTAGATGTTTCCATGCTTACACAGATAGTGGTGTAGATATTTCCAAGTTTATGCAGATAGCGGTGGAGATATTTCCACTTTTATGGAGATAGCTGTGTAGATATTTCCATGTTTATACAGAAAGCGGTGTAGATATTTCCATGTTCCTACAAATGGCGCTGTAGATATTTCCATGTTTATAGAGTTGGCGGTTTAGACATTTCCATTTTCGTACAGATGGCGGTGTAGATATTTCCATGTTCATACACATAACGGTGTAGATATTTCCATGTTTATACAGGTGACTGTGTATATATTTCCATACTCATACAGATGGCGTAGTAGATATTTCCATGTTTATAGAGATAGCGGTGTAGATATTTCCATGTTTATAAAGATAGCGGTGTAGATATTTCCATGTTTACACAGATGGCGGTGTAGATATTTCCATGTTTACACAGATAGCGGATTAGATATTTCCATGTTTATACAGATAGCGGTGTAGATATTTCCATGTTTATAGAGATAGAGGTGTAGACATTGCCACATTTATACAGATAGCGGTGTAGATATTTCCATGTTTATAGAGATGGCGGTGTAGATATTTAAATGTGTATACATATGGCTGTGTAGATATTTCCATCTTTATACATTTGGTGATGTAGATATTTCCATCCTTATACAGATAGCGGTGTAGATATTTCCATGTTTATACAGATGGCGATGTAGATATATCCATGTTTATTGAGATGGCAGTGTAGATATTTCAATGTTTATAGAGATAGCGGTGTAGATATTTCCATGTTTATACAGATAGCGGTGTAGATATTTCCATGTTTACACAGATGGCGGTGTAGATATTTCCATGTTTACACAGATAGCAGATTAGATATTTCCATGTTTATACAGATAGCGGTGTAGATATTTCCATGTTTATAGAGATAGCGGTGTAGACATTGCCACATTTATACAGATAGCGGTGTAGATATTTCCATGTTTATAGAGATGGCGGTGTAGATATTTAAATGTTTATACATATGGCTGTGTAGATATTTCCATCTTTATACATTTGGTGATGTAGATATTTCCATCCTTATACAGATAGCAGTGTAGATATTTCCATGTTTATACAGATGGCGATGTAGATATATCCATGTTTATAGAGATGGCAGTGTAGATATTTCCATGTTTATAGAGATAACGGTGTAGTTATTTCCATGTTAATAGGCATAGCGGTGTAGATATTTCCATGTTTATAGAGACAGAGGTGTAGATGTTTCCTTGTTTATACAGATAGCGGTGTAGATATTTCCATGTTTATACAGATAGCGATGTAGTTATTTCCATGTTTATACAGAGAGCTGTGTAGATATTTCCATATTTATAGAGTTGGAGGTTTAGATATCTCCATGTTCATACAGATGACGTTGAAGATATGTCCATGTTTAGAGAGATAGCGGTGTAGATATTTCCATGTTTACACAGAAAGCGGTGTAGATATTTCCATATTTATAGAGTTGGCGGTGTAGATATTTCCATGTTCATACAGATGGTGGTGTAGATATTTCCATGTTCATAAAGATGGCAGTGTAGATATTTCCATGTTTATATAGTTGGCAGTGTAGATATTTCCAAGTTCATACAGATGGCGGTGAAGTTATTTCCATGTTTATACACATGACGGTGTAGATATTTCCAAGTTTTAAGAGGTAGCGGTGTAGATATTTCCGTGTTTACACAGATGGCGGTGAAGATATTTCCATGTTTAGAGAGATAGCGGTGTAGATATTTCCATGTTTATACTGATAGCGGTGTATATATTCCCTTGTTTATACAGATAATGGTGTAGATACATACATATTCATACAGATGGTTGTGTATATATTTATATGTTTATACAGATTGCGGAGTAGATATTTCCATGTTTATAGAGATAGCGGTGTAGATATTTCCATGTTTCTACAGTTGGTGTTGTAGATATTTCCATGTTTACACAGATATCGGTGTAGATATTTCCAAGTTTATGCAGAAAGCGGAGTAGATATTTCCACTTTTATGCAGATAGCAGTGAAGATATTTCCATGTTTATACAGAAATCGGTGTAGATATCTCCATGTTCCTGCAGATGGCTGTGTAGATATTTCCAAGTTTATACAGATAGTGGTGTAGATATTTCCATGTTTACACAGATAGCATTGTAGATATTTACATTTTTATACAGATAGCGGTGTAGATATTTCCATGCTTATAGAGATATCGGTGTAGATATTTCCAGGTTTCTACAGATTGCAGTGTAGGTATTTCCACGTTTATATAGATGGCTGCGTAGATATTTCCATGTTTATAGAGATAGCGGTGTAGATATTTCCATGTTTATACAGATAGCGGTGTAGATATTTCCAAGTTTACACAGATAGCAGTGTAGATATTTCCAATTTACCCAGATAGCGGAGTAGATATTTCCATGTTTATACAGAAAGCGGTGTAGATATTTCCATGTTCCTACAAATGGCGCTGTAGATATTTCCATGTTTATAGAGTTGGCGGTTTAGACATTTCCATTTTCGTACAGATGGCGGTGTAGATATTTCCATCTTCATACACATAACGGTGTAGATATTTCCATGTTTATACAGGTGACTGTGTATATATTTCCATACTCATACAGATGGCGTTGTAGATATTTCCATGTTTATAGAGATAGCGGTGTAGATATTTCCATGTTTATAAAGATAGCGGTGTAGATATTTCCATGTTTACACAGATGGCGGTGTAGATATTTCCATGTTTACACAGATAGCGGATTAGATATTTCCATGTTTATACAGATAGCGGTGTAGATATTTCCATGTTTATAGAGATAGAGGTGTAGACATTGCCACATTTATACAGATAGCGGTGTAGATATTTCCATGTTTATAGAGATGGCGGTGTAGATATTTAAATGTGTATACATATGGCTGTGTAGATATTTCCATCTTTATACATTTGGTGATGTAGATATTTCCATCCTTATACAGATAGCGGTGTAGATATTTCCATGTTTATACAGATGGCGATGTAGATATTTCCATGTTTACACAGATAGCAGATTAGATATTTCCAGGTTTATACAGATAGCGGTGTAGATATTTCCATGTTTATAGAGATAGCGGTGTAGACATTGCCACATTTATACAGATAGCGGTGTAGATATTTCCATGTTTATAGAGATGGCGGTGTAGATATTTAAATGTTTATACATATGGCTGTGTAGATATTTCCATCTTTATACATTTGGTGATGTAGATATTTCCATCCTTATACAGATAGCGGTGTAGATATTTCCATGTTTATACAGATGGCGATGTAGATATATCCATGTTTATAGAGATGGCAGTGTAGATATTTCCATGTTTATAGAGATAACGGTGCAGTTATTTCCATGTTAATAGGCATAGTGGTGTAGATATTTCCATGTTTATAGAGACAGAGGTGTAGATGTTTCCTTGTTTATACAGATAGCGGTGTAGATATTTCCATGTTTATACAGATAGCGATGTAGTTATTTCCATGTTTATACAGAGAGCTGTGTAGATATTTCCATATTTATAGAGTTGGAGGTTTAGATATCTCCATGTTCATACAGATGACGTTGAAGATATTTCCATGTTTAGAGAGATAGCGGTGTAGATATTTCCATGTTTACACAGAAAGCGGTGTAGATATTTCCATATTTATAGAGTTGGCGGTGTAGATATTTCCATGTTCATACAGATGGTGGTGTAGATATTTCCATGTTCATAAAGATGGCAGTGTAGATATTTCCATGTTTATATAGTTGGCAGTGTAGATATTTCCAAGTTCATACAGATGGCGGTGAAGTTATTTCCATGTTTATACACATGACGGTGTAGATATTTCTAAGTTTTAAGAGGTAGCGGTGTAGATATTTCCGTGTTTACACAGATGGCGGTGAAGATATTTCCATGTTTAGAGAGATAGCGGTGTAGATATTTCCATGTTTATACTGATAGCAGTGTATATATTCCCATGTTTATACAGATAGTGGTGTAGATACATACATATTCATACAGATGGTTGTGTATATATTTATATGTTTATACAGATTGTGGAGTAGATATTTCCATGTTTATAGAGATAGCGGTGTAGATATTTCCATGTTTCTACAGTTGGTGTTGTAGATATTTCCATGTTTACACAGATATCGGTGTAGATATTTCCAAGTTTATGCAGATAGCGGAGTAGATATTTCCACTTTTATGCAGATAGCAGTGAAGATATTTCCATGTTTATACAGAAATCGGTGTAGATATCTCCATGTTCCTGCAGATGGCTGAGTAGATATTTCCAAGTTTATACAGATAGTGGTGTAGATATTTCCATGTTTACACAGATAGCATTGTAGATATTTCCATTTTTATACAGATAGCGGTGTAGATATTTCCATGCTTATAGAGATATCGGTGTAGATATTTCCAGGTTTCTACAGATTGCAGTGTAGGTATTTCCACGTTTATATAGATGGCTGTGTAGATATTTCCATGTTTATAGAGATAGCGGTGTAGATATTTCCATGTTTATACAGATAGCGGTGTAGATATTTCCATGTTTACACAGATAGTGGTGTAGATATTTCCAATTTAACCAGATAGCGGAGTAGATATTTCCATGTTTATACAGATAGCCGTGTAGATATTTCCATGTTTACACAGACAACGGTGAAGATATTTACATGTTCCTACAGATGGCTGTGTAGATATTTCCATGTTTATACAGATAGCAGTGTAGATATTTCAGTGTTTTTAGAGATAGACGTGTAGTTATTTCCATGTAAATAGGCATAGCGGTGTAGATATTTCCATGTTTATATAGATAGAGGTGTAGATATTTCCTAGTTTATACAGACAGCGGTGTAGATATTTCCATGTTTATAGAGATAGCGGTGTTGACATTTCCACGTTTATACAGATAGCGGTGTAGATATTTCCATGCTCTTACCGATGGCGGTGTAGATATTTCCATCCTTATACAGATAGCCGTGTAGATATTTCCATGTTTATACAGATGGTGGTGTAGATATTTCCATGTTTATACAGATGGCGGTGTAGATAATTCCATCTTTATACACATGGCGGAGTAGATTTTTCCATGTTCCTACAGATGGCAGTGAAGATATTTCCATGTTTATAGAGATGGTGGAGTAGATATTTCCATGTTTATACAGATGGCAGGGTCGATATTTCCATGTTTATACAGATGGCGGTGTAGATATTTCCATATTTATACAGAAGGCGGTGTAGATATTTCCATTTTGTTACACATGGCTGTGGAGATATTTCCATCTTTATACAGATGGCAGTGTAGATATTTCCATGTTTATAGAGATGGCAGTGTAGATATTTCCATGTTCATACAGATGGCGGGGTAGATATTTCCATCCTTATACAGATAGCGGTGTAGATATTTCCATGTTTATACAGATGACGGTGTAGATATCTCCATCTTTATACAGATGGCGGTGTAGATATTTCCATGTTCATACAGATGGCGGTGTAGATATTTCCATGTTTATAGAGATGGCGGGTTAGATATTTCCATGTTTATACAGGTGGCGGTGTAGATATTTCCATCTTTATACAGATGGTGGTGTAGATATTTCCATGTTCATACACAAGACGGTGTAGATATTTCCATCTTTATACAGATGGCTGTGTAGATATTTCAATGTTTATACAGATGGCAGTGTAGGCATTTCCATGTTTATAGAGATGGCGGTGTAGATATTTCCATGTTTATACAGATAGCTGTGTAGGTATTTCCATCTTTATACAGAAGGTAGTGTAGATATATCCATGTTTATACAAATGGCGGTGGAGATATTTCCAAGTTTATACAGATGGCAGTGTAGATATTTCCATGTTTAAAGAGATGACAGTGTAGATATTTCAATGTTTATAGAGATAGCGGTGTAGTTATTTCCATGTAAATAGGCATAGCGGTGTAGATATTTCCATGTTTATAGAGATAGAGGTGTAGATATTTCCTAGTTTATACATATAGCGGTGTAGATATTTCCATGTTTATAGAGATAGCGGTGTAGACATTTCCACGTTTATACAGATAGCGGTGTAGATATTTCCATATTCTTACAGATGGCGGTGCAGATATTTCCATCCTTATACAGATAGCCGTGTAGAAATTTCCATGTTTATACATATGGCTGTGTAGATATTTCCATGTTTATGGAGATGGCGGTGTAGATATTTCCATGTTTAAAGAGATAACAGTGTAGTTATTTCAAAGTTAATAGGCATAGCGGTGTAGATATTTCCATGTTTATAGAGACAGAGGTGTAGATGTTTCCTTGTTTATACAGATATAGGTGTAGATATTTCCATGTTTATAGAGATAGCGGTGTAGACATTTCCAAATTTATACAGAAAGCGGTGTAGATATTTAAAGGTTCATACAGATGGTGGTGTAGATATTTCCATCATTATACAGATAGCGGTGTAGATATTTCCATGTTTATACAGAAGGCGGTGTAGATATTTCCACCTTTTTACAGATAGCGGTGTAGTTATTTCCATGTTCATAGAGATGGCGGTGTAGATATTTCCATGTTTATAGAGATAGAGGTGTAGATATTTCCTTGTTTATAGAGATAGCGGTGTAGATATTTCCATGTTTATACAGATGCCGGTGTAGATATTTCCATATTCTTACAGATGGCGGTGCACATATTTCCATCCTTATACAGATAGCCATGTAGAAATTTCCATGTTTATACAGATGGCGGTGTAGATATTTTCATGTTTATGGAGATGGCGGTGTAGATATTTCCTTGTTTATGGAGATAACGGTGTAGTTATTTCAAAGTTAATAGGCATAGCGGTGTAGATATTTCCATTTTTATAGAGACAGAGGTGTAGATGTTTCCTTGTTTATACAGATATAGGTGAAGATATTTCCATGTTTATAGAGATAGCAGTGTAGACATTTCCAAATTTGTACAGATAGCGGTGTAGGTATTTAAAGGTCCATACAGATGGTGGTGTGGATATTTCCATCCTTATACAGATAGCGGTGTAGATATTTCCAAGTTTAAGCAGATAGAGTAGATATTTCCACTTTTATGTAGATAGCGGTGAAGATATTTCCATGTTTATACAGATAGCGGTGTAGATATTTCCATGTTCCTGCAGATGGCTGTGTAGATATTTACAAGTTTATACAGATAGTGGTGTAGATATTTCCATGTTTACACAGACAGCGTAGATATTTCCATGTTCCTACAGCTGGTGGTGTAGATATTTCCATGCTTACACAGATAGTGGTGTAGATATTTCCAAGTTTATGCAGATAGCAGTGGAGATATTTCCACTTTTATGGAGATAGCGATGTAGATATTTCCATGTTTATACAGAAAGCGGTGTAGATATTTCCATGTTCCTAAAAATGGCGCTGTAGATATTTCCATGTTTACAGAGTTGGCGGTTTAGACATTTCCATCTTCCTACAGATGGCGGTGTAGATATTTCCATCTTCATACACATAACGGTGTAGATATTTCCATGTTTATACAGGTGACGGTGTATATATTTCCATACTCATACAGATGGCGTTGTAGATATTTCCATGTTTATAGAGATAGCGGTGTAGGTATTTCCATGTTTACACAGATAGCGGTGTAGATATTTCCATGTTTATAGAGACAGAGGTGTAGATGTTTCCTTGTTTATACAGATATAGGTGTAGATATTTCCATGTTTATAGAGATAGCGGTGTAGAGATTTCCAAATTTATACAGATAGCGGTGTAGGTATTTAAAGGTTAATACAGATGGTGGTGTAGATATTTCCATCCATATACAGATAGCGGTGTAGATATTTCCATGTTTATACAGATGGCTGTGTAGATGTTTCCATGTTTATGGAGATTGCGGTGTAGATATTTCCATGTTTATTGAGACAGAGGTGTAGATGTTTCCTTGTTTATACAGATAGCGGTGTAGATATTTCCATGTTTATAGAGATAGCGGTGTAGCCATTTTCAAATTTATACAGATAGCCGTGTAGATATTTAAAGGTTCATACAGATGGTGGTGTAGATATTTCCATCCTTATACAGATAGCGGTGTAGATATTTCCATGTTTATACAGATGGCGGTGTAGATATTTCCATCTTTATACGGATGGCGGTGTAGATATTTCCATGTTGATAGAGATGGCGGTGTAGATATTTCCATGCTTACAGAGATAGAGGTGTAGACATTTCCTTGTTTGTAGAGATAGCGGGGTAGATATTTCCATGTTTATACAGATAGCGGAGTAGATATTTCCATGTTTATACAGTTAGCTGTGTAGATATTTCCATCCTTATACAGATGGCGGTGTAGATATTTCCATGTTCAAACAGATGGCGGTGTAGATATTTCCATGTTTATACAGATGACGGTGTAGATATTTCCATGTTTATACAGAAGGCGGTGTAGATATTTCCATGTTTATAGAGATGGCAGTGTAGATATTTCCATGTTTATACAGATAGCGGTGTAGATATTTCCATGTTTATACAGATAGCTGTGTAGATATTTACATCCTTATACAAATGGCGGTGTAAATTTTCCATGTTTATATAGATGGCAGTGTAGATATTTCCATGTTTATACAGAAGTCGGTGTTGGTATTTCCATGTTTATAGAGATGACGGTGTAGATATTTCGATGTTTATAGAGATAGCGGTGTAGTTATTTACATGTTAATAGGTATAGCGGTGTAGATATTTCCATGTTTATAGAGATAGAGGAGTAGATATTTCCTTGTTTATACAGATAGCGGTGTAGATATTTCCATGTTTATAGAGATAGCGGTGTAGACATTGCCACGTTTATACAGATAGCGGTGTAGATATTTCAATGTTTATAGAGATGGCGGTGTAGCTATTTCCATGTTTATACAGATAGCTCTGCAGATATTTCCATCTTTATACAGATGGTGGTGTAGATATCTCCATCCTTATACAGATAGCGGTGTAGATATTTCCATGTTTATACAGATGGCGGTGTAGATATTTCCATGTTTATAGAGATGGCGGTGTAGATATTTCCACGTTTATAGAGATAACGGTGTAGTTATTTGCATATGAATAGGCATAGCGGTGTAGATATTTCCATGTTTATAGAGACAGAGGTGTAGATATTTCCTTGTTTATAGAGATAGTGGTGTAGATATTTCCATGTTTATAGAGTTAGCGGTGTAGGCATTTCCACATTTATACAGATAGTGGTGTAGATATTTAAAGCTTTATACAGATGGTGGAGTAGATATTTCCATCCTTATACAGATAGCGGTGTAGATATTTCCATGTTTGTACAGATGGCAGAGTAGATATTTCCTTCTTTGTACAGATGGCGGTGCAGATATTTCCATGTTCATAGAGAAGGCGGTGTAGATATTTCCATGTTTACAGAGATAGAGGTGTAAATATTTCCTTGTTTATAGAGATAACGGTGTAGATATTTCCATGTTTATACAGATGGCGGTGTAGATATTTCCATATTTATATAGATGGCGGTGTAGATATTTCCATCTTTATACAGATGGGGTGTAGATATTTCCATCTTTATACAGATGGCGGTGTAGGTATTTCCATGTTTATAGAGATGGCGGTGAAGATATTTCCATGTTTATAGAGACAGACGTGTAGATGTTTCCTTGTTTATACAGATAGCGGTGTAGATATTTCCATGTTTATAGAGATAGCGGTGTAGCCATTTCCAAATTTATACAGATAGCCGTGTAGATATTTAAAGGTTCATACAGATGGTGGTGTAGATATTTCCAACCTTATACAGATAGCGGTGAAAATATTTCCATGTTTATACAGATGGCGGTGTAGATATTTCTATCTTTATACAGATGGCGGTGTAGATATTTCCATGTTCATAGAGATGGCGGTGTAGATATTTCCATGTTTACAGAGATAGAGGTGTAGACATTTCCTTGTTTGTAGAGATAGCGGGTTATATATTTCCATGTTTATACAGATGGCGGTGTAGTTATTTCCATCTCTATACAGATGGTGGTGTACATACTTCCATGTTCATACGGATGGCGTTGTAGATATTTCCATGTTGTTAGACATGGCGGTGAAGATATTTCCATGTTTATACAGATAGCGGTGTCGATATTTCCATGTTTATACAGTTAGCTGTGTAGATATTTCCATCGTTATACAGATGGCGGTGTAGATATTTCCATGTTCATACAGATGGTGGTGTAGATATTTCCATCTTTATACAGATGACGGTGTAGATATTTCCATGTTTATACATAAGGCGGTGTAGATATTTCCATGTTTATAGAGATTGCGGTGTAGATATTTACTTGTTTATACAGATAGCGGTGTAGATATTTCCATGTTTATAGAGATAGCGGTGTAGCCATTTTCAAATTTATACTGATAGCCGTGTAGATATTTAAAGGTTCATACAGATGGGGGTTTAGATAATTCCATCCTTATACAGATAGCGGTGTAGATATTTCCATGTTTATACAGATGGCGGTGTAGATATTTCCAACTTTTACGGATGGCGGTGTAGATATTTCCATGTTCATAGAGATGGCGGTGTAGATATTTCCATGTTTACAGAGATAGAGGTGTAGACATTTCCTTGTTTGTAGAGATAGCGGGGTAGATATTTCCATGTTTATACAGATAGCAGAGTAGATATTTCCATGTTTACACAGTTAGCTGTGTAGATATTTCCATCGTTATACAGATGGCGGTGTAGATATTTCCATGTTCAAACAGATGGCGGTGTAGATATTTCCATGTTTATACAGATGACGGTGTAGATATTTCCCTGTTTATACAGAAGGCGGTGTAGATATTTCCATGTTTATAGAGATGGCAGTGTAGATATTTCCATGTTTATACAGATAGCGGTGTAGATATATCCATGTTTATACAGATAGCTGTGTAGATATTTACATCCTTATACAAATGGCGGTGTAGATTTTTCCATGTTTATATAGATGGCAGTGTAGGTATTTCCATGTTTATACAGAAGGCGGTGTTGGTATTTCCATGTTTATAGAGATGACGGTGTAGATATTTCGATGTTTATAGAGATAGCGGTTTAGTTATTTACATGTTAATAGGCATAGTGGTGTAGATATTTCCATGTTTATAGAGATAGAGGAGTAGATATTTCCTTGTTTATACAGATAGCGGTGTAGATATTTCCATGTTTATAGAGATAGCGGTGTAGACATTGCCACGTTTATACAGATAGCGGTGCAGATATTTCAATGTTTATAGAGATGGCGGTGTAGATATTTCCATGTTTATACAGATAGCTCTGCAGATATTTCCATCTTTATACAGATGCTGGTGTAGATATTTCCATCCTTATACAGATAGCGGTGTAGATATTTCCATGTTTATAGAGATGGCGGTGTAGATATTTCCACGTTTATAGAGATAATGATGTTGTTATTTCCATATTAATAGGCATAGCGGTGTAGATATTTCCATGTTTATAGAGACAGAGGTGTAGATATTTCCTTGTTTATAGAGATAGCGGTGTAGATATTTCCATGTTTATAGAGATAGCGGTGTAGACATTTCCACATTTATACAGATAGTGGTGTAGATATTTAAAGCTTTATACAGATGGTGGAGTAGATATTTCCATCCTTATACAGATAGCGGTGTAGATATTTCCATGTTTGTACAGATGGTGGAGTAGATATTTCCTTCTTTGTACAGATGGCGGTGCAGATATTTCCATGTTCATAGAGAAGGCGGTGTAGATATTTCCATGTTTAGAGAGATAGAGGTGTAGACATTTCCTTGTTTGTAGAGATAGTGGGTTATATATTTCCATGTATATACAGATGGCGGTGTAGTTATTTCCATCTCTATACAGATGGTGGTGTACATATTTCTATGTTCGTACGGATAGCGTTGTAGATATTTCCATGTTTTTAGACATGGCGGTGAAGATATTTCCACGTTTATACAGATATCGGTGTCGATATTTCCATGTTTATACAGTTAGCTGTTTAGATATTTCCATCGTTATACAGATGGCGGTGTAGATATTTCAATGTTCATACAGATGGTGGTGTATATATTTCCATCTTTATACAGATGACGGTGTAGATATTTCCATGTTTATACATAAGGCGGTGTAGATATTTCCATGTTTATAGAGATTGCGGTGTAGATATTTCCTTGTTTATACAGATAGCGTTGTAGATATTTCCATGTTTATAGAGATAGCGGTGTAGACATTTCCACATTTATACAGATAGTGGTGTAGATATTTAAAGCTTCATACAGATGCTGGTGTAGTTATTTCCATTCTTATACAGATAGGGGTGTAGATGTTTCCGTGTTTGTACAGATGGCGGTGTAGATATTTCCATCTTTATACAGATGGTGGTGTAGATATTTCCATGTTTATAGAGAGAGCGGTGTAGATATTTCCATGTTTACACAGATAGCGGTGTAGATATTTCCATCTTTATACAGATGGCGGTGTAGTTATTTCCATGTTCATAGAGATGGTGGTGTAGATATTTCCATGTTTATAGAGATAGAGGTGTAGATATTTCCTTGTGTATACAGATAACGGTGAAAATATTTCCATGTTTATAGAGATAGCGATGTAGACATTGCCACGTTTATACAGATAGCGGTGTAGATATTTCCATGTTTTTAGAGATGGCGGTGTAGACATTTCCATGTTTATATAGATGGCTGTGTAGATATTTCCACCTTTATACAGATGGTGCTGTTGATATTTCCATGTTTACACAGATAGCCGTGTAGATATTTCCATGTTTATGCAGATGGAGGTGTAGATATTTCCATGTTTATATAGATGTCGGTGTAGATATTTCCATCTTTATACAGATGGCGGTGTAGATATTTCCATCTTTATACAGATGGCGGTGTAGGTATTTCCATGTTTATGGAGATGGCGGTGTAGATATTTCCATGTTTATAGAGACAGATGTGTAGATGTTTCCTTGTTGATAGAGATAGCGTTGTAGATATTTCCATGTTTATAGAGATAGCGGTTTAGCCATTTCCAAATTTATACAGATAGCCGTGTAGATATTTAAAGGTTCATACAGATGGCGGTGTAGATATTTCCATCCTTATACAGATAGCGGTGTAGATATTTCCATGTTTATACAGATAGCGGTGTAGATATTTCCATATTTATAGAGTTGGAGGTGTAGATATTTCCATGTTCATAGAGATGGCGGTGTAGGTATTCCATGTTTATATACTTGGCAGTGTAGATATTTCCATGTTCATACAGATGGTGGTGAGGATATTTCTATGTTTATGCACATGATGGTGTACATATTTCCCAGTTTTAAGAGATTGCGGTGTAGATATTTCCGTGTTTACACAGATAGCAGTGTAGATATTTCCATGTTTACACAGATAGCGGTGTAGATATTTCCATGTTTATACTGATAGCTGTGTAGATATTTCCATGTGTATACAGATAACGGTGTAGATACTTACATATTCCTACAGATGGCTGTGTAGTTATTTATATGTTTATACAGATTGTGGAGTAGATATTTCCATGTTCATAGAGATAGCGGTGTAGATATTTCCATGTTTCTACAGTTGGTGTTGTAGATATTTCCATGTTTACCCTGATAGTGGTGTAGATATTTCCATGTTTACAAAGAAATCGGTGTAGATATTTCCATGTTTGTACAGATAGCGGTGTAGATATTTCCATGTTTATAAAGATGGCTGTGTAGCTATTTCCATGTTTATAGAGATAGCGGTGTAGATTTTTCCATGTTTTCATAGATAGCGGTGTAGATATTTCCATGTTTACACAGATAGCGGTGTAGATATTTCCAGGTTTATACAGAAAGCGGTGTAGATATTTCCATGTTTATAGAGATTTCGGAGAAGATATTTCCATGTTCACACAGATAGCAGTGTAGATATTTCCATGTTTACACATATAGCGGTGTAGATGTTTCCAAGTTTATGCAAATAGCGTTGTAGATATTTCCACTTTTATGCAGATAGAGGTATAGATATTTGGATGTTTATACAGAGAGCGGTGTAGATATTTCCATGTTCCTACAGATGGCGCTGTAGATATTTCCATGTTTATAGAGTTGGCGGTTAAGGCATTTTCATGTTCATACAGATGGCGGAGTAGATATTTCCATGTTTATACAGATAGCGGTGTAGATATTTCCATGTTTACACAGATAGCGGTGTAGATATTTCCATGTTTTTACAGATAGCGGTGTAGATATTTCCATATTTATAGAGTTGGCGGTGTAGATATTTCCATGTTCATACAGATGGCGGTGTAGATATTTCCATGTTTATATAGTTGGCAGTGTAGATATTTCCATGTTCATACAGATGGCGTTGAAGATATTTCTATGTTTATACACATGATGGTGTAGATATTTCGAAGTTTTAAGAGATAGCGGTGTAGATATTTTCGTGTTTACACAGATAGCGGTGTAGATATTTCCATGTTTACACAGATAGCGGTGTAGATATTTCCATGTTTATACAGATGACGGTGTAGATATTTCCATGTTTATACAGAAGGCGGTGTAGATATTTCCATGTTTATAGAGATGGCAGCGTAGATATTTCCATGTTTACACAGAGAGCTGTGTAGATATATCTATGTTTATACAGATAGCTGTGTAGATATTTACATCTTTATACAAATGGCGGTGTAGATATTTCCATGTATATATAGATGGCGGTGTAGATATTTCCATCTTTATACAGATGGCGGTGTAGATATTTCCATCTTTATACATATGGCGGTGTAGGTATTTCCATGTTTATAGAGATGGCGGTGTAGATATTTCCATGTTTATAGAGACAGATGTGTAGATGTTTACTTGTTTATACAGATAGCGGTGTAGATATTTCCATGTTTATAGAGATAGCGGTGTAGCCATTTCCAAATTTATACAGATAGCCGTGTAGATATTTAAAGGTTCATACAGATGGCGGTGTAGGTATTTCCATCCTTATACAGATAGCGTTGTAGGTATTTCCATGTTTATACACATAGCGGTGTAGATATTTCCATATTTATAGAGTTGGAGGTGTAGATATTTCCATGTTCATAGAGATGGCGGTGTAGATATTTCCATGTTTACAGAGTTACAGGTGTAGATTTTTCCATGTTTATAGAGATAACGGTGTAGTTATTTCCATGTTTACAGAGTTACAGGTGTAGATTTTTCCATGTTTATAGAGATACCGGTGTAGATATTTCCATGTTTATACAGATGGAGGTGTAAATATTTCCATATATCTACAGACGGCGGTGTACATATTTCCAAGTTCATACAGATGGCGGTGTAGATATTTCCATGTTTTTAGACATGGCGGTGTAGATATTTCCATGTTTATACAGATAGCGGTGTAGATATTTCCATGTTTATACAGTTAGCTGTGTAGATATTTCCATCGTTATACAGATGGCGGTGAAGATATTTCCATGCTCATACAGATGGCGGTGTAGATATTTCCATGTTTAAACAGATGACGGTGTAGATTTTTCCATGTTTATACAGAAGGCGATGTAGATATTTCCATGTTTATAGAGATGGCGGTATAGATATTTCCATGTTTATACAGATAGCGGTGTAGATATTTCCATCTTTATACTGATAGCTGTGTAGATATATACATCTTTATACAAACGACGGTGTAGATATTTCCATGTTTATATAGATGGTGGTGTAGATATTTCCATCCTTATACAGATGGCGGTGTAGGTATTTCCATGTTTATAGAGATGGCGGTGTACATATTTCCATGTTCATAGAGATGGCGGTATAGATATTTCCATGTTTACAGAGATAGAGGTGTAGATATTTCCATGTTTATAGAGATAGCGGTGTAGATATTTACATGTTTATACAGATGGCGGTGTCGATATTTCCTTCTCTATACAGATGACGGTGTACATATTTCCATGTTCATACAGATGGCGGTGAAGATATTTCCATGTTTTTAGACATAGCGGTGTAGATATTTCCATGTTTATACAGATAGCGGTGTAGATATTTCCATGTTTATACAGTTAGCTGTGTAGATATTTCCATTGATATTCAGGTGGCGGTGTAGATATTTCCAGTTCATACAGTTGGCGGTGCAGATATTTCCATGTTTATACAGATGACGGTGTAGATATTTCCATGTTTATACAGATGGCAGTGTAGGTATTTCCATGTTTATAGAGATGGCGGTGTAGATATTTCCATATTTATAGAGATAGCGGTGTAGTTATTTCCATGTAAATAGGCATAGCAGTGTAGATATTTCCGTGTTTATAGAGACAGAGGTGTGGATGTTTCCTTGTTTATACAGATAGCGGTGTAGATATTTCCATGTGTATAGAGATAGCGGTGTAGACATTTCCAAATTTATAAAGATAGCGGTGAAGATATTTAAAGGTTCATACAGATGGTGGTGTAGATATTTCCATCCTTATACAGATAGCGGTGTAGATATTTCCATGTGTATACAAATGGCTGTGTAGATATTTCCATGATTATGGAGATGGCGGTGTAGATATTTCAATGTTTATAGAGATGGCGGTGTAGATTTTTCCTTGTTTATACTGATAGCGGTGTAGATATTTCCATGTTTATAGAGATAGCGGTGTAGTCATTTCCAAATTTATACAGATAGCGTTGTAGATATTTAAAGGTTCATACAGATGGTGGTGTAGATATTTCCATCCTTATACAGATAGCGATGTAGATATTTCCATGTTTATACAGATGGCGGTGTAGATATTTCCTTCTTTATACAGATGGTGGTGTAGGTATTTCCATGTTCATAGAGATGGTGGTGTAGATATTTCCATGTTTTCAGAGATAGAGGTGTAGATATTTCCATGTTTATAGACATACCATGGTAGATATTTCCATGTTTATACAGATGGCGGTGTAGATATTTCCATATCTCTACAGACGGCAGTGTACATATTTCCAAGTTCATACAGATGGCGGTGTAGATATTTCCATGTTTTTAGACATGGCGGTGTAGATATTTCCATGTTTATACAGTTAGCGGTGTAGATATTTCCATCATTATAGAGATGGCGGTGAAGATATTTCCATGTTCATACAGATGGCGGTGTAGATATTTCCATGTTTACACAGATGACGGTGCAGATATTTCCATCTTTATACAGAAGGCGGTGTAGATATTTCCATGTTTATTGAGATGGCGGTATAGATATTTCCATGTTTATACAGATAGCGGTGTAGATATTTCCATGTTTATACAGATAGCTGTGTAGATATTTACATCTTTATACAAATGGCGGTGTAGATATTTCCATATTTATATAGATGGCGGTGTAGATATTTCCATCTTTATACAGGATGGCGGTGTAGGTATTTCCATGTTTATAGAGATTGCGGTGTAGATATTTCCATGTTTATAGAGATAGCGGTGTAGTTATTTCCATGTTAATAGGCATAGCGGTGTAGATATTTCCATGTTTATAGAGATGGCGGTGTAGATATTTCCATGTTTATAGAGATAGAGGAGTGGATATTTCCTTGTGTTTACAGATAGCGGTGTAGATATTTCCATGTTTATAGAGATAGCGGTGTAGACATTGCCACGTTTATACAGATAGCTGTGTAGATATTTCCATGTTTATAGAGATGGCGGTGTAGATATTTCCATGTTTATACAGATGGCTGTGTAGATATTTCCATCTTTATACAGATGTTGGTGTAGATATTTCCATCCTTATACAGAGAGCGGTGTAGATATTTCCATGTTTATACGGATGGCGGTGTAGATATTTCCAAGTTTATAGAGATGGCGGTGTAGATATTTCCATGTTTATAGAGATAACGATATAGTTATTTCCATGTTAATAGGCATAGCGGTGTAGATATTTCCATGTTTATAGAGACAGAGGTGTAGATATTTCCTTGTTTATACAGATAGCGTTGTAGATATTTCCATGTTTATAGAGATAGCGGTTTAGACATTTCCACATTTATGCAGATAGTGGTGTAGATATTTAAAGCTTCATACAGATGCTGGTGTAGATATTTCCATCCTTATACAGATAGCGGTGTAGATATTTCCCTGTTTGTACAGACGGCGGTGTAGATATTTCCATCTTTATACAGATGGCGGTGTAGATATTTCCATGTTCATAGAGATGGCGGTGTAGATATTTCCATGTTTATACAGATAGTGGTGTAGATATTTAAAGGTTCATACAGATGGTGGTGTAGATATTTCCATGTTTATACAGATGGCTGTGTAGACATTTCCATGGTTATGGAGATGGCGTTGTAGATATTTCCATGTTTACAGAGATGGCGGTGTAGATGTTTCCTTGTTTATACAGATAGCGGTGTAGATATTTCCCTCTTTATAGAGATACCAGTGTAGCCATTTCCAAATTTATACAGATAGCGGTGTAGATATTTAAAGGTTCATACAGATGGTGGGGTAGATATTTCCATCCTTATACAGATAGCGGTGTAGATATTTCCATGTTTTTACAGATGGCGGTGTAGATATTTCCATCTTTATAGAGATGGTGGTGTAGATATTTCCATGTTCACAGAGATGGCGGTGTAGATATTTCCATGTTTACAGAGATAGAGGTGTAGATATTTCCATGTTTATAGAGATACCGGTGTAGATATTTCCATGTTTATACAGATGGAGGTGTAGATATTTCCATGTATCTACAGACGGCGGTGTACATATTTCCAAGTTCATACAGATGGCGGTGTAGATATTTCCATGTTTTTAGACATGGCTGTGTAGATATTTCCATGTTTATACAGATAGCGGTGTAGATATTTCCATGTTTATACAGGTAGCTGTGTAGATATTTCCATCGTTATACAGATGGCGGTGAAGGTATTTCCATGCTCATACAGATGGCGGTGTAGATATTTCCATGTTTACACAGATGACGGTGTAGATATTTCCATGTTTATACAGAAGTCGGTGTAGATATTTCCATGTTTATAGAGATGGCGGTATAGATATTTCCATGTTTATACAGATAGCGGTGTAGATATTTCCATGTTTATACTGATAGCTGTGTAGATATTTACATCTTTATACAAATGGCGGTGTAGATATTTCTATGTTTATATAGATGGCGGTGTAGATATTTCCATCTTTATACAGATGGCGGTGTAGGTATTTCCATGTTTATAGAGATGGCGTTGTAGATATTTCCATGTTTATAGAGATAGCGGTGTAGTTATTTCCATGTTAATAGGCATAGCGGTGTAGATATTTCCATGTTTATAGAGACAGAGGTGTAGATGTTTCCTTGTTTATACAGATAGCATTGTAGATATTTCCATGTTTATAGAGAAAGCGTTGTAGACATTTCGACATTTATAGAGATAGTGGGGTAGATATTTAAAGCTTCATACAGATGCTGGTTTAGATATTTCCATCCTTCTACAGATAGCGGTGTAGATATTTCCATGTTTGTACAGATGGCGGAGTGGTTATTTCCATCTTTATACAGATGGCGGTGTATATATTTCCATGTTCATAGAGAAGGCGGTGTAGATATTTCCATGTTTATACAGATAGCAGTGTAGATATTTGCATGTTTATACAGATAGCTGTGTAGATATTTCCATCTTTATACAGATGGCGGTGTAGATATTTCCATGTTTATACAGATGGCGGTGTAGATATTTCCATCTTTATAGAAATGGCCGTGTAGATATTTCCATGTTTAAATAGATGATAGTGTAGATATTTCCATGTTTATAGAGATAGCGGTGTAGTTATTTCCATGTAAATAGGCATAGCGGTGTAGATATTTCCATGTTTATAGAGACAGAGTGTAGATATTTCCTAGGTTAAACAGATAGCGGTGTAGATATTTCCATGTTTATAGAGATAGTGGTGTAGACATTTCCACGTTTATACAGTAAGCTATGTAGATATATTCATGTTCATACAGATGGCCTTGTAGATGCCTCCTTCCTTATACAGATAGCGGTGTAGATATTTCAATGTTTATACAGATGGCTGTGTAGATATTTCCATGTTTATGTAGATGGTGGTGTAGATATTTCCATGTTTATAGAGACAAAGGTGTAGATGTTTCCTTGTTTATACAGACAGCGGTGTAGATATTTCCACGTTTATAGAGATAGCGGTGTAGCCATTTCCAAATTTATACAGATGGCGGTGTAGATATTTAAAGGTTCATACAGATGGTGGTGTAGATATTTCCATCCTTATACAGATAGCGGTGTAGATATTTCCATGTTTATACAGATGGCGGTGTAGATATTTCCATCTTTATACAGATGGCGGTGTAGGTATTTCCATGTTTATAGAGATGACAGTGTAGATATTTCCATGTTTATAGAGATAGCGGTGTAGTTATTTCCATGTTAATAGGCATAGCAGTGTAGATATTTCCATGTTTATGGAGATGGCGGTGTAGATATTTCCATGTTTATAGAGATAGCGGTGTAGACATTGCCACGTTTATAGAGATAGCGGTGTAGATATTTCCATCTTTATACAGATGGTGGTGTAGATATTTCCATCCTTATACAGATAGCGGTGTAGATATTTCCATGTTTATAGAGATGGCGGTGTAGATATTTCCAAGTTTATAGAGATGGCGGTGTAGATATTTCCATGTTTATAGAGATAACGATGGAGTTATTTCCATGTTAATAGACATAGCGGTGTAGATATTTCCATGTTTATAGAGACAGAGGTGTAGGTATTTCCTTGTTTATACAGATAGCGTTGTAGATATTTCCATGTTTATAGAGATAGCGGTGTAGACATTTCCACATTTATACAGATAGTGGTGTAGATGTTTAAAGCTTCATACAGATGCTGGTGTAGATATTTCCATCCTTATACAGATAGCGGTGTAGATATTTCCCTGTTTGTACAGATGGCGGTGTAGATATTTCCATGTTCATAGAGATGGCGTTGTAGATATTTCCATGTTTATACAGATAGCGGTGTAGATATTTAAAGGTTCATACAGATGGTGGTGTAGATATTTCCATCCTTATACAGATAGCGGTGTAGATATTTCCATGTTTATACAGATGGCTGTGTAGACAATTCCACGATTATGGAGACGGCGTTGTAGATATTTCCATGTTTATAGAGATGGCGGTGTAGATGTTTCCTTGTTTATACAGATAGCGGTGTAGATATTTCCATGTTTATAGAGATACCGGTGTAGCCACTTCCAAATTTATACAGATAGCGGTGTGGATATTTAAAGGTTCATACAGATGGTGGGGTAGATATTTCCATCCTTATACAGATAGCTTTGAAGATATTTCCATGTTTATACAGATGGCGGTGTAGATATTTCCATCTTTATAGAGATGGTGGTGTAGATGTTTCCATGTTCATAGAGATGGCGGTGTAGATATTTCCATGTTTACAGAGTTACAGGTGTAGATTTTTCCATGTTTATAGAGATACCGGTGTAGATATTTCCATGTTTATACAGATGGAGGTGTAAATATTTCCATATATCTACAGACGGCGGTGTACATATTTCCAAGTTCATACAGATGGCGGTGTAGATATTTCCATGTTTTTAGACATGGCGGTGTAGATATTTCCATGTTTATACAGATAGCGGTGTAGATATTTCCATGTTCATACAGTTAGCTGTGTAGATATTTCCATCTTTATACAGATGGCGGTGAAGATATTTCCATGCTCATACAGATGGCGGTGTAGATATTTCCATGTTTAAACAGATGACGGTGTAGATTTTTCCATGTTTATACAGAAGGCGATGTAGATATTTCCATGTTTATAGAGATGGCGGTATAGATATTTCCATGTTTATACAGATAGCGGTGTACATATTTTCATGTTTATACTGATAGCTGTGTAGATATATACATCTTTATACAAACGACGGTGTAGATATTTCCATGTTTATATAGATGGTGGTGTAGATATTTCCATCCTTATACAGATGGCGGTGTAGGTATTTCCATGTTTATAGAGATGGCGGTGTACATATTTCCATGTTCATAGAGATGGCGGTATAGATATTTCCATGTTTACAGAGATAGAGGTGTAGATATTTCCATGTTTATAGAGATAGCGGTGTAGATATTTACATGTTTATACAGATGGCGGTGTCGATATTTCCTTCTCTATACAGATGACGGTGTACATATTTCCATGTTCATACAGATGCCGGTGAAGATATTTCCATGTTTTTAGACATGGCGGTGTAGATATTTCCATGTTTATACAGATAGCGGTGTAGATATTTCCATGTTTATACTGTTATCTGTGTAGATATTTCCATCGATATTCAGATGGCGGTGTAGATATTTCCAGTTCATACAGTTGGCGGTGCAGATATTTCCATGTTTATACAGATGACGGTGTAGATATTTCCATGTTTATACAGATGGCAGTGTAGGTATTTCCATGTTTATAGAGATGGCGGTGTAGATATTTCCATATTTATAGAGATAGCGGTGTAGTTATTTCCATGTAAATAGGCATAGCAATGTAGATATTTCCGTGTTTATAGAGACAGAGGTGTGGATGTTTCCTTGTTTATACAGATAGCGGTGTAGATATTTCCATGTGTATAGAGATAGCGGTGTAGACATTTCCAAATTTATACAGATAGCGGTGAAGATATTTAAAGGTTCATACAGATGGTGGTGTAGATATTTCCATCCTTATACAGATAGCGGTGTAGATATTTCCATGTGTATACAAATGGCTGTGTAGATATTTCCATGATTATGGAGATGGCGGTGTAGATATTTCAATGTTTATAGAGATGGCGGTGTAGATTTTTCCTTGTTTATACAGATAGCGGTGTAGATATTTCCATGTTTATAGAGATAGCGGTGTAGTCATTTCCAAATTTATACAGATAGCGGTGTAGATATTTAAAGGTTCATACAGATGGTGGTGTAGATATTTCCATCCTTATACAGATAGCGATGTAGATATTTCCATGTTTATACAGATGGCGGTGTAGATATTTCCTTCTTTATACAGATGGTGGTGTAGGTATTTCCATGTTCATAGAGATGGTGGCGTAGATATTTCCATTTTCTCAGAGATAGAGGTGTAGATATTTCCATGTTTATAGACATACCATGGTAGATATTTCCATGTTTATACAGATGGCGGTGTAGATATTTCCATATCTCTACAGACGGCAGTGTACATATTTCCAAGTTCATACAGATGGCGGTGTAGATATTTCCATGTTTTTAGACATGGCGGTGTAGATATTTCCATGTTTATACAGTTAGCGGTGTAGATATTTCCATCGTTATAGAGATGGCGGTGAAGATATTTCCATGTTCATACAGATGGCGGTGTAGATATTTCCATGTTTACACAGATGACGGTGCAGATATTTCCATCTTTATACAGAAGGCGGTGTAGATATTTTCATGTTTATAGAGATGGCGGTATAGATATTTCCATGTTTATACAGATAGCGCTGTAGATATTTCCATGTTTATACAGATAGCTGTGTAGATATTTACATCTTTATACAAATGGCGGTGTAGATATTTCCATGTTTATATAGATGGCGGTGTAGATATTTCCATCTTTATACAGGATGGCGGTGTAGGTATTTCCATGTTTATAGAGATTGCGGTGTAGATATTTCCATGTTTATAGAGATAGCGGTGTAGTTATTTCCATGTTAATAGGCATAGCGGTGTAGATATTTCCATGTTTATAGAGATGGCGGTGTAGATATTTCCATGTTTATAGAGATAGAGGAGTGGATATTTCCTTGTGTTTACAGATAGCGGTGTAGATATTTCCATGTTTATAGAGATAGCGGTGTAGACATTGCCACGTTTATACAGATAGCTGTGTAGATATTTCCATGTTTATAGAGATGGCGGTGTAGATATTTCCATGTTTATACAGATGGCTGTGTAGATATTTCCATCTTTATACAGATGTTGGTGTAGATATTTCCATCCTTATACAGAGAGCGGTGTAGATATTTCCATGTTTATACGGATGGCGGTGTAGATATTTCCAAGTTTATAGAGATGGCGGTGTAGATATTTCCATGTTTATAGAGATAACGATATAGTTATTTCCATGTTAATAGGCATAGCTGTGTAGATATTTCCATGTTTATAGAGACAGAGGTGTAGATATTTCCTTGTTTATACAGATAGCGTTGTAGATATTTCCATGTTTATAGAGATAGCGGTTTAGACATTTCCACATTTATGCAGATAGTGGTGTAGATATTTAAAGCTTCATACAGATGCTGGTGTAGATATTTCCATCCTTATACAGATAGCGGTGTAGATATTTCCCTGTTTGTACAGACGGCGGTGTAGATATTTCCATCTTTATACAGATGGCGGTGTAGATATTTCCATGTTCATAGAGATGGCGGTGTAGATATTTCCATGTTTATACAGATAGTGGTGTAGATATTTAAAGGTTCATACAGATGGTGGTGTAGATATTTCCATGTTTATTCAGATGGCTGTGTAGACATTTCCATGGTTATGGAGATGGCGTTGTAGATATTTCCATGTTTACAGAGATGGCGGTGTAGATGTTTCCTTGTTTATACAGATAGCGGTGTAGATATTTCCCTCTTTATAGAGATACCAGTGTAGCCATTTCCAAATTTATACAGATAGCGGTGTAGATATTTAAAGGTTCATACAGATGGTGGGGTAGATATTTCCATCCTTATACAGATAGCGGTGTAGATATTTCCATGTTTTTACAGATGGCGGTGTAGATATTTCCATCTTTATAGAGATGGTGGTGTAGATATTTCCATGTTCACAGAGATGGCGGTGTAGATATTTCCATGTTTACAGAGATAGAGGTGTAGATATTTCCATGTTTATAGAGATACCGGTGTAGATATTTCCATGTTTATACAGATGGAGGTGTAGATATTTCCATGTATCTACAGACGGCGGTGTACATATTTCCAAGTTCATACAGATGGCGGTGTAGATATTTCCATGTTTTTAGACATGGCGGTGTAGATATTTCCATGTTTATACAGATAGCGGTGTAGATATTTCCATGTTTATACAGTTAGCTGTGTAGATATTTCCATCGTTATACAGATGGCCGTGAAGGTATTTCCATGCTCATACAGATGGCGGTGTAGATATTTCCATGTTTACACAGGTGACGGTGTAGATATTTCCATGTTTATACAGAAGTCGGTGTAGATATTTCCATGTTTATAGAGATGGCGGTATAGATATTTCCATGTTTATACAGATAGCGGTGTAGATATTTCCATGTTTATACTGATAGCTGTGTAGATATTTACATCTTTATACAAATGGCGGTGTAGATATTTCCATGTTTATATAGATGGCGGTGTAGATATTTCCATCTTTATACAGATGGCGTTGTAGGTATTTCCATGTTTATAGAGATGGCGTTGTAGATATTTCCATGTTTATAGAGATAGCGGTGTAGTTATTTCCATGTTAATAGGCATAGCGGTGTAGATATTTCCATGTTTATAGAGATGGCGGTGTAGATATTTCCATGTTTATAGAGAAAGAGGTGTAGATATTTCCTTGTGTATACAGAAAGCGGTGTAGATATTTCTATGTTTATAGAGATAGCGGTGTAGACATTGCCACGTTTATACAGATAGCTGTGTATATATCTCCATGTTTATAGAGATGGCGGTGTAGATATTTCCATGTTTATACAGATGGCTGTGTAGATATTTCCATCTTTATACAAATGGTGGTGTAGATATTTCCATGTTTACACAGATAGCGGTGTAGATATTTCCATGTTTATACAGATGGCGGTGTAGATTTTCCATGTTTATGGAGATGGCGGTGTAGATATTTCCATGTTTATAGAGATAACGGTGTAGTTATTTCCATGTTAATAGGCATAGCGGTGTAGATATTTCCATGTTTATAGAGATAACGGTGTAGTTATTTCCATGTTAATAGGCATAGCGGTGTAGATATTTCCATGTTTATAGAGACAGAGGTGTAGATGTTTCCTTGTTTATACCGATAGCGTTGTAGATATTTCCATGTTTATAGAGAAAGCGGTGTATACAATTCGACCTTTATACAGATAGTGGTGTAGATATTTAAAGCTTCATACAGAGGCTGGTGTACATATTTCCATTCTTCTACAGATAGCGGTGTAGATATTTCCATGTTTGTACAGATGGCGGTGTGGATATTTCCATCTTTATACAGATGGCGGTGTATATATTTCCATGTTCATAGAGATGGCGCTGTAGATATTTCCATGTTTATACAGATAGCAGTGTAGATATTTGCATGTTTATACAGATAACTGTGTAGATATTTCCATCTTTATACAGATGGCGGTGTAGGTGTTTCCATGTTTATGCAGATGGCGGTGTAGATATTTCCATGTTTATAGAGATGGCCATGTAGATATTTCCAAGTTTAAAGAGATGATAGTGTAGATATTTCCATGTTTATAGTGATAGCGGTGTAGTTATTTCCATGTCAATAGGCATAGCAGTGTAGATGTTTCCATGTTTATAGAGATAGAGGTGTAGATATTTCCTAGGTTAAACAGATAGCGGTGTAGATATTTCCATGTTTATAGAGATAGCGGTGTAGACATTTCCACGTTTATACAGTAAGCGGTGTAGATATATCCATGTTCATACAGATGGCGTTGTAGATGTTTCCATCCTTATACAGATAGCGGTGTAGATATTTCAATGTTTATACAGATGGCTGTGTAGATATTTCCATGTTTATGGAGATGGCGGTGTAGATATTTCCATGTTTATAGAGACAGAGGTGTAGATGTTTCCTTGTTTATACAGATAGCGGTGTAGATATTTCCATGTTTATAGAGATAGTGGTGTAGCCGTTTCCAAATTTGTACAGATGGCGGTGTAGATATTTCCATGTTCATAGAGAAGGCGGTGTAGATATTTCAATGTTTACAGAGATAGAGGTGTAGATATTTCCTTGTTTATAGAGATAGCGGTGTAGATATTTACATGTTTATACAGATGGCGGTGTAGATATTTCCCTCTCTATACAGACGGCGGTGTACATATTTCCATGTTCATACAGATGGCGGTGTAGATATTTCCATGTTTTTAGACATGGCTGTGTAGATATTTCCATGTTTATACAGACAGTGGTGTAGATATTTCCATGTTTATGCAGTTAGCTGTGTAGATATTTCCGTCGTTATACAGATGGCGTTGTAGATATCTCCAAGTTCATACAGATGGCGGTGTAGATATTTCCATGTTTTTAGACCTGGCGGTGTAGTTATTTTCATGTTTATACAGATAGCGGTGTAGATATTTCCATGTTTATAGAGATGGTGGTGTAGATATTTCCATGTTTGTACAGATGGCTGTGTAGATATTTCCTTCTTTATACAGATGGTGGTGTAGATATTTCCATCCTTATACAGATAGCGGTGTAGATATTTCCATGTTTGAAGAGATGACAGTGTAGATATTTCCATGTTTATAGAGATAGCAGTGTAGTTATTTCCATGTAAATAGGCATAGTGGTGTAGATATTTCCTTGTTTATCGAGATAGAGGTGTAGATATTTCCTAGTGTAAACAGATAGCGGTGTAGGTATTTCCATGTTTATAGAGATTGCGGTGTAGACATTTCCACGTTTATACAGTAAGCGGTGTAGATATATACATGTTCTTACAGATGGCGGTGTAGATATTTCCATTCTTATACAGATAGCGGTGTAGATATTTCCATGTTTGTACAGATGGCTGTGTAGATATTTCCATGTTTATGGAGATGGCCGTGTAGATATTTCCAAGTTTATAGAGACAGAAATGTAGATGTTTCCTTGTTTATACAGATAGCGGTGTAGATATTTCCATGTTTATAGAGATAGCGGTGCAGCCATTTCCAAATTTATACAGATAGCGGTGTAGATAAAGGTTCATACAGATGGTGGTGTAGATATTTCCATCCTTATACAGATAGCGGTGTAGATATTTCCATCTTTATACAGATGGCGATGTAGATATTTCCAATTTCATAGAGATGGCGGTGTAGATATTTCCATGTTTACAGAGATAGAGGTGTAGATATTTCCTTGTTTATAGAGATACCGGTGTAGATATTTCCATGTTTATACAGATGGCGGTGTAGATATTTCCATATCTACACAGATGGCAGTGTACATGTTTCCAAGTTCATACAGATGGCGGTGTAGATATTTCCATCTTTTTAGACATGGCGGTGTAGATATTTCCATGTTTTTACAGATAGCGGTGTAGATATTTCCATGTTTATACAGTTAGCTGTGTAGACATTTCCATCGTTATACAGATGGCGGTGAAGATATTTCCATGTTCATACAGATGGCAGTGTAGATATTTCCATGTTTATACAGATGGCGGTGTAGATATTTCCATGTTTATAGAGATGGCCGTGTAGATATTTCCATATTTAAAGAGATGACAGTGTAGCTATTTCCATGTTTATAGAGATAGCAGTGTAGTTATTTCCATGTAAATAGGCTTAGCGGTGTAGATATTTCCTTGTTTATTGAGATAGAGGTGTAGATATTTCCTAGTTTAAACAGATAGCGGTGTAGATATTTCCATGTTTATAGAGATCGTGGTGTAGACATTCCCACGTTTATACAGTAAGCGGTGTAGATATATCCATGTTCATAAAGATAGCAGTGTAGATATTTCAATCCTTATACAGATAGCGGTGTAGATATTTCCATGTCTCTACAGATGGCTGTATAGATATTTCCATGTTTATGGAGATGGCGGTGTAGATATTTCCATGTTTATAGAGACAGAGGTGTAGATGTTTCCTTGTTTATACAGATAGCGGTGTAGATATTTCCATGTTTATAGAGATAGCGGTGTAGCCATTTCCAAATTTCTACAGATAGCGGTGTAGATATTTAAAGGTTCATACAGATGGTGGTGTAGATATTTCCATCCTTATACAGATAGCGGTGTAGTTATTTCCATGTTTATACAGATGGCGGTGTAGATATTTCCATCTTTATACAGATGGCGCTGTAGATATTTCCATGTTCGTAGAGATGGCGGTGTAGATATTTCCATGTTTACAGAGATAGAGGTGTAGATATTTCCTTGTTTATAAAGATAGCGGTGTAGATATTTCCATGCTTATACAGATGGCGGTGTAGATATTTCCATATCTATACAGATGGCGGTGTACGTATTTCCAAGTTCATACAGATGGCGGTGTAGATATTTCCATGTTTTTAGACATGGCGGTGTAGATATTTCCATGTTTATACAGATAGCGGTGTAGGTATTTCCATGTTTATACAGTTAGCTGTGCAGACATTACCATCGTTATATAGATGGCGGTGAAGATATTTCCATGTTCATTCAGATGGCGGTTTAGATGTTTCCATGTTTATACAGTTGGCGGTGTAGATATTTCCATGTTTATAGAGATGGCCGTGTAGATATTTCCATGTTTAAAGAGATGACAGTGTAGATATTTCCATGTTTATAGAGATAGCGGTGTAGTTATTTCCATGTAAATAGCCATAGCCGTGTAGATATTTCCTTCTTTATAGAGATAGAGGTGCAGATATTTCCTAGTTTAAAGAGACAGCGGTGTAGATATTTTCATGTTTATAGAGATCGCGGTGTAGGCTTTTCCACGTTTATACAGTAAGCGGTGTAGATATATCCATGTTCATACAGATGGCGGTGTAGATATTTCCATTCTTATACAGATAGCGGTGTAGATATTTCCATGTTTCTACAGAAGGCTGTGTAGATATTTCCATGTTTATGGAGATGGCCGTGTAGATATTTCCAAGTTTATAGAGACAGAGGTGTAGATGTTTCCTTGTTTATATAGATAGCGGTGTAGATATTTCCATGTTTATAGAGATAGCGGTGTAGCCATTTCCAAATTTATACATATAGCGGTGTAGATAATTAAAGGTTCATACAGATGGTGGTGTAGATATTCCCATCCTTATACAGATAGCGGTGTAGATATTTCCATGTTTATACAGATGGCGTTGTAGATATTTCCATCTTTATACAGATGGCGATGTAGATATTTCCATGTTCATAGAGATGGCGGTGTAGATATTTCCATGTTTACAGAGATAGAGTTGTAGATATTTCCTTGTTTATAGAGATACCGGTGTAGATATTTCCATGTTTATACAGATGGCGGTGTAGATATTTCCATATCTACACAGATGGCGGTGTACATGTTTCCAAGTTCATACAGATGGTGCTGTAGATATTTCCATGTTTTTAGACATGGCGGTGTAGATATTTCCATGTTTTTACAGATAGCGGTGTAGATATTTCCATGTTTATACAGTTAGCTGTGTAGACATTTCCATCGTTATACACATTGCGGTGAAGATATTTCCATGTTCATACAGATGGCGGTGTAGATATTTCCATGTTTATAGAGATGGCGGTGTAGATATTTCCATGTTTATAGAGATGGCCGTGTAGATATTTCCATGTTTAAAGAGATGACAGTGTAGATATTTCCATGTTTATAGAGATAGCGGTGTAGTTATTTCCATGTAAATAGGCATAGCGGTGTAGATATTTCCTTGTTTATTGAGATAGAGGTGTAGATATTTCCTAGTTTAAACAGAGAGCGGTGTAGATATTTCCATGTTTATAGAGATCGCGGTGTAGACATTTCCACGTTTATACAGTAAGCGGTGTAGATATATCCATGTTCATTCAGATGGCAGTGTAGATATTTCCATCCTTATACAGATAGCGGTGTAGATATTTCCGTGTCTCTACAGATGGCTGTATAGATATTTCCATGTTTATGGAGATGGCGGTGGAGATATTTCCATGTTTACAGAGACAGAGGTGTAGATGTTTCCTTGTTTATACAGATGGAGTTGTAGATATTTCCATGTTTATAGAGACAGCGGTGTAGCCATTTCCAAATTTCTACAGATAGCGGTGTAGATATTTAAAGGTTCATACAGATGGTGGTGTAGATATTTCCATCCTTATACAGATAGCGGTGTACATATTTCCATGTTTATACAGATGGCGGTGTAGATATTTCCATCTTTATTCAGATGGTGGTGTAGATATTTCCATCCTTATACAGATAGTGGTGTACATATTTCCATGTTTATACAGATGGCGGTGTAGATATTTCCATCTTTATACAGATGGTGGTGTAGATATTTCCATGTTCGTAGAGATGGCGGTGTAGATATTTCCATGTTTACAGAGATAGAGGTGTAGATATTTCCTTGCTTATAGAGATAGTGGTGTAGATATTTCCATGCTTATACAGATGGCGGTGTAGATATTTCCATAACTATACAGATGGCAGTGTACATATTTCCACGTTCATACAGATAGCGGTGTAGATATTTCCATGTTTATAGAGATGGCGGTGTAGATATTTCCATTTTTATACAGATAGCTGTGTAGATATTTCCATCTTTATACAGATGGCGGTGTAGATATTTCCATGTTTATACAGATGGCGGTGTAGATATTTCCATGTTTATAGATATGGCCGTGTAGATATTTCCATGTTTAAAGAGATGACAGTGTAGATATTTCCATTTTTATAGAGATAGCGGTGTAGTTATTTCCCTTTAAATAGGCATAGCGGTGTAGATATTTAATTGTTTATAGAGATAGAGGTGTAGATATTTCCTAGTTTAAACAGATAGTAGTGTAGATATTTCCATGTTTATAGAGATAGCGGTGTAGACATTTCCACTTTTATACAGTAAGCGGTGTAGATATATCCATGTTCATACAGATGGCGGTGTAGATATTTGCACCCTTATAGAGATAGCGGTGTAGATATTTTCATGTTTATACAGATGGCTGTGTAGATATTTCCATGTTTATGGAGATGGCGGTGTAGATATTTCCATGTTTATAGAGACAGAGGTGTAGATGTTTCCTTGTTTATACAGATAGCGGTGTAGATATTTCCATGTTTATAGAGATAGCGGTGTAGCCATTTCCAAATTTATACAGGTAGCGGTGTAGATATTTAAAGGTTCATACAGATGGTAGTGTAGATATTTCTATCCTTATAGAGATAGCGGAGTAGATATTTCCATGTTTATACAGATGGCGGTGTAGATATTTCCATCTTAATACAGATAGCGGTGTAGTTATTTCCATGTTCATGGAGATGGCGGTGTAGATATTAACATGTTTACAGAGATAGAGGTGTAGATATTTCCTTGTTTATAGAGATAGCGGTGTAGATATTTCCATGTTTATACAGATGGCGGTGTAGATATTTCCATCTCAATACAGATGGCGGTGTACATATTTCCATGTTCATACAGATGGCGGTGAAGATATTTCCATGTTTTTAGATATTGCGGTGTAGATATTTCCATGTTTATACGGATAGCGGTGTAGATATTTCCATGTTTATACAGTTAGCTGTGTAGGTATTTCCATCGTTATACAGAAGGCGGTGTAGATATTTCCATGTTCATACAGATGGCGGTGTAGATATTTCCATGTTTATACAGATGACGGTGTAGATATTTCCATGTTTATACAGAAGGCGGTGTAGATATTTCCATGTTTATAGAGATAGCTGTGTAGATATTTACATCTTTATACAAATGGTGGTGTAGATATTTCCATGTTTATATAGATGGCGGTGTAGATATTTCCATCTTTATACAGGTGGTGGTGTAGGTATTTCCATGTTTATAGAGATGGCGGTGTAGGTATTTCCATGTTTATAGAGATAGAGGTGTAGATATTTCCTTGTGTATACAGATAACGGTGAAAATATTTCCATGTTTATAGAGATAGCGGTGTAGACATTGCCACGTTTATACAGATAGCGGTGTAGATATTTCCATGTTTATAGAGATGGCGGTGTAGACATTTCCATGTTTATACAGATGGCTGTGTGGATATTTCCACCTTTATACAGATGGTGCTGTAGATATTTCCATGTTTACACAGATGGCCCTGTAGATATTTCCATGTTTATGAAGATGGCGGTGTAGATATTTCCATGTTTATATAGATGTCGGTGTAGATATTTCCATCTTTATACAGATGGCGGTGTAGATATTTCCATCTTTATACAGATGGCGGTGTAGGTATTTCCATGTTTATAGAGATGGCGGTGTAGATATTTCCATGTTTATAGAGACAGATGTGTAGATGTTTCCTTGTTTATACAGATAGCCGTGTAGATATTTCCATGTTTATAGAGATAGCGGTGTAGCCATTTCCAAATTTATACAGATAGCCGTGTAGATATTTAAAGGTTCATACAGATGGCGGTGTAGATATTTCCATCCTTATACAGATAGCGGTGTAGATATTTCCATGTTTATACAGATAGCGGTGTAGATATTTCCATATATATAGAGTTGGAGGTGTAGATATTTCCATGTTCATAGAGATGGCGGTGTAGATATTTCCATGTTTATATACTTGGCAGTGTAGATATTTCCATGTTCATACAGATGGCGGTGAAGATATTTCTATGTTTATACACATGATGGTGTACATATTTCCCAGTTTTAAGAGATAGCGGTGTAGATATTTCCGTTTTTACACAGATAGCAATGTAGATATTTCCATGTTTACACAGATAGCGGTGTAGATATTTCCATGTTTATACTGATAGCGGTGTAGATATTTCCAAGTGTATACAGATAACGGTGTAGATATTTACATATTCCTACAGATGGCTGTGTAGATATTTATATGTTTATACAGATTGTGGAGTAGATATTTCCATGTTTATACAGATAGCGGTGTAGATATCTCCATGTTTCTACAGTTGGTGTTGTAGATATTTCCATGTTTACCCTGATAGCGGTGTAGACATTTCCATGTTTACAAAGAAAGCGGTGAAGTTATTTCCATGTTTATACAGATAGCGGTCTAGATATTTCCAAGTTTATAAAGATGGCTGTGTAGCTATTTCCATGTTTATAGAGATAGCGGCGTAGATATTTCCATGTTTACGTAGATAGCGGTGTAGATATTTCCATGTTTACACTGATAGCGGTGTAGATATTTCCATCTTTATACACATAACGGTGTAGATATTTCCATGTTCGCACAGATGGCGGTGTAGGTATTTCCATGTTTACACAGATAGCGGTGTAGATATTTCCAAGTTTATGCAAATAGCGTTGTAGATATTTCCACTTTTATGCAGATAGAGGTATAGATATTTGGATGTTTATACAGAGAGCGGTGTAGATATTTCCATGTTCCTACAGATGGCGCTGTAGATATTTCCATGTTTATAGAGTTGGTGGTTAAGGCATTTTCATGTTCATACAGATGGCGATGTAGATATTTCCATGTTTATACAGATAGCAGTGCAGATATTTCCATGTTTACACAGATAGCGGTGTAGATATTTCCATGTTTTTACAGATAGCGGTGTTGTTATTTCCATATTTATAGAGTTGGCGGTGTAGATATTTCCATGTTCATACAGATGGCGGTGTAGTTATTTCCATGTTTATATAGTTGGCAGTGTAGATATTTCCATGTTCATACAGATGGCGGTGTAGATATTTCCATGTTTATATAGTTGGCAGTGTAGATATTTCCATGTTCATGCAGATGGCGATGATGATATTTCTATGTTTATACACATGATGGTGTAGATATTTCCAAGTTTTAAGAGATAGCTCTGTAGATATTTCCGTGTTTACACAGATAGCGGTGTAGATATTTCCATGTTTACACAGATAGCGGTGTAGATATTTCCATGTTTACACAGATAGCGGAGTAGATATTTCCATGTGTATATAGATAACGGTGTAGATATTTACAAATTCCTACAGATGGCTGTGTAGATATTTATATGTTTATGCAGATTGCGGAGTAGATATTTCCATGTTTATAGAGATAGAGGTGTAGATATTTCCATGTTTCTACAGTTGGTGTTGTAGGTATTTGCTTGTTTACACAGATAGCGGTGTAGATATTTCCAAGTTTATGCAGATAGCGGAGTAGATATTTCCACTTTTATGCCGATAGCGGTGAAGATATTTCCATGTTTATGCAGAAAGCGGTGTAGATATTTCCATGTTCCTGCAGATGTCTGTGTAGATATTTCCAAGTTTATACAGATACTGGTGTAGATATTTCCATGTTGACACACATAGCGTTGTTGATATTTCCATGTTCCTACAGAGGGAGGTGTACATATTTACATGTTTGTAGAGTTGGCGGTTTAGACATTTCCACGTTCATAGAGATGGTGGTGTGGATATTTCCATGTGTATACAGATAGCGGTGTGGATATTTCCATCTTTATACACATAATGGTGTAGATCTTTCCATGTTTTTAGAGATAGCGGTATAGTTATTTCCATGTTTACACAGATCGCGGTGTAGATATTTCCATGTTTATACAGATGACTCTGTAGATATTTCCATGTTTACAGCGATAGCGGTGTAGATATTTCCATGTTTATAGAGATAGCGGTGTAGATATTTCCATGTTTACACAGATAGCGGTGTAGATATTTCCATATTTATACAGAAATCAGTGTAGATATTTCCATGTTTATAGAGATATCGGTGTAGATATTTCCATGTTTATACAGATAGCAGTGTAGATATTTCCGTGCTAATACACATGGCGGTGTAGATATTTCCATGTTCATACAGATGGCGGTGAAGTTATTTCCATGTTTATACACATAACGGTGTATATATTTCCATGTTTACACAGATAGCGGTGTAAATATTTCTATGTTTACACAGATCGCGGTGTAGATATTTCCATGTTTATCCTGATAGGGGTGTAGATATTTCCATGTTCATACAGATGGCGTAGATATTTCCATCTTTATATAGTTGGCAGTGTAGATATTTCCATGTTCATACAGATGGCGTTGAAGATATTTCCATGTTTATACACATAACGGCGTAGATATTTCCAAGTTTTAAGAGATAGCGGAGTAGATATTTCCATGTATACACAGATAGCGGTATAGATATTTCCATGTTTACCCAGATAGCGGTGTATTTTCATGTTTATACAGATAGCGATGTAGATATTTCCATGTGTATACAGAAAGCGGTGTAGATAGTTACATGTTCCTACAGATGGCTGTGTAGATATTTCCAAGTTTATACTGATAGCGGTGTAGATATTTCCGTGTTTATAGAGATACCGTTGTACATATTTCCATCTTCCTTCGGTGGGTGGTGTAGATATTTCCATGTTTACACAGATAGCGGTGTAGATATTTCCAAGTTTATGCAGATAGCGGTGGAGATATTTCCACTTTTATGCAGATAGCAGTGTAGATATTTCCATGTTTATACAGAAAGCGGTGTAGATAATTCCATCTTCCTACAGATTGCGCTGTAGATATTTCCATGTTTATAGAGTTGGCGGTTTAGACATTTCCATATTCATGCAGATGGCAGTGTAGATATTTCCGTGTTTACACAGATGGCGGTGAAGATATTTCCATGTTTAGAGAGATAGCGGTGTAGATATTTCCATGTTTATACTGATAGCGGTGTATATATTCCCATGTTTATACAGATAACGTTGTAGATACTTACATATTCATACAGATGGTTGTGTATATATTTATATGTTTATACAGATTGCGGAGTAGATATTTCCATGTTTATAGAGATAGCGGTGTAGATATTTCCATGTTTCTACAGTTGGTGTTGTAGATATTTCCATGTTTACACAGATATCGGTGTAGATATTTCCAAGTTTATGCAGATAGCGGAGTAGATATTTCCACTTTTATGCCGATAGCAGTGAAGATATTTCCATGTTTATACAGAAAGCGGTGTAGATATTTCCATGTTCCTGCAGATGGCTGTGTAGATATTTCCAAGTTTATACAGATAGTGGTGTAGATATTTCCATGTTTACACAGATAGCATTGTAGGTATTTCCATTTTTATACAGATAGCGGTGTAGATATTTCCATGCTTATAGAGATATCGGTGTAGATATTTCCAGGTTTCTACAGATTGCAGTGTAGGTATTTCCACGTTTATATAGATGGCTGTGTAGATATTTCCATGTTTATAGAGATAGCGGTGTAGATATTTCCATGTTTATACAGATAGCGGTGTAGATATTTCCATGTTTACACAGATAGCGGTGTAGATATTTCCAATTTACCCAGATAGCGGAGTAGATATTTCCATGTTTATACAGATAGCGGTGTAGATATTTCCATGTTTACACAGATAACGGTGAAGATATTTACATGTTCCTACAGATGGCTGTGTAGATATTTCCATGTTTATACAGAAAACAGTGTAGATATTTCCGTGTTATTAGAGATAGACGTGTAGTTATTTCCATGTATATAGGCATAGCGGTGTAGATATTTCCATTTTTATATAGATAGAGGTGTAGATATTTCCTAGTTTATACAGACAGCGGTGTAGATATTTCCATGTTTATAGAGATAGCGGTGTAGACATTTCCACGTTTATACAGATAGCGGTGTAGATATTTCCATGCTCTTACAGATGGCGGTGTAGATATTTCCATCCTTATACAGATAGCCGTGTAGATATTTCCATGTTTATACAGATGGTGGTGTAGATATTTCCATGTTTATACAGATGGCGGTGTAGATAATTCCATCTTTATACACATGGCGGAGTAGATTTTTCCATGTTCATACAGATGGCAGTGTAGATATTTCCATGTTTATAGAGATGTTGGAGTAGATATTTCCATGTTTATACAGATGGCGGGGTCGATATTTCCATGTTTATACAGATGGCGGTGTAGATATTTCCATATTTATACAGAAGGCGGTGTAGATATTTCCATTTTGTTACACATGGCTGTGGAGATATTTCCATCTTTATACAGATGGCAGTGTAGATATTTCCATGTTTATAGAGATGGCAGTGTAGATATTTCCATGTTCATACAGATGGCGGGGTAAATATTTCCATCCTTATACAGATAGCGGTGTAGATATTTCCATGTTTATACAGTTGACGGTGTAGATATTTCCATCTTTATACAGATGGCGGTGTATATATTTCCATGTTCATACAGATGGCGGTGTAGATATTTCCATGTTTATAGAGATGGCGGTATAGATATTTCCATGTTTATACAGGTGGCGGTGTAGATATTTCCATCTTTATACAGATGGCGGTGTAGATATTTCCATGTTCATACACAAGACGGTGTAGATATTTCCATCTTTATACAGATGGCTGTGTAGATATTTCAATGTTTATACAGATGGCAGTGTAGGCATTTCCATGTTTATAGAGATGGCGGTGTAGATATTTCCATGTTTATACAGATAGCTGTGTAGGTATTTCCATCTTTATACAGAAGGCAGTGTAGATATATCCATGTTTATACAAATGGCGGTGGAGATATTTCCATGTTTATACAGATGGCAGTGTAGATATTTCCATGTTTAAAGAGATGACAGTGTAGATATTTCCATGTTTATAGACATAGCGGTGTAGTTATTTCCATGTAAATAGGCATAGCGGTGTAGATATTTCCATGTTTATAGAGATAGAGGTGTAGATATTTCCTAGTTTATACATATAGCGGTGTAGATATTTCCATGTTTATAGAGATAGCAGTGTAGACATTTCCACGTTTATACAGATAGCGGTGTAGATATTTCCATATTCTTACAGATGGCGGGGCAGATATTTCCATCCTTATACAGATAGCCGTGTAGAAATTTCCATGTTTATACATATGGCTGTGTAGATATTTCCATGTTTATGGAGATGGCGGTGTAGATATTTCCATGTTTATAGAGATAACAGTGTAGTTATTTCAAAGTTAATAGGCATAGCGGTGTAGATATTTCCATGTTTATAGAGACAGAGGTGTAGATGTTTCCTTGTTTATACAGATATAGGTGTAGATATTTACATGTTTATAGAGATAGCGGTGTAGACATTTCCAAATTTATACAGATAGCGGTGTAGATATTTAAAGGTTCATACAGATGGTGGTGTAGAGATTTCCATCCTTATACAGATAGCGGTGTAGATATTTCCATGTTTATACAGAAGGCGGTGTAGATATTTCCACCTTTTTACAGATAGCGGTGTAGTTATTTCCATGTTCATAGAGATGGCGGTGTAGATATTTCCATGTTTATAGAGATAGAGGTGTAGATATTTCCTTGTTTATAGAGATAGCGGTGTAGATATTTCCATGTTTATACAGATGCCGGTGTAGATATTTCCATATTCTTACAGATGGCGGTGCAGATATTTCCATCCTTATACAGATAGCCGTGTAGAAATTTCCATGTTTATACAGATGGCGGTGTAGATATTTCCATGTTTATGGAGATGGCGGTGTAGATATTTCCTTGTTTATAGAGATAACGGTGTAGTTATTTCAAAGTTAATGGGCATAGCGGTGTAGATATTTCCATTTTTATAGAGACAGAGGTGTAGATGTTTCCTTGTTTATACAGATATAGGTGAAGATATTTCCATGTTCATAGAGATAGCGGTGTAGACATTTCCAAATTTATACAGATAGCGGTGTAGGTATTTAAAGGTTCATACAGATGGTGGTGTGGATATTTCCATCCTTATACAGATAGCGGTGTAGATATTTCCAAGTTTATGCAGATAGAGTAGATATTTCCACTTTTATGCAGATAGCGGTGAAGATATTTCCATGTTTATACAGATAGCGGTGTAGATATTTCCATGTTCCTGCAGATGGCTGTGTAGATATTTACAACTTTATACAGATAGTGGTGTAGATATTTCCATGTTTACACAGACAGCGTAGATATTTCCATGTTCCTACAGCTGGTGGTGTAGATATTTCCATGCTTACACAGATAGTGGTGTAGATATTTCCAAGTTTATGCAGATAGCGGTGGAGATATTTCCACTTTTATGGAGATAGCGATGTAGATATTTCCATGTTTATACAGAAAGGGGTGTAGATATTTCCATGTTCCTACAAATGGCGCTGTAGATATTTCCATGTTTACAGAGTTGGCGGTTTAGACATTTCCATCTTCGTACAGATGGCGGTGTAGATATTTCCATCTTCATACACATAACGGTGTAGATATTTCCATGTTTATACAGGTGACGGTGTATATATTTCCATACTCATACAGATGGCGTTGTAGATATTTCCATGTTTATAGAGATAGCGGTGTAGGTATTTCCATGTTTACACAGATAGCGGTGTAGATATTTCCATGTTTATAGAGACAGAGGTGTAGATGTTTCCTTGTTTATACAGATATAGGTGTAGATATTTCCATGTTTATAGAGATAGCGGTGTAGAGATTTCCAAATTTATACAGATAGCGGTGTAGGTATTTAAAGGTTCATACAGATGGTGGTGTAGATATTTCCATCCATATACAGATAGCGGTGTAGATATTTCCATGTTTATACAGATGGCTGTGTAGATGTTTCCATGTTTATGGAGATTGCGGTGCAGATATTTCCATGTTTATTGAGACAGAGGTGTAGATGTTTCCTTGTTTATACAGATAGCGGTGTAGATATTTCCATGTTTATAGAGATAGCGGTGTAGCCATTTTCAAATTTATACAGATAGCCGTGTAGTTATTTAAAGGTTCATACAGATGGTGGTGTAGATATTTCCATCCTTATACAGATAGCGGTGTAGATATTTCCATGTTTATACAGATGGCGGTGTAGATATTTCCATCTTTATACGGATGGCGGTGTAGATATTTCCATGTTGATAGAGATGGCGGTGTAGATATTTCCATGCTTACAGAGATAGAGGTGTAGACATTTCCTTGTTTGTAGAGATAGCGGGGTAGATATTTCCATGTTTATACAGATAGCGGAGTAGATATTTCCATGTTTATACAGTTAGCTGTGTAGATATTTCCATCCTTATACAGATGGCGGTGTAGATATTTCCATGTTCAAACAGATGGCGGTGTAGATATTTCCATGTTTATACAGATGACGGTGTAGATATTTCCATGTTTATAGAGTTGGCGGTGTAGATATTTCCATGTTCATACAGATGGTGGTGTAGATATTTCCATGTTCTTAAAGATGGCAGTGTAGATATTTCCATGTTTATATAGTTGGCAGTGTAGATATTTCCAAGTTCATACAGATGGCGGTGAAGTTATTTCCATGTTTATACACATGACGGTGTAGATATTTCCAAGTTTTAAGAGGTAGCGGTGTAGATATTTCCGTGTTTACACAGATGGCGGTGAAGATATTTCCATGTTTAGAGAGATAGCGGTGTAGATATTTCCATGTTTATACTGATAGCGGTGTATATATTCCCATGTTTATACAGATAACGGTGTAGATACTTACATATTCATACAGATGGTTGTGTATATATTTATATGTTTATACAGATTGCGGAGTAGATATTTCCATGTTTATAGAGATAGCGGTGTAGATATTTCCATGTTTCTACAGTTGGTGTTGTAGATATTTCCATGTTTACACAGATATCGGTGTAGATATTTCCAAGTTTATGCAGATAGCGGAGTAGATATTTCCACTTTTATGCCGATAGCAGTGAAGATATTTCCATGTTTATACAGAAAGCGGTGTAGATATTTCCATGTTCCTGCAGATGGCTGTGTAGATATTTCCAAGTTTATACAGATAGTGGTGTAGATATTTCCATGTTTACACAGATAGCATTGTAGATATTTCCATTTTTATACAGATAGCGGTGTAGATATTTCCATGCTTATAGAGATATCGGTGTAGATATTTCCAGGTTTCTACAGATTGCAGTGTAGGTATTTCCACGTTTATATAGATGGCTGTGTAGATATTTCCATGTTTATAGATATAGCGGTGTAGATATTTCCATGTTTATACAGATAGCGGTGTAGATATTTCCATGTTTACACAGATAGCGGTGTAGATATTTCCAATTTACCCAGATAGCGGAGTAGATATTTCCATGTTTATACAGATAGCAGTGTAGATATTTCCATGTTTACACAGATAACGGTGAAGATATTTACATGTTCCTACAGATGGCTGTGTAGATATTTCCATGTTTATACAGAAAGCAGTGTAGATATTTCCGTGTTATTAGAGATAGACGTGTAGTTATTTCCATGTATATAGGCATAGCGGTGTATATATTTCCATTTTTATATAGATAGAGGTGTAGATATTTCCTAGTTTATACAGACAGCGGTGTAGATATTTCCATGTTTATAGAGATAGCGGTGTAGACATTTCCACGTTTATACAGATAGCGGTGTAGATATTTCCATGCTCTTACAGATGGCGGTGTAGATATTTCCATCCTTATACAGATAGCCGTGTAGATATTTCCATGTTTATACAGATGGTGGTGTAGATATTTCCATGTTTATACAGATGGCGGTGTAGATAATTCCATCTTTATACACATGGCGGAGTAGATTTTTCCATGTTCATACAGATGGCAGTGTAGATATTTCCATGTTTATAGAGATGTTGGAGTAGATATTTCCATGTTTATACAGATGGCGGGGTCGATATTTCCATGTTTATACAGATGGCGGTGTAGATATTTCCATATTTATACAGAAGGCGGTGTAGATATTTCCATTTTGTTACACATGGCTGTGGAGATATTTCCATCTTTATACAGATGGCAGTGTAGATATTTCCATGTTTATAGAGATGGCAGTGTAGATATTTCCATGTTCATACAGATGGCGGGGTAAATATTTCCATCCTTATACAGATAGCGGTGTAGATATTTCCATGTTTATACAGTTGACGGTGTAGATATTTCCATCTTTATACAGATGGCGGTGTATATATTTCCATGTTCATACAGATGGCGGTGTAGATATTTCCATGTTTATAGAGATGGCGGTATAGATATTTCCATGTTTATACAGGTGGCGGTGTAGATATTTCCATCTTTATACAGATGGCGGTGTAGATATTTCCATGTTCATACACAAGACGGTGTAGATATTTCCATCTTTATACAGATGGCTGTGTAGATATTTCAATGTTTATACAGATGGCAGTGTAGGCATTTCCATGTTTATAGAGATGGCGGTGTAGATATTTCCATGTTTATACAGATAGCTGTGTAGGTATTTCCATCTTTATACAGAAGGCAGTGTAGATATATCCATGTTTATACAAATGGCGGTGGAGATATTTCCATGTTTATACAGATGGCAGTGTAGATATTTCCATGTTTAAAGAGATGACAGTGTAGATATTTCCATGTTTATAGACATAGCGGTGTAGTTATTTCCATGTAAATAGGCATAGCGGTGTAGATATTTCCATGTTTATAGAGATAGAGGTGTAGATATTTCCTAGTTTATACATATAGCGGTGTAGATATTTCCATGTTTATAGAGATAGCGGTGTAGACATTTCCACGTTTATACAGATAGCGGTGTAGATATTTCCATATTCTTACAGATGGCGGGGCAGATATTTCCATCCTTATACAGATAGCCGTGTAGAAATTTCCATGTTTATACATATGGCTGTGTAGATATTTCCATGTTTATGGAGATGGCGGTGTAGATATTTCCATGTTTATAGAGATAACAGTGTAGTTATTTCAAAGTTAATAGGCATAGCGGTGTAGATATTTCCATGTTTATAGAGACAGAGGTGTAGATGTTTCCTTGTTTATACAGATATAGGTGTAGATATTTACATGTTTATAGAGATAGCGGTGTAGACATTTCCAAATTTATACAGATAGCGGTGTAGATATTTAAAGGTTCATACAGATGGTGGTGTAGAGATTTCCATCCTTATACAGATAGCGGTGTAGATATTTCCATGTTTATACAGAAGGCGGTGTAGATATTTCCACCTTTTTACAGATAGCGGTGTAGTTATTTCCATGTTCATAGAGATGGCGGTGTAGATATTTCCATGTTTATAGAGATAGAGGTGTAGATATTTCCTTGTTTATAGAGATAGCGGTGTAGATATTTCCATGTTTATACAGATGCCGGTGTAGATATTTCCATATTCTTACAGATGGCGGTGCAGATATTTCCATCCTTATACAGATAGCCGTGTAGAAATTTCCATGTTTATACAGATGGCGGTGTAGATATTTCCATGTTTATGGAGATGGCGGTGTAGATATTTCCTTGTTTATAGAGATAACGGTGTAGTTATTTCAAAGTTAATGGGCATAGCGGTGTAGATATTTCCATTTTTATAGAGACAGAGGTGTAGATGTTTCCTTGTTTATACAGATATAGGTGAAGATATTTCCATGTTCATAGAGATAGCGGTGTAGACATTTCCAAATTTATACAGATAGCGGTGTAGGTATTTAAAGGTTCATACAGATGGTGGTGTGGATATTTCCATCCTTATACAGATAGCGGTGTAGATATTTCCAAGTTTATGCAGATAGAGTAGATATTTCCACTTTTATGCAGATAGCGGTGAAGATATTTCCATGTTTATACAGATAGCGGTGTAGATATTTCCATGTTCCTGCAGATGGCTGTGTAGATATTTACAACTTTATACAGATAGTGGTGTAGATATTTCCATGTTTACACAGACAGCGTAGATATTTCCATGTTCCTACAGCTGGTGGTGTAGATATTTCCATGCTTACACAGATAGTGGTGTAGATATTTCCAAGTTTATGCAGATAGCGGTGGAGATATTTCCACTTTTATGGAGATAGCGATGTAGATATTTCCATGTTTATACAGAAAGGGGTGTAGATATTTCCATGTTCCTACAAATGGCACTGTAGATATTTCCATGTTTACAGAGTTGGCGGTTTAGACATTTCCATCTTCGTACAGATGGCGGTGTAGATATTTCCATCTTCATACACATAACGGTGTAGATATTTCCATGTTTATACAGGTGACGGTGTATATATTTCCATACTCATACAGATGGCGTTGTAGATATTTCCATGTTTATAGAGATAGCGGTGTAGGTATTTCCATGTTTACACAGATAGCGGTGTAGATATTTCCATGTTTATAGAGACAGAGGTGTAGATGTTTCCTTGTTTATACAGATATAGGTGTAGATATTTCCATGTTTATAGAGATAGCGGTGTAGAGATTTCCAAATTTATACAGATAGCGGTGTAGGTATTTAAAGGTTCATACAGATGGTGGTGTAGATATTTCCATCCATATACAGATAGCGGTGTAGATATTTCCATGTTTATACAGATGGCTGTGTAGATGTTTCCATGTTTATGGAGATTGCGGTGCAGATATTTCCATGTTTATTGAGACAGAGGTGTAGATGTTTCCTTGTTTATACAGATAGCGGTGTAGATATTTCCATGTTTATAGAGATAGCGGTGTAGCCATTTTCAAATTTATACAGATAGCCGTGTAGTTATTTAAAGGTTCATACAGATGGTGGTGTAGATATTTCCATCCTTATACAGATAGCGGTGTAGATATTTCCATGTTTATACAGATGGCGGTGTAGATATTTCCATCTTTATACGGATGGCGGTGTAGATATTTCCATGTTGATAGAGATGGCGGTGTAGATATTTCCATGCTTACAGAGATAGAGGTGTAGACATTTCCTTGTTTGTAGAGATAGCGGGGTAGATATTTCCATGTTTATACAGTTAGCTGTGTAGATATTTCCATCCTTATACAGATGGCGGTGTAGATATTTCCATGTTCAAACAGATGGCGGTGTAGATATTTCCATGTTTATACAGATGACGGTGTAGATATTTCCATGTTTATAGAGTTGGCGGTGTAGATATTTCCATGTTCATACAGATGGTGGTGTAGATATTTCCATGTTCTTAAAGATGGCAGTGTAGATATTTCCATGTTTATATAATTGGCAGTGTAGATATTTCCAAGTTCATACAGATGGCGGTGAAGTTATTTCCATGTTTATACACATGACGGTGTAGATATTTCCAAGTTTTAAGAGGTAGCGGTGTAGATATTTCCGTGTTTACACAGATGGCGGTGAAGATATTTCCATGTTTAGAGAGATAGCGGTGTAGATATTTCCATGTTTATACTGATAGCGGTGTATATATTCCCATGTTTATACAGATAACGGTGTAGATACTTACATATTCATACAGATGGTTGTGTATATATTTATATGTTTATACAGATTGCGGAGTAGATATTTCCATGTTTATAGAGATAGCGGTGTAGATATTTCCATGTTTCTACAGTTGGTGTTGTAGATATTTCCATGTTTACACAGATATCGGTGTAGATATTTCCAAGTTTATGCAGATAGCGGAGTAGATATTTCCACTTTTATGCCGATAGCAGTGAAGATATTTCCATGTTTATACAGAAAGCGGTGTAGATATTTCCATGTTCCTGCAGATGGCTGTGTAGATATTTCCAAGTTTATACAGATAGTGGTGTAGATATTTCCATGTTTACACAGATAGCATTGTAGATATTTCCATTTTTATACAGATAGCGGTGTAGATATTTCCATGCTTATAGAGATATCGGTGTAGATATTTCCAGGTTTCTACAGATTGCAGTGTAGGTATTTCCACGTTTATATAGATGGCTGTGTAGATATTTCCATGTTTATAGATATAGCGGTGTAGATATTTCCATGTTTATACAGATAGCGGTGTAGATATTTCCATGTTTACACAGATAGCGGTGTAGATATTTCCAATTTACCCAGATAGCGGAGTAGATATTTCCATGTTTATACAGATAGCGGTGTAGATATTTCCATGTTTACACAGATAACGGTGAAGATATTTACATGTTCCTACAGATGGCTGTGTAGATATTTCCATGTTTATACAGAAAGCAGTGTAGATATTTCCGTGTTATTAGAGATAGACGTGTAGTTATTTCCATGTATATAGGCATAGCGGTGTATATATTTCCATTTTTATATAGATAGAGGTGTAGATATTTCCTAGTTTATACAGACAGCGGTGTAGATATTTCCATGTTTATAGAGATAGCGGTGTAGACATTTCCACGTTTATACAGATAGCGGTGTAGATATTTCCATGCTCTTACAGATGGCGGTGTAGATATTTCCATCCTTATACAGATAGCCGTGTAGATATTTCCATGTTTATACAGATGGTGGTGTAGATATTTCCATGTTTATACAGATGGCGGTGTAGATAATTCCATCTTTATACACATGGCGGAGTAGATTTTTCCATGTTCATACAGATGGCAGTGTAGATATTTCCATGTTTATAGAGATGTTGGAGTAGATATTTCCATGTTTATACAGATGGCGGGGTCGATATTTCCATGTTTATACAGATGGCGGTGTAGATATTTCCATATTTATACAGAAGGCGGTGTAGATATTTCCATTTTGTTACACATGGCTGTGGAGATATTTCCATCTTTATACAGATGGCAGTGTAGATATTTCCATGTTTATAGAGATGGCAGTGTAGATATTTCCATGTTCATACAGATGGCGGGGTAAATATTTCCATCCTTATACAGATAGCGGTGTAGATATTTCCATGTTTATACAGTTGACGGTGTAGATATTTCCATCTTTATACAGATGGCGGTGTATATATTTCCATGTTCATACAGATGGCGGTGTAGATATTTCCATGTTTATAGAGATGGCGGTATAGATATTTCCATGTTTATACAGGTGGCGGTGTAGATATTTCCATCTTTATACAGATGGCGGTGTAGATATTTCCATGTTCATACACAAGACGGTGTAGATATTTCCATCTTTATACAGATGGCTGTGTAGATATTTCAATGTTTATACAGATGGCAGTGTAGGCATTTCCATGTTTATAGAGATGGCGGTGTAGATATTTCCATGTTTATACAGATAGCTGTGTAGGTATTTCCATCTTTATACAGAAGGCAGTGTAGATATATCCATGTTTATACAAATGGCGGTGGAGATATTTCCATGTTTATACAGATGGCAGTGTAGATATTTCCATGTTTAAAGAGATGACAGTGTAGATATTTCCATGTTTATAGACATAGCGGTGTAGTTATTTCCATGTAAATAGGCATAGCGGTGTAGATATTTCCATGTTTATAGAGATAGAGGTGTAGATATTTCCTAGTTTATACATATAGCGGTGTAGATATTTCCATGTTTATAGAGATAGCGGTGTAGACATTTCCACGTTTATACAGATAGCGGTGTAGATATTTCCATATTCTTACAGATGGCGGGGCAGATATTTCCATCCTTATACAGATAGCCGTGTAGAAATTTCCATGTTTATACATATGGCTGTGTAGATATTTCCATGTTTATGGAGATGGCGGTGTAGATATTTCCATGTTTATAGAGATAACAGTGTAGTTATTTCAAAGTTAATAGGCATAGCGGTGTAGATATTTCCATGTTTATAGAGACAGAGGTGTAGATGTTTCCTTGTTTATACAGATATAGGTGTAGATATTTACATGTTTATAGAGATAGCGGTGTAGACATTTCCAAATTTATACAGATAGCGGTGTAGATATTTAAAGGTTCATACAGATGGTGGTGTAGAGATTTCCATCCTTATACAGATAGCGGTGTAGATATTTCCATGTTTATACAGAAGGCGGTGTAGATATTTCCACCTTTTTACAGATAGCGGTGTAGTTATTTCCATGTTCATAGAGATGGCGGTGTAGATATTTCCATGTTTATAGAGATAGAGGTGTAGATATTTCCTTGTTTATAGAGATAGCGGTGTAGATATTTCCATGTTTATACAGATGCCGGTGTAGATATTTCCATATTCTTACAGATGGCGGTGCAGATATTTCCATCCTTATACAGATAGCCGTGTAGAAATTTCCATGTTTATACAGATGGCGGTGTAGATATTTCCATGTTTATGGAGATGGCGGTGTAGATATTTCCTTGTTTATAGAGATAACGGTGTAGTTATTTCAAAGTTAATGGGCATAGCGGTGTAGATATTTCCATTTTTATAGAGACAGAGGTGTAGATGTTTCCTTGCTTATACAGATATAGGTGAAGATATTTCCATGTTCATAGAGATAGCGGTGTAGACATTTCCAAATTTATACAGATAGCGGTGTAGGTATTTAAAGGTTCATACAGATGGTGGTGTGGATATTTCCATCCTTATACAGATAGCGGTGTAGATATTTCCAAGTTTATGCAGATAGAGTAGATATTTCCACTTTTATGCAGATAGCGGTGAAGATATTTCCATGTTTATACAGATAGCGGTGTAGATATTTCCATGTTCCTGCAGATGGCTGTGTAGATATTTACAACTTTATACAGATAGTGGTGTAGATATTTCCATGTTTACACAGACAGCGTAGATATTTCCATGTTCCTACAGCTGGTGGTGTAGATATTTCCATGCTTACACAGATTGTGGTGTAGATATTTCCAAGTTTATGCAGATAGCGGTGGAGATATTTCCACTTTTATGGAGATAGCGATGTAGATATTTCCATGTTTATACAGAAAGGGGTGTAGATATTTCCATGTTCCTACAAATGGCGCTGTAGATATTTCCATGTTTACAGAGTTGGCGGTTTAGACATTTCCATCTTCGTACAGATGGCGGTGTAGATATTTCCATCTTCATACACATAACGGTGTAGATATTTCCATGTTTATACAGGTGACGGTGTATATATTTCCATACTCATACAGATGGCGTTGTAGATATTTCCATGTTTATAGAGATAGCGGTGTAGGTATTTCCATGTTTACACAGATAGCGGTGTAGATATTTCCATGTTTATAGAGACAGAGGTGTAGATGTTTCCTTGTTTATACAGATATAGGTGTAGATATTTCCATGTTTATAGAGATAGCGGTGTAGAGATTTCCAAATTTATACAGATAGCGGTGTAGGTATTTAAAGGTTCATACAGATGGTGGTGTAGATATTTCCATCCATATACAGATAGCGGTGTAGATATTTCCATGTTTATACAGATGGCTGTGTAGATGTTTCCATGTTTATGGAGATTGCGGTGCAGATATTTCCATGTTTATTGAGACAGAGGTGTAGATGTTTCCTTGTTTATACAGATAGCGGTGTAGATATTTCCATGTTTATAGAGATAGCGGTGTAGCCATTTTCAAATTTATACAGATAGCCGTGTAGTTATTTAAAGGTTCATACAGATGGTGGTGTAGATATTTCCATCCTTATACAGATAGCGGTGTAGATATTTCCATGTTTATACAGATGGCGGTGTAGATATTTCCATCTTTATACGGATGGCGGTGTAGATATTTCCATGTTGATAGAGATGGCGGTGTAGATATTTCCATGCTTACAGAGATAGAGGTGTAGACATTTCCTTGTTTGTAGAGATAGCGGGGTAGATATTTCCATGTTTATACAGATAGCGGAGTAGATATTTCCATATTTATACAGTTAGCTGTGTAGATATTTCCATCCTTATACAGATGGCGGTGTAGATATTTCCATGTTCAAACAGATGGCGGTGTAGATATTTCCATGTTTATACAGATGACGGTGTAGATATTTCCATGTTTATAGAGTTGGCGGTGTAGATATTTCCATGTTCATACAGATGGTGGTGTAGATATTTCCATGTTCTTAAAGATGGCAGTGTAGATATTTCCATGTTTATATAGCTGGCAGTGTAGATATTTCCAAGTTCATACAGATGGCGGTGAAGTTATTTCCATGTTTATACACATGACGGTGTAGATATTTCCAAGTTTTAAGAGGTAGCGGTGTAGATATTTCCGTGTTTACACAGATGGCGGTGAAGATATTTCCATGTTTAGAGAGATAGCGGTGTAGATATTTCCATGTTTATACTGATAGCGGTGTATATATTCCCATGTTTATACAGATAACGGTGTAGATACTTACATATTCATACAGATGGTTATGTATATATTTATATGTTTATACAGATTGCGGAGTAGATATTTCCATGTTTATAGAGATAGCGGTGTAGATATTTCCATGTTTCTACAGTTGGTGTTGTAGATATTTCCATGTTTACACAGATATCGGTGTAGATATTTCCAAGTTTATGCAGATAGCGGAGTAGATATTTCCACTTTTATGCCGATAGCAGTGAAGATATTTCCATGTTTATACAGAAAGCGGTGTAGATATTTCCATGTTCCTGCAGATGGCTGTGTAGATATTTCCAAGTTTATACAGATAGTGGTGTAGATATTTCCATGTTTACACAGATAGCATTGTAGATATTTCCATTTTTATACAGATAGCGGTGTAGATATTTCCATGCTTATAGAGATATCGGTGTAGATATTTCCAGGTTTCTACAGATTGCAGTGTAGGTATTTCCACGTTTATATAGATGGCTGTGTAGATATTTCCATGTTTATAGATATAGCGGTGTAGATATTTCCATGTTTATACAGATAGCGGTGTAGATATTTCCATGTTTACACAGATAGCGGTGTAGATATTTCCAATTTACCCAGATAGCGGAGTAGATATTTCCATGTTTATACAGATAGCGGTGTAGATATTTCCATGTTTACACAGATAACGGTGAAGATATTTACATGTTCCTACAGATGGCTGTGTAGATATTTCCATGTTTATACAGATAGCAGTGTAGATATTTCCGTGTTTTTAGAGATAGACGTGTAGTTATTTCCATGTAAATAGGCATAGCGGTGTAGATATTTCCATTTTTATATAGATAGAGGTGTAGATATTTCCTAGTTTATACAGACAGCGGTGTAGATATTTCCATGTTTATAGAGATAGCGGTGTAGACATTTCCACGTTTATACAGATAGCGGTGTAGATATTTCCATGCTCTTACAGATGGCGGTGTAGATATTTCCATCCTTATACAGATAGCCGTGTCGATATTTCCATGTTTATACAGATGGTGGTGTAGATATTTCCATGTTTATACAGATGGCGGTGTAGATAATTCCATCTTTATACACATGGCGGAGTAGATTTTTCCATGTTCATACAGATGGCAGTGTAGATATTTCCATGTTTATAGAGATGGTGGAGTAGATATTTCCATGTTTAAACAGATGGCGGGGTCGATATTTCCATGTTTATACAGATGGCGGTGTAGATATTTCCATATTAACAGAAGGCGGTGTAGATATTTCCATTTTGTTACACATGGCTGTGGAGATATTTCCATCTTTATACAGATGGCAGTGTAGATATTTCCATGTTTATAGAGATGGCAGTGTAGATATTTCCATGTTCATACAGATGGCGGGGTAGATATTTCCATCCTTATACAGATAGCGGTGTAGATATTTCCATGTTTATACAGTTGACGGTGTAGTTATTTCCATCTTTATACAGATGGCGGTGTAGATATTTCCATGTTCATACAGATGGCGGTGTAGATATTTCCATGTTTATAGAGATGGCGGTATAGATATTTCCATGTTTATACAGGTGGCGGTGTAGATATTTCCATCTTTATACAGATGGCGGTGAAGATATTTCCATGTTCATACACAAGACGGTGTAGATATTTCCATCTTTATACTGATGGCTGTGTAGATATTTCAATGTTTATACAGATGGCAGTGTAGGCATTTCCATGTTTATAGAGATGGCGGTGTAGATATTTCCATGTTTATACAGATAGCTGTGTAGGTATTTCCATCTTTAAACAGAAGGCGGTGTAGATATATCCATGTTTATACAAATGGCGGTGGAGATATTTCCATGTTTATACAGATGGCAGTGTAGATATTTCCATGTTTAAAGAGATGACAGTGTAGATATTTCCATGTTTATAGAGATAGCGGTGTAGTTATTTCCATGTAAATAGGCATAGCGGTTTAGATATTTCCATGTTTATAGAGATAGAGGTGTAGATATTTCCTAGTTTATACATATAGCGGTGTAGATATTTCCATGTTTATAGAGATAGCGGTGTAGACATTTCCACGTTTATACAGATAGCGGTGTAGATATTTCCATATTCTTACAGATGGCGGTGCAGATATTTCCATCCTTATAGAGATAGCCGTGTAGAAATTTCCATGTTTATACATATGGCTGTGTAGATATTTCCATGTTTATGGAGATGGCGGTGTAGATATTTCCATGTTTATAGAGATAACAGTGTAGTTATTTCAAAGTTAATAGGCATAGCGGTGTAGATATTTCCATGTTTATAGAGACAGAGGTGTAGATGTTTCCTTGTTTATACAGATATAGGTGTAGATATTTCCATGTTTATAGAGATAGCAGTGTAGACATTTCCAAATTTATACAGATAGCGGTGTAGATATTTAAAGGTTCATACAGATGGTGGAGTAGAGATTTCCATCCTTATACAGATAGCGGTGTAGATATTTCCATGTTTATACAGAAGGCGGTGTAGATATTTCCACCTTTTTACAGATAGCGGTGTAGTTATTTCCATGTTCATAGAGATGGCGGTGTAGATATTTCCATGTTTATAGAGATAGAGGTGTAGATATTTCCTTGTTTATAGAGATAGCGGTGTAGATATTTCCATGTTTATACATATGCCGGTGTAGATATTTCCATATTCTTACAGATGGCGGTGCAGATATTTCCATCCTTATACAGATAGCCGTGTAGAAATTTCCATGTTTATACAGATGGCGGTGTAGATATTTCCATGTTTATGGAGATGGCGGTGTAGATATTTCCTTGTTTATAGAGATAACGGTGTAGTTATTTCAAAGTTAATAGGCATAGCGGTGTAGATATTTCCATTTTTATAGAGACAGAGGTGTAGATGTTTCCTTGTTTATACAGATATAGGTGAAGATATTTCCATGTTCATAGAGATAGCGGTGTAGACATTTCCAAATTTATACAGATAGCGGTGTAGTTATTTAAAGGTTCATACAGATGGTGGTGTGGATATTTCCATCCTTATACAGATAGCGGTGAAGATATTTCCAAGTTTATGCAGATAGAGTAGATATTTCCACTTTTATGCAGATAGTGGTGAAGATATTTCCATGTTTATACAGATAGCGATGTAGATATTTCCATGTTCCTGCAGATGGCTGTGTAGATATTTACAAGTTTATACAGATAGTGATGTAGATATTTCCATGTTTACACAGACAGCGTAGATATTTCCATGTTCCTACAGCTGGTGGTGTAGATATTTCCATGCTTACACAGATAGTGGTGTAGATATTTCCAAGTTTATGCAGATAGCGGTGGAGATATTTCCACTTTTATGGAGATAGCGATGTAGATATTTCCATGTTTATACAGAAAGGGGTGTAGATATTTCCATGTTCCTACAAATGGCGCTGTAGATATTTCCATGTTTACAGAGTTGGCGGTTTAGACATTTCCATCTTCGTACAGATGGCGGTGTAGATATTTCCATCTTCATACACATAACGGTGTAGATATTTCCATGTTTATACAGGTGACGGTGTATATATTTCCATACTCATACAGATGGCGTTGTAGATATTTCCATGTTTATAGAGATAGCGGTGTAGGTATTTCCATGTTTACACAGATAGCGGTGTAGATATTTCCATGTTTATAGAGACAGAGGTGTAGATGTTTCCTTGTTTATACAGATATAGGTGTAGATATTTCCATGTTTATAGAGGTAGTGGTGTAGAGATTTCCAAATTTATACAGATAGCGGTGTAGGTATTTAAAGGTTCTTACAGATGGTGGTGTAGATATTTCCATCCATATACAGATAGCGGTGTAGATATTTCCATGTTTATACAGATGGCTGTGTAGATGTTTCCATGTTTATGGAGATTGCGGTGTAGATATTTCCATGTTTATTGAGACAGAGGTGTAGATGTTTCCTAGTTTATACAGATAGCGGTGTAGATATTTCCATGTTTATAGAGATAGCGGTGTAGCCATTTTCAAATTTATACAGATAGCCGTGTAGATATTTAAAGGTTCATACAGATGGTGGTGTAGATATTTCCATCCTTATACAGATAGCGGTGTAGATATTTCCATGTTTATACAGATGGCGGTGTAGATATTTCCATCTTTATACGGATGGCGGTGTAGATATTTCCATGTTGATAGAGATGGCGGTGTAGATATTTCCATGCTTACAGAGATAGAGGTGTAGACATTTCCTTGTTTGTAGAGATAGCGGGGTAGATATTTCCATGTTTATACAGATAGCGGAGTAGATATTTCCATGTTTATACAGTTAGCTGTGTAGATATTTCCATCCTTATACAGATGGCGGTGTAGATATTTCCATGTTCAAACAGATGGCGGTGTAGATATTTCCATGTTTATACAGATGACGGTGTAGATATTTCCATGTTTATACAGAAGGCGGTGTAGATATTTCCATGTTTATAGAGATGGCAGTGTAGATATTTCCATGTTTATACAGATAGCGGTGTAGATATTTCCATGTTTATACAGAATGCTGTGTAGATATATACATCCTTATACAAATGGCGGTGTAGATTTTCCATGTTTATATAGATGGCAGTGTAGATATTTCCATGTTTATACAGAAGGCGGTGTTGGTATTTCCATGTTTATAGAGATGACGGTGTAGATATTTCGATGTTTATAGAGATAGCGGTGTAGTTATTTACATGTTAATAGGCATAGCGGTGTAGATATTTCCATGTTTATAGAGATAGAGGAGTAGATATTTCCTTGTTTATACAGATAGCGGTGTAGATATTTCCATGTTTATAGAGATAGCGGTGTAGACATTGCCACGTTTATACAGATAGCGGTGTAGATATTTCAATGTTTATAGAGATGGCGGTGTAGCTATTTCCATGTTTATACAGATAGCTCTGCAGATATTTCCATCTTTATACAGATGGTGGTGTAGCTATTTCCATCCTTATACAGATAGCGGTGTAGATATTTCCATGTTTACACAGATGGTGGTGTAGATATTTCCATGTTTATAGAGATGGCGGTGTAGATATTTCCACGTTTATAGAGATAACGGTGTAGTTATTTCCATATGAATAGGCATAGCGGTGTAGATATTTCCATGTTTATAGAGACATAGGTGTAGATATTTCCTTGTTTATAGAGATAGTGGGGTAGATATTTCCATGTTTATAGAGATAGCGGTGTAGACATTTCCACATTTATACAGATAGTGGTGTAGATATTTAAAGCTTTATACAGATGGCAGTGTAGATATTTCCATATTTATATAGATTTCGGTGTAGATATTTCCATCTTTATACAGATGGGGTGTAGATATTTCCATCTTTATACAGATGGCGGTGTAGGTATTTCCATGTTTATAGAGATGGCGGTGAAGATATTTCCATGTTCATACAGATGGTGGTGTAGATATTTCCATGTTCTTAAAGATGGCAGTGTAGATATTTCCATGTTTATATAGCTGGCAGTGTAGATATTTCCAAGTTCATACAGATGGCGGTGAAGTTATTTCCATGTTTATACACATGACGGTGTAGATATTTCCAAGTTTTAAGAGGTAGCGGTGTAGATATTTCCGTGTTTACACAGATGGCGGTGAAGATATTTCCATGTTTAGAGAGATAGCGGTGTAGATATTTCCATGTTTATACTGATAGCGGTGTATATATTCCCATGTTTATACAGATAACGGTGTAGATACTTACATATTCATACAGATGGTTATGTATATATTTATATGTTTATACAGATTGCGGAGTAGATATTTCCATGTTTATAGAGATAGCGGTGTAGATATTTCCATGTTTCTACAGTTGGTGTTGTAGATATTTCCATGTTTACACAGATATCGGTGTAGATATTTCCAAGTTTATGCAGATAGCGGAGTAGATATTTCCACTTTTATGCCGATAGCAGTGAAGATATTTCCATGTTTATACAGAAAGCGGTGTAGATATTTCCATGTTCCTGCAGATGGCTGTGTAGATATTTCCAAGTTTATACAGATAGTGGTGTAGATATTTCCATGTTTACACAGATAGCATTGTAGATATTTCCATTTTTATACAGATAGCGGTGTAGATATTTCCATGCTTATAGAGATATCGGTGTAGATATTTCCAGGTTTCTACAGATTGCAGTGTAGGTATTTCCACGTTTATATAGATGGCTGTGTAGATATTTCCATGTTTATAGATATAGCGGTGTAGATATTTCCATGTTTATACAGATAGCGGTGTAGATATTTCCATGTTTACACAGATAGCGGTGTAGATATTTCCAATTTACCCAGATAGCGGAGTAGATATTTCCATGTTTATACAGATAGCGGTGTAGATATTTCCATGTTTACACAGATAACGGTGAAGATATTTACATGTTCCTACAGATGGCTGTGTAGATATTTCCATGTTTATACAGATAGCAGTGTAGATATTTCCGTGTTTTTAGAGATAGACGTGTAGTTATTTCCATGTAAATAGGCATAGCGGTGTAGATATTTCCATTTTTATATAGATAGAGGTGTAGATATTTCCTAGTTTATACAGACAGCGGTGTAGATATTTCCATGTTTATAGAGATAGCGGTGTAGACATTTCCACGTTTATACAGATAGCGGTGTAGATATTTCCATGCTCTTACAGATGGCGGTGTAGATATTTCCATCCTTATACAGATAGCCGTGTCGATATTTCCATGTTTATACAGATGGTGGTGTAGATATTTCCATGTTTATACAGATGGCGGTGTAGATAATTCCATCTTTATACACATGGCGGAGTAGATTTTTCCATGTTCATACAGATGGCAGTGTAGATATTTCCATGTTTATAGAGATGGTGGAGTAGATATTTCCATGTTTAAACAGATGGCGGGGTCGATATTTCCATGTTTATACAGATGGCGGTGTAGATATTTCCATATTAACAGAAGGCGGTGTAGATATTTCCATTTTGTTACACATGGCTGTGGAGATATTTCCATCTTTATACAGATGGCAGTGTAGATATTTCCATGTTTATAGAGATGGCAGTGTAGATATTTCCATGTTCATACAGATGGCGGGGTAGATATTTCCATCCTTATACAGATAGCGGTGTAGATATTTCCATGTTTATACAGTTGACGGTGTAGTTATTTCCATCTTTATACAGATGGCGGTGTAGATATTTCCATGTTCATACAGATGGCGGTGTAGATATTTCCATGTTTATAGAGATGGCGGTATAGATATTTCCATGTTTATACAGGTGGCGGTGTAGATATTTCCATCTTTATACAGATGGCGGTGAAGATATTTCCATGTTCATACACAAGACGGTGTAGATATTTCCATCTTTATACTGATGGCTGTGTAGATATTTCAATGTTTATACAGATGGCAGTGTAGGCATTTCCATGTTTATAGAGATGGCGGTGTAGATATTTCCATGTTTATACAGATAGCTGTGTAGGTATTTCCATCTTTAAACAGAAGGCGGTGTAGATATATCCATGTTTATACAAATGGCGGTGGAGATATTTCCATGTTTATACAGATGGCAGTGTAGATATTTCCATGTTTAAAGAGATGACAGTGTAGATATTTCCATGTTTATAGAGATAGCGGTGTAGTTATTTCCATGTAAATAGGCATAGCGGTTTAGATATTTCCATGTTTATAGAGATAGAGGTGTAGATATTTCCTAGTTTATACATATAGCGGTGTAGATATTTCCATGTTTATAGAGATAGCGGTGTAGACATTTCCACGTTTATACAGATAGCGGTGTAGATATTTCCATATTCTTACAGATGGCGGTGCAGATATTTCCATCCTTATAGAGATAGCCGTGTAGAAATTTCCATGTTTATACATATGGCTGTGTAGATATTTCCATGTTTATGGAGATGGCGGTGTAGATATTTCCATGTTTATAGAGATAACAGTGTAGTTATTTCAAAGTTAATAGGCATAGCGGTGTAGATATTTCCATGTTTATAGAGACAGAGGTGTAGATGTTTCCTTGTTTATACAGATATAGGTGTAGATATTTCCATGTTTATAGAGATAGCAGTGTAGACATTTCCAAATTTATACAGATAGCGGTGTAGATATTTAAAGGTTCATACAGATGGTGGAGTAGAGATTTCCATCCTTATACAGATAGCGGTGTAGATATTTCCATGTTTATACAGAAGGCGGTGTAGATATTTCCACCTTTTTACAGATAGCGGTGTAGTTATTTCCATGTTCATAGAGATGGCGGTGTAGATATTTCCATGTTTATAGAGATAGAGGTGTAGATATTTCCTTGTTTATAGAGATAGCGGTGTAGATATTTCCATGTTTATACATATGCCGGTGTAGATATTTCCATATTCTTACAGATGGCGGTGCAGATATTTCCATCCTTATACAGATAGCCGTGTAGAAATTTCCATGTTTATACAGATGGCGGTGTAGATATTTCCATGTTTATGGAGATGGCGGTGTAGATATTTCCTTGTTTATAGAGATAACGGTGTAGTTATTTCAAAGTTAATAGGCATAGCGGTGTAGATATTTCCATTTTTATAGAGACAGAGGTGTAGATGTTTCCTTGTTTATACAGATATAGGTGAAGATATTTCCATGTTCATAGAGATAGCGGTGTAGACATTTCCAAATTTATACAGATAGCGGTGTAGTTATTTAAAGGTTCATACAGATGGTGGTGTGGATATTTCCATCCTTATACAGATAGCGGTGAAGATATTTCCAAGTTTATGCAGATAGAGTAGATATTTCCACTTTTATGCAGATAGCGGTGAAGATATTTCCATGTTTATACAGATAGCGGTGTAGATATTTCCATGTTCCTGCAGATGGCTGTGTAGATATTTACAAGTTTATACAGATAGTGATGTAGATATTTCCATGTTTACACAGACAGCGTAGATATTTCCATGTTCCTACAGCTGGTGGTGTAGATATTTCCATGCTTACACAGATAGTGGTGTAGATATTTCCAAGTTTATGCAGATAGCGGTGGAGATATTTCCACTTTTATGGAGATAGCGATGTAGATATTTCCATGTTTATACAGAAAGGGGTGTAGATATTTCCATGTTCCTACAAATGGCGCTGTAGATATTTCCATGTTTACAGAGTTGGCGGTTTAGACATTTCCATCTTCGTACAGATGGCGGTGTAGATATTTCCATCTTCATACACATAACGGTGTAGATATTTCCATGTTTATACAGGTGACGGTGTATATATTTCCATACTCATACAGATGGCGTTGTAGATATTTCCATGTTTATAGAGATAGCGGTGTAGGTATTTCCATGTTTACACAGATAGCGGTGTAGATATTTCCATGTTTATAGAGACAGAGGTGTAGATGTTTCCTTGTTTATACAGATATAGGTGTAGATATTTCCATGTTTATAGAGGTAGTGGTGTAGAGATTTCCAAATTTATACAGATAGCGGTGTAGGTATTTAAAGGTTCTTACAGATGGTGGTGTAGATATTTCCATCCATATACAGATAGCGGTGTAGATATTTCCATGTTTATACAGATGGCTGTGTAGATGTTTCCATGTTTATGGAGATTGCGGTGTAGATATTTCCATGTTTATTGAGACAGAGGTGTAGATGTTTCCTAGTTTATACAGATAGCGGTGTAGATATTTCCATGTTTATAGAGATAGCGGTGTAGCCATTTTCAAATTTATACAGATAGCCGTGTAGATATTTAAAGGTTCATACAGATGGTGGTGTAGATATTTCCATCCTTATACAGATAGCGGTGTAGATATTTCCATGTTTATACAGATGGCGGTGTAGATATTTCCATCTTTATACGGATGGCGGTGTAGATATTTCCATGTTGATAGAGATGGCGGTGTAGATATTTCCATGCTTACAGAGATAGAGGTGTAGACATTTCCTTGTTTGTAGAGATAGCGGGGTAGATATTTCCATGTTTATACAGATAGCGGAGTAGATATTTCCATGTTTATACAGTTAGCTGTGTAGATATTTCCATCCTTATACAGATGGCGGTGTAGATATTTCCATGTTCAAACAGATGGCGGTGTAGATATTTCCATGTTTATACAGATGACGGTGTAGATATTTCCATGTTTATACAGAAGGCGGTGTAGATATTTCCATGTTTATAGAGATGGCAGTGTAGATATTTCCATGTTTATACAGATAGCGGTGTAGATATTTCCATGTTTATACAGAATGCTGTGTAGATATATACATCCTTATACAAATGGCGGTGTAGATTTTCCATGTTTATATAGATGGCAGTGTAGATATTTCCATGTTTATACAGAAGGCGGTGTTGGTATTTCCATGTTTATAGAGATGACGGTGTAGATATTTCGATGTTTATAGAGATAGCGGTGTAGTTATTTACATGTTAATAGGCATAGCGGTGTAGATATTTCCATGTTTATAGAGATAGAGGAGTAGATATTTCCTTGTTTATACAGATAGCGGTGTAGATATTTCCATGTTTATAGAGATAGCGGTGTAGACATTGCCACGTTTATACAGATAGCGGTGTAGATATTTCAATGTTTATAGAGATGGCGGTGTAGCTATTTCCATGTTTATACAGATAGCTCTGCAGATATTTCCATCTTTATACAGATGGTGGTGTAGATATTTCCATCCTTATACAGATAGCGGTGTAGATATTTCCATGTTTACACAGATGGTGGTGTAGATATTTCCATGTTTATAGAGATGGCGGTGTAGATATTTCCACGTTTATAGAGATAACGGTGTAGTTATTTCCATATGAATAGGCATAGCGGTGTAGATATTTCCATGTTTATAGAGACATAGGTGTAGATATTTCCTTGTTTATAGAGATAGTGGGGTAGATATTTCCATGTTTATAGAGATAGCGGTGTAGACATTTCCACATTTATACAGATAGTGGTGTAGATATTTAAAGCTTTATACAGATGGCAGTGTAGATATTTCCATATTTATATAGATTTCGGTGTAGATATTTCCATCTTTATACAGATGGGGTGTAGATATTTCCATCTTTATACAGATGGCGGTGTAGGTATTTCCATGTTTATAGAGATGGCGGTGAAGATATTTCCATGTTTATAGAGACAGACGTGTAGATGTTTCCTTGTTTATACAGGTAGCGGTGTAGATATTTCCATGTTTATAGAGATAGCGGTGTAGCCATTTCCAAATTTATACAGATTGCCGTTTAGATATTTAAAGGTTCATACAGATGGTGGTGTAGATATTTCCAACCTTATACAGATAGCGGTGTAAATATTTCCATGTTTATACAGATGGCGGTGTAGATATTTCCATCTTTATACAGATGGCGGTGTAGATATTTCCATGTTCATAGAGATGGCGGTGTAGATATTTCCATGTTTACAGAGATAGAGGTGTAGACATTTCCTTGTTTGTAGAGATAACGGGTTATATATTTCCATGTTTATACAGAAGGCGGTGTAGTTATTTCCATCTCTATACAGATGGTGGTGTACATATTTCCATGTTCATACGGATGGCATTGTAGATATTTCCATGTTTTTAGACATGGCGGTGAAGATATTTCCATGTTTATACAGATAGCGGTGTCGATATTTCCATGTTTATACAGTTAGCTGTGTAGATATTTCCATCGTTATACAGATGGCGGTGTAGATATTTCCATGTTCATACAGATGGTGGTGTAGATATTTCCATCTTTATACAGATGACGGTGTAGATATTTCCATGTTTATACATAAGGCGGTGTAGATATTTCCATGTTTATAGAGATTGCGGTGTAGATGTTTACTTGTTTATACAGATAGCGGTGTAGATATTTCCATGTTTATAGAGATAGCGGTGTAGCCATTTTCAAATTTATACAGATAGCCGTGTAGATATTTAAAGGTTCATACAGATGGGGGTGTAGATAATTCCATCTTTATACAGATAGCGGTGTAGATATTTCCATGTTTATACAGATGGCGGTGTAGATATTTCCATCTTTTACGGATGGCGGTGTAGATATTTCCATGTTCATAGAGATGGCGGTGTAGATATTTCCATGTTTACAGAGATAGAGGTGTAGACATTTCCTTGTTTGTAGAGATAGCGGGGTAGATATTTCCATGTTTATACAGATAGCGGAGTAGATATTTCCATGTTAACACAGTTAGCTGTGTAGATATTTCCATCGTTATACAGATGGCGGTGTAGATATTTCCATGTTCAAACAGATGGCGGTGTAGATATTTCCATGTTTATACAGATGACGGTGTAGATATTTCCCTGTTTATACAGAAGGCGGTGTAGATATTTCCATGTTTATAGAGATGGCAGTGTAGATATTTCCATGTTTATACAGATAGCGGTGTAGATATATCCATGTTTATACAGATAGCTGTGTAGATATTTACATCCTTATACAAATGGGGGTGTAGATTTTTCCATGTTTATATAGATGGCAGTGTAGGTATTTCCATGTTTATACAGAAGGCGGTGTTGGTATTTCCATGTTTATAGAGATGACGGTGCAGATATTTCGATGTTTATAGAGATAGCGGTTTAGTTATTTACATGTTAATAGGCATAGCGGTGTAGATATTTCCATGTTTATAGAGATAGAGGAGTAGATATTTCCTTGTTTATACAGATAGCGGTGTAGATATTTCCATGTGTATAGAGATAGCGGTGTAGACATTGCCACGTTTATACAGATAGCGGTGTAGATATTTCAATGTTTATAGAGATGGCGGTGTAGATATTTCCATGTTTATACAGATAGCTCTGCAGATATTACCATCTTTATACAGATGGTGGTGTAGATATTTCCATCCTTATACAGATAGCGGTGTAGATATTTCCATGTTTATACAGATGGCGGTGTAGATATTTCCATGTTTATAGAGATGGCGGTGTAGATATTTCCACGTTTATAGAGATAACGGTGTAGTTATTTCCATATTAACAGGCATAGCGCTGTAGATATTTCCATGTTTATAGAGACAGAGGTGTAGATATTTCCTTGTTTATAGAGATAGCGGTGTAGATATTTCCATGTTTATAGAGATAGCGGTGTAGGCATTTCCACATTTATACAGATAGTGGTGTAGATATTTAAAGCTTTATACGGATGGTGGAGTAGATATTTCCATCCTTATACAGATAGCGGTGTAGATATTTCCATGTTTGTACAGATGGCGGAGTAGATATTTCCTTCTTTGTACAGATGGCGGTGCAGATATTTCCATGTTCATAGAGAAGGCGGTGTAGATATTTCCATGTTTACAGAGATAGAGGTGTAGATATTTCCTTGTTTATAGAGATAACGGTGTAGATATTTCCATGTTTATACAGATGGCGGTGTAGATATTTCCATGTTTATATAGATGGCGGTGTAGATATTTCCATCTTTATACAGATGGGGTGTAGATATTTCCATCTTTATACAGATGGCGGTGTAGGTATTTCCATGTTTATAGAGATGGCGGTGTAGATATCTCCATGTTTATAGAGACACACGTGTAGATGTTTCCTTGTTTATACAGATAGCGGTGTAGATATTTCCATGTTTATAGAGATAGCGGTGTAGCCATTTCCAAATTTATACAGATAGCCGTGTAGATATTTAAAGGTTCATACAGATGGTGTTGTAGATATTTCCATCTTTATACAGATAGCGGTGTAAATATTTCCATGTTTATACAGATGGTGGTGTAGATATTTCCATCTTTATACAGATGGCGGTGTAGATATTTCCATGTTCATAGAGATGGCGGTGTAGATATTTCCATATTTACAGAGATAGAGGTGTAGACATTTCCTTGTTTGTAGAGATAGCGGGTTATATATTTCCATGTTTATACAGATGGCGGTGTAGTTATTTCCATCTCTGTACAGATGGTGGTGTACATATTTCCATGTTCATACGGATGGCGTTGTAGATATTTCCATGTTTTTAGACATGGCGGTGAAGATATTTCCATGTTTATACAGATAGCGGTGTCGATATTTCCATGTTTATACAGTTAGCTGTGTATATATTTCCATCGTTATACAGATGGCGGTGTAGATATTTCCATGTTCATACAGATGGTGGTGTAGATATTTCCATCTTTATACAGATGACGGTGTAGATATTTCCATGTTTATACATAAGGCGGTGTAGATATTTCCATGTTTATAGAGATTGCGGTGTAGATATTTACTTGTTTATACAGATAGCGGTGTAGATATTTCCATGTTTATAGAGATAGCGGTGTAGCCATTTTCAAATTTATACAGATAGCCGTGTAGATATTTAAAGGTTCATACAGATGGGGGTGTAGATAATTCCATCCTTATACAGATAGCGGTGTAGATATTTCCATGTTTATACAGATGGCGGTGTAGATATTTCCAACTTTTACGGATGGCGGTGTAGATATTTCCATGTTCATAGAGATGGCGGTGTAGATATTTCCATGTTTACAGAGATAGAGGTGTAGACATTTCCTTGTTTGTAGAGATGGCGGGGTAGATATTTCCATGTTTATACAGATAGCGGAGTAGATATTTCCATGTTTACACAGTTAGCTGTGTAGATATTTCCATCGTTATACAGATGGCGGTGTAGATATTTCCATGTTCAAACAGATGGCGGTGTAGATATTTCCATGTTTATACAGATGACGGTGTAGATATTTCCCTGTTTATACAGAAGGCGGTGTAGATATTTCCATGTTTATAGAGATGGCAGTGTAGATATTTCCATGTTTATACAGATAACGATGTAGATATATCCATGTTTATACAGATAGCTGTGTAGATATTTACATCCTTATACAAATGGCGGTGTAGATTTTTCCATGTTTATATAGATGGCAGTGTAGGTATTTCCATGTTTATACAGAAGGCGGTGTTGGTATTTCCATGTTTATAGAGATGACGGTGTAGATATTTCGATGTTTATAGATATAGCGGTTTAGTTATTTACATGTTAATAGGCATAGCGGTGTAGATATTTCCATGTTTATAGAGATAGAGGAGTAGATATTTCCTTGTTTATACAGATAGCGGTGTAGATATTTCCATGTTTATAGAGATAGCGGTGTAGACATTGCCACGTTTATACAGATAGCGGTGTAGATATTTCAATGTTTATAGAGATGGCGGTGTAGCTATTTCCATGTTTATACAGATAGCTCTGCAGATATTTCCATCTTTATACAGATGGTGGTGTAGATATTTCCATCCTTATACAGATAGCGGTGTAGATATTTCCATGTTTATACAGATGGCGGTGTAGATATTTCCATGTTTATAGAGATGGCGGTGTAGATATTTCCACGTTTATAGAGATAACGGTGTAGTTATTTCCATATTAATAGGCATAGCGGTGTAGATATTTCCATGTTTATAGAGACAGAGGTGTAGATATTTCCTTGTTTATATAGATAGCGGTGTAGATATTTCCATGTTTATAGAGATAGCGGTGTAGGCATTTCCACATTTATACAGATATTGGTGTAGATATTTAAAGCTTTATACAGATGGTGGAGTAGATATTTCCATCCTTATACAGATAGCGGTGTAGATATTTCCATGTTTGTACAGATGGCGGAGTAGATATTTCCTTCTTTGTACAGATGGCGGTGCAGATATTTCCATGTTCATAGAGAAGGCGGTGTAGATATTTCCATGTTTACAGAGTTAGAGGTGTAGATATTTCCTTGTTTATAGAGATAACGGTGTAGATATTTCCATGTTTATACAGATGGCGGTGTAGATATTTCCATGTTTATATAGATGGCGGTGTAGATATTTCCATCTTTATACAGATGGGGTGTAGATATTTCCATCTTTATACAGATGGCGGTGTAGGTATTTCCATGTTTATAGAGATGGCGGTGTAGATATTTCCATGTTTATAGAGACACACGTGTAGATGTTTCCTTGTTTATACAGATAGCGGTGTAGATATTTCCATGTTTATACAGATAGCGGTGTAGCCATTTCCAAATTTATACAGATAGCCGTGTAGATATTTAAAGGTTCATACAGATGGTGGTGTAGATATTTCCATCCTTATACAGATAGCGGTGTAAATATTTCCATGTTTATACAGATGGCGGTGTAGATATTTCCATCTTTATACAGATGGCGGTGTAGATATTTCTATGTTCATAGAGATGGCGGTGTAGATATTTCCATCTTTACAGAGATAGAGGTGTAGACATTTCCTTGTTTGTAGAGATAGCGGGTTATATATTTCCATGTATATACAGATGGCGGTGTAGTTATTTCCATCTCTTTACAGATGGTGGTGTACATATTTCCATGTTCGTACGGATGGCTTTGTAGATATTTTCATGTTTTTAGACATGGCGGTGAAGATATTTCCACGTTTATACAGATAGCAGTTTCGATATTTCCATGTTTATACAGTTAGCTGTGTAGATATTTCCATCGTTATACAGATGGCGGTGTAGATATTTCCATGTTCATACAGATGGTGGTGTAGATATTTCCATCTTTATACAGATGACGGTGTAGATATTTCCATGTTTATACATAAGGCGGTGTAGATATTTCCATGTTTATAGAGATTGCGGTGTAGATATTTCCTTGTTTATACAGATAGCGTTGTAGATATTTCCTTGTTTATAGAGATAGCGGTGTAGACATTTCCACATTTATACAGATGGTGGTGTAGATATTTAAAGCTTCATACAGATGCTGGTGTAGTTATTTCCATTCTTATACAGATAGCGGTTTAGATGTTTCCGTGTTTGTACAGTTGGCGGTGTAGATATTTCCATCTTTATACAGATGGCGGTGTAGATATTTCCATGTTTATAGAGAGAGCGGTGTAGATATTTCCATGTTTACACAGATAGCGGTGTAGATATTTCCATGTTTTTACAGATAGCGGTATAGATATTTCCATATTTATAGAGTTGGCGGTGTAGATATTTCCATGTTCATACAGATGGCGGTGTAGATATTTCCATGTTTATATAGTTGGCAGTGTAGATATTTCCATGTTCATACAGATGTCGGTGAAGATATTTCTATGTTTATACACATGATGGTGTAGGTATTTCCAAGTTTTAAGAGATAGCGTTGTAGATATTTTCGTGTTTACACAGATAGCGGTGTAGATATTTCCATGTTTACACAGATAGCGGTGTAGATATTTCCATGTTTATACAGGTGACGGTGTATATATTTCCATACTCATACAGTTGGCGTTGTAGATATTTCCATGTTTATAGAGATAGCGGTGTAGGTATTTCCATGTTTACACAGATAGCGGTGTAGATATTTCAATGTTTACACAGATAGCATTGTAGATATTTACATTTTTATACAGATAGCGGTGTAGATATTTCCATGCTTATAGAGATATCGGTGTAGATATTTCCAGGTTTCTACAGATTGCAGTGTAGATATTTCCACGTTTATATACATGGCTGTGTAGATATTTCCATGTTTATAGAGATAGCGGTGTAGATATTTCCACGTTTATACAGATAGCGGTGTAGATATTTCCATGTTTATACAGATAGCGGTGTAGATATTTCCATGTTTATAGAGATAGCGGTGTAGACATTGCCACGTTTATACAGATAGCGGTGTAGATATTTCCATGTTTATAGAGATGGCGGTGTAGATATTCAAATGTTTATACAGATGGCTGTGTAGATATTTCCATCTTTATACATTTGGTGATGTAGATATTTCCATCCTTATACAGATAGCGGTGTAGATATTTCCATGTTTATACAGATGGTGTTGTAGATATATCCATGTTTATACAGATGGCAGAGTAGATATTTCCATGTTTATAGAGATACCGGTGTAGTTATTTCCATGTTAATAGGCACAGCGGTGTAGATATTTCCATGTTTATAGAGACAGAGGTGTAGATATTTCCAAAACAGATAGCAGTGCAGATATTTCCATGTTTATAGAGATAGCAGTGTAGACATTTCCACGTTTATACAGTAAGCGGTGTAGATATATACATGTTCATACAGATGGGGTTGTAGATATTTCCATCCTTATACAGATAGCGGTATAGATATTTCCATGTTTATACAGATGGCGGTGTAGATATTTCCATCTTTTACGGATGGCGGTGTAGATATTTCCATGTTCATAGAGATGGCGGTGTAGATATTTCCATGTTTACAGAGATAGAAGTGTAGACATTTCCTTGTTTGTAGAGATAGCGGGGTAGATATTTCCATGTTTATACAGATAGCGGAGTAGATATTTCCATGTTTATACAGTTAGCTGTGTAGATATTTCCATCGTTATACAGATGGCGGTGTAGATATTTCCATGTTCAAACAGATGGCGGTGTAGATATTTCCATGTTTATACAGATGACGGTGTAGATATTTCCCTGTTTATACAGAAGGCGGTGTAGATATTTCCATGTTTATAGAGATGGCAGTGTAGATATTTCCATGTTTATACAGATAGCCGTGTAGATATTTCCATGTTTATACAGATAGCTGTGTAGATATTTACATCCTTATACAAATGGCGGTGTAGATTTTTCCATGTTTATATAGATGGCAGTGTAGATATTTCCGTGTATATACAGAAGGCGGTGTTGGTATTTCCATGTTTATAGAGATGACGGTGTAGATATTTCGATGTTTATAGAGATAGCGGTGTAGTTATTTACATGTTAATAGGCATAGCGGTGTAGATATTTCCATGTTTATAGAGATAGAGGAGTAGATATTTCCTTGTTTATACAGATAGCGGTGTAGATATTTCCATGTTTATAGAGATAGCGGTGTAGACATTGCCACGTTTATACAGATAGCGGTGTAGATATTTCAATGTTTATAGAGATGGCGGTGTAGATATTTCCATGTTTATACAGATAGCTCTGCAGATATTTCCATCTTTATACAGATGGTGGTGTAGATATTTCCATCCTTATACAGATAGCGGTGTAGATATTTCCATGTTTATACAGATGGCGGTGTAGATATTTCAATGTTTATAGAGATCGCGGTGTAGATATTTCCACGTTTATAGAGATAATGATGTAGTTATTTCCATATTAATAGGCATAGCGGTGTAGATATTTCCATGTTTATATAGATGGCGGAGTAGATATTTCCATCTTTATACAGATGTCGGTGTAGGTATTTCCATGTTTATATAGATGGCGGTGTAGATATTTCCATGTTTGTAGAGATAGCGGTGTAGTTATTTCCAAGTTAATAGGCATAGCGGTGTAGATATTTCCATGTTTATAGAGATAGCTGTGTAGACATTTCCACATTTATACAGATAGTGGTGTAGATATTTAAAGCTTTATACAGATGGTGGAGTAGATATTTCCATCCTTATACAGATAGCGGTGTAGATATTTCCATGTTTGTACAGATGGCGGAGTAGATATTTCCTTCTTTGTACAGATGGCGGTGCAGATATTTCCATGTTCATAGAGAAGGCGGTGTAGATATTTCCATGTTTACAGAGATAGAGGTGTAAATATTTCCTTGTTTATAGAGATAACGGTGTAGATATTTCCATGTTTATACAGATGGCAGTGTAGATATTTCCATATTTATATAGATGGCGGTGTAGATATTTCCATCTTTATACAGATGGGGTGTAGATATTTCCATCTTTATACAGATGGCGGTGTAGGTATTTAAATGTTTATAGAGATGGCGGTGAAGATATTTCCATGTTTATAGAGACAGACGTGTAGATGTTTCCTTGTTTATACAGATAGCGGTGTAGATATTTCCATGTTTATAGAGATAGCGGTGTAGCCATTTCCAAATTTATACAGATAGCCGTGTAGATATTTAAAGGTTCATACAGATGGTGGTGTAGATATTTCCAACCTTATACAGATAGCGGTGTAAATATTTCCATGTTTATACAGATGGCGGTGTAGATATTTCCATCTTTATACAGATGGCGGTGTAGATATTTCCATGTTCATAGAGATGGCGGTGTAGATATTTCCATGTTTACAGAGATAGAGGTGTAGACATTTCCTTGTTTGTAGAGATAGCGGGTTATATATTTCCATGTTTATACAGATGGCGGTGTAGTTATTTCCATCTCTATACAGATGGTGGTGTACATATTTCCATGTTCATACGGATGGCGTTGTAGATATTTCCATGTTTTTAGACATGGCGGTGAAGATATTTCCATGTTTATACAGATAGCGGTGTCGATATTTCCATGTTTATACAGTTAGCTGTGTAGATATTTCCATCGTTATACAGATGGCGGTGTAGATATTTCCATGTTCATGCAGATGGTGGTGTAGATATTTCCATCTTTATACAGATGACGGTGTAGATATTTCCATGTTTATACATAAGGCGGTGTAGATATTTCCATGTTTATAGAGATTGCGGTGTAGATATTTACTTGTTTATACAGACAGCGGTGTAGATATTTCCATGTTTATAGAGATAGCGGTGTAGCCATTTTCAAATTTATACAGATAGCCGTGTAGATATTTAAAGGTTCATACAGATGGGGGTGTAGATAATTCCATCCTTATACAGATAGCGGTGTAGATATTTCCATGTTTATACAGATGGCGGTGTAGATATTTCCATCTTTTACGGATGGAGGTGTAGATATTTCCATGTTCATAGAGATGGCGGTGTAGATATTTCCATGTTTACAGAGATAGAGGTGTAGACATTTCCTTGTTTGTAGAGATAGCGGGGTAGATATTTCCATGTTTATACAGATAGCGGAGTAGATATTTCCATGTTTACACAGTTAGCTGTGTAGATATTTCCATCGTTATACAGATGGCGGTGTAGATATTTCCATGTTCAAACAGATGGCGGTGTAGATATTTCCATGTTTATACAGATGACGGTGTAGATATTTCTCTGTTTATACAGAAGGCGGTGTAGATATTTCCATGTTTATAGAGATGTCAGTGTAGATATTTCCATGTTTATACAGATAGCGGTGTAGATATATCCATGTTTATACAGATAGCTGTGTAGATATTTACATCCTTATACAAATGGCGGTGTAGATTTTTCCATGTTTATATAGATGGCAGTGTAGGTATTTCCATGTTTATACAGAAGGCGGTGTTGGTATTTCCATGTTTATAGAGATGACGGTGTAGATATTTCGATGTTTATAGAGATAGCGGTTTAGTTATTTACATGTTAATAGGCATAGCGGTGTAGATATTTCCATGTTTATAGAGATAGAGGAGTAGATATTTCCTTGTTTATACAGATAGCGGTGTAGATATTTCCATGTTTATAGAGATAGCGGTGTAGACATTGCCACGTTTATACAGATAGCGGTGTAGATATTTCAATGTTTATAGAGATGGCGGTGTAGATATTTCCATGTTTATACAGATAGCTCTGCAGATATTTCCATCTTTATACAGATGGTGGTGTAGATATTTCCATCCTTATACAGATAGCGGTGTAGATATTTCCATGTTTATACAGATGGCGGTGTAGATATTTCCATGTTTATAGAGATGGCGGTGTAGATATTTCCACGTTTATAGAGATAACGGTGTAGTTATTTCCATATTAATAGGCATAGCGCTGTAGATATTTCCATGTTTATAGAGACAGAGGTGTAGATATTTCCTTGTTTATAGAGATAGCGGTGTAGATATTTCCATGTTTATAGAGATAGCGGTGTAGGCATTTCCACATTTATACAGATAGTGGTGTAGATATTTAAAGCTTTATACGGATGGTGGAGTAGATATTTCCATCCTTATACAGATAGCGGTGTAGATATTTCCATGTTTGTACAGATGGCGGAGTAGATATTTCCTTCTTTGTACAGATGGCGGTGCAGATATTTCCATGTTCATAGAGAAGGCGGTGTAGATATTTCCATGTTTACAGAGATAGAGGTGTAGATATTTCCTTGTTTATTGAGATAACGGTGTAGATATTTCCATGTTTATACAGATGGCGGTGTAGATATTTCCATGTTTATATAGATGGCGGTGTAGATATTTCCATCTTTATACAGATGGGGTGTAGATATTTCCATCTTTATACAGATGGCGGTGTAGGTATTTCCATGTTTATAGAGATGGCGGTGTAGATATCTCCATGTTTATAGAGACACACGTGTAGATGTTTCCTTGTTTATACAGATAGCGGTGTAGATATTTCCATGTTTATAGAGATAGCGGTGTAGCCATTTCCAAATTTATACAGATAGCCGTGTAGATATTTAAAGGTTCATACAGATGTTGGTGTAGATATTTCCATCTTTATACAGATAGCGGTGTAAATATTTCCATGTTTATACAGATGGTGGTGTAGATATTTCCATCTTTATACAGATGGCGGTGTAGATATTTCCATGTTCATAGAGATGGCGGTGTAGATATTTCCATGTTTACAGAGATAGAGGTGTAGACATTTCCTTGTTTGTAGAGATAGCGGGTTATATATTTCCATGTTTATACAGATGGCGGTGTAGTTATTTCCATCTCTGTACAGATGGTGGTGTACATATTTCCATGTTCATACGGATGGCGTTGTAGATATTTCCATGTTTTTAGACATGGCGGTGAAGATATTTCCATGTTTATACAGATAGCGGTGTCGATATTTCCATGTTTATACAGTTAGCTGTGTATATATTTCCATCGTTATACAGATGGCGGTGTAGATATTTCCATGTTCATACAGATGGTGGTGTAGATATTTCCATCTTTATACAGATGACGGTGTAGATATTTCCATGTTTATACATAAGGCGGTGTAGATATTTCCATGTTTATAGAGATTGCGGTGTAGATATTTACTTGTTTATACAGATAGCGGTGTAGATATTTCCATGTTTATAGAGATAGCGGTGTAGCCATTTTCAAATTTATACAGATAGCCGTGTAGATATTTAAAGGTTCATACAGATGGGGGTGTAGATAATTCCATCCTTATACAGATAGCGGTGTAGATATTTCCATGTTTATACAGATGGCGGTGTAGATATTTCCAACTTTTACGGATGGCGGTGTAGATATTTCCATGTTCATAGAGATGGCGGTGTAGATATTTCCATGTTTACAGAGATAGAGGTGTAGACATTTCCTTGTTTGTAGAGATGGCGGGGTAGATATTTCCATGTTTATACAGATAGCGGAGTAGATATTTCCATGTTTACACAGTTAGCTGTGTAGATATTTCCATCGTTATACAGATGGCGGTGTAGATATTTCCATGTTCAAACAGATGGCGGTGTAGATATTTCCATGTTTATACAGATGACGGTGTAGATATTTCCCTGTTTATACAGAAGGCGGTGTAGATATTTCCATGTTTATAGAGATGGCAGTGTAGATATTTCCATGTTTATACAGATAACGATGTAGATATATCCATGTTTATACAGATAGCTGTGTAGATATTTACATCCTTATACAAATGGCGGTGTAGATTTTTCCATGTTTATATAGATGGCAGTGTAGGTATTTCCATGTTTATACAGAAGGCGGTGTTGGTATTTCCATGTTTATAGAGATGACGGTGTAGATATTTCGATGTTTATAGATATAGCGGTTTAGTTATTTACATGTTAATAGGCATAGCGGTGTAGATATTTCCATGTTTATAGAGACAGAGGTGTAGATATTTCCTTGTTTATAGAGATAGCGGTGTAGATATTTCCATGTTTATACAGATGGCTGTGTAGATGTTTCCATGTTTATGGAGATTGCGGTGTAGATATTTCCATGTTTATTGAGACAGAGGTGTAGATGTTTCCTTGTTTATACAGATAGCGGAGTAGATATTTCCATGTTTATAGAGATAGCGGTGTAGCCATTTTCAAATTTATACAGATAGCCGTGTAGATATTTAAAGGTTCATACAGATGGTGGTGTGGATATTTGCATCCTTATACAGATAGCAGTGTAGATATTTCCATGTTTATACAGATGGCGGTGTAGATATTTCCATCTTCATACGGATGGCGGTGTAGATATTTCCATGTTGATAGAGATGGCGGTGTAGATATTTCCATGCTTACAGAGATAGAGGTGTAGACATTTCCTTGTTCGTAGAGATAGCGGGGTAGATATTTCCATGTTTATACAGATAGCGGAGTAGATATTTCCATGTTTATACAGTTAGCTGTGTAGATATTTCCATCCTTATACAGATGGCGGTGTAGATATTTCCATGTTCAAACAGATGGCGGTGTAGATATTTCCATGTTTATACAGATGACGGTGTAGATATTTCCATGTTTATACAGAAGGCGGTGTAGATATTTCCATGTTTATAGAGATGGCAGTGTAGATATTTCCATGTTTATACAGATAGCGGTGTAGATATTTCCATGTTTATACAGATAGCTGTGTAGATATTTACATCCTTATACAAATGGCGGTGTAGATTTTCCATGTTTATATAGATGGCAGTGTAGATATTTCCATGTTTATACAGAAGGCGGTGTTGGTATTTCCATGTTTATAGAGAAGATGGTGTAGATATTTCGAAGTTTATAGAGATAGCGGTGTAGTTATTTACATGTTAATAGGCATAGCGGTGTAGATATTTCCATGTTTATAGAGATAGAGGAGTAGATATTTCCTTGTTTATACAGATAGCGGTGTAGATATTTCCATGTTTATAGAGATAGCGGTGTAGACATTGCCACGTTTATACAGATAGCGGTGTAGATATTTCAATGTTTATAGAGATGGCGGTGTAGCTATTTCCATGTTTATACAGATAGCTCTGCAGATATTTCCATCTTTATACAGATGGTGGTGTAGATATTTCCATCCTTATACAGATAGCGGTGTAGATATTTCCATGTTTATACAGATGGCGGTGTAGATATTTCCATGTTTATAGAGATAACGGTGTAGTTATTTCCATATGAATAGGCATAGCGGTGTAGATATTTCCATGTTTATAGAGACAGAGGTGTAGATATTTCCTTGTTTATAGAGATAGTGGAGTAGATATTTCCATGTTTATAGAGATAGCGGTGTAGACATTTCCACATTTATACAGATAGTGGTGTAGATATTTAAAGCTTTATACAGATGGTGGAGTAGATATTTCCATCCTTATACAGATAGCGGTGTAGATATTTCCATGTTTGTACAGATGGCGGAGTAGATATTTCCTTCTTTGTACAGATGGCGGTGCAGATATTTCCATGTTCATAGAGAAGGCGGTGTAGATATTTCCATGTTTACAGAGATAGAGGTGTAAATATTTCCTTGTTTATAGAGATAACGGTGTAGATATTTCCATGTTTATACAGATGGCAGTGTAGATATTTCCATATTTATATAGATGGCGGTGTAGATATTTCCATCTTTATACAGATGGGGTGTAGATATTTCCATCTTTATACAGATGGCGGTGTAGGTATTTCCATGTTTATAGAGATGGCGGTGAAGATATTTCCATGTTTATAGAGACAGACGTGTAGATGTTTCCTTGTTTATACAGATAGCGGTGTAGATATTTCCATGTTTATAGAGATAGCGGTGTAGCCATTTCCAAATTTATACAGATTGCCGTTTAGATATTTAAAGGTTCATACAGATGGTGGTGTTGATATTTCCAACCTTATACAGATAGCGGTGTAAATATTTCCATGTTTATACAGATGGCGGTGTAGATATTTCCATCTTTATACAGATGGCGGTGTAGATATTTCCATGTTCATAGAGATGGCGGTGTAGATATTTCCATGTTTACAGAGATAGAGGTGTAGACATTTCCTTGTTTGTAGAGATAGCGGGGTAGATATTTCCATGTTTATACAGATAGCAGAGTAGATATTTCCATGTTTACACAGTTAGCTGTGTAGATATTTTCATCGTTATACAGATGGCGGTGTAGATATTTCCATGTTCAAACAGATGGCGGTGTAGATATTTCCATGTTTATACAGATGATGGTGTAGATATTTCCCTGTTTATACAGAAGGCGGTGTAGATATTTCCATGTTTATAGAGATGGCAGTGTAGATATTTCCATGTTTATACAGGTAGCGGTGTAGATATATCCATGTTTATACAGATAGCTGTGTAGATATTTACATCCTTATACAAATGGCGGTGTAGATTTTTCCATGTTTATATAGATGGCAGTGTAGGTATTTCCATGTTTATACAGAAGGCGGTGTTGGTATTTCCATGTTTATAGAGATGACGGTGTAGATATTTCGATGTTTATAGAGATAGCGGTTTAGTTATTTACATGTTAATAGGCATAGCGGTGTAGATATTTCCATGTTTATAGAGATTGCGGTGTAGATATTTCCTTGTTTATACAGATAGCGTTGTAGATATTTCCATGTTTATAGAGATAGCGGTGTAGACATTTCCACGTTTATACAGATAGTGGTGTAGATATTTAAAGCTTCATACAGACGCTGGTGTGGTTATTTCCATTCTTATACAGATAGCGGTGTAGATGTTTCCGTGTTTGTACAGATGGGGGTGTAGATATTTCCATCTTTATACAGATGGCGGTGTAGATATTTCCATGTTTATAGAGAGAGCGGTGTAGATATTTCCATGTTTACACAGATAGCGGTGTAGATATTTCCATGTTTTTACAGATAGCGGTATAGATATTTCCATATTTATAGAGTTGGCGGTGTAGATATTTCCATGTTCATACAGATGGCGGTGTAGATATTTCCATGTTTATATAGTTGGCAGTGTAGATATTTCCATGTTCATACAGATGTCGGTGTAGTTATTTCTATGTTTATACACATGATGGTGTAGGTATTTCCAAGTTTTAAGAGATAGCGTTGTAGATATTTTCGTGTTTTCACAGATAGCGGTGTAGATATTTCCATGTTTACACAGATAGCGATGTAGATATTTCCATGTTTATACAGGTGACGGTGTATATATTTCCATACTCATACAGTTGGCGTTGTAGATATTTCCATGTTTATAGAGATAGCGGTGTAGGTATTTCCATGTTTACACAGATAGCGGTGTAGATATTTCAATGTTTACACAGATAGCATTGTAGATATTTACATTTTTATACAGATAGCGGTGTAGATATTTCCATGCTTATAGAGATATCGGTGTAGATATTTCCAGGTTTCTACAGATTGCAGTGTAGATATTTCCACGTTTATATAGATGGCTGTGTAGATATTTCCATGTTTATAGAGATAGCGGTGTAGATATTTCCACGTTTATACAGATAGCGTTGTAGATATTTCCATGTTAATACAGATAGCGGTGTAGATATTTCCATGTTTATAGAGATAGCGGTGTAGACATTGCCACGTTTATACAGATAGCGGTGTAGATATTTCCATGTTTATAGAGATGGCGGTGTAGATATTCAAATGTTTATACAGATGGCTGTGTAGATGTTTCCATCTTTATACATTTGGTGATGTAGATATTTCCATCCTTATACAGATAGCGGTGTAGATATTTCCATGTTTATACAGATGGCGGTGTAGATATATCCATGTTTATACAGATGGCAGAGTAGATATTTCCATGTTTATAGAGATAACGGTGTAGTTATTTCCATGTTAATAGGCACAGCGGTGTAGATATTTCCATGTTTATAGAGACAGAGGTGTAGATATTTCCAAAACAGATAGCGGTGTAGATATTTCCATGTTTATAGAGATAGCGGTGTAGACATTTCCACGTTTATACAGTAAGCGGTGTAGATATATACATGTTCATACAGATGGGGTTGTCGATATTTCCATCCTTATACAGATAGCGGTATAGATATTTCCATGTTTATACAGATGGTGGTGTAGATATTTCCATCTTTTACGGATGGCGGTGTAGATATTTCCATGTTCATAGAGATGGCGGTGTAGATATTTCCATGTTTACAGAGATAGAAGTGTAGACATTTCCTTGTTTGTAGAGATAGCGGGGTAGATATTTCCATGTTTATACAGATAGCGGAGTAGATATTTCCATGTTTATACAGTTAGCTGTGTAGATATTTCCATCGTTATACAGATGGCGGTGTAGATATTTCCATGTTCATATGGCGGTGTAGATATTTCCATGTTTATACAGATGACGGTGTAGATATTTCTCTGTTTATACAGAAGGCGGTGTAGATATTTCCATGTTTATAGAGATGGCAGTGTAGATATTTCCATGTTTATACAGATAGCGGTGTAGATATATCCATGTTTATACAGATAGCTGTGTAGATATTTACATCCTTATACAAATGGCGGTGTAGATTTTTCCATGTTTATATAGATGGCAGTGTAGGTATTTCCATGTTTATACAGAAGGCGGTGTTGGTATTTCCATGTTTATAGAGATGACGGTGTAGATATTTCGATGTTTATAGAGATAGCGGTTTAGTTATTTACATGTTAATAGGCATAGCGGTGTAGATATTTCCATGTTTATAGAGATAGAGGAGTAGATATTTCCTTGTTTATACAGATAGCGGTGTAGATATTTCCATGTTTATAGAGATAGCGGTGTAGACATTGCCACGTTTATACAGATAGCGGTGTAGATATTTCAATGTTTATAGAGATGGCGGTGTAGATATTTCCATGTTTATACAGATAGCTCTGCAGATATTTCCATCTTTATACAGATGGTGGTGTAGATATTTCCATCCTTATACAGATAGCGGTGTAGATATTTCCATGTTTATACAGATGGCGGTGTAGATATTTCCATGTTTATAGAGATGGCGGTGTAGATATTTCCACGTTTATAGAGATAACGGTGTAGTTATTTCCATATTAATAGGCATAGCGCTGTAGATATTTCCATGTTTATAGAGACAGAGGTGTAGATATTTCCTTGTTTATAGAGATAGCGGTGTAGATATTTCCATGTTTATAGAGATAGCGGTGTAGGCATTTCCACATTTATACAGATAGTGGTGTAGATATTTAAAGCTTTATACGGATGGTGGAGTAGATATTTCCATCCTTATACAGATAGCGGTGTAGATATTTCCATGTTTGTACAGATGGCGGAGTAGATATTTCCTTCTTTGTACAGATGGCGGTGCAGATATTTCCATGTTCATAGAGAAGGCGGTGTAGATATTTCCATGTTTACAGAGATAGAGGTGTAGATATTTCCTTGTTTATAGAGATAACGGTGTAGATATTTCCATGTTTATACAGATGGCGGTGTAGATATTTCCATGTTTATATAGATGGCGGTGTAGATATTTCCATCTTTATACAGATGGGGTGTAGATATTTCCATCTTTATACAGATGGCGGTGTAGGTATTTCCATGTTTATAGAGATGGCGGTGTAGATATCTCCATGTTTATAGAGACACACGTGTAGATGTTTCCTTGTTTATACAGATAGCGGTGTAGATATTTCCATGTTTATAGAGATAGCGGTGTAGCCATTTCCAAATTTATACAGATAGCCGTGTAGATATTTAAAGGTTCATACAGATGGTGGTGTAGATATTTCCATCTTTATACAGATAGCGGTGTAAATATTTCCATGTTTATACAGATGGTGGTGTAGATATTTCCATCTTTATACAGATGGCGGTGTAGATATTTCCATGTTCATAGAGATGGCGGTGTAGATATTTCCATGTTTACAGAGATAGAGGTGTAGACATTTCCTTGTTTGTAGAGATAGCGGGTTATATATTTCCATGTTTATACAGATGGCGGTGTAGTTATTTCCATCTCTGTACAGATGGTGGTGTACATATTTCCATGTTCATACGGATGGCGTTGTAGATATTTCCATGTTTTTAGACATGGCGGTGAAGATATTTCCATGTTTATACAGATAGCGGTGTCGATATTTCCATGTTTATACAGTTAGCTGTGTATATATTTCCATCGTTATACAGATGGCGGTGTAGATATTTCCATGTTCATACAGATGGTGGTGTAGATATTTCCATCTTTATACAGATGACGGTGTAGATATTTCCATGTTTATACATAAGGCGGTGTAGATATTTCCATGTTTATAGAGATTGCGGTGTAGATATTTACTTGTTTATACAGATAGCGGTGTAGATATTTCCATGTTTATAGAGATAGCGGTGTAGCCATTTTCAAATTTATACAGATAGCCGTGTAGATATTTAAAGGTTCATACAGATGGGGGTGTAGATAATTCCATCCTTATACAGATAGCGGTGTAGATATTTCCATGTTTATACAGATGGCGGTGTAGATATTTCCAACTTTTACGGATGGCGGTGTAGATATTTCCATGTTCATAGAGATGGCGGTGTAGATATTTCCATGTTTACAGAGATAGAGGTGTAGACATTTCCTTGTTTGTAGAGATGGCGGGGTAGATATTTCCATGTTTATACAGATAGCGGAGTAGATATTTCCATGTTTACACAGTTAGCTGTGTAGATATTTCCATCGTTATACAGATGGCGGTGTAGATATTTCCATGTTCAAACAGATGGCGGTGTAGATATTTCCATGTTTATACAGATGACGGTGTAGATATTTCCCTGTTTATACAGAAGGCGGTGTAGATATTTCCATGTTTATAGAGATGGCAGTGTAGATATTTCCATGTTTATACAGATAACGATGTAGATATATCCATGTTTATACAGATAGCTGTGTAGATATTTACATCCTTATACAAATGGCGGTGTAGATTTTTCCATGTTTATATAGATGGCAGTGTAGGTATTTCCATGTTTATACAGAAGGCCGTGTTGGTATTTCCATGTTTATAGAGATGACGGTGTAGATATTTCGATGTTTATAGATATAGCGGTTTAGTTATTTACATGTTAATAGGCATAGCGGTGTAGATATTTCCATGTTTATAGAGATAGAGGAGTAGATATTTCCTTGTTTATACAGATAGCGGTGTAGATATTTCCATGTTTATAGAGATAGCGGTGTAGACATTGCCACGTTTATACAGATAGCGGTGTAGATATTTCAATGTTTATAGAGATGGCGGTGTAGCTATTTCCATGTTTATACAGATAGCTCTGCAGATATTTCCATCTTTATACAGATGGTGGTGTAGATATTTCCATCCTTATACAGATAGCGGTGTAGATATTTCCATGTTTATACAGATGGCGGTGTAGATATTTCCATGTTTATAGAGATGGCGGTGTAGATATTTCCACGTTTATAGAGATAACGGTGTAGTTATTTCCATATTAATAGGCATAGCGGTGTAGATATTTCCATGTTTATAGAGACAGAGGTGTAGATATTTCCTTGTTTATAGAGATAGCGGTGTAGATATTTACTTGTTTATACAGACAGCGGTGTAGATATTTCCATGTTTATAGAGATTGCGGTGTAGATATTTACTTGTTTATACAGACAGCGGTGTAGATATTTCCATGTTTATAGAGATAGCGGTGTAGCCATTTTCAAATTTATACAGATAGCCGTGTAGATATTTAAAGGTTCATACAGATGGGGGTGTAGATAATTCCATCCTTATACAGATAGCGGTGTAGATATTTCCATGTTTATACAGATGGCGGTGTAGATATTTCCATCTTTTACGGATGGAGGTGTAGATATTTCCATGTTCATAGAGATGGCGGTGTAGATATTTCCATGTTTACAGAGATAGAGGTGTAGACATTTCCTTGTTTGTAGAGATAGCGGGGTAGATATTTCCATGTTTATACAGATAGCGGAGTAGATATTTCCATGTTTACACAGTTAGCTGTGTAGATATTTCCATCGTTATACAGATGGCGGTGTAGATATTTCCATGTTCAAACAGATGGCGGTGTAGATATTTCCATGTTTATACAGATGACGGTGTAGATATTTCCCTGTTTATACAGAAGGCGGTGTAGATATTTCCATGTTTATAGAGATGGCAGTGTAGATATTTCCATGTTTATACAGATAGCGGTGTAGATATATCCATGTTTATACAGATAGCTGTGTAGATATTTACATCCTTATACAAATGGCGGTGTAGATTTTTCCATGTTTATATAGATGGCAGTGTAGGTATTTCCATGTTTATACAGAAGGCGGTGTTGGTATTTCCATGTTTATAGAGATGACGGTGTAGATATTTCGATGTTTATAGAGATAGCGGTTTAGTTATTTACATGTTAATAGGCATAGCGGTGTAGATATTTCCATGTTTATAGAGATAGAGGAGTAGATATTTCCTTGTTTATACAGAGAGCGGTGTAGATATTTCCATGTTTATAGAGATAGCGGTGTAGACATTGCCACGTTTATACAGATAGCGGTGTAGATATTTCAATGTTTATAGAGATGATGGTGTAGATATTTCCATGTTTATACAGATAGCTCTGCAGATATTTCCATCTTTATACAGATGGTGGTGTAGATATTTCCATCCTTATACAGATAGCGGTGTAGATATTTCCATGTTTATACAGATGGCGGTGTAGATATTTCCATGTTTATAGAGATGGCGGTGTAGATATTTCCACGTTTATAGAGATAACGGTGTAGTTATTTCCATATTAATAGGCATAGCGGTGTAGATATTTCCATGTTTATAGAGACAGAGGTGTAGATATTTCCTTGTTTATAGAGATAGCGGTGTAGATATTTCCATGTTTATACAGATGGCTGTGTAGATGTTTCCATGTTTATGGAGATTGCGGTGTAGATATTTCCATGTTTATTGAGACAGAGGTGTAGATGTTTCCTTGTTTATACAGATAGCGGAGTAGATATTTCCATGTTTATAGAGATAGCGGTGTAGCCATTTTCAAATTTATACAGATAGCCGTGTAGATATTTAAAGGTTCATACAGATGGTGGTGTGGATATTTGCATCCTTATACAGATAGCAGTGTAGATATTTCCATGTTTATACAGATGGCGGTGTAGATATTTCCATCTTCATACGGATGGCGGTGTAGATATTTCCATGTTGATAGAGATGGCGGTGTAGATATTTCCATGCTTACAGAGATAGAGGTGTAGACATTTCCTTGTTCGTAGAGATAGCGGGGTAGATATTTCCATGTTTATACAGATAGCGGAGTAGATATTTCCATGTTTATACAGTTAGCTGTGTAGATATTTCCATCCTTATACAGATGGCGGTGTAGATATTTCCATGTTCAAACAGATGGCGGTGTAGATATTTCCATGTTTATACAGATGACGGTGTAGATATTTCCATGTTTATACAGAAGGCGGTGTAGATATTTCCATGTTTATAGAGATGGCAGTGTAGATATTTCCATGTTTATACAGATAGCGGTGTAGATATTTCCATGTTTATACAGATAGCTGTGTAGATATTTACATCCTTATACAAATGGCGGTGTAGATTTTCCATGTTTATATAGATGGCAGTGTAGATATTTCCATGTTTATACAGAAGGCGGTGTTGGTATTTCCATGTTTATAGAGAAGATGGTGTAGATATTTCGAAGTTTATAGAGATAGCGGTGTAGTTATTTACATGTTAATAGGCATAGCGGTGTAGATATTTCCATGTTTATAGAGATAGAGGAGTAGATATTTCCTTGTTTATACAGATAGCGGTGTAGATATTTCCATGTTTATAGAGATAGCGGTGTAGACATTGCCACGTTTATACAGATAGCGGTGTAGATATTTCAATGTTTATAGAGATGGCGGTGTAGCTATTTCCATGTTTATACAGATAGCTCTGCAGATATTTCCATCTTTATACAGATGGTGGTGTAGATATTTCCATCCTTATACAGATAGCGGTGTAGATATTTCCATGTTTATACAGATGGCGGTGTAGATATTTCCATGTTTATAGAGATAACGGTGTAGTTATTTCCATATGAATAGGCATAGCGGTGTAGATATTTCCATGTTTATAGAGACAGAGGTGTAGATATTTCCTTGTTTATAGAGATAGTGGAGTAGATATTTCCATGTTTATAGAGATAGCGGTGTAGACATTTCCACATTTATACAGATAGTGGTGTAGATATTTAAAGCTTTATACAGATGGTGGAGTAGATATTTCCATCCTTATACAGATAGCGGTGTAGATATTTCCATGTTTGTACAGATGGCGGAGTAGATATTTCCTTCTTTGTACAGATGGCGGTGCAGATATTTCCATGTTCATAGAGAAGGCGGTGTAGATATTTCCATGTTTACAGAGATAGAGGTGTAAATATTTCCTTGTTTATAGAGATAACGGTGTAGATATTTCCATGTTTATACAGATGGCAGTGTAGATATTTCCATATTTATATAGATGGCGGTGTAGATATTTCCATCTTTATACAGATGGGGTGTAGATATTTCCATCTTTATACAGATGGCGGTGTAGGTATTTCCATGTTTATAGAGATGGCGGTGAAGATATTTCCATGTTTATAGAGACAGACGTGTAGATGTTTCCTTGTTTATACAGATAGCGGTGTAGATATTTCCATGTTTATAGAGATAGCGGTGTAGCCATTTCCAAATTTATACAGATTGCCGTTTAGATATTTAAAGGTTCATACAGATGGTGGTGTTGATATTTCCAACCTTATACAGATAGCGGTGTAAATATTTCCATGTTTATACAGATGGCGGTGTAGATATTTCCATCTTTATACAGATGGCGGTGTAGATATTTCCATGTTCATAGAGATGGCGGTGTAGATATTTCCATGTTTACAGAGATAGAGGTGTAGACATTTCCTTGTTTGTAGAGATAGCGGGGTAGATATTTCCATGTTTATACAGATAGCAGAGTAGATATTTCCATGTTTACACAGTTAGCTGTGTAGATATTTTCATCGTTATACAGATGGCGGTGTAGATATTTCCATGTTCAAACAGATGGCGGTGTAGATATTTCCATGTTTATACAGATGATGGTGTAGATATTTCCCTGTTTATACAGAAGGCGGTGTAGATATTTCCATGTTTATAGAGATGGCAGTGTAGATATTTCCATGTTTATACAGGTAGCGGTGTAGATATATCCATGTTTATACAGATAGCTGTGTAGATATTTACATCCTTATACAAATGGCGGTGTAGATTTTTCCATGTTTATATAGATGGCAGTGTAGGTATTTCCATGTTTATACAGAAGGCGGTGTTGGTATTTCCATGTTTATAGAGATGACGGTGTAGATATTTCGATGTTTATAGAGATAGCGGTTTAGTTATTTACATGTTAATAGGCATAGCGGTGTAGATATTTCCATGTTTATAGAGATTGCGGTGTAGATATTTCCTTGTTTATACAGATAGCGTTGTAGATATTTCCATGTTTATAGAGATAGCGGTGTAGACATTTCCACGTTTATACAGATAGTGGTGTAGATATTTAAAGCTTCATACAGACGCTGGTGTGGTTATTTCCATTCTTATACAGATAGCGGTGTAGATGTTTCCGTGTTTGTACAGATGGGGGTGTAGATATTTCCATCTTTATACAGATGGCGGTGTAGATATTTCCATGTTTATAGAGAGAGCGGTGTAGATATTTCCATGTTTACACAGATAGCGGTGTAGATATTTCCATGTTTTTACAGATAGCGGTATAGATATTTCCATATTTATAGAGTTGGCGGTGTAGATATTTCCATGTTCATACAGATGGCGGTGTAGATATTTCCATGTTTATATAGTTGGCAGTGTAGATATTTCCATGTTCATACAGATGTCGGTGTAGTTATTTCTATGTTTATACACATGATGGTGTAGGTATTTCCAAGTTTTAAGAGATAGCGTTGTAGATATTTTCGTGTTTTCACAGATAGCGGTGTAGATATTTCCATGTTTACACAGATAGCGATGTAGATATTTCCATGTTTATACAGGTGACGGTGTATATATTTCCATACTCATACAGTTGGCGTTGTAGATATTTCCATGTTTATAGAGATAGCGGTGTAGGTATTTCCATGTTTACACAGATAGCGGTGTAGATATTTCAATGTTTACACAGATAGCATTGTAGATATTTACATTTTTATACAGATAGCGGTGTAGATATTTCCATGCTTATAGAGATATCGGTGTAGATATTTCCAGGTTTCTACAGATTGCAGTGTAGATATTTCCACGTTTATATAGATGGCTGTGTAGATATTTCCATGTTTATAGAGATAGCGGTGTAGATATTTCCACGTTTATACAGATAGCGGTGTAGATATTTCCATGTTAATACAGATAGCGGTGTAGATATTTCCATGTTTATAGAGATAGCGGTGTAGACATTGCCACGTTTATACAGATAGCGGTGTAGATATTTCCATGTTTATAGAGATGGCGGTGTAGATATTCAAATGTTTATACAGATGGCTGTGTAGATGTTTCCATCTTTATACATTTGGTGATGTAGATATTTCCATCCTTATACAGATAGCGGTGTAGATATTTCCATGTTTATACAGATGGCGGTGTAGATATATCCATGTTTATACAGATGGCAGAGTAGATATTTCCATGTTTATAGAGATAACGGTGTAGTTATTTCCATGTTAATAGGCACAGCGGTGTAGATATTTCCATGTTTATAGAGACAGAGGTGTAGATATTTCCAAAACAGATAGCGGTGTAGATATTTCCATGTTTATAGAGATAGCGGTGTAGACATTTCCACGTTTATACAGTAAGCGGTGTAGATATATACATGTTCATACAGATGGGGTTGTCGATATTTCCATCCTTATACAGATAGCGGTATAGATATTTCCATGTTTATACAGATGGTGGTGTAGATATTTCCATCTTTTACGGATGGAGGTGTAGATATTTCCATGTTCATAGAGATGGCGGTGTAGATATTTCCATGTTTACAGAGATAGAGGTGTAGACATTTCCTTGTTTGTAGAGATAGCGGGGTAGATATTTCCATGTTTATACAGATAGCGGAGTAGATATTTCCATGTTTACACAGTTAGCTGTGTAGATATTTCCATCGTTATACAGATGGCGGTGTAGATATTTCCATGTTCAAACAGATGGCGGTGTAGATATTTCCATGTTTATACAGATGACGGTGTAGATATTTCCCTGTTTATACAGAAGGCGGTGTAGATATTTCCATGTTTATAGAGATGGCAGTGTAGATATTTCCATGTTTATACAGATAGCGGTGTAGATATATCCATGTTTATACAGATAGCTGTGTAGATATTTACATCCTTATACAAATGGCGGTGTAGATTTTTCCATGTTTATATAGATGGCAGTGTAGGTATTTCCATGTTTATACAGAAGGCGGTGTTGGTATTTCCATGTTTATAGAGATGACGGTGTAGATATTTCGATGTTTATAGAGATAGCGGTTTAGTTATTTACATGTTAATAGGCATAGCGGTGTAGATATTTCCATGTTTATAGAGATAGAGGAGTAGATATTTCCTTGTTTATACAGAGAGCGGTGTAGATATTTCCATGTTTATAGAGATAGCGGTGTAGACATTGCCACGTTTATACAGATAGCGGTGTAGATATTTCAATGTTTATAGAGATGATGGTGTAGATATTTCCATGTTTATACAGATAGCTCTGCAGATATTTCCATCTTTATACAGATGGTGGTGTAGACATTTCCATCCTTATACAGATAGCGGTGTAGATATTTCCATGTTTATACAGATGGCGGTGTAGATATTTCCATGTTTATAGAGATGGCGGTGTAGATATTTCCACGTTTATAGAGATAACGGTGTAGTTATTTCCATATTAATAGGCATAGCGGTGTAGATATTTCCATGTTTATAGAGACAGAGGTGTAGATATTTCCTTGTTTATAGAGATAGCGGTGTAGATATTTCCATGTTTATACAGATGGCTGTGTAGATGTTTCCATGTTTATGGAGATTGCGGTGTAGATATTTCCATGTTTATTGAGACAGAGGTGTAGATGTTTCCTTGTTTATACAGATAGCGGAGTAGATATTTCCATGTTTATAGAGATAGCGGTGTAGCCATTTTCAAATTTATACAGATAGCCGTGTAGATATTTAAAGGTTCATACAGATGGTGGTGTGGATATTTGCATCCTTATACAGATAGCAGTGTAGATATTTCCATGTTTATACAGATGGCGGTGTGGATATTTCCATCTTCATACGGATGGCGGTGTAGATATTTCCATGTTGATAGAGATGGCGGTGTAGATATTTCCATGCTTACAGAGATAGAGGTGTAGACATTTCCTTGTTCGTAGAGATAGCGGGGTAGATATTTCCATGTTTATACAGATAGCGGAGTAGATATTTCCATGTTTATACAGTTAGCTGTGTAGATATTTCCATCCTTATACAGATGGCGGTGTAGATATTTCCATGTTCAAACAGATGGCGGTGTAGATATTTCCATGTTTATACAGATGACGGTGTAGATATTTCCATGTTTATACAGAAGGCGGTGTAGATATTTCCATGTTTATAGAGATGGCAGTGTAGATATTTCCATGTTTATACAGATAGCGGTGTAGATATTTCCATGTTTATACAGATAGCTGTGTAGATATTTACATCCTTATACAAATGGCGGTGTAGATTTTCCATGTTTATATAGATGGCAGTGTAGATATTTCCATGTTTATACAGAAGGCGGTGTTGGTATTTCCATGTTTATAGAGAAGATGGTGTAGATATTTCGAAGTTTATAGAGATAGCGGTGTAGTTATTTACATGTTAATAGGCATAGCGGTGTAGATATTTCCATGTTTATAGAGATAGAGGAGTAGATATTTCCTTGTTTATACAGATAGCGGTGTAGATATTTCCATGTTTATAGAGATAGCGGTGTAGACATTGCCACGTTTATACAGATAGCGGTGTAGATATTTCAATGTTTATAGAGATGGCGGTGTAGCTATTTCCATGTTTATACAGATAGCTCTGCAGATATTTCCATCTTTATACAGATGGTGGTGTAGATATTTCCATCCTTATACAGATAGCGGTGTAGATATTTCCATGTTTATACAGATGGCGGTGTAGATATTTCCATGTTTATAGAGATAACGGTGTAGTTATTTCCATATGAATAGGCATAGCGGTGTAGATATTTCCATGTTTATAGAGACAGAGGTGTAGATATTTCCTTGTTTATAGAGATAGTGGAGTAGATATTTCCATGTTTATAGAGATAGCGGTGTAGACATTTCCACATTTATACAGATAGTGGTGTAGATATTTAAAGCTTTATACAGATGGTGGAGTAGATATTTCCATCCTTATACAGATAGCGGTGTAGATATTTCCATGTTTGTACAGATGGCGGAGTAGATATTTCCTTCTTTGTACAGATGGCGGTGCAGATATTTCCATGTTCATAGAGAAGGCGGTGTAGATATTTCCATGTTTACAGAGATAGAGGTGTAAATATTTCCTTGTTTATAGAGATAACGGTGTAGATATTTCCATGTTTATACAGATGGCAGTGTAGATATTTCCATATTTATATAGATGGCGGTGTAGATATTTCCATCTTTATACAGATGGGGTGTAGATATTTCCATCTTTATACAGATGGCGGTGTAGGTATTTCCATGTTTATAGAGATGGCGGTGAAGATATTTCCATGTTTATAGAGACAGACGTGTAGATGTTTCCTTGTTTATACAGATAGCGGTGTAGATATTTCCATGTTTATAGAGATAGCGGTGTAGCCATTTCCAAATTTATACAGATTGCCGTTTAGATATTTAAAGGTTCATACAGATGGTGGTGTTGATATTTCCAACCTTATACAGATAGCGGTGTAAATATTTCCATGTTTATACAGATGGCGGTGTAGATATTTCCATCTTTATACAGATGGCGGTGTAGATATTTCCATGTTCATAGAGATGGCGGTGTAGATATTTCCATGTTTACAGAGATAGAGGTGTAGACATTTCCTTGTTTGTAGAGATAGCGGGGTAGATATTTCCATGTTTATACAGATAGCAGAGTAGATATTTCCATGTTTACACAGTTAGCTGTGTAGATATTTTCATCGTTATACAGATGGCGGTGTAGATATTTCCATGTTCAAACAGATGGCGGTGTAGATATTTCCATGTTTATACAGATGATGGTGTAGATATTTCCCTGTTTATACAGAAGGCGGTGTAGATATTTCCATGTTTATAGAGATGGCAGTGTAGATATTTCCATGTTTATACAGGTAGCGGTGTAGATATATCCATGTTTATACAGATAGCTGTGTAGATATTTACATCCTTATACAAATGGCGGTGTAGATTTTTCCATGTTTATATAGATGGCAGTGTAGGTATTTCCATGTTTATACAGAAGGCGGTGTTGGTATTTCCATGTTTATAGAGATGACGGTGTAGATATTTCGATGTTTATAGAGATAGCGGTTTAGTTATTTACATGTTAATAGGCATAGCGGTGTAGATATTTCCATGTTTATAGAGATTGCGGTGTAGATATTTCCTTGTTTATACAGATAGCGTTGTAGATATTTCCATGTTTATAGAGATAGCGGTGTAGACATTTCCACGTTTATACAGATAGTGGTGTAGATATTTAAAGCTTCATACAGACGCTGGTGTGGTTATTTCCATTCTTATACAGATAGCGGTGTAGATGTTTCCGTGTTTGTACAGATGGGGGTGTAGATATTTCCATCTTTATACAGATGGCGGTGTAGATATTTCCATGTTTATAGAGAGAGCGGTGTAGATATTTCCATGTTTACACAGATAGCGGTGTAGATATTTCCATGTTTTTACAGATAGCGGTATAGATATTTCCATATTTATAGAGTTGGCGGTGTAGATATTTCCATGTTCATACAGATGGCGGTGTAGATATTTCCATGTTTATATAGTTGGCAGTGTAGATATTTCCATGTTCATACAGATGTCGGTGTAGTTATTTCTATGTTTATACACATGATGGTGTAGGTATTTCCAAGTTTTAAGAGATAGCGTTGTAGATATTTTCGTGTTTTCACAGATAGCGGTGTAGATATTTCCATGTTTACACAGATAGCGATGTAGATATTTCCATGTTTATACAGGTGACGGTGTATATATTTCCATACTCATACAGTTGGCGTTGTAGATATTTCCATGTTTATAGAGATAGCGGTGTAGGTATTTCCATGTTTACACAGATAGCGGTGTAGATATTTCAATGTTTACACAGATAGCATTGTAGATATTTACATTTTTATACAGATAGCGGTGTAGATATTTCCATGCTTATAGAGATATCGGTGTAGATATTTCCAGGTTTCTACAGATTGCAGTGTAGATATTTCCACGTTTATATAGATGGCTGTGTAGATATTTCCATGTTTATAGAGATAGCGGTGTAGATATTTCCACGTTTATACAGATAGCGGTGTAGATATTTCCATGTTAATACAGATAGCGGTGTAGATATTTCCATGTTTATAGAGATAGCGGTGTAGACATTGCCACGTTTATACAGATAGCGGTGTAGATATTTCCATGTTTATAGAGATGGCGGTGTAGATATTCAAATGTTTATACAGATGGCTGTGTAGATGTTTCCATCTTTATACATTTGGTGATGTAGATATTTCCATCCTTATACAGATAGCGGTGTAGATATTTCCATGTTTATACAGATGGCGGTGTAGATATATCCATGTTTATACAGATGGCAGAGTAGATATTTCCATGTTTATAGAGATAACGGTGTAGTTATTTCCATGTTAATAGGCACAGCGGTGTAGATATTTCCATGTTTATAGAGACAGAGGTGTAGATATTTCCAAAACAGATAGCGGTGTAGATATTTCCATGTTTATAGAGATAGCGGTGTAGACATTTCCACGTTTATACAGTAAGCGGTGTAGATATATACATGTTCATACAGATGGGGTTGTCGATATTTCCATCCTTATACAGATAGCGGTATAGATATTTCCATGTTTATACAGATGGTGGTGTAGATATTTCCATCTTTTACGGATGGCGGTGTAGATATTTCCATGTTCATAGAGATGGCGGTGTAGATATTTCCATGTTTACAGAGATAGAAGTGTAGACATTTCCTTGTTTGTAGAGATAGCGGGGTAGATATTTCCATGTTTATACAGATAGCGGAGTAGATATTTCCATGTTTATACAGTTAGCTGTGTAGATATTTCCATCGTTATACAGATGGCGGTGTAGATATTTCCATGTTCAAACAGATGGCGGTGTAGATATTTCCATGTTCATACAGATGACGGTGTAGATATTTCCCTGTTTATACAGAAGGCGGTGTAGATATTTCCATGTTTATAGAGATGGCAGTGTAGATATTTCCATGTTTATACAGATAGCCGTGTAGATATTTCCATGTTTATACAGATAGCTGTGTAGATATTTACATCCTTATACAAATGGCGGTGTAGATTTTTCCATGATTATATAGATGGCAGTGTAGATATTTCCGTGTTTATAGAGAAGGCGGTGTTGGTATTTCCATGTTTATAGAGATGACGGTGTAGATATTTCGATGTTTATAGAGATAGCGGTGTAGTTATTTACATGTTAATAGGCATAGCGGTGTAGATATTTCCATGTTTATAGAGATAGAGGAGTAGATATTTCCTTGTTTATACAGATAGCGGTGTAGATATTTCCATGTTTATAGAGATAGCGGTGTAGACATTGCCACGTTTATACAGATAGCGGTGTAGATATTTCAATGTTTATAGAGATGGCGGTGTAGATATTTCCATGTTTATACTGATAGCTCTGCAGATATTTCCATCTTTATACAGATGGTGGTGTAGATATTTCCATCCTTATACAGATAGCGGTGTAGATATTTCCATGTTTATACAGATGGCGGTGTCGATATTTCAATGTTTATAGAGATCGCGGTGTAGATATTTCCACGTTTATAGAGATAATGATGTAGTTATTTCCATATTAATAGGCATAGCGGTGTAGATATTTCCATGTTTATATAGATGGCGGAGTAGATATTTCCATCTTTATACAGATGTCAGTGTAGGTATTTCCATGTTTATATAGATGGCGGTGTAGATATTTCCATGTTTGTAGAGATAGCGGTGTAGTTATTTCCAAGTTAATAGGCATAGCGGTGTAGATATTTCCATGTTTATAGAGATAGCGGTGTAGACATTTCCACATTTATACAGATAGTGGTGTAGATATTTAAAGCTTTATACAGATGGTGGAGTAGATATTTCCATCCTTATACAGATAGCGGTGTAGATATTACCATGTATATACAGATGGCGGAGTAGATATTTCCTTCTTTGTACAGATGGCGGTGCAGATATTTCCATGTTCATAGAGAAGGCGGTGTAGACATTTCCATGTTTATACAGATGGCTGTGTAGATATTTCCACCTTTATACAGATGGTGCTGTTGATATTTCCATGTTTACACAGATAGCCGTGTAGATATTTCCATGTTTATGCAGATAGCGGTGTAGATATTTCCATGTTTCTACAGTTGGTGTTGTAGATATTTCCATGTTTACCCTGAGAGCAGTGTAGACATTTCCATGTTTACAAAGAAAGCGGTGAAGATATTTCCATGTTTATACAGATAGCGGTCTAGATATTTCCATGTTTATAAAGATGGCTGTGTAGCTATTTCCATGTTTATAGAGATAGCGACGTAGATATTTCCATGTTTACATAGATAGCGGTGTAGGTATTTCCATGTTTACACTGATAGCGGTGTAGATATTTCCAAGTTTATACAGAAAGTGGTGTAGATATTTCCATGTTTATAGAGATATCGGAGTAGATATTTCCATGTTCACACAGATAGAGGTGTAGATATTTCCATGTTTACACATATAGCGGTGTAGATATTTCCAAGTTTATGCAAATAGCGTTGTAGATATTTCCACATTTATGCAGATAGAGGTATAGATATTTCGATGTTTATACAGAGAGCGGTGTAGATTTTTTCGTGTTCCTACAGATGGCGCTGTAGATATTTCCATGTTTATAGAGTTGGCGGTTAAGGCATTTTCATGTTCATACAGATGGCGGAGTAGATATTTCCATGTTTATACAGATAGCAGAGTAGATATTTCCATGTTTACACAGATAGCGGTGTAGATATTTCCATGTTTTTACAGATAGCGGTGAAGATATTTCCATATTTATAGAGTTGGCGGTGTAGATATTTCCATGTTCATACAGATGGCGGTGTAGATATCTCCATGTTTATATAGTTGGCAGTGTAGATATTTCCATGTTCATACAGATGGCGGTGAAGATATTTCTATGTTTATACACATGATGGTGTAGATATTTCCAAGTTTTAAGAGATAGCGGTGTAGATATTTCCATGTTTATACAGATGGCGGTGTAGATATTTCCATACTCATACAGATGGCGGTGTTGATATTTCCATGTGTATAGAGATAGCGGTGTAGGTATTTCCATGTTTACACAGATAGCGGTGTAGATATTTTTATGTTTACACAGATAGCGGTGTAGATATTTCCATGTTTATACAGATAGCGGTGTAGTTATTTCCATGATTATACAGAGAGCGGTGTAAATATTTCCATATTTATAGAGGTGGAGGTGTAGATATCTCCATGTTCATACAGATGGCGTTGAAGATATTTCCATGTTTAGAGAGATAGCGGTGTAGATATTTCCATGTTTACACAGATAGCGGTGTAGATATTTCCATGTTTATACAGATAGCGTTGTAGATATTTCCATATTTATAGAGTTGGCGGTGTAGATATTTCCATGTTCATACAGATGGCGGTGTAGATATTTCCATATTTATAGAGTTGGCGGTGTAGATATCTCCATGTTCATACAGATGGCGTTGAAGATATTTCCATGTTTAGAGAGATAGCGGTGTAGATATTTCCATGTTTACACAGATAGCGTTGTAGATATTTCCATATTTATAGAGTTGACGGTGTAGATATTTCCATGTTCATACAGATGGCGGTGTAGATATTTCCATGTTTATATAGTTGGCAGTGTAGATATTTCCATGTTCATACAGATGGCGGTGAAGTTATTTCCATGTTTATACACATGACGTTGTAGATATTTCCAAGTTTTAAGAGGTAGCGGTGTAGATATTTCCGTGTTTACACAGATGGCGGTGAAGATATTTCCATGTTTAGAGAGATAGCGGTGTAGATATTTCCATGTTTATACTGATAGCGGTGTAGGTATTTCCATGTTTATACAGATAACGGTGTAGATATTTACATATTCATACAGATGTTTGTGTATATATTTATATGTTTATACAGATTGCGGAGTAGATATTTCCATTTTATAGAGATAGCGGTGTAGATATTTCCATGTTTCTACAGTTGGTGTTGTAGAAATTTCCATGTTTACACAGATAGCGGTGTAGATATTTCCAAGTTTAAGCAGATAGCGGAGTAGATATTTCCACTTTTATGCAGATAGCGGTGAAGATATTTCCATGTTTATGCAGAAAGCGGTGTAGATATTTCCATGTTCCTGGAGATGGCTGTGTAGATATTTCCAAGTTTATACAGATACTGGTGTAGATATTTCCATGTTGACACACATAGCGTTGTAGATATTTCCATGTTCCTACAGAGGTTGGTGTACATATTTACATGTTTGTAGAGTTGGCGGTTTAGACATTTCCACGTTCATACAGATGGTGGTGTAGATATTTCCATGTTTATACAGATAGCGGTGTGGATATTTCCATCTTTATACACATAATGGTGTAGATCTTTCCATGTTTTTAGAGATAGCGGTGCAGTTATTTCCATG